>NC_142650.1:35502500-36127500 GCF_055504915.1 Nelumbo nucifera
CTACGTATCAAATACCTAACCTGTTGTATCACTTTTATACATTCCCATACATTTTTTTATATCATTTTAAGGGCTACTCAACGGGGGTAGCCCATCCCCCAACCCAGGTGCAGGTGGGATTCGATCCCTAGTCTCCGCTACAACCAACAGGAGACCTTACCAACCAACTGGTTACGTATTTATATATGTGCATACGTAATTTTAAACAGTAACTTCATTCATAAATTAATTTAGAAGTACATCTGTCAAACAGAAAAAAAGATGTCGACCCCTCCAGGACAACAACAATTACAACATAGCCCAAAAGAGATCTTCTCTAGTAGCCCCTTGTTTGGCTAAGGCGTCAACCAGTCCATTTGCTGTCCTTCTAACCCATCCTAAAGATACACCAATCCATTTGTCTACAGCATCCATCCTATAACCGGCTTGGAATCCCCCTCCACTTCAATCTGTTGGAGTCCCATCTCTGTAGACAATCTCAACCCTTGGAGGTGTCAGTTCATCTCTTAGAGAATCTCCCACCTGTATTGGTCTGGAATAGAGGGCGAACATTCTTCGTTCCTCATCTCTTAATACTCTCACTTATGCCTGATGGACCTGGGTTATCAAAAGAACTTCCATCAAAGTTCAGCTTAACCTTTTGTTATGTTGATGGGGCCTGGTGTTCCTGAATCTCAGACCTTGAGCTCGAGTGCTCGACAAACATGCCACTGCACTCTAGCCTCGGAGAATATTATCCACTGAAAACTCCTTAAACAGGTCAAGAGTTTTCAATGAATGTTTTACCTTTATGGATATGCTGTCAATTACTTCCTCAGACTTTTCCAGCCCTTGAAAAATTCTATTATTTCTTTCTTCCTAAACCTTCAAAAGTATTGCTACTCTTGTGGCTCTCCACATTGTCCTTTCTCTCTTCGTCAGCTGTCTAAAGAAGCTTGTATCAAAGAGGCCTGCCACATCAGGGGAAGGGTTCCACCTACAACCAGAGAGAGAAGAAAACCGTTCTGAAATACAAGAGAAATGGACAGAAAGGATGGCATCACCCATCTGCAGCTTCCTTCACTGCATTAGATTGAGTGTACACGTCTTCATGCAATCAGAGGCTTTAGCATAGGACATCTTTTGCTGACTCATTGTGCACTGGATTTTGCTGCAGTGTACCTTCTACATGAATTTTGACTACATTTAATTTCTTTATTTCTCTATCTCTTATAAAGTAGGTGGAAGTCAATATTGGTAGATATTTGTTTTCTCTGAACTGAAATGGATAGCAACCCAACTTACAAATTAGATATGATATAATCATGCCAAAAATCCAATCAAGATGAAATTTCGCATCCTTTCTTCTTTTCCCTGTTGTGGAAGCTTTATCAATGATTCTCTCAATGCTATCTTCTTGAGATTTGAAACCATATACAATTTGCAGACATTATTCATTCCTGATTTGAATAATTTACATAGGCCCAGGCCCATACAAATTTTATCAAATCCTCAACCTGAGCCTGCACAAGTTGCACCCTTACTGTTAATATGAGTTGTAATTCTTGCTTCACAATACTACCATGCTACTTCTTGTGGCTTATTCCAAGATTATCTATTTCAATTTTTTTGTTGTTTTAAATGTTGTCTGTGCCTTGTCTTTATTTTGCAGATATTCATTGGTGGAATTTCAAGGGATCTCTCATCTGATATGGTAAGTTGGTTATGAGATTTGTGTTACATTTGAGATAAAAATTGCCACCATTCTTCTTGTAGACTGATTCTCCTATGCTTTTTATATTTTTTTTACAGCTTATGGAGATCGCTGGTGCCTTTGGACATCTGAAGGCATTCTGCATTCATGTTAATGAAGATTTGAAGGAACAAATTGCTTTTCTGGAGGTATTGGATGCCAAAACTATATTTCGGGTTCTTTGTTCTTGCAGAAGATCTTTATTTTGCATTTCGGCACAATGACTTGGTTATCATTGAATTCTGATAATTGACTATTATTGATCCAAATTGATGGTGGCCCAATAATCTAATAATCTGGTGGCTGAAATCATTCATTAAGCAATTTTCATGATATTTTGGAGTTTTGTGCATTACCAATGGACTTCATAATGCCTTAAAATGCTTTGTCTTCTGTCATGCATGCTTTCACATGAGGTTGGCTCGTCGATATAGGGCCTTGAGAAGTAATTAATGTTGTAAAATTGAACCAAACAGTATTTTTGTTGCAATAGGTTCTATCAAAATGGTTCATGTTAATCCTAATGATGCAGTGGTTTCATTTTGGCTTAACTAGTATGACCCTTTATGGAAACCTCGAAGGAAAAATGTAGCAACAGTGGTTTCATTTTGAGATGGATTGTCAGGGTAAAAACAAGCTATAGCAGGGAATTGGATGGTTCCCCAAGAGATCTAGTTATGAGTCATACCAAATGTGTATTAATGTGGTTGAGACATTTACTTAAGGAGATTGGATTCCCAATCTTCATTGTGACGACCAAGCAACCATATGTTGCATCTATTCCTGTGTTTCATGAGAGAAAGAAGAAACACATTGAGATGGATTGTCACTTTGTTCTTGAGAAGGTTAAGTGTGGTTCTGAGGATCAACTTGCTGCCCTATTTACCAAAGCATTTAGTGGACCAAGGGTGGATTTCACTACTTCCAAGTTGGGTTATAAAATATATAGCTAGCTTGAGGGGGAGTGCTGAGAGTATAGGCTGGGTTTCCTTGCTATCCTTTTATCCTTCATCTTTTGGTAGTGTTTAAATAGGTTTAAGTGATATATATATATATAAAGAGGGCTGGCTGATTTTCTCTCTGGAAGTTTCTTCTCTTCCCTTTAACATGGCTGCAGTTTTCTTCCCTCTCTCTTTTCAGTTTCTCTTCTGCTTGTAATACATGTAAATAGACTAATGTGCAAATCTGGATTCCATGTCAAATAAAAAACACATAAACCAACATAATGTCTTAATGTGATTGTTCATTACTACATTTTATAAAAAAACATTGATAGTTCAATATCTATAAAATGCCACAATCCATTTAGGCAATTACATAGAAGATACATAAATCCATGAGGGCTTTAAGAAGATCAAAAGTCACAATTCATGGTTCCATGATAACCATAGATTAAGTATATCACAACAGAGGAAGAACAAGATCAGAACCCTTATTTTTGGAATAAGGGTAGCTAAGTAGCTTCTCTCCAAAGATGCATTTCTATGGATCAGAGCCCACACATCACATCCACTTACACAACCTTCCAAATTTTCTAATAAAATAGACTAGTGAACCCATCGGGGCTTGGGGGTTTTATCCCCATCCGGAGACTTCACCACTTCCCACATGGCCACACCTCCACACTTAGGTTGTTTAAGTTCCATTTTCTTTTCTTTTCTTTTCTTTTCTTTTTTCCGGGGTGGGGGTGGGGGGGTCAAGCTCCAATTTCTGAATTCTGATCTTCTGTTAGTTGCTTGAATTGGACACCCATCGAGAGAGGCCTGCATATTATGAAACGTTAGCTTAACCTCCCATCTTTCCATTGGAATATGTTATAAACCTGTCCTGCTTTACTATATTGGGCATCTGCTAAGGGGAGGTCAACTAGCTTGAAAGCCTGAACAAATTCCCTAAATTGCCTCATAGATTTTGTAATCTACTCATCTCCAGACTTCTCATTAGTGAACCTGGTGGTATTGAAGTCACCACCAATCATCCAAGAAATTTGCAAACTGCCCCTGGCTGCCAAGAGGTCCTCCCACAGTCTTCCTCTATTTGTCGCAGGGGGCCCATACACATTAGTGGTTGGGCACCTAACTCCTGAGATTACGATTTCCACAGGGAGAAATTCTCCAACTCTGTGAATGAAAAAATTACCTTTAACAGGGTTCCACAAAATTAGCAAACCATCCGCGCTCCCTATGGGGTATATCTGAATTCAATTTGATAAGAAACATGCAATTCGAATCTGACAAATATCCACAGAATCTTATCTGAATTCAATTTGTTTATATTGTTGGATATCCAATTCTAATTCGATTTGATTTCAGACTGTAACATGAAGAAGAAGTGGGATCTCAAACAGAAATGAGAAAAAATCTTGGGCCATTGGGTAGCATGCAGGAACAGGGATTTCCAATCCTCTATTGTTGTGTTAAACCTAAGTTGATGACCAAACACCATCACCATGAACAGGACAACCTGAATCCAAAATGACAAAACCATAAAGAAAGAAATAAAAGAAAACAACAATGCCTGAGATTCTGAGAGCTAGAGCCAATTTGAAGAGTTTGCAGCCTTAGATTAAAGGCTAGAAGAGACAATAACAAAAGGGATCTCAAGTTGCACTACTAATGATGATGCAACAGATTATACTGGTCAGTGGTAGCGTAGAAGGTGATTTGCCAGTAATGAACTATGGAAGCAACATGGCAGCAAGGGAGATCACTTTGTAGAGGAGAGAAACACTAAAATAGGCAAGTTTGGGTGATTTAACAACTAGACACAATGAGTTGTGCTTAGCAACTGACTGATCGAGGGTTCAAGTAATAAGTTTACTGGTTTAGGCCTTTAAGTTGCAACTGGTTTAGAGTTTATGGGATAAAGAAGATTGATGGAAATGGAAGAGAGAGGGACTAATACATTGAGGAGACAAAATATCTATTTCAAGAAAAAGAGAGTTGTATTTTATTTATCGATTAGACAAGATAGACAATTTTAGGTCCACTCTTCATAGAAAATTACACTGTTTTTTTATGTACTAATATCAATATTTGGGACATAAATGTCCATACACATTTAAACAAAATAAATGTCAATGTATAATATTTAATAGTACAACAGTATATATCTTTAATTGTATATTATATTTAATATGATATATAATCAAATCGAATCATGCTATAAATTCGGTCCAATTATTAAATGGATCAAGTTTTCCGATCCGATCGGATTCATTTAGTTACACATGGATATCCAATTTTGAGTTAATTGAGTTTAGTTCAAATTTGAATTGGATCTTAAATCAAGCTATTCATTCATCATTCAAGTTTTTCTTGTGAAAAGCTTGACTCATCATTCCTCCTTCCTCTTCTTCCTCTTCCCCTTCCTCCTCCTTCCTCCTTCCTCCTCATCCCCCTCCTCTTAAGGAGGCTTACGCCTCCTTGTGTTCGGGAGGCTTAACGCCTCTTACGTTCTGAACTACGCCTCACGCCTCTAGGTGTGGAACACCTCGCGTCACACGTCCGCGTTTTAAAACATTGGATCACACCATCAAGTTTGAGTAGGTTTTACGATCCATACTAGATCTGACCAACTGCAATTGGTGTTACATCCATGAGCTCCTCTTCCACATCAATAGAAGAAGCATTACCTCCCTTTCTTTCAGCCACTGTTTGGCGTGGCAAACCCAGTCGAAGCCTCTTCACCTTGTGGTGGAATCTCCATTGCCATGATTGAATTCAACCCTTTAGCCCTATTACTAGAGTAATTTGCCTCCGGAACCATCAGTAAGATAAAAGACTGCCAAAAAGACTATTTTTGCTACTAAGTAAAATACTTAAACAGTTATGCATGCATGTTTGCATAATCCCATTTTGATAAACCAAGTACATTCCTACAGCATATTTTACCTTGGTGCCTACGGGATTGGGGGAGTTTTTAGAGACAGCATTGGGGCTGTCATAGCATTATATTCAGGACCTATTGGGTTTGGAGATTCCACAAGAGCAGAGCATGGTTTAAAATGTCCCTAAATTCCTTAATTTTTCCACGACATGTTTCCATTTCCATGGGTTTGAATCTTAAGGTTTATAGGACAACTTTGGAATGTATTCTTTTATCTATAACCTTAGTTTCTTAGCTTTGTTTAATGATTTGGAGCAAGATAATAATGTAAAAAGGTGTGCCTATGCTTCTTTTATCATATCATAAGACATCACTATATTTTTGCATATTTTACAATTTTCCACCATGTCTATAATTTTTACACTATTTCCATATGACATTTCTGACGTTTCTGACATGTTTCTTATAATTGGACGATTGATGTTTCTAATAGTTTTATGTGGAATTTGGATGTCTAAGAGACTGAATATGAGAAACCTAGTGTGGAAGGTGATTCTAAGACAATAGTGGGTTGGCTAATATATGATGGTCAAGGAACTTGAGAAACACACTTCGGGAGAAATCAAGCATGTAGCAAGGGAGATGGTTATCTCAATCAGATGGATACCTATATCAGCAAATTGCATTACTGATTCACTTGCAAAACAGGGTGCAAGTACAAATGTATTGGGTGATGACAAGTGAAAATCATTTGTAAAAGGTGTAAGCAGAAATTGGGGGGGGGGGTAGGCTAGAACTAGCCATAAAGAGAAAGTAATATGTATACAAGTCATTGTAAATAGTGCATATGCTACCATTAATAAAATAATAGTTACCAATCAAAAGAAAAAACCAGCAAATCCCTAATCAAAACACAAAAATGATACCCATCTAATATATATGCTAACAATAAAATGGGTGACAGTAAATGGTATCCCACATACGAAAGGCATGAAATGTGTGAAGGGCTTAGTCCTGTTTTAGAATTGCTATTAAACATGAAAATATTTACAATAATGCCACTACAGAAGACAGTATTAATGACAATTAAAAAGTTATGTTTTATATTTGTTTTTAAACATTCAACTATTTACAATTATGCCATTATATAAAACAAAAATTGATGATGACAATTAAAGCCATCACTCTTAGGCCTATCCACGACCCAATTTGTTTAGTTTTTTTTTTTTATTTTAAGTAAATATTTTTCCCTAAAAAAGATTTTAATTAAAAAAATTAGGGATTCTGCTACCTTATTCTATTTCATTCCTGTAAGCAAATCTTTATGGTTCCGTGGGCCACCTGCTAGTATTTATAATTATAAAAGTTATGTGTAGTGTTACTTTTGAATTTTACATATGTACTTTTTGACTAATAACTAGGAGTTTTCTCCTTCCACAAAGAATAGGATGTGGCAAATCAATCCCCGGTATTAGCACAGATGTATATTGAAGGTCTGATGGTATTGGAAATTAAATTACTGCAGTAATATAAATTTCATTGGTTTACCCAGTATCTTTGATCTTTGTTGTATTGTTTTCTCTCATAGACACTCATATATCTATAATTATCTATGGAATAAAAGTTACAGGATAGTTTTGTTCATCACAATGGGTTTTATTTTGATGAGTTTTACTAAACCATAATAGAGAAAGTGGAGAAAAATATGATTTGGTGACTCATATTTTCCTGTTTCAGTATGTAGACAAGTCAATCACCCTTAAGGCATGTGCTGGACTGAATGGAATGAAGTTGGGTGGACAGATCCTTACTGTAGTTCAGGCTGTGCCTGATGCATCTTCGGAGGTAACCAATGCCTTGTGTTCTTGTCCTTTTTTTTCAGATAAACTAGAGAGACTATGTTTCTGGAATATGTCCATGGAGTAGATAAATGTTCTTTTTGTTTTAGTGTTTCTGTTTTATTACTGTTGTCATCATTTATGGTTACCTAGTACAACTTATAGCAGGAAAATACTGAGAATCCACCATCCTATGAGATTCCTGATCATGCAAAGCCACTGCTTGACAAACCCACACAAGTCCTGAAGCTCAAAAATGTGGTATGCTACTACGCTATTTATGGTTGATGTTATTTTTATCTTTTATTTCTTCCTGGTTTATCTGAAAAAAAAAATGTATGGAACAATTGGATTTAGTTCAATCAAGAAGAGCTTGCATCTCTTTCTGGACCTGAACTCGAAGAAACTTTGGAAGATATACGGTTGGAGTGTGCCAGGTCCATGATGAAATCCTATCTTTATGTGTATTTGTTTATCATTCTTTAAATGAGTTTTGGTGATTTTATTGAAACCCACTTGCAATTGTGCAGGTTTGGGACTGTCAAGTCTGTTAATATTGTCAAGGATAGAAGCAATTATGCCTTTGCTCTTGGAACATCTGAGGTTACTAGTCAGAATGATTCAAGGGACCTGCTATACCCAGAAGATGATGACCACATCAAGGAGATACCAAGGATGGGAGATTCCCTTCACCTAAGCTCTGAAGACAATAGCAAACCAGAGCACCCAAATGATGCCAAAGAATTTTCAGGTGGTGGTGGAACTGCAGAAGAGAACAGCACTAGTGTTGATATGCCAGTGCAGGATCTTGCAAAGGATGGATCAAGTGAACCAGGCCATCCTGATAAGAGAGCAGGCCTTGTAGAATTAATCTGTCATCTCAATGCAGATGGGGCTCTCCAAGAACCAGCTGTACAGCTGGATGCAACTGAAGGTCAATTGGTCCATAATAAAGAGGACATTGATGTTCTTTGGGCCAAGGAGTCTGGCATGGGAACCAATTTGATGGTTGAAGAGTTCAGAGCAGAGGAAACTAATGACAAGAAGGATGTTTCCATTGAATTGGATGCTACTGCTACTCAAATTGAATCAGGTGTCACAGACAAAGGTGATAAAAAGCAGGAGGCTAGTGATCTTAGCTACATTTTTGAACCTGGATGCATTCTTGTGGAGTATGCAAGAACAGAAGCTTCTTGCATGGCAGCACATTGTCTCCATAGGCGGCCTTTTGGGAATCGGAATGTAGAGGTAGGTTATGTAGCTCATGATCTCTATCTGGCAATGTTTCCAAAATGAGCACATCCACAATAGGTGCTACTTCGTGACATCACTGACATGAGGTTTGATTGGTCCACCTTGTTCCCGGAGAGTTCCCTCTTTTTGTTGGGTGTCTTGTTACGTGTTCTTAACAAAAAGTGAAAGCTTGTCAGTTGGCCTGACTTCTCTTTGGGAGTGTGGTCTGATCTCAGATAACCGGTTGCTGACTGGGTTCTAGAGCTGATCTTGTGGAAAATATTAGCTGAGAGCTCGAGGTCCTTTTAGCTGTTGTGATATAATCAATATTCACGACGTTGAATGCATCGCCACTTTCTTTGTATCCTTATAATGGTAATACAAGGAGGGTTTAACTTTATTAGTTGTTTTATTGCATTGCCCCTTACTCCAGTCTAATGTATTCTTTTCAACAGAGGGATTAACTTTGTATCAAACCAGATCAACTCTCCCGAGAAGCTTGAAGCCTAGAACCCAATTTACCTGTTGTTTCTCTTTGTTTATTTGATAACTTGATATATCCTATATACAGAAATCTTATAAGTAATATTTGTTACGTCTCATGGACTCTTAATCCTTCAACTGCTTAACTTGTTTCTATACTCATCTATGTTATGATTGTACTTTATTGGCAATGTGGATGTAGATAATTTCTCGGGTTCCCATGATCGATCACAACGTACGAGTTCACCGGGAGCAGCGTATGAACTCACAGGCAGCATTTTCACTGTTTTGTTTTCCCATTATTTCATCGGCATTGTAGCCAACGTTTTCACACTACCTCCCCTGTGAATTAAGCGGACAAGTTGATTCAGAAAACGAATCAATAAAAGCACTGAAATCAAAAGCGAAGAACCCCTTGTGAGTTGTGACGTTTGGTGATTGCCACTTTTATCTGCAATGATTTAGTTTGGTCAATGCAAATTTTATGAGAATATATTTTATTTTACCTGTCTATTATATATGATTTGAGTTATCAATGCAACATTTGATATCATTGATATTTCCAAAACAAACCTTAAATTTGGTGTTTCTACTATAAATGTCAACAACCAATCAAATGTTTATAATTTACAATTTCTGAAAAATTTGCATTAACTTAAACAGTTATTAGTAGAAGTAGCAATGGTACCAAACACAATCATGATTTATAAGGCGAGAAAATGATCGAGCAATGTTATTATTTATTAAGATGCCTTGGTACTTCAATATGTACCATCTCACGACTATTCCTTGATTGGTCATCCGGCTCATTGGTGATTTTTTTTTTCACTGAGGACCACGGTAGATGTTAATTAACCCTAAGTTAATTGTCAAAATTCCTGAGTTGTCAAAAATTCTAGTCATTATCTATGATGACATCTTGTTGTAGCTGCAGCAGAACTGTATATGAGAAGGAAGCTAGTATATATATATATATATATTTTTTTTTTTCTGGCGAGAAGAAAGCTAATTGGGTAATATTAATTGAGAGTTTGTTAGACAATTTGTTAGAACCAGCCAGTTTGTTAGGTTGTTAGTCTGAGTTCTGAAAATACACCCATGAAGAAAGCTAGTTGGGTAATAATAATTGAGAGTTTGTTAGGCAATTTGTTAGAACCAGCCAGTTTGTTAGGTTGTTAGTCCGAGTTCTGAAAAAACACCCATGAAGAAAGCTAGTATTTTTTTTTTTCTGGCGAGAAGAAAGCTAATTGGGTAATATTAATTGAGAGTTTGTTAGGCAATTTGTTAGAACCAGCCAGTTTGTTAGGTTGTTAGTCCGAGTTCTGAAAATACACCCATGAAAGGGGTAATCATAGCACTATAATCGAGCATGGAAAAGTAATAACAGATTTCTTTTTTCCTCTTTCTCTAATTTCTGTTCTTGAGATTTCCTCTCTCTCTCTCTCATTCTACCTTTCCTTCATTTTAGGTTTTCTCATCGGGCTTCTGTCTCGTGGATGCACACCCATAGCTCTGCTTGTGTTACGATCTGTTTGTCCCATATTGGTAGTATGGGATGCTAATGTGAGGTATCCCACTTTAGTAGTATGGGATGCTGTTGTGGGGTATATATGTGTTTAGGTTCCCTCCCTCTAATAGCTAGCGTTTAGGGGTGAGTTCTCCTAAGGCACATAACAAATGGTATCATGGCCTACACTATGCTTCCCAGTTACAATCATGCGGCACAGGTGGTGACATCGGTCTTTGTTATCACCCGATTTTTGCTCGGTCCCTTTTTTGGCCCATCTCCTACATTCTGGAAGTTCAATCAGACCACACCAATCACTTTAAAACATACCAAAACCCTAAGAAACCAAAGTTTAGCACAAGCGCCCATAACCCTTTCGATGGTCTTGATTATGCCACATCACCATACTTGATCCCTGATCAAACTCCATCACATGAAACAAAATCCTCGAACAACCAAACACGCAAAAATTCAACCTTAAACCCCTGGATTTAGCCAATCATCCATCAGACATCCCATTTCGATGTATATAACACCGTGACACTAAAACCCATGATCTGCACACGCCTAACACGATTGAACTCTTCCAACAGCCTCATAAACCCAATCCATACCTACCTACCAAATTTTATCCCAAAATTCTCTTGTTTGACCCAACATCAAACCTTGATTTTGTTTTGACGAATCTTATTGATCAAAAGTTCACCTGTCACGAATCTCCATCATCCAAGCGTTATTTGACCAATCAGACCCCGCCACCATGTTAAATGACCCCAAAAACCCCAGCACATCAAATTTTATGACCAAACACCTCTATTTGACCATTGAAAAAGCAAGATTCCATTTCGGGCCCATTCGTTAATTGAAAGACCATAAGCTAAGACCATGATCTGAACTATATCAGTCAATCCACAGCTCTGATCAAAGATCCATCACTTCCATCAGATTCGACATGATTGAAAATGCCTACCCACCAAATTTCAATCCAAAATCCCCTCGCTTGACCCTTCATCAAATAAAGATTCTATTTTAGTAAATCTTATTGATCCAAACTTATCAGACACAGATCTCAATCTTCCCAACTCCATTTGTCCGATCAGACCTCACCATTGTGCTCAGAGGCCGAAAAAACCCCAACACACCAAATTTCATTAACAGATTCATTCGTTTGACCGTTAAACTAAAGATATACCTTTTTTATGTACCCGATTGAACCACCACATCAGCTGTCCAACCTAGGATCTTAAGTGGGTGGGGACTGACGTCAGATCCTTACTTAACCCCTTTAAAACACCTAGACTTCTGATTTTGAGCCTAATAGGCTTAAAAAACCTAAAATACCAAACAGACCCCTACTTAAAACTAAGAAAGACAAAACGACTTTTAAAATCTCATCAAATTTATATTTTTTGCCACTGTCAGCCCCAAATACGGGGATGCAACGTCTAGCACACCCCAATCCCTCATTCGACGCACGAAACCCATGAGAAACCACCCAAAATCGAGAAGATTTGTTGCACAAAGAAGGAAGGGTCAACTGCAAGCCCCATTCTCTCAAAATCTTTGCCTATTTCGGTGAAAAAGCTCTGTTGAGCTACAAACACTGTAATTGGACGAGTTTCAGACCCATTTCCCTCACTTTTCTCTATAAATAGAGGCTTAGCTCGAACTTGAGGGAGGAGGGGAGGGGAGAGCTTTCCAACTCTTGTAACACACCTAACTTGCTTGAAATCCCGGAATCCTTGAAGCCAAGCTCAAGCCTCATCCTCTGTTTTTCAGTCTCAACACCAGAAACGCCCAACCTAACTCCTGCCTTGTTCAAGTTTCATTGAAGTCCTTTTGGCTACTGGAAAGCTTGTTTCAAGGTCGTACACGAGAAGTAAGCCTCTCATTCCATCATCTCTTTGCTTTTAGTTTAGTTTCAAGTTGCTTAAAGCTCTGAAATCTTAGGAAATTTGCATTCCCATCTTCCTCTAGATTGAGAAAAAGAGTTAGAGAGGCGAGGGTCTTAGGGAAATTAGTACCTAAGACCCAATAACATCACCTCAAATCATTTTGGTCAGATTTCATGAGCTTTGAACAATCTTGTTAGTGCGTGTTTCTATCGGAATTTAAGCCTAAATTACTCCGTAGTGGGCTGCTATAGCAGCTTGGAGAGAGGGGTGTCTAACACCTTCCCTCTCCCAATCCTTTGAACCCAAAGCCTTTCGGTTCAGTGCTTTTCCTTGGTGGAGAATATCAAGCCTAGTAAACCATTTTTTTAACTCGAAAGTAAGGGCCCATTTCCTCTAGAAAAATGGGTGGCGACTCAAACTCTTTTGAGCCGGCCATGACCTTTCCGGAGCTCATAGTATTGCAGTGTTCAGCTGGGACTAGGTGGACTAGTGCAAAGCCATCCTGTGTGAGCGTCGGGATTGCGGAGCGTGTTGGATTGTTACGATCCATTTGTCCCATGTTGGTAGTATGGGATGCTAATGTGAGGTATCCCACATCGGTAGTATGAGATTTTGTTGTGGGGTATATATGTGCTTAGGTTCCCTTCCTCTAACTAGCTTTAGGGGTGAGCTCTCCTGAGGCACATAATAGCTTGTTAGTATTAAGGATGTAACATATGGTATTAGAGCCGTATATTCCTAAGAGAACATGGCAGATGGCACCCCCACCTAGTCCAAAATTGCGGAACAAACTTTGTATAGCCAATGGAACATGATCAACCTAGTGCAGTTCAAGGGAGTTCAAATAGAGATAAGGATCTTGGAAAAAGGTTCAAAGACTTGTTTCTTGTCAATCACATGATGATAGAGATTTCCAAATCTAAGGGCCCGATGACAGAACTTGGGGTTGTACAAAAGTCAGGAAATGGGTTCTCAAGACTTTAACAAATAGAGTTCTTCTCTCAAGATGCCCAAGGTCAATTTGTCATTCTTTGATAGTGATTACCAAAGGGGATGGTTAAGAAAGTGTAGTTCTTTTAGATGTATCAATTCATGTTCCACTTGGAAGGGAATGCTGATCTATCTTTTCAAGATTATTTGGAAGGTAAGGGCTCTGTTTCTTGGGAATAATTTACTCAAAAGTTGTTTGTTAAAGATTTGGAGAAGTCGGATATGAAAATATTGTAGGGGATTTCAATAAACTGCAACAAGTAGCCTTTATGATGGTATATCAAGAACAGTTTGAGGAATTCAAATCCTACATGGGTCAGAGAAATCATGGTCTTATTGAGGACTATATAATCTCTAGTTTCCTAAGTGGCCTAAAAGATGAAATTCATACAATGGTGCAAATGTTTAATCCTTTTACCCTCTATCAAGCAATAGACCACCCTTGAGGCCTATCAATCCTATCATGAACACCTAGAACTTTAATCGTTCTCAACCTTTTAAACCGCTTACACAGCCTCAGACCTACTTTCCACAACCCTCCAACAATCCAGAAACCCTTTCTTGACAAGAAAACAAATGAGGTGTAGATTCTTTAAGACCATGATCTTGGCCAAAAGGAGAGTCAAAAGGGATAAGGGTCTTCACTACTTTTTTAATGAGAAGTTCACAGTAGACCATAAGTGTAAAGTAAAGCAAGTGTGTATTTTGATGGAAAATGAGGAGGAAGAAAGTACATAAGATGAGCTTTCAGCCATTGACGCACAACATTAGGTAAAACCAAAGGAGGAAATGAAGATATCAGTGCATGCTCTTGCAAGGCACACATCGCACAACACTATTAAGATCATTGGAAGGGTAGAGATGAGGCCTCTGACCATTCTAATTGGCATTGGCTCATCATATAGCTTTTTGTATCTTATTATAGTTTCATAGACAGGTTGTGCTACAAAAGAGGCCAGTCCATTATATGTTATAGTGGCAACAGAATGGTGAGTAATATTAAGTGTCCACAATTAAAATGTGGACCATGAATGGACAGGAGCTCACAACTGATTTGAGAACATTATCATTAGGATGATGTGACATGGTCTTAGGAGTTGATTGGATGAAAGCACACATTCCAGTAGTATTGGACTATACTTCAACTTACCATTAACAAGCAAGGCAAGAAGATTACATTGAAAGTGTGGCATACTGTTGATCTCAAAGCATCACAGAGGCTACTCAAGAAGAGTCCTTTTAGGCTCTTTGAACAATTGTTCTCTATCTTAGCTGAAGAAAGCAAGTACCTCACCCCCCTTCTATTAAATAGTTTTTGCTTGAATTTTCAAGATGTTTTTGTTAAGCCAAAAGGGCTACCTCTTGCTAGAAACCATGATCACTACATTCCTTTTAAGCCTAATTCTATACTTGTAAACCAAAGGGCCTATTAATACCCTCATGTTCAAAAAGGAGAGATAGAAAAAATGGTGACAGAAATGCTACAATAAGGTAGAATCAAATCTAGCCTTAGTGCCTTTGCCTATCCTATGCTTGTGGTGAAAAAGACAAATGGGAGTTAAAGGTTTTGTATAGACTATAGGCAACTCAATGAGATGACTGTTAAATACAAGTTTCTTATACTTGTCATAGATGAGTTAATAGATGAATTGTATGGTACTAAGATATACTCAAAATTGGACTTAGGATTAGGAACCATCAAATCAGGGTGTGGGAGGAGGATGTTCCAAATATAGCCTTGAAAAGTAATCATGGCCAGTATGAGTTTAGGACCATGCCTTTCAATTTAACCAATGCCCCAACTACATTTTAGGCCTTCAAAAATGAGGGTTTCACACTATAACTAAAGAAGTTTGTCCTCATGTTTTTTGATGATGACATTTTTGTTTACAACTTTGACTTGGAGAATTACTTAAATCACTTGAACTATGGGAAATATATACTCAAGTCCAACCATTAGTATTCTATCAATTATCTTAAGCATATATGCCTTAAGACATTTTAAAATCTCGAAAGTACACTTCTGTTTAACCTCTCATCCAAGAAGTAGTCTTTTAAATGCATGAAATGTACTTGGTGTTAAGGAAAAGAGACCCGTTACGAAGTGACTTTCATTAATTGAAAAGCTTTGAATGACAATGAGAAAGACCAAGAAATTGACCAAAACAACAAAGATGCCACTGATGTAGATTGGAGAGGGTGCTCCCCAACCCCAATTGAACTGAATTAGTTTATCAATTTTTCTTCTTAATGGAGAATGAACTGAATAGAGAAGATTTTGAAAGAATTTGCAGTTCATTTCAAACTTCAAACTCGAACAAGGAAGAGTTGCTTTGCCTACTAAGTCCATCTTCATCGAGAAGGATTTGTAGTCAATTAAGTAGCCAATATTTCTTGCCCACAAGCAAACATGTGGTGGGTATTCTCCTATGATTATGGTGTGCTTTGATCTCAGTTGATACATTTGTAGTTTGAAGATTTCTTGTGTTGGAAAAGGCATCATGGGATATCTACAACCTAAAATTTGGAATAACAATTTCCTTTTTGTTCACAAGCAATATCTATTATATCACCAAGAATCTAATAGCTTTAGTGGGTCAACGCCTAAGACCTCCATAATTGGCCAATGTACATCATTCAAGTGTGAGACTAGGGTTTGATAGGGAGTAGATTAAATCTCACAACAGAGCCAAAACAGGCTCATAATAGAGTTGTTCTATAAAGTGGAAGGAAAGGAAATAAAGAGGAAGAAGAAGGTGAAAAAAAGAAAAAGAAGGTGGAGAAAGGGAGAATGGGGTGCTATTCTAGCCTCTTCGTTGTTAGGGAGGTTGGAGATTTTAAAGAGTACCCCCTCCCCTTTGCATCCTTCATTGTTAAGAAACTCCCCTCCCCCTTTTATTCCAAACTTGTGGCACTCATCTTAAATAAATTATGAGATAATGGGCAGTTTAGTCATTTCACTATTTGCTATAACATCAATTAACATATTGGACCTGAGTATATATTTCTCAAAGTTTAGGGTATTGAAATGTGGCACTTGAGTGTTCAGGTTCTTAGGTATCACTACTCCCAAAGTATAAGGCACTTATTTATAATTTTCCCTTTAAAAAACATTACAAAAATAAATGTAAAACACAATTGGTGGAGAAAACAAATCTTGAATGTAGATCTAGTAGTTTGGAGTGAGTTGGGATGGGTTCAAGTCAGCAAAAGCTAGACTATAAATATTTATGTTAGGTTTGACCCATAAGTCAAATGGGTTAATGGCTTAACCACCCGGGTTAGTTGGCCTTTGACCAAGGCACCAAACCAATGGTTTTTTTTACCAAAAATATGGTTTTAGCCATTCAATTTGAACGATTTAAACAATTTGTGCAACCTTTTGGTTTGAGTCACTAGAGACCCCAACCTGCGTTTTTTAGGTTGGGTTGGATCAGGTTCGCAAGTTGGGTCAACTTTTTACTAGGTCTACTTGAATGAGATCAACTCATAAAGATTACATTGTACTTGTTTATACCTTATCCTTTTATTTTTTTTTCTATTTCAATTCAACTAAGTAGACTCCATTGCTTAAACTTCTGCTTTATTCATGAATAAACAACCAAATTAAGATTCATTGTAGAGGAAACAAACCTTAATCTCTTTTATTCTTTAGATAAAAAGGTAAATCCTTCAAACCTCCCTTGAGTTTTTTTGACAATGCCTTAGACCTCCCCTTGTTAGAATGAAACGTTTAAAAACAATTAAACTAGTTGATTAATGGTCATGCAACTGACCATTTAATCCCCCTATAACACCCGATCAAGCGTTTCAAATGATAGTGAATGCCATCGTCGAACTATTCCTTGATGGGTATGGAAACGGTTAGCGTTTTCCTCTATTTTAAAAGGTCCCCTACCTGAACTCTATGCATTCTTTGTGAAAAGAAAGGCTTCCCCATCAATCCAAAGAAGAGGAGGCATCAGGGTTGTGATTTTGCTCGTTTTAAAGAGCTCTCACTAGTGAAGAATTTTTATGTCTCCCTCCAATACAATTTTAGATATTATTTCATACACATTGGTTGGCTAAATCATGCAAACATTGTTTTATGGTGTCTTATAATTGGTATCAGATCTCAAATAGGCTTAACCAATTTTGGGCTAGGCTCGGTATCGATTTGACTAGGTGAGTTCATTCGTGCTAACCCAATGAGTTGGTCTGATTCAATTCACCGTGTTAACTCGGTAAGGACCTATGTGATCTAACAATCTGGTTTGACCAGACTAGCTCATCTATATTTAAAACTTTGATCGGCTGGTTCATGTCCCTATAAATATTAGTTTTTGATGAAACTTGGTACCCTGGGTTTTAAGACCTCCTAAATCCATAAATGTGGGTTCCACGCTCTAATTATGATTAAAACCCTACATTTCTGCCCTAGTTCTATAAAACTTAAAACTTTAATCGACTGGTTCAAGGGCTTTCTAAAACTATTTTGACCCAAATTTTTCTCACAATCTTGTAATGGTTTGGACTACATTATGGTAAAATTTTGTGAATTTTGGAATTAATTTAGATACTGGTTCAATTTATCATTTAATTTGTCAGTATTGTTATTCTATTTTGCTTAATATTCATCCCTGCAAATCTAAATTATAATTATTTGCATGATATGTGATATTTTGCTTCATTAGACCTTTGGATTATCATGTACCAAGCCGATTTGAAACCATTCAAATTGGATAAATCTCAAAACCATCGAAGTGGTCGGATTTTGAAAATTTTCATGGCATTTGAATGATAAATGATTGTTCGTTTGTTTTAAGTATGGACAAAATTTGCATTGTATTGATAACATTGTCATAGATAATGACCCCAAGGTGGGTCATTACCTTGTGCAATTGAATGGGACAAGATAATTGATAGGAATGCCATAAATAACAAGGATTTAAGCCAAATGGAGTAAATTCCCGAAAATTTATGATGTTCATATTAATCTGCCTTGTGGCAATCTTATCACTTTAAAGGAAAAAGGGGAGAGAGAGAGAGAGAGAGAGAGAGAGAAAGCATTTCTATGTTGCCCTTTTGCCCAAAGGTGAGAATGCAATAATATATCAGCTCTTCTCATTGGGGCAGATCCTTTAAGCTTTCAGGGTCGCTCTTGGTCTTGTCTGCTTGATGTTATGCATCTTAGTGGCATGGTTTTGACTTAACATGCATAAGGACTTAGATACAATGTAGTGAACATGTTTTGCTCTAGTGAGTTGATCTCCATGTATGTCTAGGAAGAGGATATGCTCAAGAAAAGTAGAATTGATAGTGTGAATCATGTTGCACAAACACCCCAAGGGCCAAATAAGAAGAAGTTTTTCATAGGCCAATAGAAAAAGAATATCAAAAAGTCTTAAGGGCCAAAAAATCTTAAGGGCGAAAAGGAGGGAATAGTGGAGTCCGTTATTTTTATTGCAAGCAAATAAATCATATAAAGATTGTTTGGTTCAAAAAGAACATGGAGAAAATATGTACTTTACTAGCCCATGTAGTTTTTAACTCTAATATTGTTAAAGTACATTCTAATACTTGGTGGATTGCTACTAGAGAAACCCTATACATTTCAAATACTATGTAGGGGTTTCTCAACAACAAGAGAATAAATAATGGAGAAAGAGATTTAGTGATGGAAAATAGTGTCAAAGCTCGAGTGGGAGCAGTTGAAGTTTGTAAATTGATCTTGGACATTGATTTTGTTTTAGACTTAGAAATGAAATGCTATTTGTGTACCTAGTATGAGGAGAAACCTTTTGTTAGTTGCTAAACTCCATGCTCATGGTTTAAATTTAATTTTAGAAGTAGTGTTTTTAATTTAAATTTTCAATCTTGTGTTATTGGTAATGGAACCTTATATAATGGTTTATATAAATTGAAGCTTGATACTACATATGCTTAATCTCTCTTATTAATGGATGCATATAATGTTGTTGGTACTGTAAAGCATTGCATTGTTAATAAAAGAGAAATACTAGGACCTTATATAATGAAAATATATAAGACTAGGTACTGTAAAGCATTGCATGTGCTTCAAGAGAAATGATTGAGAGGTTAATAAAAGAGTTGGATTTTACAAATTTTAACACATGTGTAGAATGAATTAAAGGTAAAATCATGAAGAGTAAAAAGAAAGGAGCCATGAAGAGTTCAAATCTTTTAAAATTGATACATATTGACACTTGTGGACCTTTTCCCACATCGGCTTGGAATGGTGAAAAATATTTCATTATTTTTATTTATGATTATTTTTGTTATGGTCTTGTTTATTTGCAAAATAAGAAAACACAAGCTTTGGGGTCCTTTAAGATTTACAAGGCTGAAATTGAGAATCAACTAAACAATTTGATTAAGGCGGTAAGATCTGATCGAGGAAGAGAGTACTATAGAAAATTTAATGAATTTGGGCAACATCTAGGACCTTTTGCCAAATTTTTAGAAGGGTGTTGTATTGTTGCATAGTATACCATGTCTAGGACTCCTGAACAAAATGAAGTAGTAGAAAGGTTAGAAGTATGGTATGCAATTCAACATTTCTAGAGTCCCTTTGGGGGAAATCCTTAAAAACTGCTGCATACATCTTGAATTGTGTACCTAATAAGGTAATCTACAAGACACTATTTAAACTATGGACTGGCAAAAAGCCCAGTCTAAGTCATTTGCATGTTTGGGGGGTGTAGAGTAGAAGCTAGAGTAGACTATATAAACCCCATGAAAAGAAGTTTATCCCAGAATAGTGAGTTGCAACTTTATAGGATACCCTAAGAAATCTAAAGGGTATAGATTTTATTGTCCATCATGCCCAACCTAAATTGTAGAAACTTGAAATGCAAAATTTATGAGGATGAACTTATTGGTAATGATGTGCCAACTCAACATATTGAATCTGCATTTCATGTACTTCTTCTACACTTCTATTAATAAAGTTTTACCTCACCGTTTTCAATAAAATTAAAGAAATGAATGACAATCACCAAGTAGCGATTGATGGTCATGTAGAAAGGGAAGGTCCACACTTTCCCGTGGTAGTTGATAATCCATTCGTAGAGGAATTTGTAATCTACAAGAGTGTGAATTTGATGTTGGCAATGAAAGTGATCTACCCACATATAAAGAATCCATCAGTTGCCAACAATCATCCAAATGGCTAAGTGTTATGATTGATGAAATGTAATCAATGAAGAAGAATGAAGTTTGGGATCTTGTAGAATTGCCTAATGGAGCCAAACTAGTTGGTTGCGAATGGGTGTATAAAACTATCTGGGATTCAAATGGCAACATAGAAAGTTACAAAGCTCGACTAGTGGCGAAGGAATTCACTCAGACAAAAGGTTTTGGTTCTAGAGAAACCTTATATCCTATCTCTAAGAAGGATTCCTTCAGGATTGTTATGGATTTCGTCGCTCATTTTGATCTAAAATTACATCAAATGTATGTTAAAAAAGACTTTCTAAATGGTGTATTACATAAAGACGTGTACATGGTTCAACTTGAAGGGTTTGAAGTGGAAGGCTAGGAAGACCTTGTATGCAAATTAAAGAAATCGATTTATAGCCTGACGCAAACATTAAGGCAATGGTACATAAATGTTGAAGTCATCACCTCTTTTGGTTTTAAAGAAAATGTAGTTGACGAATGCATCTATCTCAATATCAGTGTGAGCAAGTTTATCATATTGGTCTTTTATGTCGATGACAATTTACTCGCGAGTAATGACATAAGACTGTTTTTAGAAACTAAGCAATTTTTAACTGATAATTGTGACATAAAAGACATAGGAGAAGTATCTTTTGTCACCGATATCTAGATACATCGTGATTGGAATGAGGACATGTTGGTACTTTCTCAAAAATCCTACATTAACAAGGTTCTCAAGAGGTGCGACATGGACCATTGTTCGCTTGGAGATGTCCTAATCACTAAAGGTGAGAAGTTTAGAAAAGAGCAGTGTCCAAAACCTGAATTAGAGGCTAAAGAAATGAAGAAAGTAATGCACAAATTCTCTTATGACTCAGTTGTTGGGAGTCTCATGTACTCTCAAGTTTGCATCCGACTAGCCATTGCTTTTGCAATTACTATACTTAGTAGATATCAAAGTATCCCTAGAAAGGCTTAACTACAGAGTTTGGATTTTTTCTTCTCTAAAAACAACAGGAGAAGGTTCATGGAACATTTTCAAGCCACTAAGAATTTATTATGACAACTCTGTAACTACTTTTTTTCCAAGAACAACAAGAGTTCGGGTGCATTCAAACACATGGACATAAAGTTTCTTGTTTTGAAAGAAAAGATTCGGGAACAAGAAATTACTATGGAGCATATCAGCATTACAAATATGATAGTTGATCAACTAACCAAAGCTCTTAATGTAAAATTGTTCATAAAACATGTAACCCATATGGGTGTTGTAGAATCATTTGATTAACTTGATTACTGGGGGTATCTTTTGCTAACATAAAGTTGATAATATTATTGTTCCCCTACAATATAATTTTTCTCCATTCATTCTACATCAATTATTTATTTTTCCACTATAAGGATTCTAGTGGATTGTAAATAGCAGGAGTCTAAAGGGACCATAAAGTGGAAGAGATGATATTGATCACCACATCATACAAACCATTCCACATTAAGGTTAGTGGACTATGAAGGATGTGGATGTCAATTCAGTAACTATAGAACATTACATTGTGAGTAAGATGTGATGCTCTCTACGATCTTGTGTGGATAGTCTTATTTGTCTTAGTTTGGTTTAACATTGAAAATTCCATGAGAATGTAAATGGGTGTGCTTTTTAAGGTATGTTCCTATCCCGACCAGGCATTTCAAATGGTAGTGGATGTCATGCATTGGTGAACCATTCCTTGATGGGTATGGAAACAATTGATATTTTCCTCTAAACTCTATGTGTTTTTTGTGAAAAAAAAGGCTTCCCCATCGAACCAACGAAGAGGAGGCATGAGGGTTGTGATTTTGCTCATTTTAGAGAGCTCTCCCCGGTGAGGAATTGTCATGACTCCCTCTAATGCAATTTCAATTATTATTTTTTACACATTGGTTGGCTAAATCGTGCAAAGAGTGTTCTACAGTTTTTGATGCCCCTCACTTTTGGAGTTAAAGGGGCTTATACCCCTTTGATAGCTATGAATATATAACACTAGCAAGTGCACTAGTTATCAAGTAGTATAATAATATTGTTCCCACGGGGATTTAACAAAATAAGTATTAGAACTACCGTCTTCCCTAATTATTTGGACAATCGCAATTCAGATTTGAGCAAGACTACTGAAAATAAAATCTAGAAAAAAAGAAAATGGAAACAAAGGTGATCACTAATCGAATATGCAATGGATGAAATTGCTAGGACTTTAGGTCCACTTAACCAATGTAATGAATATTGATGGGTTCGATTAACAGAGATTATTTGTCATTCCCATAAGTTGAGGTCTTTCCAATGTTATTTAATATTCTCTTTCACAATATACTAAACTTACGCCCATCAGGTAGCCCTTCGATCTCTCGAGTAGAGCTCTCAAGATGGGAGTGCATTAAGTCCAAGAAAACCATTAAATTCAGATGAATCATATATATATATATCTCTATATACCATTCAATTCACACTATGAATGATACAGTCGATTATGTGAATTTCTCTCTCGATTCATTCACATAACACAAATCAATTAAGAGGTGGCCAAGCTCTTAATTGCATTAAGCACAATAATTCATAGACTATATGAAAATCACAATCTTGGATAAATCATAAAGATAAAAATATATTCATTAACATGATTAGACTTTCCTCAGCCCTAGCAAGAAACAAATCAGTTCATGATAGAAGAATTAAAGCAAACAAAGGGAAAGAAAGAACTCTTGGATTCGCCCATGGTGTTGAGATCTCCTCTTCTTGATGTCACCTTCTTCTTGAAGTTTCTTGAATTCTTGATCTTTTCTTGACTGCTTGCTCCTTGCTTCTTGATTCCATCCCCAAGATTGAATGATGTGTAAAGCTGGTCCGCCCCCTCCTTTATATAGCTTAAAGGGGAGGGGTGGTCTCCTACTTCCTCTTGAAGTTGATCTTTACAAGAATAGAAAGTCCTATCATAATTTTAATCTTATCTTTTTATTTAATGAACTCAATCCTCTTATCTCTCTAAGATTACATCAAGAATTTAGATCTGGAAGGACTCTTCTCAGTTTCTTGTTCTTGGATTCGTATTAGACATCCTCTGCGGATTGGGCCTTCCTATGAATTTGCCGTGACTTCGGGCCCGGATTTGACTTCGATGCAGGCCGAATCTATGAAACCCCAAAACATGAAAGTTGTGGCTTTTTCTCTTATCTTTCTAGTGGATCTTGAATCAACCCATTCGGATTTCGGATACGCGAGTTAGGCCCAGATTACTGAACGATGTCGAAATTGTGAAAAATCATCCGATTTGTCTTTCTTTGCTCCTGATGCCTTCTTTCATGCCCTGAACAGAAATATGAGTCCAATTAGATGCTAATTTGGTATAAAAGACATAATAATTGGGGATAAAAATATGATAAATTCTACTCTCATCACCCTTCTATTAGTGTGACATTAGGAATCTACCCGAATATGTTGATTTCATAGTTTAACATGTGAAAATGCCGAATTTGCCCATGGATGAAGAATATTTAATGATTGAAATACTCTAAGAAAATCTTTTACCTCTTTGTAAAGGAAGGACAAGGGACAATGGTAAGGATGAAGGAAAACTCTATTTTTGGCATGGAATAGTACCATAAAGGAAAAAAAATTGGCATTGGAACACCTTCTTGGCTAAAAGACTCTGTATGCTATCTATAAGAAACTATTTTTTATCCTTCTTCATAAATGTAAAATCTATTCATTGAAAGCACATCTCAAATACGCATTTATTGTATTTGCTCTAAGATATATACTATAATCAAGATTAAAATCTTAAAATGCAAGTAAGGAAATGTAGATATTAAAATGCTTATAAAAACAGTAGATATTAAAATCTTAGACTCAATTTGGGAAGAGTGCAAATACAAATATGTGCAACGCAAAACCTTTATCTTGTATTTGTATTATATATATTTTTATTTGCACTCTTCCTAAACAGAGATTTAGGCATAGTTTGGGAAGGGTGCAAATACACATGTTTTATGCAAAACCTTATATGCTATATTTATAAACATTGTACGTACACTGTACTTATTTGTATTTGCACTCTTCCCAAACTTAGGCTTAGTTTGAAAAGAATACAAATACAAATCTATCTATAATATATAAAACGAATATTTGGTTTGGTTTTAGTATATGTTATAAAAGTTAAATTTGATAATATAATGCCAACTTAAATCTTTAGTGTTGCATACACCTTTACACTAGTAATATATAAAGTAAATAATTGGTTTTGGTGTAAATCATAAAAGTTAAATTTGACTACATGTATAATCTATATTTATATATTAAAACAAAATGTGCCAACTTGGCATTTTCTTGCATTCTGGTTTCTTTGAAAAGCACCTATCATTTTCCTAATTCTTTTTTTTGATCTTTTCAAATTTTAAAATTGAACAAAATAATTTAACTGGCCAATCACCTTTAAAATCTCTCCCCACCATTAACTCATCATTAGTTCTCTCTTTCCACTATCTTCCTTTTCATTAACCCCTTTAATTTGTTAGACAGTTTTGTATGCCCTTAGCTTCAATCTGATTTGATGTACTTTTGATATTTAGTGTAAATAAATAAAGTGCATGTTTGATTCATGTTGTTTGGTATAATTCTGTGTAAGAACTTAAAACTGGACAGTTATTGAGACTCGCGTTAGTTTTAAATGTTCACAGCCATTGGATAAGTCTGGGGAGATTTATCCTGCCAAGACTAATACTGGTGTGCCACCAAGTGTTAGGATGGCCTATCTCGGCCACCAGGGTAAGACCCAAGGCACATACAGTATAGGATTACTCGAATCCTTGAACCGGACCAGATTTCCAGTATTGCCCTGGACCTTGGAGACAGATGTGCAAAACTGGAAAGTTACACCTGACCCCGAGACTTGATTATAATACTTCACTAGGTGTCGGATCAAACTGTCTTTGATGTGCCTATCAGTGAGATCCTTAGAGGGGGTCAAAACCTGGGCATGTTGGGGCAGTCTAAGAATTCATCTGAGTGGGTGATCATAGTGACAGGATCAACCCCTTTGTCGGACAAAGGTTATGATCGGGAATGCACTCTCTCTGATGGAAACCAAATTGTCGGCAGTTGATTTCAATCGTTAGAATTTTGTTTTGCAAAATTTATATATGATATATATATATACATACGGTTTCGAAATGTTTGCAAATGGTTTTAATTCCCGGGATCCATGTGAGTAGAGTGTGCAACACTGTTCCTTGCAACCGAGGGAGAGGTCCTCTCTTGTCGGGCAGTGCTTGATCATTATGGGCCGAGAGGTTAAGTGTAAGGCCATTTAGGATAGTACCTGATGGGCTAATCTTGCACCTGCCCACAGTCCCTGGGTTTTTATAAGATGGCTTAGCCCAGGGACCACTTAATGTAAGTGTTGGGCCCATAGGGTCCATATGATGTGCTCAAGGGGTTCATTGGGCTTCTCAGTAAATTCGGCTAAGCCTTATAATAAAGGCTGGGCCGAACCCATGTGGCTGGTGTGTAGGTCGATGCTTGGGTCCCACGCCATACAAAGAAGCCCAACTGGGCAGCGGATTGGAAACTAGTTAAGCACTGAACACTTAATGGGCCAAAAGCCCATTTCGAACTAGGCTGATATGATCACCCATTTATGGGGCGGATCTGAGATTAAAGTTAGCAAAATGATTGGGCCTTTAACCTTATCCACTCTAGGAGACCAAATTCAAATCAGATTTGAATCTGGTAACCTTCTGATAAGATCAGGAGTAAGCAAACTTAATCTGCAGATAAGATTAAGATCATCCCCTATCCAAATACTGATTTGGATTGGGATAACTCCTCCTTAGGAGGTTTCTTAATTAAGAAGAAAAGAGGAGAAACCCTAAGAGAACAAGATCAGAATTCGAACATAGGGTTTGTGTGCAAGAAATCATCCTACGAATTGAGATTGGATCTCATACACACTCCAGAGAGAAGTGAAACAATTTCAGCCATATTCATCTCAGGAGTTCTCCTCCAGCCGCCGCCATTTTTCTGACAAGATTCGATCTTTGAAGGAAAGAAATCAAGAAGTCAATTCTTGATATCAGTTTTTGCAGAAAGAACTGAAAAGATTTGGTGCTCAGAGTTTCCAGAGGATTCTTGCAAAGGATTCAGTGTGTAGGACGCACTCTGCTGGTTCTGTTCCACATACAGCTGTGTCATCTTCAGCAGGAGCGGATCTTGGTGTCCTTTTTGGGCGTGAACACCAACTTTGGGAGATACTGCTTCTCTGGATCAGGTATAATTCCTCCCTTGTCTTTGGTTTAGATCTGGTTCGACTATGGTTCAAGTAGGATCATTGAATATTGTATTTATAAATTAGGGAATACGATTCCCAGTTGGAAGAAGGTAGGAAAATTTTTGAAATTCGCCCACCCATTCCGCAATCTTTATGGCATCCATACGATGGATCCTACCATTCTTTCAGTAGTATCAGAGCCACAGGTTCGAATCTTGAACCAAAAAGAAAATCAGATCTGAACCTGCGCAGATGAACAGAAGATGTTCTGCCAAGATTTGCACAGATTATTTTCTTTATTTCAAGAAACTGTTTCTTGTTAAGGGCGATTGATCTGAAATTAATTTCTGTTAAATCCAAAATTTATTTAGAACTTTTCTTTATTTAGTTTGATTTAATGGGTTGTTCAAACCTGGAGATCACAGTGCAGATTTGGCGCAGATGGTCTGCGCAAACTTTTTTTTATTATTCATTCAATTTGGTCTGGAAATAATTTTTTTTTTATTTTCTAAACTGAATGTATAGGATTTGATCAAGAATGTAATTAATTAATAGAAATAGGATTTCTGTTTCTTTTTGTTTTCTTGATTGAAGAAGAAGAAAGAAGAAGGCGACATTGGAGATTTGTAGATGGAGAGATCGCTTTCTGCGATTTGCAGTTTGTGAAACTACAACCCTAGTGATTAACCTCTGTTTTGTAGGTGGTGCGAACAATCCATATTTGATTTGTGATTATTTAAAATCAAAATTATTAATTTCAGATCTTTCATGAATTAATTCTTAAATTGAAAATCAGTTTCAGACAATTTCAGACTAGATTGGACCAAAACTGTTTGGACCGAATCTAGAGTTCGAAGGGGACTGTTTTCAGTCCATTCTTCTCCCTCTTGTAGTTCCAAATCTGATGTTCAATTGCAGGGATTAATTCGCCCCACCTGTAAAGCCCAGTTTTAAAAGGATATAACTACAAAAGCCCACTCTTGTGAGAAAAGTTGTATGGGCCGAACTACTAACTGCGATTCAGCCCATATACCTAGTCGACATTAATTGTTAATGTTATGGATTTTAAATGGGCTGTTCAATGGGCTTTACAGCAGTTAATTGATTGGATCAATTCTTCCTTTACATGTGATGCTTGGATGTTTGATGTGCTACGACCATGGGCCATAAGGACTTGGCCCATGATGACTCGTTAGTGGCTCTTGCACACACCATGGCTGAATGCACATCATTGCCATGGTGTTCCTTAAGGTCATTGGATGACCCCTCCTTACTTGGTGGGCCCCACAACCCTGAAAAAGGGATACGTGCGGAAATACTAGCCGATTAAGGCCCACCAAAAATATGACTTTATGAAAGTCAGTGGGAGCCACTCTGGTTTGACCTAAAATTAGAACTAGGGTGTAATTTTGTTACCTCCAGCAAATATGAGTGCATGTGATAGGGAGATCCATACGATGGACTCTCTAAAGGCCTTCCGTCATTAGCATAATGATGAGTCCTTCAGTAATGAGGAAACACACCATAAAATTGGGCTATCCATTTGTTGTTGGATCTGTCAAAGTGTTTCATAAGATGATAGGGGCGTCATAGATCGATGTGGGAGGGGCTTCACTAGAAAATGTGAACTCTCTCACGGTTCCTTGGCGTAAACTAAATATGATGGGTGAGCACTCACTGGACAAAAATGTTTACCTGAAAACGGCTCTGAACCTTGTCTGACAGAGGCCAAAGGGAAACTCATTTGATGAGTGGATATGATCCGTCATAGAAATGTGGTGGGGTTATGCAGCTGAAACAGTTGGCTTCACGCACCCTATGTGATTTTCCACATTTCCAGAGACATTTCTCCGTCTCCGTCACTGAGAAAGGAGGGAAATCTCAGAGATAAACAAATGAGAATGGAACATAGATTAAAAACCATGTCTATATAGGTAACATGAATCAAACTAAGGTTGGGGACTAACGTCTTTGCTGTTTTATCAGAAAATGGCAAACGGTCAATTCGCAAAGCTTCTAGACAATAACAAGCTTAAGGGCCCAAACTATGCCGACTGGTACAAAAATCTTATGCTGGTCCTAATTTCTGAAAAGTTAGATAAGGTGGTGAAAAATCCTGCCCCGGAGCGTTCGGGTGATAGGGCTTCTGAGGCCCGTAGGAGGGACTACCAAAATTGGGAGGATAAGAACTCCCTAGCCCGCTGCTTTGTCATTGCCTCACTAGACAACTCAATACAGAGGCAGTTCGATCAGATCGAACTAGCCAATGACATATTGGACAGTCTAAAGACAATGTATGAAGAGCAGAATCGTTCTACTCGACAGAAGGTCCTGAAACTGTTCATGACCGCGCAGATGTCCAAAGGGTAGAAAGTTCATGACCATTGTCTTCGGATGATGGGCTACATTAATGAACTCGAAGCCCTTGGATCCGGGCTAGATCTTAGCACGCAAGTGGATGCCATTTTGAATTCTTTGCCCTCTTCCTTCATTGTGTTCACAATGAACTACAACATGAACAAGCTGAATGTCAGCGTCCAGGAACTCAGCAATATGTTGTAGAGGGCCGAAGATCTACTTAAGAAGGATGAGCCTGTGGTTATGCTTGCTGAAGGTAACAAATCGGGCAAGAAAAAGAGAAAGGCAAAGAAGCCCCAGAAGAAAGCTGCCAAGCCCAAGAAGCAGAAGAAGAACAAGGCATCTGATGTCTATCACTTCTGCAAGCAGACCGGCCACTAGAAGAGGAACTGTCCTGCCTACATGGAATCTAAGAAAGGTAACGTCGAAACTTGTGTCATAGAGACTAATATGTTAGTTACTTCTGTGTCCTGGTGTGTTGACTCCGGGGCTTCAACTCATGCGTGTTATTCACTGCAGGGGTTCAAAGTTAGTAGAAGATTGAGTGAAGGCGAAGTGACACTATTCTTGGGAACGACTGCAAGTGTTGCAGCTGCGGCAATAGGAACTGTAGAATTAGTCTTTAGAGAAGGAGTGCTTGTACTTAAAGATTGTCTTTATGTACAGAACTTGAGAAGAAATTTAATTTCTGTTTCTAAATTGTGTGCTGATGGATATACTGTTTATTTTAGTAATATGATTCCTGTTAAACGGAATAACAAATTCATCGCATGCGGGGAACTGGAGAACGGTCTCTATGTTCTACATCCTTCTCTGGAAACTAACTTAACCGAAACTACGTCGGTCGAAAATCCCAAGAAAAGAACTCGTGATATAGTAAATCCCACGTGCCTCTGGCATTACCGACTTGGCCATATCGGTGTTGACCGAATCACAAGGCAGGTAAAGGATGGTCATTTGGATTTTCTAACCGTAGAAAATCTCGCCACTTGTGAGCCTTGCCTCCAAGGTAAGATGACTAAGCGGCCATTTGATGGTAAGCCTGAAAGATGTGTAGGCACACTTGACCTAATACATACTGATGTATGTGGTCCTCTGAGTGTTAGGACACGGAATCAACACGTGTATTTCATCACCTTTACAGATGATTTTTCACGATATGGTTACGTGTACCTAATGAGACACAAGTCAGAATCCTTTGAAAAGTTCAAAGAGTTCAAACAGGAAGTCGAGAAACAGTTAGGGAGACAAATTAAGGCGCTTCGATCGGATCGAGGTGGCGAGTATCTCTCTGACGAATTCAGGGACTACTTGAAGGTCAACAGGATAGTGTCACAATTAGCTTCTCCTGCTACACATCAATTCAACGGTGTTTCAGAGAGGCGGAATAGGACCTTGTTGGACATGGTCCGGTCACTTCTCGTATGCTCAGAATTACCCACATCCTTTTGGGGATATGCATTAGAGACTACTATCTACGTGCTGAATCCGGTTCTAACCAAATCGGTTTCCGAAAACTCCATATGAACTATGGACCAGAAGGAAGCCAAGTGTAAGACACTTGAAGATTTGGGGTTGTCCTGTTCATGTTAAAAGAACGAGTGCGGACAAGTTGGAATCCAAAACCAGTCGTTGCCTATTTATAGGCTACCCAAAAGATTCGGTAGGTTATCTATTCTATGACCCAAGTGAGCAGAAAGTGTTCTGCGGTCGAAACACCCAATTCTTAGAAACCGAATACATCCTGGACACCCATCCTCAGGAAATAGTTCTTGATGAGGAGAGCTCAGGAGCAGTGGGAGATGTCCCATAAGTTTCAGGTAGTGACCAACCTAGAAGATTCACTCGGGTATCCAGGCCACCAGTCCGATATGGTTATGACCAGGATAGTTTCCTGGTGGAAGCCTTGACTAGTGAGGAGGATCCCGCAACTTACGCGGAAGCAATGTTAGACATGGATTCCCAGAAGTGGGTGGAGGCCATGGGAGCTGAGATGGACTCGATGGAGACCAATGGGGTTTGGACTCTAGTAGATCTGCCCTCCGGGGTAAAAGCAATAGGTTGCAAATGGATCTACAAGAGGAAGAAGGGCTCCGATTGCAGGATTGAGACCTACAAAGCTCGTTTGGTGGCGTTCCTGAATGGAGATCTTGGTGAAGATATCTACATGCAGCAGCCACAAGGTTTCATTGCTGCTGGTCAGGAACACATGGTATGTAAACTTAATAGATCCATATATGGACTTAAGCAGACTTTAGGAGTTGAAACATCCGTTTTGATTCTGCCATCAAAACTTTTGATTTTGAGCAGAATCCGGATAAGCCCTGTGTTTACAGGAAGTTCAGTGGGGATAAGATCACATTTTTAGTGTTGTACGTGGACGATATCCTACTAATTGGGAATGATGTAGGAATGTTGACTTCAGTCAAGGTATGGTTATCATAGCAGTTCTCCATGAAAGATCTTGGAGAAGCTTCATATATACTGGTATTCGACTCTATAGAGATAGATCAAAGCGGATAATTGGATTATCCCAAATTGCTTACATTGACAATATTGTCAAAAGATACAGCATGGAGAACTCCAAGACTGTTACATATCTCTCAGATCTACAAGGAATTTGGATATGCTTATCTCTACTGCTACATATCTCTCAGATCTACAAGGAATGCAGTTTCCATCGACCTCTGACATCGTAGGCCTCTTCTTCGCCTGCTCAACCACGCAAGCCAACCCCATATTGCATGCTACAACAGTTGTAGCATGCAAGAAGAATTGCAACTGCAAGGAACCCCAACGCGTTAAGAAGGTATGGATATCTCACAGTTGGAGATGGAGATGTTAAGAAGGGTAGGCCACGGACGGGGACGGTGACAGAGATGGGGATGAGGGAAGAGGGAGGGAGGAATGAAGATCTCTAAAAATTTCGTGGGTATCAAGTTCTTGATCAGTCCTTTCGGACCCAGAAGCAAAATATCTTGGCGATCAGATCTGTTCTCGGACTATGAACCACTACGGGTTATTCCCAGTTTGAATAGTAAGTTTATAGGATGCAGGGCTCCGCCAACGATCCTAGTGGTAAAAGAACGATGAGACAGTGACGAGGGAAGAAAAACGAGACTAAAGACAACTTAGATTTTCGCTGGATTCAAGAAGGATTAGGAGATCTCTGCCACTACAACTCCATTGTTCTCCTCGATAGAGCGGAGTTGCAGTGGCCTGACGGTGAACTGAAAAAGAAAGAACTTGGCCTAATATTCTCTCTCTCCCCGCCCCCTTCATTCTCTCTCCCTCTCTCTTTGTCTCCTTCGTTCTCTCTCTCGTCCCTGTTTCATCACCGACGCTCCAAGGCTACTGCATTAGCGGCGGACCCTCCACATCCGCTCTCTCTCTCCCTGTCCCCTTCGTTCTTTCTCCCGGCCTCTCTCTCGGTCCACATCCGACCTCTTTCTCTCTCGGTCCTTAAAGTTTCCCTCAAAACTACTCAAATACAGTTCTACGACGTGTGTTTCCTAACCCGCAGTGCAACTTGGATTACATCCTCATAAGCCAGAGGCAGATTTCAGGAGCAAGGTGGTGCTCGACGGAGACGATCAAGAAAGATTTACTCTTTTGAACCTTGCACTATTTGTTGTTGCGGTGATGAAACGAGTTGTAGAGAGAGAGAGGCCGGAGGTGGTGGATGCAACGAAATAGGGGAGAGAACGAATGGTAAGGAGATAGAGTATGAGAAAGATAGTGAAGGGTAAAATTGAATTTTAAAAAATTATAAATCATTTGGTGTAACGTGTGTACGGAATTATATATATATTAAAGCGAAAAGATACTTTCGCCGAATGGAATTTTACGTTCATTTTTATAAATTAAAATTTCTCCGTATTACATGCGAAACAAGTGTCTCTTTCCTCTTCTCTCCCTCTATTTTACATGTATCACACTTGTTTACTTTTCTTTTTTCTACTTCTCTCTCCCGCCATCTTCTCCTTCGATTTTCATTTTTCTGTTCCCACTTTCTTCTCCTCTCTCTTCTGCTCCATCAATTCACTCCTTCTTCTTTTTTATCTACCCTCTTCTGATCCTACAACGGATCATTTGTTTGCCATCATGCGATGGATCATTTGTTTGCCAGTAAATGAATACCTTCTTTTGATCACCAGATCCAATGGACCGTGCATCATCACCGTTACCGTCGTCGTAAGCGCCGTCATCGCCATCGAAATTCATTGCATGACAGACACGTATTCATAATTCTGTCTCCCTTCTCTCAAACTCTCATATCTTTCCTCCTTCGATACTCTCAATGCCTCCCTTTCTCTCCCTCTTTCTCTTGGTTACAAAAGGATCTTTCTCTTGGTTACGAAAGGATTTCGGTTGGATTTGGTGGTGTTAGTGTTTCACTTGGGCAGCTGGTTGGTATTATTGATTGGGATTTTCTATCAACGATGTGGGTGGGGTTTATTGGTAGGTTTTCTCTTTTCTTTTTGTTTTCTTTGTTCCGGCGAGAGAACTCCACTGGAGAACCTGATTTCACCGGGAAGCCTTTTGCCAGCCCTTCCAAGGAGTTGCTCTACTTCTTTTGCTGGAAAAACCAATCTCGCATCGAGCCCGCCGTCCCTCCAACTTCCCTGGCCTCTGATGCGCAGGATGCGACTCCGGAGCTCGTGGACCCGCTGAAATGGCACGGATTATACGGACCATCAAGGGTTTTGTTTACAATCAAGGAAGAAAGAGAAGATGCGGAGTCTCAGAAATCATCGGCGGAGAGGAAGCCGAAGAAGAGGCAGTCTTTGGAAGAATGCTTCGAGGTCACGAATAGCGAAGAACTGGAGGAAATGGTGAAGGTGGAGGTGGAGGTGGAGAGGGGGACACCGTTCACGACGCCTTGTGGTTCGCCTCCTTATTACTTGATAAAGCTTCTCCTGATCGGTGACAGCGGTAAGAGATTCGCTCTTTGCATTCGTCCCTTCCTCTGTAACGCATTTTAATTCGATTTTTTTTCTTGTCATTTTCTTTTACTTTTCCGGATCATGATTTAGATTTGGAATTCTAAGGTCTTCTGGCATCGATGGTGAGAGTTCTACGACTGTGATCCTATTATGAGGGTGCTGTTGTCAATCTAGCAAATCTGAATTTAACAAGACCCGTATCCCTAAAGTGTAGGGTCAGTTTTCACTTTTTGTTACTCATTAAGTAGATTTGTTCGTAGCATTTTTCAAGATATTCAGTTTAAACTTTTCCTGTTAGGGAGCTCTTTAGTTTTATTTCATCCTTGTAATCAGTCATGGAGAGTGAGAGACGAGAGAGAGAGAGAAAGAGAAGGAAAGGGAGATACGATTGAGAGAAAAAGAATAGAAATTACAAGTATGCCCTGGCGGCACACCCTAGAAACAAATTAATAAGAAAAAAGGGAAAGGAAAAATAACTAACTCACAATATCTTAAGAGGACAACCTACTAATAGCAACTATAAAGTAACATTTAAATAAGCCTTACAACACTCCCCCTCAAGTTGGGCTGAATTTGTCTATCATGCCAAGCTTGTCACATAATTCATTGTGCCACAAGTATGGAAGCCCTTTTGTGAGGACATCAGCAAGTTGTTCCTTGGAGTTGACATAAGGGATGCAAATTTCTCTTTTTTCCAATTTTCCCTTATGAAGTATTTGTCCACCTCAATGTGCTTGGTCCTCTCATGTAGGACAGGGTTGCTAGCGATGTTTATTGCTGCCTTGTTGTCACAGTAAAGAGACATAGGATTATGAACAACAACTCCAAGCTTCCCTAGAAGATTCTTTAGCCAAAGGACTTCAACCACCCCATGTGCCATAGCTCTATATTCAGCTTCAGCGCTTGACCTTGTTACCACACTTTGTTTCTTGCTTTTCCAGGTCACTAGGTTTCCTCCTACAAATGTGCAATACCCACTTGTGGACTTTCTGTCATCCACAACACCTGCTCAATCAACATCTGTAAAGACATCCACCTTTAGGTGATTATGCTTACTGAATAGTAGACCTGTTCCGGGATATTTTTTCAAGTATCTAAAAACTCTTTGCTGCCTTCATGTGTGGTTTCTTAGGAGAGTGCATGAATTGGCTTAGAACCCCAACTGAATAGGCAATGTCTGGATGGATCATGGACAAATAAATCAGCTTTCCCACTAACCTTTGGAACTGTTTCACATCTTTCAGAGGTTCACCATCACAGTCACCCAACTTGTGGTCAACATCTATGGGAGTATCTACTGGCCTTGCACCTAATTTGCCTGTGTCCTATAATAGATCAATGGTGTATTTCCTTTGAGAGGTAAAGATACCCTTTTCTGAGCGGGCGACTTCAATCCCAAGGAAATACTTTAGGGGACCTAGATCTTTCACTTCAAATTTAGATGCAAGGAATTGTTTCAATTTTTGTATTTCTGAACTCCAACTTCCTGTAATGATGATATCATCCACATACACTATCAATACAACAACCTGTTCATGACATCTCTTCACAAAGAGTGTATGATCAGACTGACATTGTTTGAAGCCCATTTGCTGAACTGCCATGTGAAACTTACTGAACCAAGCTCTGGGAGATTGTTTTTAGCCATAAAGAGACTTTCGCAGTTTGCACACCTTATTTTCACTTCCCTTGGCATAGAATCCAGGGGGTTGAACCATGTATACTTCCTCCTCTAAGTCACCATTTAGAAAAGCATTCTTTATGTCCAGTTGATGCAATTCCCAATAAAGATTAGCAACTAATGACAGGAGAACCCTAATTGAGTTCATCTTAGCTACTGGAGCAAAAGTCTCATCATAGTCAACCCCATACACTTGTGTGTACCCTTTGGCTACTAATCTTGCTTTGTACCTTTCAACAGTTCCGTATGCTTTGTGTTTAACCATAAACACTCATTTACACCCCACGGGGTCTTTCCCCTTTGGAAGATCCACCAATTCCCAAGTTTGATTTTTGTGAAGAGCATTAATCTCCTCCTTCATGGCATCTGTCCATTCGGGGCATTTTAAGGCTTTTGCAATGTTTCTGGAAACGGGGATGCAATCAACTACAGATAGGAAGGCTTAATATGAAGGGGAAATGTGATCATAGGAGACAAAATGGGTAATGGTGTGTTTGGTAGTGCATGATCTGACTCCCTTTCGTTGAGCAATAGGAATGTCAAGGTCATCCATAGTAGGAGTGGGGGTATCAGTAGGTGCAACAGGGATTGGACTTACCTCCTGGGAGTCTTAACGGTGTCGGTTGCTCAATGTTTGACTGCTCCACATCTCTATCACATTTTTTATCTCTACGGCGTGTACGTTGGAAGACACGGAAGGGAGCAAGGTCCGGAATAGAAGGAAGAGATACTTGGTGGACCTGAACCTACTTCTCCTCTTCCACACTACTACTCTCCCCCTGAGGAGAAGCAGGGAAGAATGGGTCAGACTCAAAGAAGGACACATCCATAGACACAAAAAACTTATAACTAACAGGATCAAAGCACCGATACCCTTTTTGAGAGGAAGGATACCCCAGAAAGATACAAGGAATGGACCGAGGGTCTAACTTACCTCGAGATGGAGACAAATCATGGACAAAGGCACGACAACCAAAGACTCTCATGGGAATGGAAAATAAAGGGGACTAAGGGTACAATAACTGATAAGGGGCCATGTAGTTCAACATTTTGGAGGGCATGCGATTGATGACATAAGCAGCTGCAAGTATAACATCCACCCAAAACCTTTTTGGAATATTCATGTGTAACATCATCCCACGAGCTACCTCAAGGAGGTGTCTGCTTTTTCTTTCTACAACACCATTTTGTTGTGGTGTTCTGGCGCATGAGCTCCTATGAATAGATCCGTGGGAGACAAAGAACTCATTGAGCTACCTCAAGGAGTTCTTTGTGGGGTATCCTTCCTCTCAAAGAAGGACCTGGTCTTCATGTGTAACATCATCCCACGAGCTACCTCAAGGAGGTGTCTGTTTTTTCTTTCTGCAACACCATTTTGTTGTGGTGTTCTGGTGCATGAGCTCCTATGAATAGATCCGTGGGAGACAAAGAACTCATTGAGCTCACCATGGAAGTATTCTTTTGCATTGTTGGAGTGGAAGATCTGTATTTCAACATGGAACTACGTAAATATCATCCTTTGGAAGTCTTTCACAATCTTTGGAACTTCGTCTCTACTACGCATAGGAAATACCCATGTATAGCGAGAGTAATCATTGATCAATGTGATAAAGTACTTATATCCACCCTCAGAGATTATATTAGTAGGCCCCCATACATCAGAATACACAACATGAAAAGGAACACTTGATCTTTTATTACTTGAGTGAAAAGTTGTTCTACATTGTTTGCTCAACTGACACGTTTGACACTGGAACTCTGACACTGAACATGACTTAAATAAAATCGGAAACAAAGACTTTACTATTTCAAAAGAAACATGACCTAAACGACTATGCCACAAAAAAAAATTGACTCTTATTTGACTGACTATGTGACTCTGAGGATGACATCGAGAGACCAACTTTGTTGTCAAGAATGTAGAGACCATCCACTAGGCTCCCTCTACCAATCGACCTCCCAGAAGTTAGGTCCTGAAAAACACATGAGCCAGGAAAAATGGTTACACTATAGTTTAAAGAGCTTGTGATACTACTAATTGAAAGCAAATTTATAGGAAGTTGAGGGACATGCAATACACAATTCAGGTTAAGGCCATGGGGAAGAGATATTGATCCTTGGCCTGCAATGGAGGAAAACGAGCCATCTGCAAGTCTCACTCTATCCCTTCTTGACAAAAGGCTATAAGTCTGAAACAAGTTTGGCTTACCGGTCATGTGGTTGGAGGCTCCTGAGTTAATGATCCAAGGGGAACTCGTGGGAGTGACTTGGAATGCAGAAGTCGTATTACCTGAAGTAGAGAGAGTACCAGTGACTGAGCTATCCATTTGTCACAAAGCCCTACCATAAGACTCTAGGTGTTCTCTGAAGTAATTCATTATATCTTCCTTGGGGTCAGAATTATTAAGGTGGTCCCGGGTAGTACCGGAAACCTGAGTATCTTGGGTTGCCACATGTGCTGCATTCTGTGTTGTGTTCATCTTCTTCTGACCTTGACCTTTACCCTGTTCTTGGTTATTCACTACCCACTTGGGTTTCCCGTGGATGTCCCAACATGTGTCACGTGTATGCCGTGAACGCCGACAGTGGGTACAAAACAACTTGTCTTTATCATCAGTCTTCTTAGTGTCACTTTTCTTCCCCGTGGAGTTATTATTCATCGCAGCCAAAGCAACTTGTTGCTCCCCCTCAGTTGTAACCATCACACTCCGCCTAATTTCTTTTGATTGAACAAGGGAGTATACCTCGTGAACCGACGACAACTCTTTGCTTCCTAGGATCTGAACCCTCAAAGGTTCATAGGCAGGGTTCAGTCCCAACAAGAAGGCAAACACACGTTGCTAAGAGACCAGCTTCCTGTAGGCCTTAGCATCATCATCATGTTTCCACTCTATAGCCTAATAATGATCAAATTCTTTCCATATGGAGGTAAGGGCTGAATAATATGAAGACAAACTACGGTTTCCCTGTTTACAGGTTGAAGATTCAGCTTGTAACTGGTAAACCTTGGCATAATGCCTTTGCTCAGAATAGGTAGTTTTGGTCTGTTCCTAGATCTCACTAGCGGTGTCTGCCCACATAAAGTTCTTCTTCACATCAGGTTTTATGGCTGCAAGGAGCCAAGACATCACCATACTATTTTCTTGGTCCCACCTATCATGTTCAGTTGTCTCACCCTTGGGTTCTTTCACCCTTCCATTTATGTAATCAGCTTTTCCCCTTGCCGTTACATAGAGTTTTAGACTTTTAGCCCACTCCAGGTAGTTTAGACCATTTAAAGGGGTAATTGGCATGGGAAACATCATGTTTTCACCTCCCATACCAGCTATGCTGCGGGTCGGTGTAACCCCCGATGAAGTTGATTCATAATTTGCCATAGAATACTGTTGAAAACAGTCAAAATCCCACACAACTACACAACAGCCACAAGCAGAATACCAACCCTCAAGAAATTTACTTCTAGGATGTGAGGAAGAAAACAAGAAACTGTTGAAATCAACTCTGTGATGGTTCAGTCATTAAACCAGCCCGGTAATCAGTCCAACACAGCCAAGGCAGACATTACTATCAGTCCGATTACAACCCATACAATCTAACAATCTAGCATCCAAACGAATGTATAGAACCAAGGAATAAGGCCTTCACACCATTGGCCAAAAAAGACAAAAACAAGAACACACCTGTCCAGCACCTGTACGAAGGTGCCAACCAGAAATCGACTTCACAGCATCGAACAGAGAAGAAAGGTAGTCTCTATCAGCATCGCTCTTCTTTGGCTAGGGTTTCCTTGATATTACAACCAAGGAAGAACCCACAGGAGGTGCCGCCAGTAATCTAGGGTTTCTCTGTCTTCCACGTCCAAGAATTTAAAGAAGGAAAAAAAAAGGTGAAGCAGGTTCAAAACAGGTGGGGCCGAAATTCTTTTACAGCCCAAAAACTTGCTTTGATACCATGTAATCAGTCATGGAGAGTGGGAGACGAGAGAGAGAAAGAGAAGGAAAGGGAGATACGATTGAGAGAAAAAGAAAACCATCTCTGGCTGCCGCCAGTTCACTATTTATATTAACTTAATAAAAAGGAATAGAAATTACAAATATGCCCCTGGTGGCACACCCTAGAAACAAACTAATAAGAAAAAAGGAAAAATAACTAACTGACAGTATCTTAAGAGGACAACCTACTAACAGCAACTATAAAGTAACAGTTAAATAAGCCTTACAACAATCCTCTCTCCAGAATTTATAACTTGGTTTGTTGTAATCACTTCAGATACTATTCAAAATATGGTATCTTATGAAACAACAAAAAAGAAATAATCATTCATTATCTGCACTTAGTCAAAGTTTCTAATCTGTGTTTGTGATCTGTGAGCTAAAGGTTGCTGCTTTAATACTGGAGAATACATTCACACCTATCCTGGATATGGCTGGAGTTCTACTACCTTTCTTGAAGTGGTTCATTGGTGGCAGTGGTTCTAAAGGCCTCAAGGTTCTTAATTGCCTTGTACGGTCTCCATGGAGCACTATTGATATTATTGGCCAGGTAAGAATAGATGTTACTGGAAACTTTAGATCTGTAACCCCTTGCTTTTTATTGTATCTGCAAGGCTTCTGATTTGTAAGTGGATGATTTTATCCCTTTTGTGCCCATATTTTGATCTATAGACGTCCAAGTTCTATATCATGTTTGATTTAAACCTATTTACTGCAGATCAGACAGCCACTCCTATTACTCTCAGGATTGCAAGATGAGATGGTTCCCCCATCTCACATGCAGATGCTTTATGCTAAAGCAGCTTCACATAACAAGCAGTGCATCTTTGTTGAATTTTTCTACTGGTATGCATATGGACACATGGCTGGCTGGAGGTGACCATTATTGGAGAACAATTCAGCAGTTCATGGATCAAAATGTCCCTGAGAATAAGGAATATGACTCGCATCAGAATGACAAAGGTAATGATTCTAAACACTGGATCTCTGCTTTTATAACCTGCAATGTCAATAAGGCCCTTTAGTTTGTTTATATTTCTTGTAAATAGCGAAAGAGGGAAATCAAAACAATTGGAAATTTTTGAATTTTGATGTAAAGGAACTGGGTATCTAGCTATCAAGAACTGGCAAATGGGTTTCTTTTAATTTTGAAGTTTATCTGGTTTTGTTAGAATTTTTTTTTTTTTTTTGAACAGGGTTAGATCTTGGAGCTTTGGTTCTAGGGTTTTAGCAGCATTTCTTAGAAAAAAATGCTGAAAGAATCGGCTTCTTTGTTGTTGATTTTTTCTCTCCTTTTCTCTGTTTCTGCCATGGAGAATGGATTCCCACACTGTAATTGTGATGACGAAGGCTTCTGGAGCATGGACAACATTCTAGAATGCCAGAGGGCGAGCAATTTCCTTATTGTAGTAGCTACTTTTCAATCCCTATTGAGCTCCTTTACTTCATTAGCTGCTCCAATGTCCCATTCAAATGGGTCCTCTTTCAGTTCATTTCCTTCATAGTCCTCTGCGGGATGACTCATTTGCTGAACGGGTGGACTTATGCCCTTTATACATTCTAGCCGATGCTGGTTCTCACCAACTTCAAATTTCTTACTGCTTTGGTCTCCAGTGCAACTGCTATCACTCTGATAACTCTCATTCCTCTGCTTCTCAAAGTAAAGGTGAGAGAGCTCTTCTTGAAGAAGAAGGCCTGGGAGCTTAATAGACAGGTAGGGAAGATGAAGAAACTGAAGGAAGCCAGTTTGCATGTTCGAGAGTTGACCCAAGAGATTCGGAAATCATTGGATAGTCATGCCATCTTATACACCACTCTGCTCAAGCTGTCCAATACTTTGGACCTGCAGAACTGTACGGTTTGGATACCCAACGATATTAAAACAGAGATGAACTTGACCCATGAGTTGAAAGGGAGGAGTTCGTTGATTCACTCTTGCCCTGCTATCCCAATAAATGATCCAGATGTAAAGAAAATTAAGGAGAGCAAGGGAGTGAAGATCCTGAGGCCAGACTCAGCTCTTGGTATTGCAAGCAGTGGTGGATTTGGTGAGCCTGGTGCTGTGGTGGCAATTCGGATGCCCATGTTGTGGGTAGCAAACTTCAATGGAGGGACACCAGAATTAATCCCACAATGTTATGCAATACTGGTTTTGGTTCTTCCAAACACTGGTGGTAGAGTTTGGACTTGCCATGAATTGGAGATAGTGGAGGTGGTTGCTGATCAGGTGGCTGTTGCTCTATCCCATGCTGCAGTTCTGGAAGAGTCTCAGCTCATGAGAGACAAACTAGCAGAGCAGTACCAGGCACTGCAACAGGTTAGGGAGAAAATACTTATCTTGGGACTGCTGCCTATGATACGGCATGAGAATCTGAGCAGTGAGCAGCAGATCACAGTTGAATCAATGCTAAAGACCAGCATTGTACTCTCAACCCTGATAAATGATGCAATGGGGATTTCAAGTGCGGATAATGGAAGGTTTCCACTAGAAATGAGATCTTTCCAGCTAGCTGCACTCGATGATCAAGAAAGCAGCTTGTCTTGCCAAGTGTCTATGTGTTTGTAAAGGTTTCTCTTTCACCATGGAGGTTGAGAACTCAGTGCCTGATCAGGTAATAGGAGATGAGAGAAGAATTTTTCAGGTGATATTGCATATGGTTGGGAATATTCTGAAGGAATTTTTCATGTGACATTGCAATTAAACATTTTATTTTCATTGATAAAAAAAATGAACATTTTATTTTCAAAATTATTAAGAAGACAACTATATATTCTAACAAATTTTCTCAGAAAGTCATTAAGAGTTTACGACCTTGAACAGGATATGCCAAGCCATAAACTCTTTTATCTTAATATTCAATCGAAAAGCCATGTCTACTGATGGCAATTGGCCAATAAGGTTTGCCAAATTGTTATTTTTTTATATGTATTGCCAAATCATCTTCATTCTTATGGGTTGTATTTGCTTGCATTGATAACTCTAATGTGTGGCTCATATTTGGTTATCTGCTTGGGTTTGGTTCATGCTTCTATTGATAACTCTAATGAAGTATATATAACTGATGGATATGTACATCATTGAACAACTTGTATGCCTTGGTGATTAATTTTGCATCTTATATTTCAGAATTTACTATCTTGATTTTGAAACCCATGTGCAGATGATGAAAGGGAACATTTGGGTAATTCCAAACAATAAGGATTTTGCACAAAGCATGAGACCTTAAGTTTCAACTCCAACCAAACCATCTATAGGAGGAGGCATCTTTGAACCAGGTGGATCATCAGAGCAGCTACCTTCAGAATTCAGAGGCCTTCAAGTTATATTAGCTGATTATGATGACATCAATAGGGCTGTGAAACGAAAGCTCCTTGAGAAGCTCGGTTGTCAAGTTAATGTTGTTTCCTCTGGGTTTAAATGCCTTAGACTTGGGCCCTCTGGAACTTCATTTCACATCATTCTTTTGGACCTCAATGTGCCCGAGATGGATGGCTTTGAAGTTGCATTTTATTTTAGAGGTTATTTTAAATAATTTTTATTTTTCTATTAAGATTTGTTCAAACTGGTTGTACTTAGATATCTTACCCATGTATGACCTGGAACATGATACGATTTCTTCTATAATAAAGTTGGTTGATGTAATGATGTTTATGGGAAAATTCCACTTTTATTTTTTAAATGTTTCTTCTATTTACAAAAAATAATTTTATATTGGATTTTAGTTTTAGTTTATTTTGTTCTACTTTTACAGTTTAAACTTTTAATAGTTTTACTAGCATTAATCAATAATAATTATTTAAAAACTTACATTCAGTTAAATTAATTAATTAATTACTTCAATTTCTTTACATTAAGTGATATTTATTAACTCTATAAATAATCTTTCTCAGTACATGATATTAAAATAGTAAGGGTATAATTAGTCAATTTCTTAAACCTTAGGAATAATTTGAGAAATTTGCCCATAAGAATATTAGTATGGACCTGTGTGATGCACGGATTTTGTTGAAGGGAGTCTTGTGATATTTCTAAATGGATTAAGGGAGACCAAGTCCAATTCAATCATTATTTTTTGATGATGTATTGTTAGATAAATTAGTGTTAAAATTAATTTTTGTTAATTTAAAACTAATAATTTTCTTATATTATTAATTTTATTAATAAACTTTCTTATATTTTGTTTTACTAATTTTTATTGTTTTTTATTAGAATTTTTGATGTTATATTTTAAATGGATTTTAAAGTCAATAAATTTTTTAAATATACTTGTTCTTTTTATTAAATGTACTTTTAGTTTATTGTTATCATATTTATTAACTTTTATCATGATTTTTAAATGTAATTTTAATAGATATTAAGATATAAAAATTAATTTCAGAACTAATAATTCCTTACTAACATTTTGTTTTTATTAATAAACTTAAAATGGATGGAAGGTAAGTGGTTGTGATCATGGGCTGACTCGGGCTAGGCTTAGCACATGTTATAAGGCTATGGCCTAGGCCCAAGCCTGACCTAGGTTCTGAGCGAGAAACATAGGTCCCATCCAGCTCTACACATGTCTAGGTAGGGCTTAGCAAATAGTAATTGTAATTAGGGCTATAGCCTAGGTCTGAATAGGTCCATGCATAATTCCGCCTATGAATTTTATTTACAAAATAGTGAATGCATATAATATTTTTATATCAAACATTCATATGTCATGTATAAAAAAATATTTTATACATTTTATATTATAAAATACCATACATTATATGTGCTGTAAGTATCGTTTTATAATATTTATATGTAAATAAAAATAACATAAATAACACAAATATGTGCGGGCCAGGTGGGACTTGGGCTAGGCATGAAGTGTTGGGACCAAGTCCAACCTTGAAATTTGTGGTGCTAATATGAGCCCAATCATGGGCTAGATTGAAAAATGATCACCCCTAGGCATGAAGTGTTGGGACCAAGTCCAACTTGAAATTTGCTAATTTATATTATATTATCAATTAGTTAAGATTAATTAAATTATTAAGTTTAACTAATTAAGTTATAGTTAATTATATACTATTTGTAAATAAAAAAAATATCATATTATGCTTTATTAATAATATAGTTGACAAATGTAATTAACCTATTAATAATACTTAATTACATATGAATAATAAATTATCCTTAAAGTAATTATTACTAACCTCTATAATATGACTCGGATCTCCTGCCCATAAAAACTCTGCCCATATCTATTTACAATACATTACCTCTCGTGAATTGAGAACATCTCCCTCTATATAATATTATGTAGAGGATGAAATATTCTCTATATATCACTGTGATAAAAATAGGCAGGAGATCCGGACTCCTATAATATAATCCATATAATCTAATAAGCATTTTAAATAATAACACCCACTTATCGCTCTATGACACCCACCTAATGCACCCACAAATGACTGAACGGAGGTCTCCCATTCCAATTCTCCAGTACTCTCGTTCTCTTTTTGAAACAAATTGAAAGACTCTTGCTAAACACAAAAATCTCTACGACTCCCATTCTTTGCTTCAAGAAATGCCCATGTGAAATTATATAAAATTAAAAAATAAAAAAAAACAAAAAAAAGAGAAAAAGAGAAATGTTACATCAGATTATTCCTCTTTAATATATAGATATAGATGGGGAAAGGAAACCAATGATTAAAAAAAGGAGATCCATGCATCTGGTTTAAGTAATTGCCTTTAGATAGAACGTTTTTCCTATTTCTTGCTTTATTTTTTATTTGTTGGTTCAAGATTCAATTGAAATTATTTCAAGTAACTATTGATTCAACGAAGATTGTCAATTGCAATTAGGGCTGTTCACAGGTCGGGTTGGGTCGGTTTTATTGCAGTTTTTTCAACCGACCCGACCTGGTCGAGTTACTTGACATAGAAACCGAAACTGATTCAGTGTTAAGTAAAATTGACTTGGTCGGTTTCGGTTCTAAGTTCATCCCTATGATAAAATTTTGCTAATTTTAAAAACAGTCATAAATTGAACATCATTTCAACTATCTCCTATGATAAAATTTAAATGAAAAGTTAATCATAAAAATTGTTCATTAATCACTATTCACTAATCCAAAGTTTCTTGCAACCATTCAAAAACTAGGTGGCCTAATGGGCTTTGGAACTTCATGTTTGAAGTAGGAAGTAAATCGGTTTGGTTCAGGTCGGTTTCGATTTTTCTTGTGTAAAAACCGAAACAGACCCGAATCATTGGTTTAGGAATTTGTACAACCCGAAACCAACCCGTACTGATGAAAACCCGGTCGACTCGGGTTAGGTCGGTCCGGGTTGGTCGGGTTGGGCCTTCTTATGAACAGCCCTAATTGCAAGATATCATAAGAGAGACCTAAAAATCCTGGCTTCACCTATACAAAACCACTGGAAAATAATTAAAGCATAATAATCAGAAGATAAGAACAAATATGAAGAACAAAAGAATGAGAGAGACAGAGAGAAATTGTAGGAAGTTTAGATAAACATGTAAAGAGGTTATTTTAATATTTGGGTGAAGATCGTGATGAAAATGCGACCCGTTTTTTATCAATCCATGTGGTTTAGAGTTCGTGTGTTCCACGACATATCCGTTTACATGCATTTGCATATTTCCCATTTACCAGATTCACCAATTATCTGGTTTTGGATTGGGCTTGTATAAAAATTAATGAACATTCTTTTAAAAAATTAAAAAAGAAAAAGTCAATAAAAACAATTCAAAATCATTAAAAGTAAAATAAACTTATCTAATAATAACAAATAAAAATGAAATTATAAATTAATAATTAATAAACATCAAAATCAATTTAAAAAGTAGCAATTATTACAAAATTATATAACAATAATAAAAGTAACTCATTAATTGTTAAGCAATTTTATATTCTAATGGTAAAAAAATAATATAACATAAATATAACATAAAAAATGGTCAAAACCGTTTGAATAATTAACCGCTTGGATCAGTGATTTATTGACCAATATCAACGGTTTTTAAAGAAAGTCCGATTTATTGATCGTCTAATTGGTTCCCGGTTTTCCAATTCGACCATCCGATTTGGTTTTGAAAACCATGGTTTAACACTTTAATTTGGCCCAGCAAAAGAAAATTCGTGCCACTAGAACCAATGATATCTCTCCAACAATATCATTGGTTACACAGCCGCTGAACAGCCATCGCGTTCAGCTAATATGAATTACATTAAACGGAGGGTGTAGTAGCGTCCGTTAAGTTGCTTGCACGAGTTTCAGCTTCACACCATGCAATGCCTATGTGTCAAATGTGATTGAACGTGCAATAAAATGTGCACAACCCAGGGTGCAGGAGATCCGGACTCTTCTGGAGTGGAAGCTGCGGCTCTCAAAGCAACCGGTTTCCCGGCACCGGCACCTGGTCATTCGTCATCCTCGAGCGATCGTGGAACCCCTCTGTGATTGCATAATGTGGCACTCTTCAATGCTCTAGTATCTTTTCTTGCGTCAGCTTGCTTGCTCGTAGGGATAATGAAGCGGAGACTGAATGCTGCTAGTGCAGCAACTAAAGAGCCAATTGATAAGTCTAGTTATTCCAAAAGGGAACCGATTTCCTCAACCTCTGATGTTCGAATTTTCGCAATTTGTTTGATTTTTCGAGCAGTCAATTCATTGTTAGTGCAAACATATTTCAATCCAGATGAGCATTGGCAGGCCCTAGAAGTTGCTCACCGAATTATATTTGGGTAACTCAACTAATCTCGCTTTTTTCTCTTTTAGGTTTGTTTTTAGTTGTATTTAGTTCATCAATAATGCTTGGTTTGTCTGGATCAATTAATCAAATTATGTTTGTTTGTGGAAATTGAATGACAGATATGGCCACTTAACCTGGGAATGGGAGAAAGGGATCCGTAGCTACCTGCATCCTTTGGTGTTTGCTTTTCTCTATAAAATTCTTGCTTTTCTTCATCTTGATACTCCCTGGTTCATGGTAAATCTTCATTTTAACTGAGAATCATTTGAAACTTGTTCAGGTTACACTTTCTTAGATTTAGATTTTTGAGAAAGATATACAAAGAGAACCAATTTTGTTATGTTTCTTTTTATCCTTATTTTTTTTCCTTGTTCAATGCTTAGACTGTGAGAACTTTGTTATTTTAGAAATAATTTAGTATTTACAGAACATTTGGTTTTATACTTTTAGTACAAAGGTATAGATCCTCTCAATGCCTATACCAAAGAGATTTTCTGTTTAAAAACAATTTAGTAAGAACATTTGGCTATGCTAAAGGGGATGGACCTTCTGAGTCTATATTCTGTGGAGTGTAGAAATTCTAGTATCTTACACCTTGTAGTCTAGCAGTTGAGGTGAAGTCTTGAAAAGACTGCACATGTTTGTATCATGGTAAAATATCCTTCTGTGGCAGGTTTTAGTCCAGTACCCATTGCTATATGGCTAAACCATCGTTCTCCTTCCCATCTTTTTCTTTTAACCTGAGGAAAATATAAAATCTTAAGGCTGCCATATGTAGGGGAAAGATCTTATACATGGTGTAATTTGGGTTGGAGAAAGGTTTTCTTTGCTCTTTGCTTTTTATAGAGAGGTAGCATCTCGTGCCTCTCTGAGGGATGCTTGTAAAGTCTTATCTTAAAGTCTAATAAAAGCTCATCTTATTTATCAAAAAAAAAAATGGGTTGGAGAAAGGTATTTTATATTGTTTAACTGGAACCTTGCCCACTAGTTGGACTGCCCTCTATACTCTATAGTCCACTGTCCACAATCCACATGGTTTTCTAATTTTGTGGAATATCAGAATCACTATAGAAAAAATTTTTAAACAACTAATAATGAAATATTTTCTTTATCCAAATTATCTTGGCCTACTGTTAGGTTCATGAACTCAAACCAAATAATTTAATTATTGTTTTGCATGGAGATGTAGAGATGATGGGTTATTAGAAAAACTAAATCTTCTAATTATCTTTGCATACTACCAGGCATACCGCATGAATCTTGGAAACATCCTCTCTCTGTATCTGTAGGAGTAAGGCTGTGTACATCTATCCCTCTCCATACTCCGCATTGGTGGGAGCCTCATGCACTAGGCTGCCCTTTAACTTGTTCATGGAAGTAATTGGATGGTTTGTTCAAAATCCTTCCCTTATTCAAATCGCCTCTCCCCACTTCTTGGTTAATTTAATTTGCATTTGTGTGTTAGGCTGTAATTTCTAGATGCAGTATTTATACCAATATATATTTATAATGCCTACCAAATGAAGAAAAACCATGAACTCTATGAATAGGGAGTTGAAACATGGAAGGATCATTACTTGCATATTTTGATAATTAACATCATTATATTACTAAAAGGAAGAAAAAACCAGATCTGCCCAGAAAAAGATAGATGAGGAAGCACAAAGGCAGCCTCAAGCTGATTACACAGGAATAAATAATGCAATAATCGGAATACAAATGGAGCTGTGGCCCAGGCATTTCCTATTGACACCCTGACAGTCCACCCCAGCTTGAGCTAAACTGTCAGCTAGGGAGTTAGCTGATTTTTGAAGTCTATAACAAGTGTTAATAATTTGGAGCGGAGCTTCCCAACAGAACACTTTGACCTTTGGGGTGGGTGGATCAATCCAAATGTGTTTTAAAGGAAAAGATGGGAGTATGAGGCTGGGATTGAGAGAAATCAAGCAGTTTGAAAAAGGATTAAACAGAGAAAGGAAGGATATCTTGGTTGATGTTTTGCAAGAATTCTGATAGTTCCTTTGTTTCCTAATCAGCCACTCCTTGTCTAAGTCCAAATTCCAAGAGATATTGCCGTTTTGAAGAGAGGCCAAACTGGCAATAGGTTTTTCTAAAGCCTATACAAATAAGGGTAAGCACAAGAAAAAGGAGCATCTCTCCACCATTAGACTTCCCGAAAATTCATCTATTTTTGTTTTGGGAATCATATCTAATGTTTGGAGAGAAAGTGGGTAAGATGGTCATGATAGCATTACTTTCTATTTATAGAGGGCAAAAAAGCTCATCTGTATCATTTAATTCACTAGTGCATTCTATCATCTCCTATAAATGTTAATCTCACTTAGGTTACTTGATGTGGCTCAGATTGTGATGGTGAACTTAGGGCTTATTTTTGGGAGGGGATGACATCACTAATTCTTTGTTCATGGAATTGGAGGAACTGGATAGATCAAGGATCTTTTGAGATGAGTAAATTGTTGAGAAAGTAGATTAAATTTGATGGAGGTATTTTTGTACTGTTATTTTACTTATCAGGGGTACTTGAATCATTGTACCTGTCTTATTATAAATAAGATTGAGAGAGGTCAACTGCCACATCTAGCATTTTTTGGCTAACCCTCTTGTTTTCTCTTTTCTTCCTCTCCTCTTCTCCAATACTTTTATACTCACCTACCACCCAAGGATGCTACTTAGGAGTCTTATTCCAACATCCAGCAACAGTATCCTTATATCAACCTTGAGGATAAGGTTGTGCCTAAGGGGGGAGGGATTGTTAATTTCCAAGTCCAGGCCCAATGCTCTGATGGGAAGACCATGGCCCATACAGCTGCACCTGGGAGAGACAAGCCCAATTCTGCCTATGAGGTATGTATTTGCATGGAGACCAAAATGAATAAGAAGTTCAAATTTCCCTCTTATCCTTAGCTCTTCTTTTCCATATGAGGAAGAGTCCCCTTGAAGAGACTCCTGAGTGAGCAGATTCTAACTACATTATGGAGAAGGATGATTCTAAGAAAATGTAGGGTTGTGTGGTGTAGAGAACACTGATGTGGGCCCCACAGCTACGGTCCCACTGTGTTCGTAGGGTAGAAGGTGTTCTAGTCTGCCTAGGGTTAACTATTGGTCATTTAGTTGTTTCAGTTGTTACTTATTTCAGTCTTATTTTTGCTCTATTTGTTATGTAAAGACTAAGGGCAGATCTGTCCTTTCCATGTAATGAGCATAACCTATAAATATTGATTAAAGTGGCGGCGGCAGAACATCAAGCTTCTGCTGCTCCTTTTTCAACTCTTGTGTTCTACTACTTCTCTTCCCTCTTCCTCCTTTTTCTCTTTACCTTTCTTCTTATTTTCGAACCTGAAATCCATTAGGGTTCAAGACTGATAACAGTCCTGAACTCCTACTTGGTATCAGAGCTAGGGTTTCTCATGTGAGTCTAGTCCAACCGACCACATGAGAACCATCTAAGGTTGGAAGCTGAGAAAGTAGAGTTCGTTGACTGGTTCTTGGAGATCTCCAGAGGATTAGCAGCTGTTTGAAGAATTGCCACAGTTGCAGCGAGTTGGTGATCAGGAAGAATCAGCGAAGGCTAGGGTTCGGGTAACCTTGGAAGGCAGCGAACAACATCCTATTATAAGTTTTTTATTTTCTGAGAGAAGTACTATCAGAGAAGATAGGTTGGACCTATCTAGCAAGGGCGGCTGAACCACTCTAGGGTTTATCTTTCTATTCTCTAGGGTTTTGTCTTAATCCTACGGCAAACCCTAGTACTGGATTGAACCTTGTGATCTAATACTGCGGCAAACCCTAATAGTTCTCTCCTCAGCATTGATCAGTTTTAGGGTTTCATATTAACCCTACTACAAGCCTTATCCGTACGGTACTGTCTGGAGTGTACGGCTGAGAATTTGCTTTTAGGATTGATTAAAACCCCAATTCGGCTCCAGCATATCAGATTGTTCTTCAAACTGTTTTTTCAGTTTTCTTTTGGGGTTTCGAACTCTTCTAAGGGGGTGAAAACAGTTCGGACTGTTGCTGTTGTGTGTGGTTACTGATTTCAGATCAGTTTATACCTGTTTCATGTACATCTACTGTGAGTACAGATTGGTTCTATACTGATTTTGTGATTGTGGTTGATAGTCCAAGTGTTGGTTTTGACTGTAGTAACCCTATTTTTGAGACTTCTGGTTCTTGACCGAAATGGAGTTTAAGAATCAGGCAAAAGGCAGTATTGGGAATAACAGTTATGTGGTATGTGGGCATTGTAAGAAACCCAAACATATAAAAGAAACATGTTGGAAGCTACACCCTTATTTGGTCCCGGCAAAGTTAAGAAGCAAGAAGGGTAATGTTGGAAGGGGAAGTTGGGAACTCAGCTCAGCCACCGCAGTCACCATTAGCCTCTGCCACATTTGCTTCCGCAAATTCAGGTACTCGAGCCTCAGCCTGCCATGCCTCAGCTCCAGGTACCACTGAACCCTGTTGGGTAATAGATTCAGGTGCATCCGACCATATGACTAGCTTGCCTTCATTGTTTACCACTTATCATTTATCTTCTGGTAGGGATAAAGTATTTATTGCTGATGGCTCTCTTGTCCCCATTTTTGGTAAGGGTGACATCAAACTATCGGATACCATCTCCTTGTCTTCTGTCTTACATGCCCCTAAGCTTGATACTAATCTTCTTTCAGTCAGTAGTATTACCTAACACATGAACTGCTCAGTAACCTTCTTCCCTAACCGGTGTGTTTTTCAGGACCTGAAGACGAAGAAGGTGATTGGGACTGGCTGTGAGACGAATGGGATCTATCTGCTCGGGGAGAGTTCTCGTAAGAAAGAGTCAGGGGGTAAGAAGTCACTTGTTTCCCAGAGTGTGAGTTCGGTTATGCTTTGGCATAACCGATTGGGTCATTTGTCTTTTCGGTCCTTAAGGAGTTTGTTTCCTAATTTGTTTGAGTCTGTTGAGTTGTCCCAGTTGCAGTGTGAGAGCTGTGAGTTTGCTAAACATTGTAGACACTCTTATTCGTTGAGCAATAAAAGGAGCAATCGTCCTTTTGATCTTGTGCATATGGATGTTTGGGGGCCATATCACATTCCTTCCGTGGGTACAGATATTTTCTGTTATTTGTTGATGACCATACCCGACTTTCTTGGGTTTATCTTATGCGTTCACGAGATGAGGTTCCCACCTTGACCCAAAACTTTCACCAAATGATCCTAACCCGGTTTGATGCCAAGATCAAAGTTCTTAGATCTGATAATGCAAAGGAATACTTTGCTAAGCCATTGGCTTCTTACCTTCTTACTCATGGGGTTATTCACCAAAGCACTTGCCCTCATACACCTCAGCAGAATGGGGTTGCAGAAAGGAAGAATAGGCACATCTTGGAGGTGGCTAGAAGCATTATGTTTACCTTCAATGTCCCTATTCGCTTCTGGGGTGATGCTATCCTCACGGCAGTATATCTTATTAATCGGGTTCCTTCCCGGGTTCTTGATATGTCATCTCCTTTTTCCCTTCTATACCTAGATGAGGAGTTGTTCACTGTTCCCCTCAAAACATTTGGTTGTACCTGTTTTGTTCAGCTTTTCGGTCCCCATCACTCCAAGTTCAAACCCAAGGCCTCCAAATGCATCTTTCTTGGTTATGCACAAACTCAAAAGGGTTATTGCTACTATGATCCTGTCTCAGGGAAGAAGTTCGTATCCATGGATGTCACTTTCTTTGAGGAGACACCCTACTATTCTCGGGTCTCTCCTCAGGGGGAGAGTAGTGAGCGTGGAGTTTTGGGTCCTTTTCTTCAGGGGGAGTGCAGTGAGGGCAGGGTTAATATTAGTAGTGAGTGTGGAGATTTGGGTCCTTTTCTTCAGGGGGAGTGCAGTGAGGGCAGGGTTAATATTAGTAGTGAGTGTGGAGATTTGGGTCCTTTTCTTCAGGGGGAGTGCAGTGAGGCCAGGGTTAATACTTTTGGGGCTGTTCCCTTACCTATTTCAGTGGGTGATGAGGGCTGTAGTAGCGAAGGTGGTCAAGGGGATCGGGAGTTGAGAGTCTATCACAGGCGATGTAGGCAGGTTGATCCCAGTCATCAGTAGTCCCGGCCAGCTCCAACCTCTTCTGCGGCTCCAAGTCCAGATATTACAGTCCCAGGGCCCATAGAGACTCCTTCCATTGTTGCTACCTCACCCCCTGCAGATGACCTTGACCTTCCCATTGCCATCCGTAAAGGAAAACGGCATTGCATCACATCTACAACTCACTGCATCTCCCAGTTTTTGTCCTATGATCGCCTATCTCCCTCCTACAGGTCCTATCTCACTTCCGTTGCTAATGCCCCTATTCCAAGAACAGTGCAAGAAGCCCTATCAGTCTCGGAGTGGAGAGGTGCAATGCAAGTTGAAATGGATGCCCTGTTGAAAAATAATTCTTGGGAGCTAGTTGACTTGCCCAAAGGAAAGAAACCAGTTGGATGCAGATGGGTATTTACTGTGAAGCACAATGCGGATGGTTCCATTGAGAGGTACAAAGCTCGGCTAGTTGCAAAAGGATTCACTCAGACTTATGGTATAGATTACTTGGAGACATTTGCCCCGGTAGCCAAGATGACCACCATTCGGGTTCTATTATCTCTTGCAGCAAACTACACTTGGCCTTTGTACCAAATGGATGTTAAAAATGCCTTCCTGAATGGAGACTTGTAGGAAGAGGTTTACATGCAGTTGCCTCCTGGATTCTATGATACAGAGGCAAGTAAGAAGGTCTGTCGGCTCAATAAGGCATTGTATGGTTTGAAGCAGTCACCTAGAGCTTGGTTCGACAGATTCAGACTAGCCCTTGGGAAGTTCGGTTATGTACAGGCCCAGTCAGATCATACACTGTTCATCAAGAGGGTGAAGTCCTCACTGACACTACTTGCAGTATATGTTGATGATATTGTGGTGACAGGAAATGACAGCCATGAGATTGAGTCCCTCAAACAGCTCCTTCATCAAGAGTTTGAGGTGAAATATCTGGGTACACTACGATATTTTTTGGGTATTGAAGTTGCTAGATCTAAACAGGGGATCTTTGTCTCTCAGAGGAAATATGTTCTAGATCTGTTGGCTGAAACTGGAAAGCTGGGTGTCAAACCTGCAGATACACCCATTGAACAGAACCACAGGATTAGTGCAGAGAGTGGGGAGCTGCTTGAAGACAAAGTTATGTTCCAGCGGTTAGTGGGAAAGCTCCTATATCTATGCCTCACTCGGCCAGATATCAGTTATGCAGTTAGTGTTGTCAGTCAGTACATGCATTCTCCTAGAACCCCACACCCTCTAGCAGCAGAAAGAATACTAGCATACTTGAAGAGATGCCCGGGTAGAGGTATACTGTTCAAGAACAATGGCCACATGAAGGTGGAAGTCTATACAGATGTCGATTAGGCTGGGAGTGTTGATAACAGGAGGTCTACCTCTGGATATTGTGCTCTTGTGGGAGGTAACCTGATCTCTTGGAGGAGTAAGAAATAGAGTGTTGTCTCCAGATCTAGTGCTGAAGTTGAGTACAGGTCAATGGCTAACGGAGTGGCTGAAATTCTTTGGCTGAGATCACTACTTGAGGAGTTGGGTATTGAGTATGAGAAGTCCCTGATGCTGTATTGTGATAATCAAGCGGCTATTAATATAGCACACAACCCAGTGCAACATGACAGGACTAAACATATTGAAGTTGATCGACACTTTGTACGAGAGAGGGTCTCATCACAAGAAGTGTGTCTCCCATACATCACCTCCAACATGTAGCTGGCAGATATCTTCACCAAAGCTGTACCACGGAAGAAGATAGAGGTAGATCTATCCAAGTTGGGAATGATAAACATTTATTCCCAACTTGAGGGGGAGTGTAGAGAACACTGATGTGGGCCCCACAGCTACGGTCCCACTGTGTTCGTAGGGTAGAAGGTGTTCTAGTCTGCCTAGGGTTAGCTATTGGTCATTTAGTTGTTTCAGTTGTTATTTATTTCAGTCTTATTTTTGCTCTATTTGTTATGTAAAGACTAAGGGCAGATCTGTCCTTTCCATGTAATGAGCATAACCTATAAATATTGATTAAAGTGGCGGCGGCAGAACATCAAGCTTCTGCTCCTCCTTTTTCAATTCTTGTGTTCTACTACTTCTCTTCCCTCTTCCTCCTTTTTCTCTTTACCTTTCTTCTTATTTTCGAACCTGAAATCCATTAGGGTTCAAGACTGATAACAGTCCTGAACTCCTACTTGTGGTTTGAAAGGCATAGGGAGAGTCTATATGCTTTTAATGTAAGAGAACAGATGCAATATGGTTGGTGTAGGCTTTAGAATTTCAGTTGACTTGTGTACGAAGTGTGGCCAAGCAAATACTTTAGCAGTTGTGCTGTTATGATGTTGCTATGGTCACTCTCTTGAAAACCCAGGTATGGGCTTATTATATGATGAAATATTTTGTTATTTGGTAAATGAATTTTTTCTTTTCAATCTTTTGGTGCTCTAAATAAATGGTGTCTCAATCTTCTGCTGTTTTAATAATGAATAAGTCTCTGTTTAATGTTTTATCCTTCTTCCTGCTTTTAGATGAGGGCTCCACGACTCTTACAGTCTGTCTTTGCCTCAGTTGGTGATGTCTACTTGTACAAACTCTCTCATGTCATCTTTGGTTACTCTGTTGCACAGTGGACTGTATCCTTTTATTTTGTGCGTTTTTAACCACTTAAGTTACTTAAAACATTACTATATTAAGTTGGAACACTTAATTCTCTGATAGCTCTTCTCTCAGTTCACAAATTGGTTCATGTTTTTCTGTTTCACTCGGACTTTATCAAACAGCCTGGAGACAGTTCTCACCCTTGTGGGTCTCTACCACTGGCCCTTTGTTAAAGGTTCTGGCCATGTTTCTGTAGCTTCAAGAAGGTGGGGTTTGTTTGTAGCAGCACTAGCATGTGCTATTCGACCAACGAGTGCTATCACATGGTTTTATGTGGGCCTTTTGGAGTTGTTTGAAACACATGGTAGATTGAGATTCATATTTCTCGAGCTAGTGCCTGTTGGGTAGGTACATTGCATCTTATCCCCAAGTGACTACAAATATAGTCATTGTCAATTTGTTTTTTTTTTCTTATCAAAATTGATGGTTGTCATATACGGTTTTATACTTTAAGTAAATGGTTAGTTAATTAAGTTTATTTTGTATACCAGATAATGCTACCATCTTGTTTTGGCTATTTCTTTGAGCTGCTATACATTTAGAATTATTTACTTGTTATCAAGGGCTTTAATTGGATACTTAGGGTGATAGCAATTTGATACTTTGGTAGTGGTGGGAAAACCTGTTTATGCATCAATTGAAGAACAACTCACCGACTACCAGTCTAATATAACAAACAGTACTTAGAGGGATCATTTGACTAGAATAATTGAAATTTCTTCTATCTCAAGTCACATTTATGCCATGAAATCAATATATTTATGCATATACTATGATACCTAGATACAGATACATGAACATGGATATGGGAAACAAAGATATGGTTCTCCATTTTCTAAAATCCTGGACTTAGTTTGTGGATGCCATTACACTTATTTGTGAGGATGTAATGGGAGGAAAGGGTGAGAAACATGGGACACCTAATAGAGCTTTTTGAGGAGGTGTCTAATCTGAAAATAAATTGAGATAAATATGTATGATAGAAGTTAATGTGGGACAGAGAGACTTGCAAAGATATGTAAGAATTCTAGTGTGTGAGACCTCTCATTGGTCTTTGAAATACCTAGGCATAACCTTGGGGGGAAATCCAAGTCCAAAGAACTTTTAGAACCCAATATTGGATATATTCAAAAAAAGATGTCAACCTAGAAGAGGAATCATATTTGTCTAGGAGGTAGGATAACCATAATCAAGTCAATCCTTGTAAACTTACCTTTCTACCTCTCTATTTTTAGATTACTACCGGTGAAAGCAAAGAGGTTAGGAAATTCATGAACTTTTTTGTGGGAACTAGGTAATACCAAAAGAAATCATTTGGTGAGATGGTAATAGTGTGCAAAAGAAAGGATAAAGGGGGAACTGAACATAGGTAAATTACTAGAGAGGAACACGTTTTTACTAGGAAAGTGGTTGTGGAGGTTTCTCGAGGATCTTAATAAGCTTTGGCACAAGGTAGTTCTAAGTATTCATGAGCTTTTGACAAATGGCTGGAATGCTGGTCTATCAAATAGAGCTACCTTATTCTCCCTTGGAAGTCTATCTCCAAATTTCTTCCCAACTTTATCAATTTTGTCAGGTATGATCACTATGATGCATGTTTAGGGTACAAAATAAAATTTTGGGATCCCTAACTCCCTTTGGAACCTTCTCTTGTGCCTCTTTCTTCAAGTCCCTACTGCCTTCATCCAGTCCATTTGCACAAAACTTTCCAGTTAAGGATGTTTGGGGTGAGCCGATTCCTCCAAGGATTGGAGCCTTTTGTTGGGAAGCCTTCCTCGGAAGATGTAATACTTGTGATGTACTCCAAAGAAAAAGGCCTTTTTGGTGCTTGTCTCTGAATTGGTGCATTCTTTGCAAGGCTAATGGTGAAAGATCCTACCACTTATTAGTTTCTTGCCCCTTTGTTACTGATCTTTGGGAATGGTTTCTTTCCTCTTTTGGTTGCAGGTGGACACCACCGCCAAAAATTCAAAGTTTGTTTAGCCTCTCATTCTTTGGTTGGACAAACAAAAGGGGAAGGATAATGTGGAGATGTGTGAGGGCTGCTGTTTGCTGGACTCTTTGGGAGGAAAGGAACACCAGAATTTTCTCTGAAGTTGAAAGAAGTAAAGAATGCCTTATTGAAGTAGTAACAGTGAGGGTGGTACATTGGCTGAAATCCTTGGACCTGTTTGTTGATATTTCTATGGATATGTTGCTGAATAGCTGGTTGGAGGTGGCAATTTCTTCTCCTGCTTGCTCTTTAGTTTGTCTTGTGTGGTCACCACCAGGAAGTGGACTTATAGAGCTAAACTTTGATGGAAGTAGTGAAGGAAATCCAGGTCCATTAGGTGTAGGAGGGGTTTTCAGAGATGGATGGGAAGGTGCTCGCTTTATATTCAAGTTTCATTGGGTTTGGAGACTCTTTCAAAGCTGAGGTCTATGCAGTACTAGAGGGTATAAGGAAGTCTAAGGAACTGAATATACAAAAGTTAATCATTGAAGGGGACTCAAAGCTGGCCTTAAGTTGGTTACAAGAAGGTAGTGGACTTTGGAATTATGCTAATGAGAGGAGGGAGATTGAGTGGCTAACTAGAGGACTGGAAATCAAGTTTCAGTGGGTCAAGAGAACAGCAAATGCATTTGCTAATGCTTTGGCAAAGCAGGGGATGGGAAGGGATCAAATGTTTTGGGCTGTTCTGTAACTTTTTCTTTTTTGTTATCTTCCTGGAGAGAGTTAAGCCTGTTTATCTCTCTTTGAAGCGCTGTAACTAAATTCTTTTAATTCCAGTTATTGATAAAAAAAAAGAAATTGGGAGGATTTATGGGTGGGGAATAAACCCCTCAAGTATTTTTATCCAAACCTCTACTCTATCTTCACTTTCAAGAATAAAACCATCATCAATTTGCTTTTCTTTCACCTAATGGTGCTAATTGGGACTTGGGATTTAGGACTTTGAAACACAAGATCTTGTGTCTAATTAGTTCCGTAGAGAAGGTTTTCCTTGATTTTTCTTCTATAGACTCTTGTATTTGGACAGGCAGCCTTTCAGGTTCATTCTCTTGTGTGTCATTTTTTTTTTTCAAGCTATATCCTCTCCTCTTCTTTCTTTGGAGGTGCTTCTGATAAAAGAGATTTAGAGTTGACTAGTGTCTCTTAATGTAAAGGCATTCTGTGGGAAGTTTACCATCTGAGAATCTTGCAATGGAGAGTCCATTCACCATTGACTAATCTCTTGTGGTTTTGTCTCTAACATTGGGAGGCGTTTCTTGCTACTTTTGATTGCAGATGGAATTGTCCAACTGATGTTATAAGACTATTTAATCTCTTTTTCTGTAGAATACCAACAAAGAGAGGAAAGGTATTTTAGAGATGCACCAGTTCAATACTCTATGGGAGTTATGGGAAGAAAAAAATGACAGGACAACCTATCAAAAAAAAAAAAAAAATAAAACAATGACAGGATATAAAAGAGGTGGTTATGGAAAAGCATAATGGTTAAGGTATTGCGTTTGGTGAAGACCATGTAGTTGTTTACTCCTTTTACTGTGGATGATTTTAGAAGAGGATGGAATTGGATACAACAAGACCCAAAGTTTAAGATAAATGAAGGCCACTGAGTTCATCTTGATTTAAATTAAACTTTGATGGAAGCAGTTTGGAAAACCCCAGAACATCAAGCATAGGAGGAGCTTACAATGATGCTAGAGCAAACATCATGGCTATATTCTTGGAATCAATAGGTATTGGCGTTCTTTTAGGGTGAAGTTAATGGCTATATTGCAAGGATTAAGGGTAGGGAGGATTATGCGAGTTTGAAATATAATTGCAGAAGGCAATTCAAAGGTAGTAGTATGTTGGCTGAGAACAGACAGCAAAGGCTTATGTTACAGTACAGGCACATAATGACCGATATAAAAGTGCTATAAAGGGAACTGGAAGTGACATACCATTGGGTAAAAGGATGAGTAAGCTGTTAAGAAGATTTACTTGCTAAGCAAAGAGCAATTAGGGATCAGATGCTCACCGGACAGTTGTAATATATTAATGTACAGTGCATAAAAGGATGTAGGAGGACATTGTAAAGATGGGTAACAAACATGGCTGTGCTGAAACATATACTTATGCACTTTCCATTCTCTAATAAAACTTACAGTTACTCATAAAAAAAATCCAGATTTCATTGCTTTGGTGGAAAGAACTTGGGATGACTTGCATGTGAAGGGGAGGGCATGCTTGTGATGAAGAAGTTGCAAAAACTAAAGGAGAAGCTGAAGGAGTGGAATATAAAAGTTTTTTGGAGAGTGGAAGAAGCAGGTATTAGAAAAAAGTGTTGTAGCTGGACAGAATAGAGGAGGGGAGGCTATCTTGGGAGGTCAAACTTGATAGGCATGAAGTTAGAATTAAGTTGGAGCAAATCATTCATAGAGGGGAGATTCGTTGGATACAAAAGTTGAGAGCTACTTGGGTAAAAACTGGAGAATTAGTTATAAGAACTAAAGATGAAGGGGAGGTTCTTTAAGACATGAAGGACATCCAAGATAGAATTTTGGCATTTTATAAGAAGTTAACTGATACATAGAGAGTGTTCAACTGATACAACTGAACCCTGTGTATTTGGTTGATTGTTTTGTGTCCAGGGTTCACCTGCCCTAGGTCTACACTCATGATGCCCTTTTTGTGTGTGCCACTTTCTTTGTGTTTTTTTTTTCCTGGCGTTTTTTTTTCCTCCAGAGGGTTGGTTAGTTAGGGGAGGCTAATCCCATATAGGTGCCTACATGCATGTTACTATGCTTGTTATGAACTTAAAATGTTAAACTTTGTATTACTGATTGTGTGATGGCATGATTGTATTATTGTTTAATTGGATGCTTGGTAGTGCATCAGGGTGGCTATTTTTTATGTCCTTATCTTTTGATGTGTTGTGCCAGAATTGTGGTGCTTGCTTTCACATGTTTATTGGATCGGTTGATGTATGGGTCATGGATCTTGGTTCCACTTAATTTTCTTAAGTTCAATTTTCTCTCTTCTGGTGGAGACTATTATGGAACACATAAGTGGCACTGGTACTTTACTCAGGGGTTTCCTGTCATGCTTTTTACTTTCTTGCCATTCTCCTTAGTTGGCATCTTTAAGTCTAAGCAATGGAAGCTTTTTGGCCTGATTGTATGGGTCTTGGGACTTTACAGTCTGCTTGGTCACAAAGAGTTCAGGTAAGCCCATATGAACTTGAATGTGCTTTTATTATGAGAATACTTTGTACCCTTATTCTTAAATTACTCATCTTTGTTTCATGAAAATAGTGGCCTGCTAAAATAGGCTGGATTTGCAGGTTTGTCTTGCCTGTGCTCCCAATAGCTTTGATGTTCTCTGGATATTCTTTAGCAGCAATGAGAATTCCTATTTCTTCAGATGGAAAAAGTAAAAGATCACTTCACCACACTAGATGCCATAAACGAATGCAATTGGCTGTACTTTTCCTCCTTGTGACCAATCTTCCAATGGCCTTGTATATGTCTCTGGTTCATCAGGTAAGATTTTTTCATAAATAGGCCTGGATATAGCTGATTTTGTTTCTTAACATGCTGAAGGTAGTATAATTGTGCTCTTTGGTTCTATTCTTTTTTTTTTTTTTTTTTTTTTTTTTTTTAAATTTTTGGAAAGAAGATGAAGGTAAAAAAGTCATTGACTTAGCGAAAAGAGCCTTAATCTTGAAAAAGATGTTTAGCTCATTTCTTGCTTTGTTCCATTTTTCATTCATCAATTCTTATCTATAATCATGTCAAGCAGAGAGGAAGTGAAGATGTTATGAACTTTTTAGCCAAAGAGGCCCTTGATGAGAATGTGAAGAGTATCCTTTTCTTAACGCCTTGTCATGCTATGCCTTACTATTCTACTTTGCATAGCAACCTTCCTATGCGGTTTTTAGATTGCACTCCAAGGTTAGAACTTATGTACCTTGTCTTAGTTTATTTAGTATTTTTTTTTTGTATTCCTTTTAGTTATTTTTGTGCTATACTGCTATTCTATAGATAATTTTAACTTGTACTTAATTTTGTTCTTGCATTTATTTTCCAGTGATGAAAAGGGTATTCCAGATGAGTCGGACCTTTTTATGATGGACCCAGTTGGGTTTGTATCAAATATGGCGAAGAATTGGTCTTTGCCTAGTCATATAGTATTGTTTGACTCCCAGGAGAGATTACTGGAGGAATTTCTGACCTCACATTCTTTTAGAGAGGTATATGCTAATTTGATTTTCATAACACCAACCTAGAAGGAATTAAACTTGTTGGTTTCATTGTTCTCATTTTTAGCAATTTTCTTTTTTCTTAGTCAACCTTGGTAATTGGCAGATGAAGAGGTTTTTCCATGCACACTTCAAGGTGGACCGGGATCTCCAATCATCTATTGTTGTATATGCCTTGTCTCAGTGATGAAAGTTCTATAGCATTCAAATGAGTTAAGTCATTGGAACCCATTTAATTGGCATAAGAGTTTTTTTTTTTTTTTCTCAAATTTTATAATGTTGTTATTTATTTGAGTTGGTTTTGACCCTGAAGCCACTGCAGGAGATTCATTCTTTTGACATGTAACAAAATCATGATTTTAGTGCCTACTATCTCTTGGTGTTTATTTCATTCCAGTGTATGGTTTTACTAGAGGGTGTTTGATATGTCTGTGTTTCAAGAACATTTTGTTGCCTCAGCTTGCCTCATTAGCATTTATGCAGAATTGGGAATGAAATATCTTTGGTAATTCTGCTTCATGCAAAAATGGTGGTGAAATGGCATGCCTAGAATTTTGGGCAGGGGGGTAGATTCTTGAGTCACCTTTTTGATATTTCTCAATTTGGGGGTGGTGTTGTAGCAAATACTAGCAATGCACCCTCTGACGTGAACATTAAAAGTGAACCAGAACACTTCTCATGTAACATCCTTTTTTCTTTTGAGGACAAGATAACCTCAAACAAGGAGAGACATGACATGCCACCCCCAAAATTGGGGGTAGGATTAGATAAAAAACTGAAAGTATCATACTCATATGTTACTTGTTGCCAAAAAGTATTTTAATAATAAAAATAAAGCAATTTAAACAACCTAATCAGTATCATACTCAAAGTATCATTCTGTTTTCTTTTGTGGGTTGTTGCATTTTTTGATAGTAAACAAAAAAGTTTTATTAAAAACAAAAAGATGATTACGATCACTTGGGTGTTGAGGAAGCACTGGGGAAGAAAAATCAAGTTTTGTAATTCAAGTACATCCCAAAAATTAGCCCCTAAATTTGAATGACAAACTTGTGCAGATTCAGGTAGTATAAGCACCCAATCTGCAACACACTTTCCAATGGCTGCCACAATCTTCTCAATCTTCCATAGCTTGTCTTCAAACACTCTTCTGTTTCTTTCTCTCCAGATGGACCAACATACAGCAAATGGAATACAGCTACACCACCTTAGCTTTCTTGCTTCCTCTAAGTGGTGGCCACTTAGAAACAGATTTCAGCCAAGGACCTTGGCTGAAAGACTTGCATATTGAAGAGTGCTGAGTAAAACTTCCAGCAAAAGCCATAAATTCTACAAGAGAAGAACAAATGAAATATTGTTTCATTGTCCTCTTTGCACATAAAACATACATTTTCCAGGCTGAGCCCTCGGATTTTTAGGTGATCTGCAGTTAAAACACTATCCATAGCCACCAGCCACGCAAAGGCTTCTTCTACCCTTGGAGGGACCAGATTACCCCACACACCTTCACAACTGTTTGCATCCACCTGGACCCTTAACAAAGCTGAATAAAAGGATTTCACAGTAAACCTCCCATTCTTTCATTCCTTCCATCACAACTCGCCCTTTGAAGAACTTGACACCTTTGAATTTTCCAGCACTTCCAAGTTCCAATAACACACTCCTCCCCCTACCTATCCAAAAGAGCATACTGAATTTAGGACTCCAGGTCATTTTTTTTTTTGGATCAATACTCCAGATCAATCAATTTATCCCCACTCATCTCATAGAATGGGCTGATAGTGGTCTCGATCGTGGAGGAAGGGATTCAAAAAATCTGAGTCTGATGCTTCATTGGGAGAATTGAAAAAAAATCAAGAGCCTCAAACAAAACCCATTTAGTGCATGTTACAAAAGTTTTTTCACTTCTGAAAGATGGCCTTGTGGGGGCTGGCCCGACTAACAAAATTGAAAAGATGTACAAAAGGAAAGGGATCAAATCTAGAGGTCCAAATGGCTCTAGATTTTTGCCTCCAGATCACCTCTTCCCTCTGAATTATTCTTTCCAAATCACTCCCTAGACTCTCTTTCCACCTTGGCAGCCAAGGACAAATTATCTTCGTCCTCCAAAGTTCAACCTGTCCAGCTGTGCCAATTTTTCTAGCACATCCTTCTTCCTGCTATCCAAGTTTCTAAACACCTCCTTATTCCATCCCTTGATTTTCTCCTTAAGCATCTATAATTTTTTAATTAATATGAACCCCACTTAATTGAAAAGGTCTAGCACCAACTCGCAAAAGTTTGGATGATCTAACCACATGTTCTCGAATTGAAAAGGTCTAGCACCTGCCACCTCTACAAACCTCTGCAGAAATATGTGTTTATGGTCTGAAAGGAAGAAAAGGTAGAGCCTCCTGAACTACATCACCAAACTTCTTCCACCCAGTCTGCTAAAAACAAGAATCTATCCAACCTTCTTAGTATTGCCGGATGCTGTCCATTTGTCCAGGTGAACCTTCCACCATTTAAAGGTGGATCAACAAGCCCAAGTGAAGTGATGAAATTCCCAAACCTCCTCTTCCCCACACCAACGCTTCTCTCCCTCCCCCCTTTCATCTCATTCAACCTTCTTACAACATTAAAATCCCCTCTCAAAAAAGAAAAAAAAAACGAACCAAGGATCCCCCATGTCTGTCTAATTTCCTCTAGCTCCTCCCAGAAATCCCTCCTCCCTTCTTCTTTCGGCTTATAGACATTTTTTTGATCAATAAGATAATATTTTATTAGTTATTGATAAAAAAAGATAATATTTTATTAGAGCCAAATAAGAAAGTTACAACAGGGTGAGGAGGTTTTTCTCCCAAAATACAGTTTTACAGTTTTGCCCAAAACATTTGATGTCATAGCCCCTTGTTTAGCTAGAGTATCCACCATCCCATTTGCTGTTTTTCTCACCCATTTGAAAATAACATTCAACTCCCTTGCAATGCTCTCAATCTCCCTAAATGTATGCCTATAGATCCAAGGGATTTGGGTGCTACATCTTGTCTAGGAGATGACCACCTGAGAGTCCCCTTCCACTTCCAAATTAAGGAATCCAAAACGCTTGGCAAATTTGAGTCCATGTAGAAGTCCAAATAGTTCTGCTGTCAGTGCATCCCTATTTTCTGAGGCCCTGAATACATAGCTAACACCTTTCCTCCTGAGTCCCTAAAGACACCTCCTAACCCAGCCTCATCTTGGTTACCAAGAAGAATTTAAAATGACAATCTGTACCCCTCATTTGTTAAGTGTTGGTTTCTTCATGCTTGATATCTTCCTTTTCATGCTTGGTCTCTGTACTTGGTGACTTTCTGATCTCTGTATCTTCATGGTTTGAACTTTCCGACCTGAGTTGCTTCATCCATCTCTTTTTTATCAGTTTTTGTACCTGAATGTCTACAGGAAATAATCTTTTGAGTCCAAGCAGGGTAGATTCCTAAGAGTGATTAGCCAGATGTGCTATAAGTAATTAAGAGTTGCTAATGACACTTGTCTTTTTGTGTCCCCAGTTCCAGATGCATATTATTTCCTTTCACATTTCTATTGGCCTCATATATAATAGTTTTCGAGCTTCCTGGAATTGACTGTTGATGCAAACCTTAATTCCCTAGAGTAATTCTTTCTTTTTTCTTTTAAGTTTCCTTTTATCAGTTTTTTCTATTACATAAATTGTTAATTGATTATTTATAAGATAAAACTTTTGTTCCGTAATTATAATTGAGATCATTTTTTTTTTAAATTTCCCTGTAGTTAGTTGGGTAAAGAACTGATTACTGCTGCTTAGTTTTTGAATTTATGTTTTGGTTAATACTGTAACATGCTTGTTGTTCCTTAGTTTTCATTTCATTGCAAATGGCTTTTTGATATGATCTCAATTTGTTAAGATGGACTGCTCTTTGTAAGTCTCTTATTATTTTTGTTCATGGCTCTCAAAGCTGTCCTGAAATATTCAATGGGTAGAACCTACCTCCCGAGTCCTGATTGAATGTGCACCTTGGATTTTCATTAATATGTTACCATGGCTGAAGTACTGCACCCCATTGAGAGGATGAAGGAACCCAGTGTTGAGTAGATTGGGATTGTCATTACTTTTGTATTCGAGAAGATGTACATCTGGGTTCATAGTCAGAGGGTGAAATAACCATTTAAGTATTTAATACAAAAGTTTATAGAAGAAAGGAGACAAGTTCAATTTTGCTGTACTTCCATTGAGGCCATTGTTCTTTCTACTTAATAGTGAGGATAACTGTAGAAGAAAGGAAAGCTTTAATTGTTATGCAACTGGTGAATTATTGTGACCTTTCACTTCCTATTTCATATTTGTTTCTCTCTTTTAGATTCATTTATGTCCATCTTCTTTTTCTTGACTAGTCTTAGTGCGACTCTTCCATTTTGTTGAGAGTTGTTTTATGTTAGCAAGGTTATTGATGTCATTGTGGCTAAGTTGGTAAAGAGATGCCTAATTAAGGGCATTTGTGTAATATTTCATCATTATATAAATACCAAAACTAGGGGTCATGTGAAGCAAGTTAGACACACCCTATTTGTTCATCGTCTTTTATTTTGTTTTCCTATCTCTTCTTCATCTTTTCAATATTTCACTGTTGCTTCATTAGGTTCAAACTCAAATATCACAAGTTGGTATCATAGCTCATTTTAAATTGTCAACTGCTGATGTCAACATCGCTGGAGGATGACATCAGTAGGTTGTATGGCCAGCTGATGCTTGAGAGGGAGATGACTGTACCACTAGGTCGATCTCAATTTTAGAAGAATTTTGGTGCATATTTGAGGTGGATCTGATTTTGATTTGATATTTTTCCATATTTTATGGATCTAAAACGAAAAGAATTAAAAATCTCATTTTGGGAAATCTGTTTCGGTGAGATGGTAAGGGTTTTTTTTTTTTCCAGAAGTTTTGTTGATGTTGTTTGGTTTATATGAAAACTTGTGAGAGATCAAAATTGATCTCACAGCATTTGGATGAGTTTTAAGGGAGTTGTGATGTTTTCTCTCCCTTATATTTACTGCCAGTTCTTGTTTTCTTTGTCTAGGCCCTAGGGCAATGTGAAACCTTATAATTGATACTGAGGCTCTTGTTTGATCAAGTATTGTTATCAGAGCTTTTCTGAATGCTGTTTTTCATTTGTAGAGGGGCTTCTTTTGTGTGTTTTTGGCTTTCCAAATTTGTTTAATGCTTGTTTTTTGAATATGGCTACCTTGGGAGATTTTGCAAATTAGTTCTTGTGGTTCTATGGGAATAGGTAACTATTCTAATAGTCAAATAACCACCATCTAACTTGATGGAAACAATTTTCTTGAGTGGTCGCAATCAGCCAAGTTGTCCATTGGAGGAAGGAAGATGATTAGTTGTGGAGTGAAGTCAATGGGTATACCCTCTGGATTTGCTTGCACAACAAGCTTTGGTTAGTCTATGTCTTGTGAAGATAGTTTTGATTGTTATCAAGTCTGTAATTTATCTAAACATTGTAGATTGACTTTTCTTTCTAGTAATAAAAGAAGTTCCATTCCTTTCCAGTTGATTTATACTGATGTGTGGGTATCCTACTCCTTTGCTTACATGGGTAGTTACCCTTGTTTTTTATTGTTCATTGATGACTTTTCTTGATGCACCTGGCTATATTTGATGGACAGGGATGAAGTGCCACAATTAATTACAAATTTTTGTTCTATGGTGGAGAATCAATATGATACAAGAATAAAGATCTTGCATTCAACAATGCAAGTATCTTGAAAGAAATTCAAATAACTTTTTACAAGAAAATTTCTTCAGAGGTAAAGGATAAGGCTGTGATGGAATGGAATCCACTGACCAGTCCAAGAATGAAGCTTAACTTCAATGGCAGCTTTCTAGGCAATCCAGGACCGGTAGGTATTGGAGGTGTAATCAAAGATTTACTATTAAAGCTCTGTTTTCAGGATCCATTGGAATTAAAGGTTCTGTTAAAGTGGAAATCTTGGCATTGTTGCAAGGATTGAGGATAGCTAAGAAACTAGTAATTAGACTGTTGGAGGCGGAGGGAGATGCTAAGGTTGTCATTTCTTGGTTGACAATGAGGGAAATTCAGTCTTTAGGTAAGGATGTGGGAGCCACTTTCAACTGGGTTAGGAGATCAGAAAATGGATCAGCAGATTATATGCTGGGCTGAATTTTAATTGCTGTTATTAAAAATATGGGTTCCTGAATACATATTGGGTAAATTTGTAGTCTTATTTGTCTTTAATCAATGAAATCAATTGCCTATCAAAAAAAAAAAAAAAAGAAAAGGACTTTTGAGGTGATGCAATTGATACATTGGTGTATCTCATCAATTGGTTGCTATCAGAGGTCTTTAGCTAAGGATGTGGTGCTACCTTCAACTGGGTTAGGAGATCAGCAAATGGATTGGAAAATTATATGGATAAATAGGGAGTGCATAGAGATCAATTGTTTTGGGCTGAATTGTGATTGCCGTTGTTCGAGATGTGACTTTTATTGAAGATGTTCCTTTTCTCTCCTGCCTTGCCTCTCTTTAGGGGGTTAATTCTAATGAAGAGAGGACTCTTGTTTGTCTTCCTAATCCTATTCATTTAGATCATTCTCTTTTTTCTTCTTGTAGTCCTATTAAGTCTGTAAACAAGCCAGAGTTGCAGGTTTATGCCAGGCACAAGGTGACTCTAGAGATAGAGCAACCATTTCAATTAGATACCTTAGACCAAGGTAACCCTAACCCTTACCATTAAAAGAACCTAAAAAGAAGGAGACTATGGTGCAAGAAATGGATACACTTATTAAGAACCAGACATGAGAAATTGTTGGCCTTCCTCAAGCAAGAATTCTGTTGGCTATAAGTGGATGTACACCATGAAGTATGGGGCACATGGTTAATTGAATGATACAAGGCTTGTCTAGTTGCTAAAGGATACACTTAGACTTGTGGTATTGACTATCAAGAGACATTTGCTCCTGTTGCGAAGATGAGTTCAATCAGAGTTATTCTTTCATTTAGTTTCTCATTTCTCTTGGCCACTATATCAAATGGATGTGAAGAATGTATTCCTAAACAAGGATCTTTAGGTGGAGTTGTTCATGGATTTACCACTAGGTCTCAGCATTCCTAACAGTGTAGGAAAAGTGTATGGATTGATGAGTTGAAGCAATCATTGAGAGCATGGTTTGATTGTTTTAGCATCAATGACCTTGTTGATCGCCTATGTGAATGACATTGTCATCACAGTTGGAAATCCTGTAGAAATTGTCAAGGGGTTTCTTTCTTCTGAATTTGAGATTAATGACTTTGGAAATCTTAAATATTTATTAGGCATTAAGGTGGTAATATCCACAGGAGAAATCTTTATCTCTTAGAGAAAATATGTATTAAATCTTCTATAGGAGATAGGCAAGTTGGGAGCTAAGCCAGGTGAGACTCTGATAAACCCAAACCATAGATTGGGGACTGATGATAGTGATATATTATCCGATTGAGGTATGTACTAAAGACTTGTGAGGAGGTTGTTATTATCTCTTCTTAGCTAGGCTGGACATCTCTTATGTAGTCAGTGTTGTGAGCCAATAGATGCATCAACCTAGAGCATCTCATTTGCATTCTGTGTAGAGGTTCTTGTCGTACTTAAAGGGTACTCTAGGGAAGGGATTACTCTAAACTTTCCATGGATACCTCTCGTTAGAAGCATATAGTGATATTGACTAGGCTGGTTCTGTTGTTGACTAATGTCCTACCTCAAGATATTGTGTATTTGTTGGTGGTAACATTGTCTCTTTGAGGAGTAAAAGCAAACTGTGATGGCCTAGTCAAGTGCTGAATCCGTATATAGGGCAATGACCCACAAAATGTCTGAATTATTATGGCTGACTAAAAAAATCCTTTTACTGAAATAGTATCCAGGATGATAAACTTATGAAGCTTTATTGTGACAATCAGGCAACTACTAATATTGCTCAATCTGATTGTACTGGACACATTGGTATTGACAGACATTTATCAATGAACAAGTAGCAAATGGCGATGTTTGTCTCCCATTTGTGAAATTGAAGGATCAGTTGGTTGACTACTTGACAAAAGGATTTCCAAGACCCAAGTTGAAAATTAACATTGGAAAGTTGACATGTATGAAGTATGATATCTATGCCATATTGAGGGGATTGTTGGAAGTTTTTTTTTAGCAAGGCTTTTATGTCATTGTGGCGAACTTGGTAAGGAGGCACCTAATTAAAGGCTTTTATGTAATATTCCATCACCTGGGGGTGATCATGAAAAACCGAAAAACCGAACTGAACCGATGAGACTAAACCAAAATTTCTAGTTAACTGAACCAATGGGTTCAGTTTCGGTTCGGTATTTTCAAAAACCAAAGGTACTGGTTCAGTTTCGGTTAACCAATATAAAAAACTGGCGGTTAACCGAACCGGCCAATATACATATATTTATATATTATAAATGAATATATATGCATCATATATAAATATATATTTATAATATAATGTTTTTTTAGTGAGAATGGGCCGAATGGTTCCTAGTGTTCTTTATTTCCTTTAAGTAGTGTTTAAAAGTTATGTTTCTTAGTTATGGGCCTTCTTTTATTTTCTTTAATTATTTCTTTAATGCTGGCTGCCCCATTAAGGGCATCCAAGTAATTGTACTCAGACTTAGAATTATTAATAAAAGTGATGAAAGGGGGCTAGAGAGAGGTTCAAATTCTTCTTTTCTCTCTTCCCTTCTTTTCTTCTTCCACAACCTATTACTGAAACTTCTTTTCTTCTTCTTTTTCTCTCTCTTTTCTTCTTTTCTTGCATTATCTGAATTACTGTAGGTGTAATTTTCAACTCAGTATCAGAGTTGGTTCTCACTTTCGACTTTTTTTTCCTTTCTTTGCCCATACATAGTGTGTATGGAGAACTGATCGGTTGATCAATCAGCTACTTATGCAGCCTAGTTAGGAATGTTTTTGGAGAGTTTTGTGGAGGTTTTTCATCCTTAGTTGAAGCCTAGGGTAGGTTCTTGGAGATTTTTCCTGAAAACCCTAGGTAACTAGAGAAACCTTGTTATAGGTCATAGAAACAATTTTAACCTGGTGCTTGGGGATCAAAGGTAAGCCTTTTGATTTCTATTAGGGGTGGTTTTGGTTGGATTGAATTCTAGAACCTCTGGAAGGGGTGGTTGAAGTTTATCTCTTTCTCCCCATCCCGCAGGACCCTGTGAAACCATAATTTTGGGGGGTTGAGAGGTAGTTCTTTGCTTAGAACAGTAAATCTAGCCTAGTAAAGCCCTAATTTGATTTTTCGTTTGCATCCGTTTACTTAATGGAGAAAACTGGAGGAGAGATCAAATATTCCATAAATTCCGAGTTTGGACATGGGGGGTCAGTGGAGAATCTTTTTGGGGCTGTGACTACTGTGAAGCTAGATGGGACCAATTTGGTCTCAATCTATTAAGACACATGTGTGTAGTAGAGGAAAATGGGGTTATATTACCGGGAGCAAGAAGAAACCGTTGTAGGATGATCTTACCTATGAAAGGTGGATGTAGGAAAACTACACAGTAGTGGATTTGTTAGTGAATTCTATGCAACCACACATTAGTCAGCACTACCTGTGGATTGAAACTGCAAAAGAAGTGTGGGATAGTGTCACCGAGACCTATTCCCAGGGGGAGAAGCCCTTAGCAGTCTACTTCTCTATGCTGAAATCTCTTTGGCAAGAGATCGATCTGATGGAGACTGTTGTTTGGGATTGCACAAAGGATGCAGAAACATATAGGAGGTTGGCGGAGAGAAATTGGGTCTTTGAGTTCCTCATTGGACTCAACTCGGAGTATGATATTGTGAGGCAAAATGCTTTAGCAAAGGATGAGGTGACTTTGTCTCCAGCATATGCTATGGTGAGTAGTGAGGAGAGTAGAAGACAGGCTCAGTTTGTTGAGCCACAGGTTGATCACTATGCTAATGCAAGGATGAAGCCGAAGGTTAGCACTGGGAAGAAAGATGTTATTTGTGAATATTGCAAGAAGCCTAAACACACTAAAGACAACATTCAAACCTTGTTCCTACCAGTTTCAAGAAAGAAAATGGTGGGAAAAGGGTTGAAACTAGGTAAGGTGGAAATGCAAATGTTGCCACCTATTCACAAGGTGAACAAGGACAGAGTGGAGAGAAGTTAGTGGGAGAACAACTTACAACCACCAGGGCTGAATATGAGAAGTATGGCCGAATCATCAACCACTTAGAGTCCACTGCTATAGCTCCTTTAGAGACTGTTTCTTCCTTTGCATATGCTCACTTAGGTATTCGTGCCACTACACCTCATTCTTTTGTCTTAGGTACTCATAAAACCCCTTGGATAATTGATTCTGGTGCTTCTGACCATATGACCAGTGTTTCACAGTTATTCATCTCTTACCAACTTCTTTTTGGTCGGGATAGATATCCCTTGTTGATGGCTCCCTAGCCCTTATCACGGGAAAGGAAGACATTAAGACCTCTAATGCCTTGACCTTATCATATGTTCTTCATGTACCTAAACTTAATACCAATTTGCTTTCAGTTAGTAATTTGACAAAATCCCTGAATTGTAGTGTGACTTTTTTTCCTTCATATTGTGTTTTTCAGGACATGGAATCTCAGAAGGTGATTGGGAGTGGCCATGAGGCGAATGTGATCTATTTGTTAGACATGCCTGAGTAGAGTCAAGTACAACCTAAGAGAACTGCATTTGTTTTAGAGTCCACTAGTCGTATTATGTTATGTCATAGTCGTTTGGGTCATTTGTCCTTTTCTTCATTGAGTTAGTTGTTTCCAAAGTTATTTAAAGGAATTAGTCTATCGAGTCTTCATTGTGAATCTTGTGACTTCTCAAAGTATTGTAAGAGCATTTATCCTTCAAGTAATAAAAGATCAACTATTCCTTTTAATATTGTTCACTCTGATGTGTGGGGACCTTACCATTTACCATGTATGGGTGGGTATAAATATTTCATCCTGTTTTTTGATGAATAATATTTCATCCTGTTTATTGATGATTTTTCATGATATACTTGGATTTACCCTATGCGTTCTCGGGCTGAAGTGCCTAAACTTGTGCAGCAGTTCCATGAACACATACTCAGTTTAATACCCACATCAAAATATTCCATTTAGACAATGCTTAGGAATATTTTGAGAAGGGCCTTACCTTCTATCTTGAGAAGTTTGGGGTTATTCATTAGAGTTCTTGTGCCCGCACTCCACAACATAATGGAGTAGTGGAGAGGAAAAATAGACACATTGTAGAAGTTGCAAGGAGCATTCTTTTTGCTACCCATATTCTTGTGAAGTTTTGGGGTGATGCAGTTTTAATAGCTACCTACCTTATTAACCGCATGCCTTTTCAAGTCTTGGGGTTAAAATCTCCCTTTGGAGTCCTCTTTCCTGATGTTGGGATTTTCTCTATTCCTCTGAGGGTCTTTGGTTGCACTTGTTATGTCTACATTCTCAGTTCCAAAAGACACAAGTTTGACCCAAAGGCTCAGAAGTGTATCTTCCTTGGTTATGCCTCCACCAAAAAGGGTATTGTTTTGATCCCATTAGTGGCACCTGATTTGTTTCCATTAATGTCACCATTGCAGAGTCAGTTCCTTTTTATAGCCATCCTTCTGAGGGGGAGAGATCTCTCGAGTTGTTTTCTTCATCCCTTCCTTTGCCAACTCCAGTTGAGTCTTGTGTTGAGCCCTCCACAGTTACCCCCATTCCTGTGTAGGGATCCTCTCCTTTGAGGTCTTCCACTCCTGCTCGTCTCCCTCCTCCTACTAGTCCTCTAGTTGTTTCCACTCATCCTATTCTCTAGAGGTGGTATCAGTGACAAAGGCTAAGGCAAACACAGGTTGATTCCACACCTCCAGTTGAGCCTCAGGCGCTCCTGATTATTGAAGAGAGGACATGTCCATCACCTCCTCCACCAACACCCTCGTTTCCAGACCTTGACCTACCCATTGCTTTGAGAAAAGGTAAGAGGAAATGTTTAACTCATTGTATTTCCAAACACCTTTTCTACAACTTGTTGTTCCCATCCTATTATGCCTTTCTAGCCTCCATTTCCTCTCAATCCATCCTAAAGTCTGTTTCAGAAGCCTTAGCCACACCAGATTGGAGGGATGCTATGAGTACTGAAATAGAAGCCCTTCATAAAAACAATACCTGGAATATTGTTGACTTGCCAGTTGGAAAGGATCCTGTTGGGTGCAAGTGGATTTTCACTATCAAGTATCGTGCAGATGGGTCAATTGAGAGGTATAAGGCTCGACTTGTTGCCAAGGGATATACCCAAGTATATGGGATAGATTACACTGAGACATTTTCTCTAGTTGCTAAGATGACTTCGGTGAGAGTTCTTTTATCCTTAGCTGTGAGCTATGATTGGCCTCTGTATCAATTTGATGTTAAGAATGCATTCCTGAATAGTGATCTCACTGAAGGGATATATATGTCCCTTCCTCCTGGTATATATGGCAAGGAAATGCAGGGTAAGGTGTGTAGATTGAAAAAATCACTTTATGGCTTGAAACAATCTCCACGTGCTTAGTTTGATAGGTTTAGGGCTGCTCTTGTTCAATTTAGGTACACTCAAACTCAATCAGATCATACTCTCTTTGTTAAGAGAAAAGGCATTCTGGTGACATTCTTTATAGTTTATGTAGATGATATTGTGGTTACTAGCAGTGATACAGAAGAAGTTAGTGCTCTCAAGAAGTTTCTCAGTTCTAAATTTGAAATGAGAGATTTAGGGGAGGTGCGGTATTTTCTGGGCATTGAGGTTGCTAGGTCCAAGGAAGGTATCTTTATTTCTCAAAGGAAGTATGTGCTAGACCTTCTTATTGAGATTGGAAAACTTGGTGCTAAACCTGCCTCTACCCCTATTGATGTAAATCATAAACTCTCAGCTAATGATGGAGAACTTTTAGCTGACAAGGGAGTGTTTAAGAGATTATTGGGGAAACTTATTATCTATGTATGACTCGTCCAAATATTTTATATGCTGTGTGTCATCAGTTAGTTCATGCATGCTCCCAGAGAAACACATATGGCTGCTGTAGAAATGGTGTTATGCTACCTTAAGGGAACCCTCGGGAAAGGTATATTATTTGCTAAACATGGACACATAAAGGTAGAAGCATATACAGATGCTGATTGGGCAGGAAATGTGGATGACAGGAGATCCACATCAGGATATTGTGCTATGGTAGCCGGAAATATTGTTTCCTGGAGAAGCAAAAAGTAGTCAATGGTTGCTAGATCTTCAGCAGAGGTAGAGTATAGAGCTATGGCTCATGGTGTTTCTAAGTTGTTATGGCTTAGGTCTCTCCTTAATGAGATGGGTGTTTCATGTGACGAGCCACTGGTGTTGTATTGTGATAACCAAGCTGCTATTAACATTGCTCACAACCCAATTCAGCATGACAAAACTAAGCACATTGAGGTAGATAGACACTTTATACGGGAGAGAGTGGCTTTAGGAGAGGTGTGCCTACCTTTCATTGCATCGGAAGAGCAGCTAGCAGATTTTCTAATTAAGGGAGTCCCAAAGGCAAAGCTTCAACATTATGTAAGCAAACTGGGCATGATTGACATCTATCCTCAGCTTGAGGGGGAGTGTAGTGAGAATGGGCCCTAGTGTTCTTTATTTCCTTTAAGTGATATTTAAAAGTTATGTTTCTTAGTTATGGACCTTATGGGCCTTCTTTTAATTTCTTTAATTATTTCTTTAGTGCTGGCCACCCCATTAAGGGAATCCAAGTAATTGTAGTCAGACTCAAAATTATTAATAAAAGTGATGAAAGGGGACTAGAGAGAGAGGTTCAAATTCTTCTTTTCTCTCTTCCCTTATTTTCTTCTTCCACAACCTATTGCTGAAACTTCTTTTCTTCTTTCTCTCTCTCTCTTCTTCTTTTCTTGCATTATCTGAATTACTGTAGGTATAATTTTCAACATTTTTATATGTATTTATAGTTTTTTATTATATATTTATACTATATTATAAAAACCAAAAAACCAAAAAACCAATGAACTAAACTCGTGGTTAACCGGACCGATCAACCGGTTAATCGATTGGCTTCAGTTCGGATTCGGTTACTCTTTTTTAAAAACTGGTACTACCGGTTCGGTTTGCAAAATAGGCCCACGGTATGGTTAATCGAACTGTAAGCATCCCTACCATCACCATATAAATACCAAAATTAGGGGTCGTGTGGAGCAAGTTAAACACTTCCAATTCTTTCATCTTCTCTTGCTTTCTTCTTCTCTCTGATTCATCTTCATTTCAATTTTTTATTGTGTTTTCATTAGATTCAAACTCAAATATGACAAGTCATTTAAAACTTGGATTTTTCTTAGAGCTCTTACTATTTGCTTTAGATCCACATTTCATCTTGTTCTTGTTCTACACTTTGTCTACATCTCTTCTCTCGTGCTAATGATTGGACTCTTGTTTTTGGTAACTAATAGAAACAAAAATTTCTTATATCAATTGAAAGCAGCCATACATGGAAAAATATAACTCACAACAGGAGACAAAAGCCTCAAACTGAGACCAGGTTCCCATGTTTCATCATATGCAAAATATCGAAACAAAATTACAAAGAAACTCCAGGGCCAAATATACTCCAAAATGAGTCTAACCCCTTTTCTAGCTAGAGCATCAGCATTGCAATTAAAAGATCTTGGGATCCATTTGAACAAAAAGTTCAAATGAAATCCAAAAATTTTGCTTCTGTAACCATATATCAAAAGGCCAAGGCACCATCTCTTTCAACGGCATCTGGTGGATGACCACTTTATAGTCACCATCCACTATTAGATCTCCCCATCACTGAGGGTATGCAAGAACCATGAATTTGATGATATAAACTACAAGAAAGCTGGTTTTCAGATGTTGAAAACTGTTGGATGGGAGAAACCTTATGGTATCAAGGGTGCTTGGTTCACTGTTTTAGTTTTGAGATTGAAGTATGCTATCATAAGCATATCAGTATAAAACAGAGCAATATTACACAAAAGGGTGCAACTTCCATGCTTATAATCATATAGCATGTAAATAGAGCAACAAAGGAGCATCAGAATCACTCACAGTTGATAAATGGTGTTAAAGTCTTATATTGGAATCAGGGTCTTTGTTGTCTTTTTTTTGTTTCTTTTCTTTTCTTATTATGATGTTATCGACAGTTTGGTAATTGTACATTCATTATAATAAATAATAACATGGGTCGGGAGTTGGAGAAAGAACAGAACATCGATCTCTCTCTGCCTACCCTATTTTCTTCTCCGTTCTTTGTTTTCTTCTTCTCTATATTGTTCTATCACTCAGATCTGGTTTCCAACTTAGATTTCTCTAATTTTCTTCTGTTTTAAAGAGCATACTAGGCAGATCACAAATGGGATACTTGAAGACATTGTAAAATTTAATATGTGGAAGAATGATGAACCAACAAAATGCTCCTGTTTTAAACAGGTACCTTCAATGGGTAAGATAGGTCATCAAGGGAAACACCCAAAATGACTTAGTAATTATTGTTGTTATGATATTACTATTTACTGAATTAGAAATAGATTTAAGTGTTTTTGATCATTTAAAACTGTTGATCATAGGGACTTCTGATCCGGGAGTGTAATATTATGATACTCCTACGTTATAAAGTAATTGTTATTTGTCTTGCTTTAAAGACCATCTAAGTGGGTTGGACCGGTTGAATTATAATCTTGGTTCCCTAACCTGATTTGGACTAGTATTTGAATCCATACCTAGGACCACACTTTAATTGAGTTGAGCCCATTTTGGAGGTGCATCTAAGCTAATTAAAAGACCCACTTTACATAAAAAGAGGGCTGCTTACATGGGCCTGTACACAGATATTCCTCTTTAAGTGGGAGCACAATTTTTTCCCAAATAGAACAAGGAAACTGTTGGAAAACGTGGGGTTACTGGTTCAGATCTGAAAATAAAATTGTATATATTCCTAGGAATGTGGAAGGATTGATTTAGAAACTTTTTTCTTTCTATTTCTTTCTTTCTTTCTATTTTTGTACTTTCTATTTTCTCTTCTTTCTATTTTTTCTTCTTTCTATTTTCTTTTCTTTCTATTTTTTCTTTCTTTCTATTTATTACAGCAGCTTACTGTATAAATATTGCCCATTGGCAATAGACTACCATCTAAAGTTCTTGACAACCGAAGCGCAATACAAGTCCTTTCTCAATTTTACCCTGATATTCGAGCCTCAAATAATCTCACACCAAAAATTTTTGGTTGCACTGCCTTTGTTCATGTCCATAATAAGGGAAAATTAGACCCACGAGCAATCAGGTGTGTCTTCTTGGGATATTCCCCAACTCAGAAAGGTTATAAATGTTATCATCCAGCCACCAGAAAATTCTACACCTCCATCGATGTCACATTTGAGGAAGGAAAATCTTTTTTCACTCAACCTTATCTTCAGGGGGAGCCCTCATTAATGGAAGATAAGGCCTCGGATATACTCTCCCTAGATGTATTACCCTCCTCACATCGTTAAGAATCACATCCCTCTAAGTCACATTCCTTTGAGCCCCACATTCCCGAGTCTCAACAAGAGTCAAACAACCCGACCATTGAACCAAATTCGGACACTGTTAACCCCACGAATGATGTGCATGATAATGTGAGATATATGCAGGTTTACTCTAGGAGGAAAAATCCAGATCCTCAACCTGTGCAAGTCCAAGATTCAACTCCTAATCCTAGAACTGAGGGATGTTTAGATCCTGAACCTACACCTTCACAGTCTGAGTATGAGTATGACCTACCTATTGCACTGAGAAAAGGAACCAGAGAATGTACTAAACGCCCATTGTACCCTTTAGCCAAATATGTATCATTCCAAAGATTCTCTAAATCCCATAAAAGTTTTCTAGCCAGCCTTAACACCATTCCAATTCCTAATACTCTAGCCGAGGCACTTTCTAATAAGGAGTGGAGAAAAGCCATGAGAGTGGAAATGGAGGCATTAGAAAAATACAACACATGGGAAGTTGTGGATCTACCAAGAAACAAGAAGACGGTAGGTTGCAAATGGGTGTTCACAATTAAGTACAAATCTGATGGGTCATTAGAAAGGTACAAAGCACGCCTGGTAGCCAAGGGATATACACAAACTTATGGGGTAGATTATCTGGAGACTTTTGCCTCAGTAGCTAAAATGAATACAGTAAGGGTGTTATTATCGTTGGCTGCTAACTATAATTGGGATTTGCAACAGTTTGATGTAAAAAATGCGTTTCTCCATGGTGATCTAGAAGAGGAGATATACATGGACATTCCACCGGGTTTTGGAGAAGGCATTAAAGGGAACAAAGTTTGTCGGTTGAAGAAAGCACTATACGGTCTCAAACAATCTCTAAGAGCATGGTTTGGAAGGTTTACGAAGGTAATGCTGAGTACAGGTTACAAGCAAAGTCAAGGTGACCACACATTGTTTATCAAACACACAGCCTCAGGGGGAGTTACTGCACTATTAGTCTATGTGGATGATATAATCGTTACTGGGAATGATAAAAAGGAGAAGGAAGCATTGAAAAATTGCCTTGCTAGAGAATTTGAGATAAAAGACTTGGGGAGACTAAAGTATGTTCTCGGAATTGAAGTTGCACATTCTAAACAAGGCATCTTTATCTCTCAACAAAAGTATGTTGTTGATCTTTTGAGAGAAACAAGAAATATGGCATGTAAACCAGCTTCCACGCCTATAGATCCCAATCATAAACTTGGAGAAGCCAATGAGAATGCAAATGTAGAGAAGGAGATGTTCCAAAGACTAGTTGGAAAACTCATTTATCTTGCACATACACGACCGGATATTGCATATGCTGTAAGTGTAATAAGTCAGTTTATGCATAATCCTAAAGAAGTTCATCTGTAGGCTGCTCATTGAATTCTGCACTATTTGAAAGCCAATCCAGGAAAAGGAATTTTATTCAGAAGAAATGGAGGACCGACTCTTGAAGCATATACAGATGCCGATTATGCAGGATCTCCAGTAGATAGACGGTCCACTTCTGGTTACTGTACCTTCTTAGGAGGAAACTTAGTCACTTGGAGGAGTAAGAAGCAAAATTTAGTGGCTTGGTCAAGTGCAGAGGCAAAATTCAGGGCTATGGCACAAGGAGTGTGTGAATTACTCTGGTTGAAGATAATTTTAGAAGACCTGAAGATTCCACAAGAAGAGCCTATGAAACTATATTGTGACAACAAGTCAGCCATCAATATTGCTCACAATCTTGTTCAACATGACAGGACGAAGCACATCGAAATTGACCGACACTTTATAAAAGAGAAACTGGACAGCAAGTTGATTTGCACTCCCTATGTGTCTACAAAAGGACAACTGGCCAATGTACTTACTAAAGGGCTCAATAGTACAGACTTTCGGAGAATTATAGCCAAGCTGGGAATGGAGGATCTCTATTCACCAGCTTGAGGGGGAGTGTTGGAAAACGTGGGGTTACTGGTTCAGATCTGAAAATAGAATTGTATATATTCCTAGGATTGTGGAAGGATTGATTTAGAAAGTTTTTTCTTTCTATTTCTTTCTTTCTATTTTTGTACTTTCTATTTTCTCTTCTTTCTATTTTTTCTTCTTTCTATTTTCTTTTCTTTCTATTTTTTCTTTCTTTCTGTTTATTACAGCAGCTTACTGTATAAATATGCCCATTGGAAATAGAATGAAACACATCAGTATTCTACCATTCCAAAACAGAAGCCTCCCTCTCCTGAGGTGGGATGCTACATGGCTCCCTTAAAGGAAATTGGTACGTTAACCTATAGGGACCTCTAGGCCTGATGCTAAGCTGGCTGTCCTTAGCAAGCAAACCGAAATAGAGAATGGAGAGAGTCGGGTGTGGAAAAGAATAGGAAAGGAAAAAGGAAGAGAAAGTAATCCTAGAGCCTTCAAAGTAGAGAAGAATGTCAGGTAGGTTATCTTGTTTCATCCTTTTCTCTTTGGAGAAGATGATCCCCTCTTTTTCATTCGTCCATAAACATTTCTTATCTCTCTTCTTTTATCTCTCCATGAGTAATAAAACCATCTACTGCCTTAATTTTCAAATTTCAGCTTTGCTGATTATGGTTCTCTGCATGATATATAATAAAGAAGGAAAGGAAAGACCTGGTCTGCAATCCTGAAATTCATTTTCCTTGATTGCAAGCTTCCATAAATTATAAAAGGACTATGGCCCCAGTTAATCATGGGACTGATTGCCAGATATCCATATAGAATATTTTATTTGTTCTCTAGACTCTCAAATCTTAAATAATGTTTGAGGCTTTCAAACTAGAGTTTTCAGTAAAAATTTTGCAGTTGCATATATTTTGTTTATCTTGTTCATTACACCTGTAAGCAGTGTTACATGGACACATACATGGAAAACGGAATCTGATGGGAGTCCAATAGTCTGACTTGGCAAGATAACAAAAATATGGATTTGCAGATATGTTTGTAGAAAAGTATATACTATTGCAATAGTTCTTTTTTTTTTTTTTTTCTTTTGAGTATCATAAAGTGTGTCTAAAATGTTGCCTTTATTACTAACATTTGGTATGAAAAATGACATTCATCATTTTTTTTGGAAGGCAAAAAAATGACATTATCTTAAGAATATGTGGAGTGTTAGGATATGATGCATGTCTGGCATTTATATCTCATCTACTTAGAAGAGTTCATGCATTGTTTGTAAGTCAGAATCAAAAGTTTTACTTTGTCCTCAACAAAGATGTAATCATTTGCAAAAAATCTGTATGATACTCAGGATACAAAATAATAAAAGCTCAATTATATTAATTAATGTATCATGTTGTGTAAGAATTTCTCTAATTTTTTCATGTAAACATTATTATCATGATTTTTGCTGTTGTTATGATATTATCATTATCATCATTATGGGAAAAGTTTGTATTAGCAGATAGATTAAACTTGTTCCCTTTATCACCTTCTCTGTTTTCACCGCTTGGATTGATGATATGGCCCATCTGATTCATCCAGTGGACCATGTAGATCAGATTGCTTCGACTTTCATCTTTCCAGTTCATTTTGTCCTTATTTCCAACTGAGTTGGATTCTTCCCCAAATACCTTACTTGTCCAATGTTGTTTTCTAATTTAAAAATACCCATATAGAAAATATAAAAAGCGATTTAAAAAAATACCCACAAGAAGGGGCATACCCTGAGTATATGGAAGGCCTCTGGGCTAATATTTGCCCCATCAACAGTGGATGGCATGAGGCACACATGGGACCTTTTTGGTCACCAGCCGAACTGTCATGTTGGAGATTCCTGGATCATTTAGGCTTATTTTGTAAACAACTGGACTAGCATGTAGAGGGATCTTCTCTGAAGCTATTTCTACCTAGTAGAGAGATGTTAAGATTGTTCCAAGCAATTCATCTAATAGGGAACCTTATGGATTGGCCATGACCCTTGTACCCATCTTGCCTGGATATTGTCCTATAATAATATTAGCAGTTCAATGCTACAGTTCTTTTTTTTTTTTAAAAAAAATTTAAAAATGCCTATATAAAAAGGGCTTTGTTTTACATACATGGCTAAGCCTTTAGAGCTGGAATTTCTACCATAAGGTCAGAATTAGGAGACTAACTTTTGAGACTCTTGCTAGGTGTAAAGATTCCTGGTTGTTTAGACTTCACCCAGTCGCTGTAAATAGAAGAAAAAGGATTAGATGAGCCTTAATGGTCTTCCTCAAATTTACGAGTAAGAACTAAGAAGGCACATGCACTGCACATGGTATTTAGCAATGGACAGAAAATATAAGAGGTCCGTACATCTAGATTTTCTGTGTATGCTTTTGTGGAAGTGGGGTATCCAGAGTATATGGCAATAGATACAGGAGTGTGCATTCCATGTGTTATAGTAGAGATGACTCACACAATACTTCGAGAGGAAGTACCACTTGCTTGCTTAACAGAAATACCTCTCAGGGGGGCCCCAATTTGATTGACAGTTAGCATAAATGCATGAGGGCAAATAGGATGAGTGTAAATTCTGGTTTACCTTTGCTTCAGATTTGACTTTTCTTGTTTGTTTGTGATAAGTATAATGGGTAGAAAAATGATGTCTCTACCTTCTATGCAAGACAATGGAGGTAGGAGGATTATTTGTGGTAGGAAGAAGCTAGATGATTTGGTCTCCACTATGAGAGAATTGACGATTGAGGTAGGTGGAGGCGGCGTGGAGCACTGGCTGCACTGCTAGTGAGTGCAAATATGACAAAAAGTATGAACTTTGTAACAGATGAGAATGCAAAATCATTATTGAAAACAAACAGATGCAAACTGAACCAGTGCAAAATATGTATCTGGTTCAGATTCGCATTGCAAACAAACAGAACCTTAGGTTTTGCCATTTCATCCCTTAAAACAGGTAATATTGGAGGGTTGTCCAGTGGAGTAGTGTCCATAGTAACTCATCTGGTGAATTCTCAACTCCATATTAGGGTTTTAAAAGACATAGATGCTAAATTTTAAAGTACATGTTAGAGTCTTAAATTCTTCTTTTTTTTCCCTTTTTTTTCTTTTCTTTTCCTCTTCTATTGGTTTTTGAGCTTTCAGTTTCTACTGGACCGTGACTTTCAAAGAACATCGGAAAACCAATAAAGGTCTTTCTTGAGCTTCATGACTTTCGAAACCCAATCACGGTCTTCCCAAATGGGGCCTAAATTTTCCCATATTTGGTCATTTCTATTGGCCGGCTTTATTTTATTCTTTTCTATTTACCGTAACGTGTTGAAACTCCCTCTCTTAGCAGCAGAACTACTTTTGATGTCTGTAGTCAATAGTAAGTCATTCTCATTCAATAAATGATAGTATGAAAAGCTTAGCATTTGTCCACGTGAAACTGCATGTCGTAACCTGGGGAATACTAGCTCAACACGGATTGAACTCTGGTACTTGCAGAAGATATAATGGAGTTGCTTTGGATGCATTATTTGCGTGCTGGATAGGATATACCATATTTCTTTTTTTTTGATAAGCAGGATATATCATGTATCTGGATAGAAGTTCAAGAGGCCCTTGGTAGTAATGTGGTTGGATAAACCCAAATAGAAAATGAGTTATAACTGGTGTTGGGCTGCAAACCTATAGAATGGACTAAAGCAACTTGCCAAATGTCTCATATTCAGAGGATTAAAACCAATTTTAATGGGTCCCTCTCTATCAATGCACCCGGAGTCGGCTTGAAACTAGATATTTGATGGTACCCTAATAAAGGGGAATACCCATCAAGACAGTTGATTTCAAAAACCATCCAATGGTGGGTCCTCGTATTTTAATGTGCAACATTTGGTGGGTTATGACTTATGAGTTCACACAACTTGGGTCCTAACCCTATAGACCCAAATCCTAGATTCGCCCAAATTGTAATTTAATATTTTTCTGTGGCCAACTGTCAATTGCCCATAGCTTGAATAAGGGTATATATATAAGCTTGTTTTAAGGCTTGTGCACTGGCTTCTGTCTTTGATGTGGAAGGATTCTCCGACCCTGCCCATCTTCGAAGTTGAACTAGTCCTACTAGTGAGCTGGTGGTCATTAGAAACTGATCTGCAAATTGGTTCCTTTTTTGTAGAATTGTTACAACCAAAACAAAAGAACTGGAATGCAATTCAGGGTGCTCAGTCATCCTTGCTTGTCAACTTGACCAGCAGTGCACCGATTCTCTGTATTCTACCAGAAACAGTTGGTATGTCAATCAACAAGTTGGCCTACTTGGCTCAGTATCCACATTCTTTGAATTCCTCTGCAATCAATACTATGTCTGGTTTCAATGAAACGTGGCCTATCATTGAGCCCATAGATTAAAATTAGATTATCTTGATCAAGGAGATGCCAAGAGATGGGAGGTCTATCTATGGTGGTGTCCAGAAAGTGGTTGCATGAAGCTACTCAATGTGGTCAGTGGTGGCATGGTTGGCACATAACTAAGTCCCAGACGAGATGCGGTTTTGAGCCCTGCTACTAACGGCTCCAAATCCACCTTTGAGAGGAGTATAATGTTGCTAGACAAAAAAGTGTGGTACTATGCCATGGAAATTGAATTACAGCCCCTGTGGGGGCAAAAGGCGAGTAATCAATACCAAAAAGAAATGTGGTCCACCTATTAAGACATACATCTGCTATGTGCTGTGTACAAATTAAGTGCATCCATCTTTGTATTTACTTATTCACACATGCACAGTATATAGCCTTCCTTGCTGGTTATCCATAAACCCAAAATTTATAATATTAGCTATATTAGATATATGCATCTCTTATGCTGAAGTGTGTGATTGAAGGTACTCCTTCCTTCCAAGAAAATAACCGAAAATTTATAATATTAGCTATGTTAACTCTTGATATAAGCAGTTACAGGCATAAAGAGACGGAACAAATGGTGATATATAACAAGTTTCAACAAGATGAAATATGGTGAAAAAATTGTTTTCACCGTTGATTATCATCTTCTGTTCCTCTTAACTTGTTCATCCAGTAGATTCATTGATATAATCATATGATTTTTTTAGATTATGTGTCTATAAGTTGGCATAATCATGACCTCTCTCTCTCTCTCCTTCTCTCTCTCTCTCTCTCTCTCTCTCTCGTGCAGCAGCTATGTATAACTGGTTACATAACCAATCACGAGTGAACATTCAGTGTACTGTTCACTTGAGGCCTACATTCTCTTCTGGGCCTTGTGGGCCTCAGGAAAATGGAACACTGACGTGCACGATTGATTACGTAGCCCCTAATACACAGCTGTGCGAACAACACCTACCTCTCTCTCACTCTCTCTCTCTCTCTCAGAGATACAGACCCACAAGGTACTGTCATGTGAGAAACTCAGAAAACACCAAAGCTCTTTAAGAATGAGAACATGAGTTTGTTCACGCAATCGCATTCACGAGCTGGAAGCATTTTACTTTTTGTTACTCTACATATTTATATAACGATAAAGATGTATAGTATATATATTAAATAAAAGAACCACAACCATGTGAACAGATCATGCAGTAAACCCTGACCACGTATATACATCCCCTCTTGGGAAACCCCCAAGAAAGGAATCCCATGACAGCCTTTCAACAGCGACGCGGTCATCTGGGCTATTTCAATCATTTAATGTCTTTGAGACAGAAAATCACTTTTAATTTATAATTGAGCTTATAACTTAGTGAATAAGTTATATTAATTAAGGAGGTTCTGAATACTGTAATTGCAGAGGTTTATGAAGTTGGGTTGATCACCATAGCTCTTGTCAAACGCTTCTAAAAAGCAAAACTGTACTTTGTTATTAACACTACTTGCTACAACTATCTTGGACTGTCCCATGAAGACCCATGAAATTAATACTTTAACTCTGTTGTGATTTGTTTTAATGGTTTCCCTATTTTATGATGGGGATTGGTTTAGAGTTCACACCATCTGATCCTTAAATGTCTCTCAGATTGTCTGTAATCAACCCTATCCAATACGGTCCTATACAATGTTCTAAAACATACAAGTTCGTCTCAGTCAGGTTTCCATTGAATTAGGTAACTCAGCGAATTTGTAAAGTTTATTAACTTATCCGGCAAAATAAAAGCTAAGTAATATTTTACAATGAATAAATGGAAAAGTAATAAAAACAGAATAAAAGAAAGTGTTTTGGCCAATGGGTTTTGAAAAAAAATCTCTGATGAGAAAAATAATAAAGGCAAAATTTAAAACCTTGTTACCTTAAAATTAATTAAGTGTTTCCATTGTGTATCTTTCTATTAATAAGGTAAGAATTATTTTTCTCTGTTATTTAAAATATCTTAGTCTTCTTATTTTTGTTATGTTTAAAAAATTTAAATTAAAGCAGTTTTTTCAGATTAATTCGGATCAGAGACCCAGCAGTTGAACTTGTAAACCGGTGACCCAGTGAGCCTCCCAGGTCCTGGTTTGTTTTTCCACGGTTTTTACAGACTGAACAATCTAACCTGGACCCAGTTATCTTTCCAGGTTTTTGGCTCCACCTTGGTCTAGTAAATACTAAATAGTTCTCCAAATGACTCGGTCGAGGTTCCGATTTACAAGGAAGCGAGTCAGGGGGCGATTGCACCAGGAATCTGAATCCTGCCAATTTCCAACAACTTACGGAGTTGGAACCTTTTCAATTTGAAGTTGGTCTTACAAGTTACAGACACTTCTACTGACCGCCAAAGAGCAGATTAGACCTTGTGGTCCATTCAGTGTGTGCTTTATCGTACACCCCCATTATCCATGATTGGTTTCAATACCAACTAGCTTACTTGTTCTTTTCTGCAACAAGTTTTAGAGGAGGGGGTTAGCTATGTCCATCAATGTTCCACCTCCTTATCTTCAACTTGATCAAAGCATTTATCCTTTTCTCAATCCAAACTCCTAAACCAAGTAATCTTATATGGGTCTATTTATATCTCCTTATTCATTGGGTGCTAGTAAGCCTAAACCCTAGACCTTATTAAGCTTCTTCAGATACAAAAATGAGGTGTTCTCACAAGAGAAATGAGTTTCTGTCTATGAGAAGAAGAGGAGGCAGAAAGATGGTTTCATTTACGGTTCCCAAGAAGCCCAAGTGTGCCATACAACATAAGCTCGATAAGCTTCGAAGAATCATTCCTGGTGGCCAGAAGATGGATGTTGAGACATTGTTTAGGTTGACTATCCAGCAGATTCTAATGCTACAATTGAAAGTGAATGTTCTCCAGCGTCTCTCGGAACTCTATGGAGTCTGACAAGTGCTTCATCTTGTCAATGATACTTCTCTCTTTGATGATTTCATCTCCGCAAACTCATGCAACGTTTCCAGAGATGAGCTTATTTACACTCTCTCTCTCTCTCTCCGATGAAGGGTGTTGTCTTTCAATGCTCTCTGTAATATAGTTAGTGTGGTGGAGAGGAAATCAAGAGATTGAATACTCTTCCTTTGTTCTTAATGGAGTCTGTGTCTTGTGTTTTCAGGAGACTTCTTTTCTTATTGATCAGTTTAATCATATAAGTATATTGTTTGTTTTTCTGTAATTGTTTCTCTTATCAACCAACAGTACTCGTGAAATTTTAAGACAGAGACTGCACCCCCTTCATGCAACCTCGAAACAGAGAAAATGAAGATAAAATTGTGGATGGGGGGGAAGGTGTAGGCAAGGGAGGGACCATTCAGCACAATCTAGTTCTAAAATCTCACAAGTGTTTGCTTGGGAGAATTGGGACTTACTGAATATACTATTCCCCACCATAATTGCACCATGTGCATGTAGGCCCGTCTTTCAATGCTGCTAGTTTGTCTATTGTTTGTTTGCTTATAGATGAGTCAGTTTCATAGAAAAGAGACCTGCATAAAGTGAAACCCATTCTCTTCTGTGATATACACCTAACCTCCACCAAAGCTCACGGGCCAAGGTTAGGTCACCATTGCTTCATGGGTTGTACATGATGGTACCAGTTTGGCCTTATCACAATGACATGATGGGTATTTTCAAGTTTATGTAGAAACCATTTGATCATGAGAGAAAGAGAGAGAGAGAGTTTGTAGCATCACTTTTTATCCTTCAATTAATTTCATTCAATTTATTAGGGGAGAGTTGGTTCAGAGGCAAAACCTGGAATTTATCGTATAGGGATTGGTTCTAAGTAGGAGTGCAAATGTATCATATTATGATCTTATTTGAATTTGAATCCGATAAGAAAATAGGTTCTATTTTAAAATCGGATCAAATTTGAATTACTTCTATTCAATCTGGCCCCAAGATTGATTATGGGGTCTACTCATAGAACTTGTTCTTTACAAAACCAATAATAGTATAACAATTATAGAATGTTTAAACTTGATTTTCAATAATTATAATATATAGTCGAAAAGTTATATTATCTTTATTAATTAAATTGAGTAATTTAATCTATAGATTATCAGAGCATATTAATATATAGTTCAAAACTTATCATTATGATTTAAATTTTATAAATATCAACTTTTACATTACTTATTATATACATTTAAATATTAAATTGAAAAATATCAATTCACTTAAGTGGCTTAGTGGTTAAGTGAGACCACATGGTATTTGGGTTAAATTTTTCACATCTTTAAAAGTATTTTGGGATTTATTTTAAGGCAAATTCGATTTACGGCTGGTTCTTTGGATAGGGTAAGCCTCTAAACCTTGGCTGGGGTTAAAACACTAGTCTATCTAAGATGTTCTATTACATGCAAGGCCTCACATGTATAAGCCGTCATTTGGAAGTGCTTATTGGAAAGAGAGTGCTTATCCTAATAAATGCTGATGTGTCGGGGTGGGGGGTGGGTATTAATGATAGAGATGGCAATTTGACTTGTTTCCATGGGGCCCCACCTCACCCGGGGTGGGTTTTTTGACCATCAAGTGGGGGTTTGGGGAAACCTGAAACTCTAGGGATTGGGGACAAGGTGGGGATGGTATTTGTCTGCCCCGACCTGACCTTGGCCCCCTCGAACCTGCCCCAACTATATTATATAACATATATATATATATATAGTTAGATAGATAGATAGATAAAACTATTGATATATGTTATATTATATGATATTATATTACATATAATATAAAATAGTTTCAGGTAGGTTTCAAAAAAAAAAAAAATTTGTTAATATACAAGTAAAAATGACCGGGGCGGGGTGGGGTAAATTTGGGGATCCCCATTCCCCATAGAGATGAGTATGGGGTTAGGATTTCTAGCCCAGCTGGGGTTCGGGGTCAGGGACAGGGCAGGCAAAACCTGGCCCCGCCCTACCCGTTGCCATTCCTAATTAACGAAAACACGACTTAAGAATCTTGGTTTAAGTTATCTAATGGAGACAAGTCTAGTGCAAGTGTTTAACTCCTACGTTATTATTTTTCTTATATATATCAAGAACTCCTATTGTACCTATGGCTCTTTTGATATAAATATGTTATCAGCAACCCTATTCATTTTAAAGGTAGACGGTTATTTCTTTAGAGGTAGTTGCTCGATCTTGATAAAGCTAATGCATTGGATGGATATCGAAGGTGGTGGGTAAGAGTATTCAGGGTGGCTTTGCACACTTGGTGCTGGGTTACCTTTAAAGAGTTCGTCAACACTTTTGGTGGCTTTGTTGAGGTAGATTCTAAGAATTTATAGTGGAGAGCGGTTGAGTCATTGAAATTGGTGATCTGGTTGGGTTCTCCTTGTGCCATACCAAGCTCAAAAATCTTGATTGTTCAAAGCATCTCATAAGTGGTTAGGATAACAATGGGAGGCCCCTAGATGCTTTTTGGTAGAGTAAAGAAAGAGAGTGTTCTGTCTGGTATAAGAAACTTTAAACAACTGCCAAGACTCAAATACAAGAGAATCAAGATGTCGAATCTTAACAAAGGAGTGATCATGAGGAGGCGGTTGTGAATTTAGAGCATAGACTGACATGAGGTGCTCTTCGAGTGTGTAGGTTTAAGTGAAGTCCCTAAAGGAAATAGAAGGTGGGTGACAAGAGTGTGCAAACATGAAGACACAAGTTCTCATGTTAGGGGTCCAGTAGGGAAACTGAATGACTTGTATAGGGGTGGTGATGCTTAGGGGGAGTTTGGATTGAGTCGTCACAGAACCGTTCTCACAGCCTTTTACATCTGTGCATTGGAAACATCTTCATATTTGTATGTTTATTTTCGTGGGGAGATATTCCCAATGCATGATTGCAATGAACTGTGCAAATGGTATAAATACGATCCTGTGAGTACTAAATCCGATTTCGCTTAAAGGATGTAGGTTGCTGCAAGAGTACTAGCAAATTCAAATTCAAATTTAAATTTTCCATTGAGTGTAGGAGCAATTTGAGATAAAGATGTGGATAAAGCTGGTAGGAGAGAAGACGAGCCCAAATCCAGATCTAGGCATGTGGATGGGTCATCAAGTTTAGTGGACAAAAGGGCTTTTAATGTTGGATGTTGGAGTTGGGCCTGCACCATAGGAACTTGGCTTTATTTACAAAGTTAGGTATAAATATCTTATGATGAGGTAATTGGATTTGATCTATTACTTGAACATTTTGCATCTAATCCTTATTTTTGTAACATATGCAAGGGATGCAAAACTGTAAAAATGGATAAATTTAAAATTTTAGATGGTTACCTCTTTAAAGGAAACCAACTTTGACTTCTAGTTTGGTGACATTTTGGAGAAGATAAAACCATCGTCATGGTTCATGAGAATTCTTTTGGCCCAAATTAATCCGAGATGTAGAATGTCTTGTTTAATAATGTATGGCATGTCAAAGTGTCAAAGATAAAATTCAAAACTATGGATTTCACAAATCTTTGCCCATTCCAACCCATCCATGAGAGGACATAAGTATGGATTTTGTTGTTGGGCTTCCAACAACTCAACAAGGCTATGATTTTGTTTTTGTAGAGGTTGACAAGTTCTCAAAAATAACTAATTTTATTGCATGTAAGAATACTACAAATATTTCTCATCAAATTGCATGCTCATATTTACTTCAAAGAAATTATTTAATTGCATGGAGTACCCAGAAGCATCACATCTGATTGATATAAACTATTTATGTATGAATCATTTTTGGCATATTTTGTAGAAGCTCATGGGACTTTTCTTCAATTCTCAAGTGCATATCATCTACAACCAATGCTAGTCGATCTATTTATGATTTTCATTATGAGAATTGTTTCATGAAAGCTATACAACATGAAGGATTAGCCATTGGAGTTGCATGTGACATGCATGCCACCCTCATTTATTTTGATAAAATCCTTTGTGGGTTTAATCAATCCATTTATACCGATCGATTAGGCATGGTGATTGAGGCATGCATGATTGTGAGAAGAACATTTTAAGGCAACTATACTCTCTTTTCACTTTTTTTTTTTTCATTGGAGGTATGTCCTTGAGCCAATATTATACAACACCAACAATCCTCTCTAGACTCATGTATTTTCAAAGTGACACTTGTTTTGTGCACTCTATTGGAGAGAGGAACCAAGTGAAGGGTACTAGGAATTGGTAACTTTGGTTGCTTAATAGAGCAAAAGATGATTATATCTCCAAGACATTGAGTTAGGTAAAGAGAAAGACCTTAATTGACATATGAAAGAGGGCATTGAACTAGGATCATACTTATTCTCATCCTCCTTATAATTCTATTTGGGAAAATAATTACATTTTCATTGGAGAGTTATCCCTAACCAGTGAATGGACTTGTCCATGGGGATCTTATTAGTCGTGACTCTAAAATGGATATCATTATTTTTATTTTTATTTATTTTTGTTTTTTTGTTTAGTTTTTGTCGGAATCAGAATCGAAATCGAAATCTTTTAGAATTGGAATTGGAATGACTTATTCCTATAATCTGTTTGGTTCAGTCTGGAATAGGAATGAGAATTGGAATCAACATGAATGAAATTTCATTCCCAAGGGAGGGGCATAGAACGATCATTCCCATAAATGGGGGAATGCCATTCCAACAAAAATGGAAATGGAATTCCGAGTCTGCCCAACCAAACAATTGAAATCAAAATAGGCCATTCCGATTTCGATTCCAGACTTCTATTCCTGCAAACCAAATGGAGCCTAAGTCCATTTACTGGCTCACATCAGGGTGGCTCAACTCCTTATCTTATTTCAATATTTGATTTGTTAGTACTCCAAGTCATGTAAAATATTGTGTTATTGAATTGCATCCTCCAACTTAGCACCATCCAAATGCCAATGACCATCCACAACTTTATTTACCCAAATATATGCTTCTATGGAGCTTTGTTCTTCAATCAATTTAATTACTCTTGGATGACAACACTTCTCAAACTAGAAATTAATTACCGTCACTTATGCAAAATAATAAATATGTTGTGATATATGATATACCTGCCTCCTATTAAAAGGGATTGTTGCCCCTAGCTAAAGTCTTTTGTATATTCTATAAATAGTATTTGCAAAATGAGTACTGATTAGCCTTCCTTTGGCACTCCTAAGTATATACTTTCAATTTTGCTATGTATATATGGAGCTCTAGCTCTTGAGATGAAAAAACTACTTTTCTTTTCATGGCTTAATTGATTAACCTTCTCAAGACTTACATTAAAGCTGATTTTTACAAGTGGATCCCATTTAACTGGAAGAGGCAAATATTTCATGGCTTAATTGAATTACCATGTGGCAATTTAATTGCACAGATTCTTATTAACAAGTGGAAAATCCATGATTCTGCAAAGATATGTTAGTGAAAAGGCGTTGACCAATTAAAATGAAAATCCACCTGATTGGTTATCGCTCTTCAACAAATTATATTAAATTTCTAAATGGAAAAGGGTTCACTAATGGGGTCAACTGGGAGCTTAATTTCATGAAAGCACCTATTTCTGTCATGTGAAGGGATCTTGTGGTTGATCTAGACTGTCCATCATATAGGAGATCCTCTGGATTGCTTATATATGTTCCTTTTCTAAAGTCCATACCAACCATATGTCCCATCTTGTCCACACAATATTAATGAATTAAAGCTCTGAATTTTTAATATATAACATTATAAAAGTAGGCTTATTTTGCAGAGTTGGAGAGCTGTTTTAAACTGAGAATCCTTTTAAGTTCCAGATTAAACTAATTTGCGAGGTGTTTTTCAGCCTTTTTGTATCAATTTGCCAGGTGTTAATAATAATGATGTTCACCAAACGGCCCAGATCTCCATCTATTCTTTTGGTAATGAACTTTGGATCCATGTTCCCCATCATCATGCATGAGCTCAAAAAAGTAGTACCATACTGGGATTAGATGAAGGTACCTCTCCTCTTGGTAAGCAAACTGCTTAAATTTGTCAATCACTTGATAGATATTAGACAGTCTACCCTCCTTGCCTAGTCTAGTGTTCTTAATATTACTAGAATGTAATATAATATTAAACAAAAAATATTAGAATGTAATGCATTTTCCCGTTGTTTATTGAATTTTGTGCCCGCTGGTTTTCTTTAGCGGATCTCTTATTCCAACGAGAACTGCTATGTTGTGAATTGTGAGCCACAATGTCATTATCTTCACCAACAGTATGTCCCTAAGTCCCTTGTCCGATCCTCCATCTTTTATTAAAATTTACACCCTGAAGTGATGGAGAGCTGATCTTTTATTTATTCTGAAAACCCAATTAAGATATCGTTTGAAATCCTGTTTCAAAGTAGTGAAAATTAAAGGTGATGGGCTGGGATGAGAAGACTGATGAAGTATGTTTGCTTTTCACCTAAACTGAATTTCCCCCTTTCTAGTTGGGCCAACATGTTTGATTTTGTTTGAACTGACTCATATCTCCTTTCCTTTCCTTTCCTTGTGTTGACACAGACAACAGTGTAAATCAAAGATACGACATATCAATATTACTGGTGCATCCCATTAATTAATTATACATACAACTTACATCAGTATTATATTATAAAAGAAAGGATTGGAGAGAAATCAATATTAGATGCATCACCAAACAAGTTTGTTCTGTTCCTACTACAAGGCCGACAAGGGTATTTTACAACACTCAAAAATCCAACTCTAAACCATCAATTTGATATCCAACCCTCTCAAAACAGCCGAAGCCTGCCAGTTCATGTCAGCCCCAAAACTTAGCATCTGCTCTATTTCTTCATCACCCACTCATGTACTTTGATTTATTCTTAATTTATCTTCTCTTTTCCCTAACAAACAAGATACATATGACCCATTTTTCATTGTTTTTTTGGGTTTTCCACATGAATTAGTGGGTCAGTCTGGGGGCAGTAAGTAGTTCAATAATCCATTAATGGCTCGAACCATGCATGAACATTTTATCAACATGCCAAACGTGTTTTATTTATTTATTTATTTTAGGGAGGGGGGTTGCACTCATCAGTCCAACCTGGAAAAATAAGTAGGTATGGATGAATGTTGGGTTGAAACTCATTAATGGCGAAACATGTGGACCGAGTCTGGCAGCTGCCAGCTTCAGCACCCATATCTTCCACCTCGAAAGCAGCGCATTCATTCAGTACTTGTAGTGAGTTTGGTCTTATCAGCACACCTGGCTTCACCTTACCACTGTATTGTTGTCCAACAGAGTAAACTAGCTAGAGTAGTGCATATTGTAGTACACCTTAGAATTGTATTATTGCCTAAGAGATAAGAAAGGATACAGCATTTTCTCAGTACTACGTCCATGTGTGGATGAGATGAGATAACAAATGGGAGCCGATGCTGATTGCAGTAGTAGGTTTCATGCAACTTATACCAACTTGGACTCTTTCTCTGCTAAAACTATACCAGAAACTGTAGCAGTAGGTCCCACGTTCAACAATTGGGCCAAGTAGCCAACTTGACTAGCTATTCAGTGACAGTAATTATAACTACAAATATCCCATTAATTCAACTCCAACCATTACTGGGTTGGTCACTGCTTACCACTCTCCGTACTTTTTAAGCCCACAGATTGGCTGTGCTTAATTGTCTATGGTTATGTTGAGCAAGGAAGATCCAGCTGATGGAACCTCTCTAGTCTCTATCCATGCATTCTGATCGAGATTGAGATGTGGTCCTTAATTTGACTTCTTCCAATTGAAGATTGGAAGTGCACATATTTCTGTTGCATGCTGCAGTGTTCCTCAACGACTGAATTAAACCTAGTTACACATGCAATTAGCTTGTTAGAAGAATTGGAAGGATCTATACATTTGATTTTGGTATGTCTGTGAGCTCTGGTGCAATTTGATTTGATTTGAAGCTTCTCTCTGCAACTCCCCTTCTTGCCTGGTAGATGGTTTGACGGGTAACCTCTTGATCATATAGATAGAGATTTTATTTTCCTTTTATATGATATGCTAGATGGATTGGATCGGATTCGAATTAGGATATATCCGAGTCCCATCCGATAAGTTTTGATCTCAATTTGAATCCTATTGCTAAGTCAAATTTTTGGATCTGATCTCATTTGACTTCTTTTCTTTAAAAAGTAATAAATTGTTAAAAGAAAAATAAAATATATCAATTTTAATAAAGAAAAACTAAAAAAATATAAATATTTTTTAATTATTTTTATCATATATATATTTTATAAAAAAATAAAAAATAATGTATATTTATATAAATAAATATATAACATATATCGGATCAGGTTTTCTCGGATCAAATAGGATGATGATCCCATCTGTTTGCACCCCTATTGCCCATCCTATTCAATGAATATTTGAATAGGATATATACCACTCATCCCAATTAAGTGTGGATTCAAGTTGAGTTGAGTCGAATAGTACCAAGCTCGAGCTCGAGCTTAAACTCGGTTTGAGCCAGAACCTTGAGTTTGAGCTCGAACTTGGTTCGAGCTAGAACCTTAAGCTCGAGCTCAATTTTGAAAAAACATATTTTATAAATATAAAAAATATATATAAAAAAATTTATTTTAAATTTTAAAAATTAAGAACTATAATAATTAATAATTATAATATTTTTATTATATATATTATTTTCTATAATTTTATAATATATATTATATATTAAATATCATATATATATATATATATATATATTTGAACTAGCTCGTGAACCTCACAAACCAAATTCTAATACGCTCGAACTCAGCTCAGCTCGTTCAATAATCGAGCCATTATATTAGGCTCAAGCTCAATTGGAGTTGAATAACTCATGAAAACTCAGCTCGTTGCCACTCCTAAATTCCTAATAAATGGGCAAGCACAAGCTAATAGCAAATTAATGCTACATGGATGCCTTAGTCGTCGGTCGTCATAATAAGAAATTCCCCATGTCACACAAGTCACATCTCTCTCTCACACACATATCCAGTCACTGATTGATTGATAAGCTTGTTCTCATGTGTAGTAGGTATTATCTGGCCCAAGTACGTAATCGATTCCTTGCACCATGCTACAATGGATGTAGACCCAAACCGTCGAGATACAGCACCCTACCAACGTGTGATCTTAGTACATGTACAAGCCACATATAAACCCACAAAACAACAAATCTCGTCCCATATATATATTAGCATCAAAACTATGAATTTTATTTAACTTAATTTGTGTTGCAATCACAATCAGAAAGATTTCTTCCATTTCTATTATATTATTTTTAAAGATATTATCTTAACTTTTTTTTTTTTATAAAAACATGAAAAAAATTATTAATATTAGGATTTGACTATGATACCAAAAAGATATAATATAGGAAAAACTATTAACCAAACAATCAGTATTATAAAATAATAACCAATCATGTGATATGCATCAACATTTAAAGAGGATTTTTGAATATTGATAGAAGGTCTTCCATTATCATGTCTTTCCAGCAGAATAAATTTCCCCTTACCCCATTATCGATGATGCTAGGAAGACATGATAACAGAATATCAGCTAAAAAACTTGAATGAATTAAGAGTTGCTCCAATGGTGTTTTTGTTACCAAAACTCAATTTGAAAAACAATATAAATACAAATATATACACTATAAATAAAACAGAATAATATAAAATACAAGATTTTGCATTTTTAATTACTCCTTCCAAACTAAGTCTAAGTGGTAAATCAAAGCCTTCTAATGTTGTGGCTCACTTAATTTAGATAAAGTGACGTGGTGGTGGGTCACAGCAATACATCAAAGGCCATGTTTCGTAGCTGTATCTCTATGATAAAATAATGTCATAGAAAAAGTGATCCCCCATATTCCATGATCCATCATTCCATCTGGCTCAAGGTGATCGACCAAACAACTCTATATATAGTTTGTGGTATTCTTCCACTTGCAAAAAAAAAAAGAAAATATTTAAATCTCTTGCCACATGGCTAAAACAAACCCTTTTTACAGGGTCCTGATCATACCAAAATATTGAAAACTTACTTTTTACTTCATATCATCTGGAGAAATCTCCAATATAAAGCTGGAGAATACCCTCTATTTAGTTTAAGTGTATTATTGTATGGAGCGGTCAAAGAATTCAGTCACCTGACAAAAAGAGGTTCACTTGTCGGACCGTATAGGTCTAGCATAGTCTAAGGGTCACCACATGAGCCAGGAGGCCGTGGAGCTAGCCATCCCCACTCTTGAAAACCCTATATATATGTAGTGTAGCACCCCATCCTATCTTAATAGAGGGTCCCTACAAATAATATCGGTTCAAAACTGCTGCATTCACTCGTGATGGGTTAATTGAGTATTCACTCCCATGTATATGGAATGGAATATATTATAGATTGGTAAGTTAGTGGGCTGGTGACAGGATGTATGGGGCCATTGGCACACAATATCGTGGAGAGACTTGCCTTACCACGGTTTGAGCCCGTGCCCCCTCACTACAACCAACTTGGTACAAGTGGACTCTTTTTTTTTTCTCTAAATGAGTCGGTACAAGTGGATGGATATACCCTCTTGTTTCGAAACGAATAATTTTAGGAATTATAAACAATTTGCAAGTAGAGAAAGCAAGGGAAGAGTAGAGAAAACAAGGGAAGAAAAACGAAAGAAAGAGCAAATTTAAAGCACACAGATTTATATGTGCCTCGGCTTCCATTATAGAGTAGTAGAAATTGTATTTATGGTGTTTTCGGCCTTCTTCACCTAAGGTCTTAAAACCGGACCGGACAGGGAATCATATTATGGACTCAAACGGTTCTATACTTGGACCATCCAGTTCAAAATTCAAATGGATGATTCATTTTGACTTAAAATATAAAAAGATAAAAAGGCCAAAAATCATTGTCTGGGTCGACAGTTGGACCGTTTGAGTCAAGAACTCGAGGACGCATAACTTGTAAAGCCAGTGTCAGTGAATTCCTACTGTAGATCAATCATTTGCGAATCTATAAATATGATGGACCACCTGAGAAATGGTAAAACAACCACTATGAAATAGACTTGAGCAACTGAAATTAGGTTAGGTCATGAAGTGGATCACACAACTGAAATTCAAGGAACTACTAACACAATGCTTCCAAATGATCATAAATCCTGGTTCCATGTATCTTTCTCCAGACTCATTTATAGGGGAGATTCAACGAGTCCCTATTGGTAGAAAGCTTTCTTTTCATTTATAATATGAGGAGTTTGGTAGAAATCCAACGAATCCCTATTGTGAATCAACCATTTTCAAATCAATACATATGGCAGACCACTTGAGCAATAGCAAAACAACCAACTGTGAAACAAGTGACTATGGCCACAAACCACCACTATGAAACTTTGCCTTGAATATTTGTTTTGAACTTAAATTAGATTGGGTGATGAAGTAGATCATAACAGAAATTCAAGGTACCAACACAACACTAAAATAGTAAAATGTTAAATCCTTGTGAGCTTTTTTTTTTTTTTAATCAAGCTATAATATTAGGACTCTAAGAAAATCAAGTACTAGATGGGCCATAGGGATAATGAGCTAATGTAGATATGAAAGTTAGCATGTGGTTGTTTTAGATGGACCCTTATAAGATAAGCGGTTCAGTTTGGCCAATAGGCATCCTCCATGTATGGAAAAAGTATAGGTATTATCATTGGAAAGATTTGCTAGTGACTTAATTAGGGTATGATGTGACCAAGCAAAATCGTCCACTTGCTCCTAGAATTGAACTGAGTTTGGACATTGCTAGAGTATCCCAACATTTAATATGTAAATAACCTGTTTGGTGTTGATGCTAAGTTGGTTATTATCTCGTCTCTCAAAACATGTCTTAGCAAAGATAGTCGGTTGTAGAACCTTTAAAGAGGTATGGAATTGACAGCTCCATGCTTTAATTTCTTCTGCTCTGCTAGTGTGTTCATGAATTGAAGCTTGAACTAGCTTATCTTAAGAAAGGTACGTGCACTACTTACTATCACAGATTATATTCAGAAAATTAAGTCTTCAAGATATATGTTTGATATTAATTTAATCCATTACCTTGTGGGTGTGTCAGTGTTACCCTTCAACTACTAGACTTGATGCTTTATCTTTTCCTAAAATTGATCAGAGCCTATTGCCCACTTTTGAAAGACGTTTAGAACGTCATTAGACTCGGGCTCGGGCATTACTGGAATCACCTCTGCTAGTTAATTTTTCCAGCAAGAAGAAAGAATTTGCTACTTTTCCCTCTAGTCGCTTCATGAGTTCTCTTTTCAAATGCTTATCCATCTGGGAATTGGTTGTACTACTCTCTCTTATTTATTTCTTGATTTATTGGTGTTTGCATCACTTCACAACTTGTACAGTGCATTATAAATATCACGACCCAACCACTGAACATTAATTCCTTCAATTTCCTCTCTTCTGTTGTACTTGGTAATTGGTATTAGATCGAGCCATATGGCTGTCATAACAACCATTCTTCCTCCTTTGGTCCTGTTCAATACTTGCAAGACTGAACACAGCCATAGTTTCCTCTCTACCAAATACCACCACATATTATTATCTCCCCGTGCATTAAACTGATGATCAATGGGGATGACACACTAGATTACCAATGTAATGCACAACACTTGAAGGATGACACACTAGATTGGGTCAGTCGGAGACTTTATAATTAAGAGAAGAGGTGATTAGCTAGACGGTTCGCTCGTGGTTTGTTTTATCACCGTCTCCAAGAGACCGTTCAGCTTATGGGTGGATGCTAGAGTATCCTAATGCTTAACGTAACCGACCTGTTCGTTATTCATCTCGTAAGAATTAATTCTTTCCTTTACTGTATGTATTTCTTTTAAATTTTAAACCTTTGAATTGTGCATCTCACTCAATTGTATTTAGGGTAAATTTCTGAAACATCTTTCTGACAGTTGCTAAAACCTCCCTTATAATAGTAATTGGTAATTTTAATTTCCTTCTCTGAATTTTTTGACATAGTTGTAAATAGACCTACTCTGCTCTGGTAGAATCCTCTAATAAGAGGAACAAAAATGTTCGAAATACCCATGCAATTACTATTGAGGCTTGTTTCTACAAAAAAAAGAAAAAAAATCCAAATTTTATAAACAACAAAAAAAGGGTTATTTACTGAAACACCCCTATTGTTTCATTGATTTACTAAAACCTACCCTACACTTTTCATTTTAATAAAACACCCCCTATAATTTGCAATTGATTTACTTGATTGACCTTCCATTAGATGAAAATGGAAAATGACAGTTTTGACTCCAATGTCCATTTGAATAAATTTAATCAAAAGAAATAAAACAAAAAATGCCATTTTTGCTCCTAGTAAAACACTAACAACCACTGTATTTGGCTCTATTTGATCAATTTTGCTTTATGTGAGAAGTGTTAGCGGTACTTTTGGAATTAACAATCATGTGCTCATGCACTTCTTAGTGTATGGTTGATTAAGTAAATAGAGGGGTGTTCTATTAAATGACTCAAAAAATAAAGAATTTAAAGTTGCAGAGCTTTACCTTTGAGCGATTCATATGAAGGTTTGAGCTAGCAATTCATATGAAAAGAAGATTTGGAAAATAAATATTTTGGTCAAAAGCAACTATATAGGTATTTTGGACATTTTCATGCATCTTTTTAGAGGATTCTAACAAAGGAGGGTCTAATTGCAACTATGTGATAAAATTCATGAAAGGTGTGATTGCAATTTCCAAACTTCAACGGAGGTTTCAGAAATTTACCCTTATATTTATTATATAAATTTACCCTTGCAATTTTCAATCTGGTGGCAACAGTTTGAAATTTATAGATGTGGGCGGGAGACGCTTTGGAAATGCAAACGTCTCTGCCCACTCTTTAATTCAACCTTAATAAATACGTGGATTAAAAAAAAAGAAAAAATAAAAATAAAACAAAAAATTAGAATAAGGGTTTCTAAAAAGAGAATGCTGCTGATATGACAAACCAATTTTATATATATATATATATATATTTATATCATTTACAGCCAGTCAATTGGACTGAGCTACTCCAATTATTTCCTACTGTTAGAGACATGCTGGTGGCAACAGTTTTCAAACCAATCAAAGCTGTGATGGTTGTGTGAGGAACTAATTAAAGAGGTTCTAAGTTAGAGAGAAAAGGAAAGCAAGTGGGTCCTTTAATTTGGGTCTTAAAATATATATATATATATATATATATATTTCGCCGTTGATAACTCTGAGTCTTTTACTGTCGTAGCTAATCGAGATTATTTGGCATTTTTCCTTGTTGAATTCATTTGTTCTCCAAGAATGATGTGACAAGTCTGAGCTTTCCAATAGAGAGGAACCAAGAAGAAGGTGCAGTATAAAGCTGAACTTGATTGGGGGAATAAGCATAAAGCACTGTCTAACACAAGCTACCAACAGATAAGAAGAACCATCTGGACTGGTCAAGCTTTTCCCTGCAAAAGTCTTTCTCGGAACTATACCCCACATTTTGTTTGAATCTTACAAGTGATATTACCGACCCCCTATGGAATATATCTACATCCAATTGAGAAAAAAAAAATGGAGTCATGATTGGATCTTGTGGGGCTTGTGAACTCCCAACCATGTTCTCATGAAAAGAACTAGAGAATTAGCATCTGAGCTGGCTAGTCTGGTATTCTCTGGTAAAAATTCGATGGGTCATCCATATCATTTTCTGTAACCCAATTCCTCATGCAACTGTAAAGCCATGGCCCATCTCATCTGACATAAAGAAAGCTCTATTTTTTATTGAGAGAAAAATACTCAACTTCAACTACTATCATTAATATGTAGGAAAGAGTTCCCCCATCTCTACAATTAAAGGTTTCCTACTAATATATATAATACTCACAGTCTGAATGAATCCAACCTAAGAGATTTCTTAGGTCAAAGATTTGGTGCCTTTTTAGTAACTGTTGGATTTATAAAACTCATTAGAAATTAAGCTGCTACAATTTTTTTTCACATTTTAAATCATTGATTACAGTTAAATATATAATTGTATTATATTTGCCCACTTTAAGGATTTTGAATTCACACATGAAAAGACACTTTCATGTTGTGAAACCATTCACAACATAGACCACCTTGTATTGGAGTAATTTTTTGTCACACCACCAATCACCACTAATTGAATATCCCCCTAGCTTCATGCCTTAACTCTCCTACTGAATCCCAATTAAAATATTAATTAATTAATGCCTAATATGAATTTAATATACCATTTCCATGTCTATTACACTGAAAGAAAACTTAGAAACTAGCTAGGGTTAAGAGGTATTATGGTCAAAGTGTTTTTTGATAGTCTAAAATTGGTTTAAGGTACGTACATACTTTCTATAACAATCCTCTATGACAAAGGATAAACAGAGATGATAGTGGAGAAACAGAGATAAGGGAGAATGAACAATTTGTAAATAATTGTGTATCAAAATTGTTGTGCTTCTGTACAAGGGCATAGGTAAATGTATATATAATTGGACTGTACAAAAGAAGGAAACAATACAAAAGGAAACTATATCAAATCTAGATCCAATCCGTGATTACTGTAATCACGACTAGATCCAATTTTGTGATTACGGTAATCATGGTAAGACAATCAATATCATATCTTAACATCCCCCCTCAAACTCAAAGTGGTGCATTAGAACAAATGTTGAGTTTGGAAGTTAGTTCCTGGAAACACCCTGGTGAGTGAGCTTTAGTGAAGATGTCTACGTTCGGGTCCATAGAAGAAATAGATACAAGATGCATAGTGCCATTTTGAATATGTTGTCCAATAAAGTGACAAGCTGTTCCAATGTGTTTAGTGCGTTCATGAAAGACATCATTATGGGCAATCTGAATTGCACTGCAATTGTCACAATAAAGTGTAGTTGGACCATGGTGTTTGATTCCCATATCTTCTAATAACCATCGAAGCCAAATAAGTTCAGCAGTGGTGTCTGCAATTGCTCTGTATTCAGGCTCAGTGTTGGATCGAGAAACAACAGTTTGTTTCTTACTACGCCTAGAAATAGGAGAATTACCCAAAAGAAAACAATAGCCAATTGTTGAACGTCTATCAGTGGGATCGCTAGCCTAATCGGCATTTGAATAAGCACTCAATTGTAAAGAAGAATTAGTAACAAAGTGTAGTCCATAAAAAAGAGTACCCTTGATGTAACGGAGAATGTGAAGGACCACAACATAATGACTGGAGCGAGGAGCTGTTATAAACTGACTGACAATATGAGCTGCATGGGCAATGTCTGGACGAGTGATAGTAAGATATACAAGACTTCCAACAAGTTTTCTGCAGAGTGTGGGATCAAAAAGAGGTGTGCCATCAATGGGGGTTAGTTTGGCATTAGTCTCCAGTGGCGTAGAGGTGGTCTTAGTATTTGTTAATCCAGCTTGAGAAATGAGATCAGATGCATACTTAGCTTGAGATAAATAATACCCATCAAGTTTGGTCGTAACTTCAAGGCCTAAAAAATAATTGAGTAGACCCAAGTCTTTCATTTCAAATTCTTGGCTAAGGTGCATTTTGAGTTCACGGATGCTAGAAGTATCATCTCCAGTAATGATCATGTCGTCCACATAGAGTAATAGCAGTATTAAACCTCTATTAGACTTTTGAATAAAAAGAGCTGAACCATAGGAATTGGATGTAAAGCCAAAATGAGATATGATGGTACTAAATTTTGAAATCCATGCACGGGGAGCCCGCTTAAGACCATACAAAGCACGACGAGGGCGACACACTTTTTCGGGTGGGTGAGAATAACTGGGCGGCGGTTGCATATATACTTCTTCCGTAAGATCACCATTAAGAAATGCATTTTTCATGTCCATCTAAAACAATTTCCATTGACGTGCTGCAACAACTGCAATTAAACTCTTTATAGAAGTAAGTTGAGCAATATGGACAAACGTTTCATCATAATCAATGCCATACTCTTGAGTGAATCCTTTAGCAACAAGTCGTGCTTTATAGCGTTCAACTGAGCCATTAGTACGAGTCTTAATTTTATAAACCCATTTACAACCCACTATTGATTTATCGGGAGGTAGATCAACAAGATCCCAAGTACCCGTTTTTTCCAAGGCTCGTACCTTGTCTGCCATTGCTTGCTGCCAAGGAAGTTCAGAATTGGCCTCGTGAATGGTACGAGGTTCATACAGAGAACTGATGGCAGAAAAACGATGATAATCACGGAGATGACCAGGAAGTTTTCTTACCCTTGTAGAGTGGCGTAGAGGAACAACATCAGAAAAAGTTTGTACAGTAGAATCATACAGTGTAGGATCTACAGATGGAGCAGTGCTATTGGGAAGAGTCATAGTAGTGGGCGCTGGACCGGCTCACTAGAGAGTCTTACATCAACATCTTCAGAAAATAGCTCAACAAAAGGATTAGTGCAGAAGGAAGAGGTTGAAGGAACAAAGAATTCTGACATGGTTGAAAACATTTTATGTTCCCGAAAAAACAATGTGAAGAGAGATTCAAAGTCTCTTAGAAATTTGATTCAAACATCTATAGCCTTTGTGTTCAATCCCATAACCTAGAAAACAACATAGTCGAGAGCGAGGTTCAAGTTTGGTACGCTCATGAGGCTGAAGTTGAACAAAACATGTACAACCAAAAACTCAAAGCAAATTATAGTTAGGAGGAATACCAAGGAGCCGTTCATAAGGAGACTGATTTCCTATTGTTGGAGAGGGAATGCAATTAATGATATAAACAACAATAAGTGCAGTTTCTCCCCAAAACTGTCCAGGACAAGAGGTAGAAATAAGGAGAGCTCGGATGGTATCTAGTATGTGTTGATGTTTTCGTTCTGCCCTTCCATTTTGTTAAGACGTACCTGGACAAGAATGATGAAGATTACCATTTTGTTTCAAAAGATTAAGACGAGATTGTTCTTTGTATTCCATGACATTATCAATTCGAAGGATTTTGATTTTACAAGAGAATTGAGTTTGAACCATGTTGGCAAAGTTGGAATAAATTTCAAGCAATTGAGATCTATTGTGCATAAGATATATCTGTAAAATGAGAGAAATCATCCACAAAAATAACAAAGTATTGTAAGCCACCCATAGTAACAGTTGGGGAAAGTTCCCAAATGTTTGAATGCACTAAATCAAACGGTGCATGAGAAACAAAATCACTAATAGGAAAATGTAGTGCAGTTTGTTTTGCAAGTTGACAAGATTGACAATCAAAATGATAAATAGAAACATTTCCCAATTTTCCACTAGAGACCAAAGTTTGTAACCTACTATGTGAAGCATGTCCTAACCGAGAATGCCAAACACTCAAAGAAGATGAAGGTGATGCTGATGCAGAAATATTAGTAGGAGGACAACCAACTTTACGCCTGGTCCCAATGACCTGCTTTGTCTATGGGTCCTGTACAATATAACCATCATGATAAAAATGTAACTCAAAGCCCATATCACAAAGCTGGTCAACAGATAATATATTGAGGGTAACTTTAGGAACCAGAAAAGTATCGGGAAGATACAAGTTGGGAGTAACAACATGCCTAATGTGGCTAATTGACATGGTTGAGCCATCGACAGTGTGAATATGGGGTAAGTGTGGTGCAGATGTCTTTGAAGAGAATAAGGTCGAGTCTGAAGTCATATGATTATAGCATGCAGTATCAAAAAACCAAGCAGACTTACCCGGTGTGACAGACATGACAGAAGAATAGTTACCAGAATTGGAAGAGTATTGATTGAGGAAGGCTTGAAGGTCATGTAAAGAAAATGAAGACACAGGTGAGTCCTCTATGGTAGAAGTAGTAACAGCAGCAGGATGAGAAGGTTGAGATGCATTTTTTAACTGTTGAGATTTGGCATGATTTTTCCTTGCATTTTACGACAATAAAAAATATGATGCCCAGGCTTTTTATAATATCGACATTCCACTGTTGATAGAGAATTTGAACTAAGAGCAGCTACAACAGTACCGGTTGAAGAGGTTGGAGATGAAGCAACTGGAGAAATGGCTGCAACTAGATCTGAATGGTGAGATCGGAGAGATCCCAAACGTGTCTCTTCTGAAACCAACTGCGCCATCGCTTGGTCAAGCGTTGGTAGTGGTACCATATGAAGTAAGGAAGCACGAGTATTTTCAAACTCATCTCGAAGAGCCATTAGAAACTGAATTAATCGATCTTCATTCCTGTAAGTATAGTATTTTTGAGCATCAATAGTAGTATCCCATTCCAGTTCAGAAAGAGCCAATTGATCCCAAAGGGAGCGCATTTATCCGAAAAAGTCTCGTATGGATTGACCAGGTTCTTGCTTTAGGCGATGAAGATTGCTTCTAAGTTGATAACGATGAGCGAGATCTGCTGTGACATACCGTTCTTTCAACATATCCCATATATCTTTAGTAGTCTTGTAATATCCAAATTGCTCGTGAATTGAGGGAAGAGTGGTATTTTTAAGCCAAGTAATGATTTGATGATTTTTGCAATCCCAGTTTTCAAGACGTTCTGAATATTTTGCATCATCTTCATGGTTTGCTTTGATAGGTTGCATAGTGTCACCAGTGATGATGCGCCACAACTTTTTTCCTTTGAGAAAGCTACTCATAGCTTGGGACCAAGCAATGTAGTTTGAACCATTCAACACAATTTCAAAAGGTCTGAAAAACTCAGAGCGAATCTCACCAGTTGCCATGATGGGATGAGTAATTGATCCCTATAAGACGTAGTGAAACTAGTTGGTAATTGAGGTTTTACTAGTGGGTATAATGAAATGGAAGCATGTATATGGCTGAGATATTAGCACTCTGACACCATGATAAAGGATAAACAGGGATGATAGTGAGACAAGGGAGAATGAAAAATTTGTAAAGTATAAAAATTGTTGTGCTTCTGTACAAGGGCATAGATAAATATATATACAACTGGACTATACAAAAGAAGGAAACAGTACAAAAGGAAACTAGATCAAATCTAGATCTAACCCGTAATTACTGTAATCACGACTAGATCCAATTCTGTGATTACAGTAATCACGGAAAGACAATCAATACCGAGATTACTGTAATCCTTAATTACTACTCAAAATAATACCGAGAACAATAATAAGATTGAGACATATTTGCAGTTCTGATATCATGAAATGGACCTCAAGTTGTAATATAAATTGCAACCTAAGAATTTTGATGTTATACCTTAAGGCTCAGTTTGGGAAGAGTATAAATGCAAATATATACAGCATAAATACATACAAAATATAAGGTTTTTGCGCTCTACATATTTGCATATTTATACTCCTTCCAAACTGCTCAAGGCTCAGTTTGTAAACAGTGCAAATACAATAATATGTATCCAAGCCTTGTATTTTATATTTCTGTGAATGTATTTGCACTGTACATATCTGTATTTATATACCCTCCCCAAACTGAGCTTAAATGTTTGCTATATTAGTACTGCAATAATGTTGTGTTGAAAATCAGGCTATATTATCAGTATTGTAAACATGTTTCTATTCCATATAATTGCTTTAGAACAAGTACAACTCATGGCTTCAATAGGAGAAAAAAAAAATAAAAAGAAAAACAATTACAACTCGTACTCCTCCCTCTAATCAATTTCCCCCTCAACCACCAAAAAGAAATAATTAATTAATCCCACTAACTATAGTCTCATGTTCTTGTGTTTGTGATAAGAATATACAAGTTCTTTGTCATTTTATGGCCAAATAGAGAGAGATTCACCCAAGAGGGGAAATAGCAGAGACCAATTTTACCAGGGTATTAGGTTATTACAGTAATAGAATGCATGAAAAGACGATGAAAATTGCATACTCAAAAGACAACATTTGGTGAAATAACAATCAATAACACAAATGGGGACCGTGCCATAAATTGCTATAATATTTCTTCTCAGCCCATGTGTTACCATAAATCATGTTCCCATATTGAAAAGAACCAGGCTACAATGGAGGTACCCTCATTATCATAACTGCAGTAAGGTGCTTTCCCTTTAGCCACCATGCATTAATTCCCATGTACAGAGGATTTGGATCCATTATTAAAAAGCTCTGCCCTAAAAGGTCAATTGTCTAAAAGTTGAGAAAGATCAGTTCAGTTACATCCATTTCATTTGTGAATTATAGATTAATTGCTTTGTCAATCTATTATTCAGAGTGGGCCAAATCTGATAGTGGGTCTAGAAATATTACAGCTTGAGAGGAGGGTGATTCGTCATTCATGGTTGTTACGGGAAGGATGCCCTCATCGTAATGCCTCTATTGGAAAACATCCATAGCCATAGGGGCTGTCCTCCAAATATACTGGGTAGTAGGACCACACTCTCCATAAAGAATTAGGGCAAGCTCAGATTTCTTGGTTTTCTATTGCTTTCTCGTCCCTAAAAGAGTTATCCTTACTCTGGATGAAGAGACAGTCCCTCGAGGGAGGAGGCATTGCAAAAGATATTATTGTACCAATTGTCTTGTAACTTCAACTTGGAAATGAAGATAATGTTACGACCTCTGGGCTCTGGCCCCAAGTGAAAGAGAATAGACGTCCCCTGTCTCAAATGAACACATTCATGTGCTAAATTTGCCTATTTATATCTCCTTTGGGGGGATGAACTACTCTAACCATCCCAACTCGTTCACTTCTCTCCTAGACTGTTCTAGCTATGACTTCTTCACCATCATCATCGAGAAATGGGTTTTCATCTGTGAACAGAAAGAACCGACGGATGGCTTCTTCAGTGGCTCGAAAGAAGCCCGAGTCTGTTGAAGTTTTGATACAAAGGAAGTTTAACAGGCTTAGGAGGATGATACCTGGGGAAGACAGAAACGATGTTGAAACATTGTTTCGTGAGACTGCCAATTACATCCTCTTCCTAGAGCTGAAAGTTGTTATTCTCAAGCGTCTCCTGTATGGAGTTCTGTAACAAGAACAAGTTGGTATTCTCTGCTGAAACTGTTGTGCCAACAACATCTTTACTTTTGATACCTGCATTTTCAGGATGCTAATAATGTAAGCAATTGCTGTGTGATTGATTCTCTTTAGCATTTCTGATTCAGAGGAATTCAATCCTCATTTAATCATTTTCAAAGTCCCTGTCTATTTCTTATATTGTGATATTGAGGCAGACTTTTGTACTCTCTCTCTCTCTCTCTTATGGCTGTTGATCAACTCATCAAGAAGCTTAATTTTGGGAAATAAAGAGTATGTTATATTTCTGGGTTCTAGCACAGATCAAACAGAAATGGTTTTTTTGATTCAGATTAACCATGCCCATATATTCATTGTCTTCGAGCTATTCGTTGAAGACCAAAATCATGGCAGTGAACTAGTGATGGCCGGGCTCAAGTAAGTCATCAATTCTTATAAAAAATAATAACAAGTCCACATGTATAATGTATTTCAGAAACTTTCTGAATGGTGATGTTTCATATCTGGATAACAATCAGGAGAACCGAGGTTGAAAACTTGAAAACTTCTACAACTTCACTCGTAATGCTGGCCCAATCACTGTACACCACGTCATATCCGTACTTGTGGGGTCCTACATATTAGTGTCATGAGGCATCATGTTTGGCCCAGCGTCGTCATGGTCAGTTGGTCACTAATTAGAGGATTGGGACACTGCAGTCTGCAGTCTGCGGAGCCGAATTAAATGGATCAAACTAAATGGGTTCTTTTGAATTAGCCCATGATAATTAGGACGCCCTCTGAACTGAGAAGAGTGGATCATTCATCAATCATCTAGAATATTGCTTAAAATGGATTAATTATGGAAGTTAAAAGGTTTGAATAGTGGGTTGATCAACAAATTATTCAAAAATAATTTGATGATATTATTTAAAGATTATAATTTTATGGATTCAAATAATGTTATGAGAAACTAAAATGAAATAGTTTCAATATTGTGTGTGGCTTTTTAACACCTTGATCAATGAATAACGTAGGTCTGGCATTGGTGCTGGTGGGAAAATAGTTTCAATCCTTGATAAATAAAACAAAAAGTGGTTAGTTAATTGTTTGGTGTTGCTACTAGGTTCTCCTAATTCAAGTCTGAAACCATCCACACCAGAATGGGCCCTAAAAATGCTCTACATGCATATCTCAGCGTGCATTGAAAACATCTCATATATTTGTTATTGGGATATATTCTTAATACACGGTTGAGATGTACTGTGAGATGTTTTTGGGCCGGACACGCTCTATGGGAGGCAAATGGTTTTAAGATTAAAATAAATTAGAATGCAATTCCTAACTAGAGTGCAATTCAAGTTTAAAATAAATTAGTTTATAAGCTCGTTTCAAGATTTTCTATCCACAGAAAGGGGGAACTTAGTCAAATGGCATAAATAAATAAATAAAAAAGGATTTTGATAATGATATACGACTAAAGAAGACAAAAGATCTGTTTATAGTGCGTGGGGCCTATTATAGCTAGGTATATGGTTATTAGTTGATTGGTTTATGTGAAGCTCAAAGTATGGTTTATTAGTCTCTAAACTATAATGCCAATAAATCCATAAAACCATATTAAGATAATACGGTCATTTTCTTAGGCAATTATCAACAAATTGAAAAAAAAAAAAAAGAAAAACTAAAAGACGTCTTCAATCTATCATATCCCATAAATAATTAATAAAATAAGCAAAATCAAGCCCTTGTGCATGAAACACGCTCCTCCATTGTGAGTTATTAACTTTTTAAAGAAATAATATATATTAATAATCTGGAAAGGGACCTAAGAGGGGGACATAAAAACCTAGCCCCTCGAAAAAAAAACAAAAACTATACAAAAGAGCATAACTCTATACTATATTCGTGTATCTATCAATTGGTCGGTTCTACCGATCAAACTGATTATATCATTTCTGGTTCTATGATTTTATCCTAATTTTATTCTTGTTTGTTTTAAACTGATTTAAACCCAAACTGATTATTTGGTTAATAATATATAATGGTTTCCTAATTTTCTTGTAATTTTATTATATTATGACTAAAATGATAATTAAATTTGATAAATAGTGAATAAGATAATTTTGATTAAAACAATTAATTTATTGACATAAATGATTTACTATCATTTTTATTGAGGTTATATTATCAAAAATTAAGTTTAATTTTAAGCTGTTTTCAGCATAAATAATTATAGATAGGGTCTAATCGGGTAAGACCCGATTATCCCAATCAACAATTAGAACTGTGCTGGATCTGTGATTTTGTCCCGATTAATAATGAATTCGAGGCCGATACACACCCTGTCCCGAATCAGACCCGACCCATTAATAGCCATATAACAAAAGACTTGATCAAGAAGCTAGAATAGCGAGGATGATGACCACTCATTTAACTGAAAAGTTTATTTAAAAACCTGTGCTGCTGGTGCTTTCAAGGCATGTAGCACATAATGCAACTAGCTAGAATGGAATTAGATCCTAGCTAATTCATCTTCATGCAAGGATTCAATAAGCCACATATTTCAGGATGAAAAGGAAAATGAAATTAGATCCTGATCAACTCATCACAATGACTAATTATTGATGGATCAATCAAGAAGATGTAGAATGGAATGGTTGTGACAATATTGTGGATTTGTGGTTGGGAAGAGGGGATGTGTGAAGTATGAGTACATTACAGTTTCAGCTAAAGGTACAAGCTAAGAGACATTTTTCCATTGAAGGGACTCAGTGAGCCCCATCCATGTGTGTGCATGAGAAGAAAAGTGGTTGTCTGTGTACGTTCTGGGCTGCTCATCAAGTGCATTGGCATGTGGCTCCCATTCTGACTGTCAAAGCGTGTGGCACACATATATAAGTTTAAATCTGCCCCTCACAGAATGCACCTCAAAAACGTCTCACATCACATTCCAACCATGTATTGAAAACATCTCTCAATAACAAGTACGTACGGGCCATATTCTCGCATTCTGTAGGGGTAGATGTGAACTCCACGTATATATATATATATATATATATATTAACTCTTTTGTGCTTAATTAATACTCATGCCTAGCCCAGCTGCTATTACTGCTAAACCTTGCCAGAATAAGTCGAGTACATAAGCTAACAATAGGGGATATATGTAGAATGTGGAACACTACATTGCACATGGTGATCAAGAAAAAAAGGACATAAGAAATAGGATTGTAGATTCTGTGAGTTGGTGCATCCTGATTGTCGCATTGGGTCCCTGACAAACTACATGTTCTTAAGTGGGGTGGATTACAATGCAAGTTCAATGTAAGGTTGTCAATTGGCCCTGGGGAGGAGGTCTCAAGGCTGAAATCTCCTTGGGATTTGACACTTGTTGACACTGCTTATTTTTAGGCTATGTCTGGTTTTGAAGAAAAAAGTAGGGAAAAGAAGAAAAAGGTAAAGAAACCTATACAAATTTTATAAAAGTTTCCCTACTTTTTCCTTCAAACCAAACATAGCATTAAGACACATACCTCATCACTAGCTACTTTGCAAGTTGCATGGTTTCTTTGTCCAAGTCTCAAATAGGGCCTACCATGCATTGAGAAAAATATATCTGGCCTTAAATGTTTTGGATATTGGGATCCTAGATCCTTTCAGCTAACTGTCAAAAGGTTTGGAAGATTCAAACCAACTTGGGTCCTGTCCAGTCATTGTGCTGGAATTTGAGTAAGGTATGTTTGAACTGGTCTCAGGACCCCAAATATGTATAAGCATAACCCAACAAGCAACCAACAGCTAGGCTGGAGATTAGAAGTTGTGGTCAGTGGTGTTTAAGAATGGATAGAATTAGTATCTGTCAAGCTGCCTGAATTGGAAACCTGTGTGTGGAAAATTCTCGTGAATCCCAACCATGTATCCAAAAAGGGAAAATTACCAGGGGCTGCCTTGTCTCAAAATGTTTTCCTATCTACAGAACTTAATTCTTAAAAGTTTAATGATCTATGACTAAGAACAGACTTGTTTATGAATTTCAAATGGAACCTTATTACTTGATATATGACTAAAATTTGCAAAATTCTATTCGATAGAGAGTTTTTGTTCTTTAAATAGCAAAAATAGACAACTCTTTTTTTGGGATTTTATCTGAAATACCCTCTCCATGTTCTGGGATTCACTTCAACTTACCTTGACATTTTGATGTCTCTAGAGACACCCCACCTCCTGCTAGAAAATTTTATGTACGAGTACGACATACCTATCTTTTTTCATTTGGCCATGGGTTAGCCGTTGGGTATCAGATGCGGGTGGGCCGATGAATTCAGTTGGGCCTGGACCCTGGTCCTATTATTGAGTGTTTGGCACCGATCAGTCCAAGAGAATGTTGGCCAACAACAATTAACTGAAAATTATGGATTGTTCTTAAAAGATTGGAAAAAAGGGCAAATTAAAAATCGTAAAAGATTTCAGTTGCTTTTACCCATCGCAGAAAAGCGAGGAAGCTGATTAACAAGGCTCGGGCCGAGAAAGAGCAAATCAGATGGTAGCCCAGCCCGGTGTGCATAATTTTATCTCCAACTAATTTAGGAACAAGGTTAAAGAGCATTGGTATGATATCATGTGGTATTTTATGGTATTTTGATGCCCAAAACGATATATACTGACTTTTAATATTTTAACTTTTAAACATTAAAATATATGATTAGACAGGCCTATTGTCGACATGATATCAGAAAAGCTTACAGCCAATCAATTGATATCTTAAAAGGGGTTACCAATCATGTAGTGTTCATAAAAAATTCATGGGGCGCTTTGATTGATCAAACAGGATAGGGTTGAAAATGATATTCACATTGGCAAAGGTGGCAGGTTTATTCTTCCTTTCATGGGGTGAGGGAGCCAAAGAAAAACTGATATTTTCAAAATTGGAACCAAAGTTTTTAAATCCGACCCAGAGAACAAATCGGTCAGGGTCTGGTTCCTGGGTTGAATGTCCGATCGTTCGAATCGAATGGTTCGATTGTTTCCGTTTTAATAAAAAAATTAAAAATGATTAAAATTATTTGAATGGTTAATCGCCTGAATCAGCAGTTTGCTAATTAAAATTAACGATTTTTGGAAAAAATTCCGATTTTGAAGTAAAACAGAACCGGTCACCTGACTGGTTCCCAGTTTTCTGGTCCGCTCCGGTTTTAAAAACTATAATTGAAACACAAGAAGCTTTGAAGCAAGCAGTAGTCCCCGTGAAAAGATACATGGTAAGTTGTATCTAAGGAACAAGATGTAGTCTCAGAAGAGGATGAGATGAAGGACCTCTATGATTTAGGAGGTTTACTGGGTAGTAGGAAACTGAGAAAGATGGTGGATGTTTTTTCTGGGTATAGTGATTCAAGTAGGACCCAAGGGTTCTAAAGGTTTTAGGGGTAGAGGTAGGGGCGTAGGGGAGGGAGAGGTAAAAATATAGCCTCTTGTTATTGCCCTTTTGGATTAGGTTTTTGGGGGTGTTGGCAAGAGTGCAGAGTGTTGTTGGTTCTTTTGGTGTTATTGGTTTCCGATCAGACAAGGAATGGTTTTGGGTAGGGGTGAGCAAATGGTAGGTTTTACTTGGAACCAAAAGAAAATCGACTTAGGCTTTGAACCAACCCTACCTAATCTATAATAGGGTAGGGTCTGGTTCCAAATTCTTGAAACCGATTCTCACCCAAGCCAGTTTTAGGGTCTAGGGGTTTATCCTACTCAAACTGATCTTAGTTGGCCTTCGTGGAATCAATGCTGGTGGAACTTACCTTTGAACTGAATTTGTCTTGAAATAAACCCCAAAATACTTTTAGGAACGTGAAGATTTGAACCCAAGCACTCATGGTTATAAAGGCCATGGTCTCACTTGACCATTGAGCTACTTAAATTATCTGATCATTTGTTTTCATTTTAATATTTGGATGTGTACAACAAGCCATGTAAAATGTAATATTTACAAAATTTAACTTTAAACTATAAGTTTTAAACTATATAATGATAATCTACATATTAAATTACTCAATTAATCAACAATGATAATATAAGTTTTTTACTATATATTATATTATTGAAAATCAAGTTTTTAAAATTCCCTTTGAAGAGGGAGAGTAAAGAAAAAACAGGTTCTATGGGTAGATCTTGAAATCAACCCCAAAACCATCAAGGCCAGAACCGACCTTAGAACCAATGACTATCACAGGGTTGGTTCTGGTTTGAAAAACTTGGAACCAGCCTGCCCTACAGTGTAGGTTTCAGCTTCTGCCGTGGAACCGAATCAAATTGACCCTTGCTCACCCCTAGTTTTGGAACTAGTTCTTGGGTCGAATGGTCCGACCCTCTGGTTTGAATGGGTGGCTTGTTCTGATTTAAAAAAAAAAAAAATTAAAATAATTGATTAAAATAAAAAATGACCAAAAGTCATTGTCTTGGTCGACCTATTGATGGTTTAACAGTTTTTGTCCAAAAAGTGATTTTAGAGTGAAACAAAACCAGTTGTTTGACCGATTCCCAAGTCAACAGGTCCGACCAACCGGTCTAATCCGATTTTCAAAACCATGTGACTTTTTAGTATGAGAGTCCCATTGTTGTAAATTTTGTCTCTCTCTTTTTTTTTTTCTTTTAATAAAGCTTTTGTTTACCTATAAAACGAAGATATGCCTATCTTCCATTAGGTTATCATTAGTTGGCCATGATGGTATGTTGTTCATGCACCATTAATATTTATTTAAAAATTAGCCTGACCGACAATATTAACTATTTTTTGTATGATAAAATACTGTAATTTCATTTTTCTTCCCTATTTTATGTTTTTTATTCAATTAACAACTCATCAAAGGTTCACTTCACCTTCTCATTTGAGATAAGTTGTAAGTTTTTGTGTTCACCTCTACATCAAGAAAATGATTATGGGTATCGTAATTTAAAGGGTAGAGATCAATAAAGTGATAAATAGAGCAGTACTTTGTATGTTGTAGCTAGGGACTCTTTTAACGGAGAGTATCTGATAGTGATAGTGCATTCATGTACGAAAAAAAAAGGTATGTAAATTCAAATTAAGAAAAATGGGAGTCAACGAATCAATTGAGGTCAAGCCAATAAATAATGATCATCACCTCTTTATTCTACTTGAAATTTCGTTTCATTTTAGAATTCTTTAAGAGCTTGTGCTCTCTTGTATTAGTTTCTTTAGATGGGTAAGGTCTATGTCTAGAATCTTAATTTTTATTTGAATAAAAAATTTTCTTTCCTTTAGAAAAAAGATTAAGAAAATCCTAGAAAAGTGAGTGGGAATTTCAGATAAGAACAACTTTTTTATTTTAGTGTAATTTCAACCCTTTTTATCACTTAGGCTGTGTTTAGTTTGAAGGAAAAAGTAAGGAAAGGTACAAGGTTTTTCTACGTTTCCCTTCCTTTTCCCACTTTTTCCTTCAAACCAAACATAGCCTTATTGTTTTGCTTTTACTTGGTCTTATTATTTTCACATTGAAATTCTAAGCCTTTTAGTGTAATTTCAACCCTTTTATCACTTATTGTTTTTAGGGTTTCACTTTGCTTGCTTTGATTTCTTATTTATTTATTTATTCATTTTCATTTTTAAAGAGGTAAAATACAATATTAAAAAGGGAAAATCTATGATACTGGGTCCAAAAGCACTAAATGATCCACTAAAGAAACACAACCAAATTGGGTCCAAAAGAGGAACCACAAAGCCCCTACACCCTTACTAAGCCCATATAGGATAAAGAATGAAAAAATGACCTAGAGTGAGTCATGGCAGAGGAATCATTGCCCGTGATCAACAAATCATCTACATAGACAGGACTGTAAACAATAGTACCACCTGATGAGTAAATAAAGAGAAATGTATCAGTTGGATAACCTTTGAAATCCATTTCAAATAGGGTTACAGTCAACCGTCGATACCAAACGGGAGGAGATTGATTGAGACCATACAATGACTTAGGGAGCATATAAACATGATCAGGGTGAGCAAAACCAACAAATGCTAGAGGTTAATGTATGGAAATTAAACCTCCTCTAAAGATTCCCATTAAGAAATGCATTAGAAATATTGATGAGAGAGAATGAAAAAGATTGTGGTTGGTTTAACCACAGGCTTAAACATCTGCTTGACTGTCTATCCCATCATGTTTTTGGTGAAATCCCTTCACCACTAGATGGGCATTGTAGCAATATTCAACAGAGCCATTAGGTTGTCACTTAGTTTTATATACCCACTTATAGCCAATAACCTTCTAATTTGGAGAGGGGGAACAAGAACCCATGTACCATTCCATAGAAGAGCATTGAACTCTTCTTGCATAGTCAGATGCCAATGAGAACATTTGATGGCCTGAGAGAAGTACCTTGGTTCAATGGAGTCACTTGTTAGTGCATACTTTGGAACTTGGAAGTAGTTAGATTTTAGTCTTCCGAGTTCCATTCATTGCACGAGTGATCATATGGTAACGGTAAGGAGGAGCTATGGCCATGGAGGGAATACTCAGTGTTAATTGTGTAGATGAAGGTGGAAGTTATTCTTATGCTTGCGTTAGAGAGCATGGTGAAGATGCATTAGCAGTGTCTAAGACATAATTGTCTGGGTCAGCGGCATTTTTAAAGTACCATGACCAATTTTTAAAGTCATAACTCAACCCTACAACTCCTTTGGATTTGGGTCAAAACCTTGTAACTTGCCAACCAGGCAACCTTGAATGACCTCCCTCTCATGAGTCCTATGTCCTTAAATGCAAGCATTAAGTGCATCATTAAAAATATAATAAGGCAAAATTACGTTTTCATTGTCTCTCATAAAATCCATATTTACTTTTTAATAAGACAATTCTTCTCTCTCTCACACAGACGCATAATAATCAATGTTTGTAACATCTCCCCTCCCCATTAAATCCATAGTCTCTTTTCACTCTATCTAATAAAGTAGGGGTGTTAATTAGATGGATTGGGTTAGGTTAAGGACCAACCAAAATATGAGCCCTAGATCTACATCATAAGTGCTCCTTTCTTCAGTTGTGCATAGCAGTATTTTCAAACCGGACCGGACCAGATGGTTGGACTGAAAAAGCTGCTGATTTGGTTAGCAAACTTTTCACCTGGTCGGTCAAATTGTCAAACCGTTGACCCGAACAATGGTTTTTGGCCTTTTTTGTTTTGTTTTTTTAAATTTTGTTAGGGTGGACCAACCATTCGGAGCACACGATCAGACCATTTAACCCAGAAACTGGACCCAGAACGGTTTTAAAAACCTGGGTGCATAGTAGATCAAAGTTTTATATATCTCAAAGCAGGCCCATTTAAATGACCAAAATGGCCCATTCAAAACGAAGGGATTTTCCCAAGATTTATAAATCGACCGTCAAGTTACAGAAAAAGAATTAAAGGTTGATCACCCAAGTCTTATACAACGCAAAGTGAATCAAGTCTAGATAAACTAAACCCTTTAAGTTTTTATTTTATGATAAAATTGAACTCCATGTGAGTTCTGTGGAGGACACTGGAAGAGAAAATCATTCTCCTGAATAAAATAAAAAACTTAATTGTGGTTTAGTTTAACCAAAGGAACCTGTTGCATGATTGCTTGGTTCTATATTTTTCCGGTTAACCTGGCAATTGGCTTCAAAACCGGTTGGTTTTCATAAACCAGATTGGTAGCCAGTTCTTGTCCAACCCAGTTCAGCCGGCTGTCCGAGTCCTGTTTCTGAGACATTGACTACATGGGTTAGGTCAAAATATCCAGTCTGCATGCTGTAATTTTAGGTTTCATCATCAACTCTGGAAGTTCATTCCAAGTGGTGTTGGATGTCTTATGCAATGGGAAGACACTTACTGTGTGAAACAAGGAGTTGGGGGTGTAATATAAGAGGGTAAAAGAGCTCGTCCTTTGATTCTCTCTCTCTCTCTCAACCAAGTCTAACACCTGCCATATAGATGATGGCATGAGAAATCCATAGGCCCATTTTGTAAAAAGTTCAACACAATTCCAAATTTGTATGTTCAAAATCATGAAAATTAAAGAAAAATAAAATAAAAATAATTACTTTATAACTATAGCCAGACATTCCTAATTTCTAAAATGAAACACCACTCTTAGAGTTCCATGTGTGGAGTGTAAATTATTGAACAACGCTTATAGAATTGTCCAATTGGATTGCAAATTCAACATGATGGACTACTCAACTCCTGTAGAATTGGAGTTCGTATCTTCTAAATGTAGTAGAGAGCATCAGCATATGTTTTATGGTCATAGCCCACATCCTGTAACAAGCATAATCATCATCCATGTCTAGCTTGATCACTCCCCTACTTGTTGTCAACACAATAAGGTATGATGAGTCGGTATCTTCGCCGGTCGGGTCCTTATAAAGCTCAGCATGCAAGTCAAGCACAACACCTGTAGCCAAATTAAAGATATTTATTTGGTTAGCTCCTCTGTGCAACACGACACGCTGAACTTATTTGGATGTTGCTAACACTTACTTTCTCTTGTTCTTGCAAAGGCTGTGACAACATTGGTCTTCCTAATTTTCAGAATAACCTGTCATAGAAATGTGAATATCACTGTCAAATTGGTTTCTGATCTTGTTTTTTGGATTTGTTTCTTGTTTGGGTACTAATTAGAAACTAGTTAGATCAAAGTTCAAATACAGATGTGCACTCTTTTATACTGAGAACTGAAATTTAGTCCTTTTAAAAATGGAGTGCACATGGACTGGTCCAGCAGGGTTCGCCACTCTTGGATCACTTTACCAAAACCGTGAAAGACACAGCTAACAATCTGCATATTTCCAAGTATTATTGTCTCCATCTTTTGAGGCCAAATGGAAAATTCCAGGAAGTATCAAGAGTTGTTGGCAAAATCCCTCCCACAGTTTGTTATTTGGTAGACCAAGGCTGTTTTTGGTTTGATAGAAAATGTAAGAAACAGAAAGTTGATTGAAAGTTCTTAAGGAATTTCATAAAACCTGTTAAGAACTTACTCTCTTTATGTTTCTCTCTCTTCTTTCTATCAAACCAAATATAGCCTAAATATTAAAATTCAAAGGCAAAGTTGGACCTAAATTGTCATGACTCATATTGATCTGACCTTGATGTAGCCTGGAAACCACCACAGACATGGTTCTATTAATGGAGACTGGAGGAATCTGCAATTTTGGTGCATGGTATTGGTATAACCATCAAATTCTGGATAAGAAAGCTGGTAAGTCTGGCAGTTTAGGTTTAGAAATGTAGGATTTGTGAATTATGTTATTGTGAGGCAAACAGAAGTACGAATTAAAGATATAACCTTTGTTTCATTGTTGAGGATGATTGAGACAGATCTTGACAAACACTTCCCTAACACAAACCAAAGATGAGACAGGAAGACAAAAATCCGGTCAAAACCACTTAATCAAGAGTAGTATATCTCCATCTAGAAGAAATATGAACATTTACCTTTTGAAAGCTACAGTATCTAGCCATTAGTTGAATTGACTTACCGTCGGATGATTCGATGTTAAGCTCTAATCCCTTGGCAAGCAGACATCTACACTTTTCAAAGTCAAAGTCAATATTACTGTTCTCTTCAATAGGGAGTATGGGTGATCTCCCATTTATTCTGTCCCTGAGACCCGACCTTCCCCTTAGTGTAGCAGCTCCTCTCAGTGCTTGAATATACAGAGAAGGAGTAATTAATTAGACGGCATGCAAGTCAGGTGGTCTGGGCCGGATCCAGAACTAATCCTAAGAATTAGGCTAAGGCCCAAATATGGATCAAGTACAATTTGTCCAACCCAGGTCCATCATAAAATAAAATTTGATGCATTTAAGTTGGGGTTGGACTCGGACCAGGCTCAAATTGGTCAATCAGCCCATATGCTAAATTTGACATACATACATAAGGGTTAGGCATAGGTATAACCCGAAAAATAATAAAAGCCAAAATTTTTGGGCCCAGGCCTAGCCTGAAGACGTGAAATCTAAACGCATCGTTTGTAAAATTACAAATTAGGATGGCTCGGTTTTGGGTTGGACCCACTTAAGTTTCACCCTTTGGTGGCAAGGATGGTGAGCAAATTGCATAGGTGTAGGGATCACCTGCGAACAAATGACGTTCAACACTCTCCCAACATGATATCACACCGCACATCTCACCATGGGACTGGGACTGGGACCCACCATAAAACGAAGACTCCGGATCTCCTACTCACTAGAACTTTACCCACACCTACCCACAAAACACTACCCCGTGCATTAGAAACATCTCCCCATGTATAATAACATGTAAGAGCATGAGATGCTCCTCATGTGTCCCTGCAATCTCAAGTGGGTAGGAAATCGAGATTCAAAGATGTGTGGTGCGTATCGATCATGTTGGGCGGGTGTTGAAACGTCTTCTGTAAGCAGGTGATCAGGATTCAATTACATGAGGCGAATACCTTTACTGGACCTTGGGCTTGGGGCGAATACAAATTGTGTGGGCCTGATATGAATGGTTAGCCCTAATGGGCCTTTACCGGACCTTGGATGGTAGGCAATGGCACCCCTAGCTAAACATTATGTTCCATTCATGCAAATTTCTTATAGAGAGAGGCCAATACATGTTGCAGCTGCAGCTGTAAGTGTCAAGATATCATTGGCACTGGTACTGGTCATAGCAGAACCCATGACAACGCTGAGCTGTTCCCTCTTGGCACCCATGGCTTCTGCGACTTGTGCGCACTGAGCTGCCACCAAAGCAGCTGCAGAAGCCATAGCTGCTTCTTTTGTTGTGCTGGGCTGGTTCTGTTTATTGTTCTCTGCAGCAATGGCTGCCAGTGCAGCTGCCACACCGGCAACTGATATCGCTGCATGCACTTCAGCTCTCTGCAATCTATCTTCCTCCTTTCTCTTCAACCTTATCTCTTTCAACCACTTCTTCACTGAAATGTTCTTAAATGGCATAAACTTCCAATAGTCCTGCACAAAATTGATTTATTATTTCTAGTCAGTTCTCTGTATAACTCTAGCTCTTGAAAATAAAGGAGCTTCTCTTGATCTATTCAATGTTATAACTAGGACGTATTCTGGGTCGACCCATTAACCCGTTTATTTCAAATTAGGAAAAGTGGGTCCTTTAGTCCATCACATATTTGACTGCTGCAACTGCAATCTCGTCTAGATCCTTTTACCCTTGTTGGCAATGTGAACCCAGTATTTCTGGCAAATCATATCCCATATCCCATTAGTTTCGGGTCGGGTTAAAATCAAACAAGTTGCAGATCATGACCAGTGGCCAAGGATCCTACAAATCCAGCGCAAAGGCCCAAAACAAACTTGGTCAGGTGGGCCCACTAGACCCAATATGGGTGGGCTGTTGTTGAACTGAATTTTCAACTTTTAGATTATAATAATCCTACCTCCACATTGACTCTGGGAGACCTAGTAGACACAGGACACCAGCTGCAACTTCCTTTGTATTGGTGCAGTGGTGCTCCCAAAACTGGAAACATATTCTGCGAATGTTTGGGGAAGGATGGAGGGTCTCCCTGAGCTTGAAGACTGAAGAAGCCGTGGTCGTTGTCAGGCTCTTTGGACCAAAGCCACCAAAGCCCAAAGCCACATTCCTAAATAATATGTTACGCTGACTATTCTGTCAGCAACTGATCAGAATCTAGTTCACATAAGAAGTGGGGTTGGCCTTGGCTCAGGCTAATTCAGGGCCAGGCAGATGGTACCTATCCGACTAAAGATGGACTTCGCCCAGTTGAACGCATGCGGACACAGACACTATCTAGGACTCTATCTAGACATCTGAAAAGATTTAATTAGAATGGTGGAGAGAAATTCGAGGCTAAATCTAAGTTCTATCAAGCTCTATCTGATCATAGTCTACACAACGACGTGTTCATAATTTGGCTATTCGAAAGTGTTTCTGACCTCTGAGTGAATTAAGTTTGTCCTAAATCATCTTGTGGGACTGAAACCCAGCCGAACCAGATTTCATATTGATTTGATTCCCGAAAAGTGGCCCGTTTCATTTAAGTTTCCTAAAGCTAAATTAAGTTGAGGATTGGGTATGTTGATAATTCAAAACTAGTCGGTGGAGTCAAGAGGGGAAGATATCAGGACTCGGCAGGTGTTGTATTGTTTAATAAGATCAACAAACACCACACAGGAAACTAGAGCAGAAACATGAGCTTACCCATCTCTTTCGGAAACATCGATCATAGTTTAGTTCTGGATGCATCGCTTGTTGAAGCCAGATCCATGACTGGGTTTTTGAAACAAATTAAAAGACAAACACATAGATCAGAACTGGTAAAACATCAATATATACCAAGAAAAAGAGAAACAAATAGAAAGTTAAGTGCAGTTTCTCTGCAAAAACTACTATCAGGTGATCTTGGGTGTTATACTGTTACCTTTACATCGTTTGATTTCCATGGCGGTACAGACTTGAGGTATCCTTCATCCATTTTTAAGCTCTTGTCCATGTTCTGCAAGCATGCACATGGTTAAATGCTTTTCTTCTTTTCTGCAAACTACTATCGATCGAAAATATATTAAGGTTTATACTCACCAACGATGGAGATTTAATATCATTCTCCAAGGCCTTAACCAGACTATCTTGATGAACAATTGATTGATCTTGTTCCACTGGTTGGAAGACTTGAAGTGCAGAGTTGCACCAATTTCGTGAAAGAAAATCCATAGGCTCATGGGGCACCTGAGGATCAACTGCTAGAGCAAAGTTGGAATCCATGCTGTTCTGAGAACGAAAACTAGTTTGGAGATGAACTCATAATAAAGGAAAACTGCTCACTTGTCGAGATATATATATAAACGGCTCCAATTACAGTAAATTATTGTCAAATTTTTGTGTTGGAGTTGTGTTCTTAACAGGATCATAGTTCAAAAGTATATCATCAAATATTCAATAAGTGATTAGCATCTTGGCCAAGTACTTTAATCCAGATGGAGGGGTAAGGTGGGTCCACCAGATCAACCAAGAGGATTAATTTCTGCCGTTGATGACAAGTGATCGACTACATTCAACGATGAGGGAGGACCCTGTTTACATGTATTATCACCTGGTATACAACAAAGCAGCAAGGAGGGCTTAGAGGCATCCTGTCATCTTACTCAAGTATTTCTGAAAAGAGAAAGTACATCCATGATCGCAGTTGGCAAGAATACTCTACACCAGCTTTGCAGATAAAATAATTAAATGAAGAAGGTTGAAAACAAGGGACCCAGTTGGCATAATAAGAGCATATAGAGGGAATAGGATTTGATTGAAAGGAGACTCAAAAAACAATGAGGATGAACACATGCCTACCATGATAGAAGCAAGATATATTTTGTTGGTGGAGAAATAAAGAGGAACACAAGGATCCTTCCTTGTAACCCTCAAGCCAAAAATTGAGACAACTAACAGAAAGAGGCATAAAAGGCAAGGAGAGAGAGAAAAAGTTAAGGGGTGTCAAGCATTATACACCAAACGTGCAGTTGGGCCACAATGGAGAAAAGAAGAAGACATGTATCATTGAGACCAAGCTTTCCTTCTTTACAATAAGGCGTGCATAATTAACTATTGACTAAGGAAACTCACTGCGGATTACCTTTTCCATATAATATCAAAGATGAAAGTTGGCTGAGAAGCTTTTAATGGGTTTTTCTCTCCTTTTGTGGTTGATATGAGGTCATCTCTCTCTCTCTCTCTTGATGGATTTGCTTACTTTATGGAGATTCGTTTACTTGTTCATTAAGCTCATGTTATTAGAGGGATTATCCTTTGCTTAGGTGTCCATTCATGCATTTGCATGATGGGCAGTTATGAGTTTAGAGGAATCATGCTTAACTTTGACAAATCTCATTATAAAAAATAAAAGAAAACAATGTTAACAGCCCAAGATCCAAATCACAATCGGAACAAACACTAAAAGGCGATACTCAAATATTAAATTCCTTCTGAACTCCAAGAGAAGTTGCCGTCTTGTACAAGACAGAGTATGTATTTGTGATGATTCGCAATGGTTTTCTGCTTGTTTATTAAGAGTGGGAACATATGTTTTCTGGTTAATATTCTTATCTGTTTCGAATTAATTTGTGGGTACATGCATATATCAATAATATGGTCAACACCAGGCACTAGCTAATATGATATATTTTTCTTCTGGTTCTGGTTTTTGTTTTGGCTCGAGGGTGATGGGGCTGTTTCTGGTGTTTTTTAGTGCTTTGTTGTTCCTAGCCTTGCGGGCTTGGGTCCGGCCTCTGGGCGTCTGGGCTTGGGTCTTTTTTCTTTGGTCTTGGTTTCCAGTGTGATTGTGTCAGTGCTCGGTAGCACCCCTATAGCTAGTATACTTCTTTTATGCTCTAGCTCTTTCTTATTTCTTAATAAATCTTACCTTTTTTTTTTCAAAAGAAAATAAAGCTATGGCTTCAGCATTCAAATGACATCTGTACGTTTGCCAAATTCAAACTCAATTCTGATCGGTTGAATTGGAATCTGAATACGATTCATCCCAATCTGATCAGATATGATATGATCTGATCTGGTACAACAATAAGTATATATATCCTTATATAGATTAAATTAATATGCATCTATCAGTAAAGTTGGCTTTAGTGTTGCGTGCTTAATTACCAAAGAATCAAAGGTTTCAACTTTCAGAATTCAAATCATTTTTACACATCAGATGCAACACCCAATAAAGTATAATATCATCGAATTCCATTAATTCCACCATCAGTTTGCATCTCTCTCTATCTCTCAATTCTCTCAATGCTTAATGAATTCTCCAACCCAACTTGCACTCTACAAGTTTTGGCCTTCCCTTGATTCCCTCTAAGATAACTCCATAAACGCTTCCAATTGTCAAGAGGTTTAATTAATTAATATATATATATATATATATATATATATATATATATATACTTCCTTTCATACTGAGGGGATATGGACAAGCCAGCCCTTGCACCTTGGAGATCTCATGCATGCGTCATTACTGGATGTAGGGGTGTCAATGGTATCTGAAAAACCGATTTCGAATTCAAGATAAGATGTAATCAAATCAAATTCGGATGATTCGAATAGCATAAATGGTCGAATTCGAATATTCATTTCCTACCGATTAATTAATCGAATCGAATTTGAATTTAGGTTGATTCGATTCGATAAATATTCAAATTCGATTATATTATAAATATAAATATAATATTATATAATATATTTTTATCATCCCCTTTTAATGCTTTCTAATTTCACATATCCCTTACAAGATACAGGGTTTTTATAGTTCACGTACTATTCATCTTCGATTTACCAATAGCCTACTGACATATCTCTTACAAAACACGCGATTATCTTCTAAGTGATAAGACCACTCAGTTTACTTTTTCATTTGCCAATAGCGTATTGCTCATCTCATCTCCCTCATCTCTGCTATTCCATCTCACTTGCCTCGCTTCTCCCCCATTCGCCATTCCCCTCCGTCTCTCCATGGTATGAAGGTGGTCGACATCCAAACTCTAGTAGCTGGAGGCATTGTTGCAGAAAAATCAGCCGAATGTTTGGGGTTTTCAAGTTCTCTGCATCTTTCTAATGTTTTTTTCCTTTGTTTCTCTTTTGATGAACGATCCCTCTTTCTACCTCTCTTGCTCTCTCTTTATTCTCCCTCTGTTCTTTCTCTCTTTCTCTCTCTGCGGTAAAGGGATTTGTTATTGTGACTAGAGACTTAGCTTCTTGCTTTAGATTTTTTAAGTGTTTTGTTTTCTTTTTTTCTTTCATTTGTTGTTCTTCACTTTGCTTAGTTTTTTAGGTGTTTTGTTTTCTGTCTTTTTTCGTTTGCTTGAGTTGTTTGTTCGTTTATGGTGAACAGAGGCTCATTGTTACACTTCAAGACTTGGAGTTTTTATGTTGATTCGAATAACCAATCGAATTCGAATATTCGATTAACCAGTCGAATTCGAATTTAGTTATTAACTCTTCACATCCGCTGAATATTTAATCGAATTTGAATCATCACTTTTACAATTGAATTCAAATTCACTCTGTTTACATGCCTAACTGGATGGGCTTCCACTGTATTCGCCAAGTTCTGTTAATTTAAGGCCCATTACATAAATGGACTATGTAGATGTCTGGATTAAGCCCAACAAGTAAGACGTTTTACTGTAGATAGAAGGCTAACAAATATCCGATTGTTCACTATGATATGAGAAGAAAAACTTCTGACCAGTCAACTAGTGGTAGCCAATTAGGTGTTATTTATCAAAATTCATGGGTGAGTTTTAATTTATTTGTCAAGACCCATGAAATGCACCCTTTAGTGAAAATCTATGATGTAGGAAAGACATGGTATCAGAAGAGTTTTGACCAATCAAAACCCACCCATGGATTTTGATAAATAACACCTGATTGGCTACCACGTTTATGAAAAAAAACAAGTTGACAAATTCCTTGCTTTTATGACAATGGAAAGTAATGTCTCTACTTTTGTTTTTATTCTTTCTATGTTGTAGTGTTGTTGGTGTTTCTTTAGATTAAGTTCTTGTGTCGTCTTCCATGTAGTAGATTTGTTTTGGTAGTTTTTTCTAGGCCCTGTGTTTGTGGCTCTTTATTGTAACAGGAGTGTTCAATGGCTACGGGATTTCTATTGGAGGTTTTGACCTTAGTTTCATGAAGGTTCTTGTCTCTATGACGCTATTTGCAAAGGCCTTGCAAGATGACAAGTCTTTGTTTGTCTTGGTTGTTTCATCTAGTAGATTCTTGTGTACATTTCTCTCTTGTGTCTTTACCATCCATTTCCAGGTAGTGTTGGGCAATTAAAAGCAAGCTACCAGTTTGGTAGATCAAAGATCTTTTGATATCATAGCCTTCTGGCATGACATAAATTGCCTACCCATTTTCTCTTGGTGCTTTTCTTAATTAAAATGAAATTAATTGTTTTAAAGTTTAAATTTTAATATAAACTTACCAATAAAAGAGGGTTTATTATGTACAGTAGTACACATGGCAATGCTTTTTGAGAATAATTTTTTTCTTTGAATATAAGGGGAGAAAACACAAGGAGTCCTTTTGAACTCCAATTAATTTTATGTGAAAGATTTGCTGGTTACTTGGGAAGTTTTCCCAAACTTCTATGGACTCATCCCCACCCTCTCCTTCCTCCCTTCTCCCTTCATATTTTCTCTCTTTCTCTCTCTTTCCTTTGTCCCTTTTCTCTCCCTAGTCCACTCCTTAGTGCCACATCAATTACCTTCTTCTTTCCTCTTATTTTTAGGGTAAATTTCATATTAGTACCATGTACTTTGGGTGTAGTTCAATTTTAGTATCTGAACTTTAAAACGTGCTACTTTACTTATAATATGCAACTATATGTGTGATTTGAAACATTTGAAAATCCTAGAATTACCCACCACATAAATTTAAGAGATTGCCTTCTCCTTTGGAAGTCTATCTTCTTCCTCATGACTAAATTAGATTAACAATCAAAAGTCTCCAACAACATCTACTCCCCCCTCTTCTGTGCAAAAAAGCCCCTTACTACAACTAGTTTGCATTTTGCAAGGGTTCTCTGTAAAGGTTTTTAACATTTTGGTTTGCTCCAATTTTCAAAATGGTGAAGACGATGAGGTTCCAATGATGGCGAAGATAAGAGCTAAGATTCCACTAGTGCTTTTTGTTGGTGATTTTTTGGATAGGCCAACAAGTTTCCAATTAGAAGCATTGAAATCTTTTCTACATTTCTCTAGCTTAAATTCCAAGTAGTACAATGTCGTTGTAGGTTATATGTTTTGGATAAGTTTTGTCTAGTGTTTGAGGGTAATTTTCATTATAGAAAATTGTTTCATCTATTTAAGGGCTTTTTGTGTGACTTCAATTCTTTTTGACAATGTAACAGTTTACTAATTTGAGAAGATGTGAGGAACAAAAATAATTCACTATGCTACAAGGTCCTCCACGATGCCAAGACCAAGTACCTTGATGTGAAGAAGATAGCATATGCACCTAGTGACCTCAGATAGGAAGTTGAGAACTTATTTCTAGGTGCATACTATAGTTGTCCTCACCAACTAACCTTTAAGGAAGATCTTGTAGAAGCCTAAGACCTCATTTTGGTTGATGAAGTGTGCTATTGAACTTAGAGAATTTGACATCAATTATCAAACAAGGTCATCCATTAAATCTTAAGCCTTAGTAGATTTTATCCTCCAGTGTACCTTTGGCAACAACAATGTAGCACAACAGATGAGCTTTAACTTATTTGGACCTTACATGTAAATGAGTCTTCTAACTTAAAGTGGAGTGGAGCAGGCCTCATATTTCTAAGTTGAGACAATACAATGTTGGAGTATGCACTTTGGTTCAACTTTCCAACCTCTAACAATAATGTCGAATATGAGCAACTTTTGGCCAATCTCTCTTGGGCTAGGGAGATACAAGTAGATTAGGAGAAATCCTTTAAGAGTTCGTAATTGGTTATTAATCAAGTGAATAGGGAATATAAGGCCAAATAGCTAGCTATGTTCAAGTATCTCAGAACAATCCAAGAGTTAACTTTTCAATTCCAGCACCTTACTTTCTAAAGGATTTCATGGCCTGAGAATGCTCAAGTTAATTCCTTATCTAATCTAGTTAGCTCAGTAGAGTTAGACCTTAATAGGTCAATATTTGTGGAAGAATTGGCCCATCCCAACATAGAAGATTTAGACCAAGCTATATCCAGTCTAAATTGATCCAAGTTGGATGGACCTTATCTTGAACTACCTACATCGTGATCTACCTATCAAAGAATATATTTGAAGCTCAAAAGTTATGTATAGATCAACTTGATATGCACTTATTGATGACAAGTTATATAAGAGATCATTTACTTTGCCCTACTTGAAGTGTTTGAGACCTGAAGAAGGGGACAACATCCTCAACGAAATACACAAAGGCCTTTGTGGTATCCATCTAAGGGGGTAGGACCTTAGCCACAACTATTTCTAGGCCACAATGAAAAAAGAGATTGCTCAGCTCATCTAAAAGTGCAACCAATGATAAAGGCATGCCAATGTGCCACATCGATTTTCTACTTCCCTCATCTCTATTAATAGTATGTGGCCTTTAACTCAATAGGGAATGGACAACCTTAGACCCTTTTCCTCCAACCATAAGTTAGAGAAAGCTTTTGATTGTAGTCATTAACTATTTCACAAAGTGGATCAAGGTCGAGTTGTTGACATAGATTACAACAAAAAACATTTAGAACTCTTTCTAAAACAACATCATCTATCGTTTCAACGTACCTCACATGTTGATTATGGACAATGGTCATTCAATGATTTGAAGTTTATAGACTTCTGTGCTAACTTTAGATTTAAGCAATAGTTCACCTTAATCGACTATCTCTAAACTAACATACAAACCATCATTCAACCTAAAGATTAGAATTGATTGAGTCTTTTTATGAAATAACTCCCAATACGTGTAGTCTAGACCTATAGGACTTAGAGTGAGATAAGCAAAACATCCTTCAACCTTGACTTTGGTACCAAAGCTACCATACTATCCAAGTTTGATCAGTCAACCTTGAAGACTAAGAATTAAAATGGAGGGAACAATGGAGAACTTAGATCCAACCTAGATCTATTAAAAGAAGCCTAGGAACACACCCAAATTAGATTTATGGCCTACTAGAAGTGGGCTATAGGGTACTACACCTCTTAGGTTTGAAGACAACAATTTTGGATTGATAGCCTCATCTTGAGAAAATTCATTATCATCAAGCCCAATACGGGTAATCTTGTACCAAATTAGAAAGGACCCTATAAAGTAGTGAAGGCACTATGACCTAGGACCTATCGGTTTGAACACCTCAATGAGAAGCTTATAACTTATACTTGGAATTTAAAATGTCACTAGATGTATTATTGGTGATGTAACAACTTCTCATTTATGAAAATCTTGTATTTTTCTTCCATGTGTGTTATGCATAGAAATCAAAGTTAACACTTTAACTTTTGCTAAAAAAGCATTAAACATTTTGATGCTCACTAACTAATACCTCGACTCTAAAGCCTCATAAAAGCTTAGTCCATCAAAGGTCTAAGGGTAGGGGTGTTCATAATGTGAGTCAAACTTACCATATCGGCCTGGCCCAACCCAATTTAGTCAAATTTTCAAAATTGCTAGTCGGTTTCAATACTTGTAAGTAAATAAATCGATAGAGCATGTCAATTTTGGTTTTCAAGTGTGACAATCAAAACCAACTCAATCCGAATTGTACATGTAATGTAAAGTGTGTTTCCAACTTTCCATTCTTAGCTATTGCTCCTTAGTCCTTTCTTATCCTAGTTAATTTCTTGAAGTTTAAGTAACAACAGTCAAATGGAATTTTTTTTTTGTCTTGGGGTTGCTATTTCTTTTCTCTAAATTTCTTCCTCCCTCTTTTTTACTTTTTTTTTGAGTTAGAAAATTTATACAGAAAAGGAAACATGGTATATGGGTGTCAACACCTAATTTTTGCTTGGCCCTTCACCTTATCTCTTTATACCCCCAAAACTTGAAAACACAACCAAATCAACTTGAGACTTATCAAAACCCAAATTCCCTACTTTTGATACAATCCATGTGAAAAATAAGAAACTTGAAATCAATATCGAACATCTGATAAGTCATGATACCTAGACCTAGGAAACTAAAGCTTAGTTGCACTTCATCACACTAACTTCCTCTCTAACAGTCTCAATCTATGTGACGTTTTAAACCTTGACTCCACAAAATCAAACCCAACATGTTCACTACCCCAAGGATATGGAGATAAGATTAACCCCCAAAATCCCACATTGAATATATGATGATCAATCTTGAAAATACCAAGGTTCCATTTTGACAACCCTAAATGACTAGAGTTAGAAAACCAAGGTTAACCATATTTTCTCAAATCAAAACCACTCACTTGACTCCTTACTTTAATCCGTTCCCACACATAAAAAATCCTCAAAACAAACCACATATAAGATCCAACCATAAATTCCTCTATTTTCTCCCAAAACAAGCAAGGTTCCATTTTGGACCCTCTCATTGGATGATGATTCATAAGCCAAAAATTGTAATTTGAACCAAATCCTTTAATCCACACCACTAATCAAAGATCCATTACTTCCATAAGATTCAGAACACCCAAAAATGCCTATCCATCAAATTTCATCTCAAAATTCACTCATTTAACCATCCACTAACCTAAGATTTTGTTTTGGCAAATCATATTGATTAAAGCACACTAGCCATAGATCTCCATCATACAAGATTTATTTAACCAATTGGACCCCATCACCATGTTCAAAAACCACAAAAACCCTTGAACATCAAATTTCATAGCCTAATTCATTCGTTTAATCAATAAACTAGAAAGATATCGTTTTGATGCATTAGATTAAATCACCACATCAGTTGTCCCAACCTGAGCTCTTAAGAGGGTGGGGTCTATGCTCTATGATTGAGTGAGATTCAAACCTGTTCCCCTCCCTTTCTCTATAAATAAAGACCTAATTCGAGCTCTAGGAGGGGGCTAGAGAAGGGAAAAATAGAAGAGAGACCCTAGAAGCATCTTAAAGCTCTAGAGAACTCTCATTTGTCAGAAGCACTCCCTAGCTCAAGGATCCATTCAAGCTTCAATATAATATATCTCAGTTGTTGGAAAACTCTTATCAAGGTCATATACGAGATGTAAGCCTCTCACTTCAACATTTAACTCAAGTTTGTAATTTTTGGGTTGCTTAAAGTTCTGAAACCTTGGAGAGCTTGCATTCTTATCTTCTCCTAGACTAAGAAAAAGAGGCAAGGACACGAAGGCCTTAGAAAAATTAGTACCGAAGGCCCGACAATATCACCTCGAAATAAGTCTCAAGAGTTAGGAGTATTTTTTTTTTCAGATTTCGGAAATTATAGCAATCATTCTTGTGGGTTTCTGTTAGAAATTGAGCCTAATCCATTCCTATATTAGGTTACTACAACAACTTTGAGAAAGGAGTGCCACTATCAAGACAATAAAATCAAATTTTTGAATATAAAAATGAGGGCCCATTTCTTCTGAAAAATGGGTAGTGACTCCATCATTTTGATCTGGCCATGAGCTTCCCAAAGCTCACAATGGGAAAAGCTAATTTTTATGTCATAGTTTGAGTCAATTTCAAAGTTTAATTGAAATAAAGACCCACACTTTTATCTAGGGGTAATAGCAAATAAGGGCAACTTTTGGGGTTTAATATCAACAAAAGTAATATATTTAAAAAAAAAATTCAAAAACGGGTTAACTTTTTAAAAATAATATCAATAAAGGGCAAAAACACTGTTCATTATCTTTTTCTTGCCATTTGTTCATCAGAACCGTCGTCCGCCACTGTTCACTACCACCCGCCACTGCCATCTACTGTCGCCCGCCGCCGCCGCCACCCACCTCCGCCTCCGCCTCCGGCAACGTTGTCAAAGATGGGTGGAGACAGAGGTGGCGATGGTGGTGGGCAGAGGAATGACCACCAATGCCGCCGTCGCCACCTCTACCTCCGGCCACCTCCGGCAGCGTTGCCAGAGGCGGTGGCGGGCGGCAGCGGACAGCAGTGGTGGGTGGTGGCAGATGGCGGCTTTGATGAACAAATGGCAAGAAGAAGATGATGAACAACATTTTTTCCCTTTATTGATATCATTTTTAAAAAGTTAAACCCATTTTTGAATTTTTTTTAAATATATTACTTTTATTGATATTAAACCACAAAAATTGCCCTTATATGCTATTACCCCTTTTATCTATTGCCTTTTTGGGATCGACAAGACTTGCAAGAAAGATCCCTAAGGGTTAAAATTGCCAAACTTAGGGAGAAAATTATGTTATGCACAACTGCACACACTACACAACCTTTTGTTTGCCCAATTGCTCATCTTTGGACATTAGAGTCTTGGAGAGAGAGGTTTGACCCAGCTTTCTTCAATTCTTCTCTTGCAATAAGAAGCATCTCTTGATTCTCCTTCCAATCTTCATCATTGTACTCTCTACTCTCTATTGTCTAATGTTGCAACTCTCAAACCTCAAGTCTTTTCACCCACCATTACAAGTGTTGTTTTCTTCCTCTCTTCTCAACTCTCAAGTCTCAAACAACACATTAACAGGTTAGTGTTACTTAATATTTTTTAAATTTTAATGCATGTTAAATGTTAATCTATTTTACTGAATTAGATGTTGTTATTGTTGTTTTGCTTTGAACCCACTTTCCGTATTGAACAACAATAAGAATTTGGGAGTTAATAAGTAGTAGTAGCAGCCATTTTATTGTTTGTTGTTTAAGAATTTGGGAGTCACTAAGTTAGATGTTGAAGTATCAACATCTCAACCAGGGCAATGTTATCCACAGAGCTTTGGGCAGTGTCGTTGAAGTATCAAATCTCTTCATTTTCCTTCTTTAATAGTTCTTAAAAGTAGAATATCTCCTCCCGGCACTCAACATTAAGGGCCTCTAAACTTCAGGCCTCAGCTATATCCTAGTCCCTTTCACACTCAAGTTGTATATGTCCCAAGGCCATAACTAAGTCACATATGCTAGTGACTTTCAAATGGGCCTACACAAAACCAAAATTAGTGCTATACAATTATAGGTGTACAAGATTCAAAGTAGAGCCAAACCCTTACCTCGACATTTCTCTCTTAGGTTGCATTCATCAATGATTGGTCTGACTCAACAGTCAAGCACTTCCTATCCCCAGGAACAACACACCCTTGAGCCAACTACCCAGAAATCATCATGTTGTGAATGGTGTGAGTGGTCTTAACAAACCACTCAAGATGAGAGATCAAGTGAGAGGAATGTTGCTGCTACTGTAAAGGGACGGAACGAGCATCGATTCAAACCATGACCTTGAGCGGCTTTCTTCTTAACAATCTCGGTCTTGACTACCTTGTTCTTTGCATTCTTTTGCCTCGGTTGCCTTCTTCTTCGCTACCTCAGAAAGGTCCATTTCGAGATACTCAAGATAGGCCAATGTCAGTAATGTTCACTTAGTAAAAAATGAAATCGAAACAAAGGTGTGGATTCAATGTGCCTAAACTCAGCCCAAATGACATCAAGGCTCTTTCAATGAGGAACTATTCAATGGTACCCTTGCCACGTTGAATCCAACTGATGAGGCCCTTGTCGTTAAAAATTAAAGTCAAGAGTAGCTTTCCAAATCTGAGGTCCAGTTTTTCCCACAGCGTCCTAATGGGCCAGCCTTCGATGTAGGACCCAAAGAAGCATCAGCTCTTCCACACGTTGATAGAAAATAGAGAATCACCCAGGATCTTCTTCCTAGAATGAGCCATGAATTACCACCACCCTTTATTTGATGGGTAGGTTCTCAAGCAAAGTAGAGCCTTGAAGAGTTTAAGATTCAAGTTGACACTTTGCTAATGGGTTGTGGAGATGATCCCTACCATGAGGCTAACAATGTTTGGGAATAGCTAACTAATGGAAAGGGAGTCTTAGCCCGTTTGGAGCTGATGCTCAAAGACACAACTTTCCCTCATGGTTGATCCAAAGCCTCTCTTTAGTTTCAAGGATTCTATACATCAGTTGGCTATGATGTATCACTGGCATATTCTGTCTATGTCCCTAGGTTTGAGGATACACTTTAACTCAAATAGTTTGGCTCCTCTCTTTGTGTAACAGCCAGTCGTCACGTCAACCACCTCCCTTGGAGTGATCTAGACCTATGCACCAAAACCTCCTCCACCTTGGAGGATTGAGGACCTAAAGTCAAATTCTCAAACTCCAACTTAGGTGAAGAAAAAAAAATAGGGGAATCCCAATTTAATAGCTTATACTCCTCATGGTTTGTCTCAATACATTTTAATTTGGAAGAAAAACTTATGGAAATGATGAAGAATGACATAATAGGATGAGCTAAGTTGGGCAACTAGACAAGTAACTCATGCATAAAAAATAGAGAAGAAAATGGCAAAAATTTTGGCTAGTTACTCTCCCTTTTTTATAGGAAATTCAATGGTTAGGATCATGACTATACAAATGGCAGAGATCATGTTGCTTCATCTTCCCACACTGACAAATGCCACAATAAGTACCTAAGAAGCCAAAATGGCTCCTTGTCAGGCATGCCAATTCTCAAGAAGGTGCTTTGCATCCAAGGCTTGATGCTTCAACGAATCCAAATCACCACGTCTCCTCAACGCTCAAACTACTAAGAGCTCTACACTGGAGAAATGGACCTGCTATTGCTGCAACCATGTTACTTCCTTTGCTTAAAGCTAACTTGATACCCAATAACTTGGTCTCACATCACCTCAGCTTCAAAAGTTAGGGTCATGTGATATAACCAAACATTGTAATCCAAAAGTCTTGACAGATGGTGGCCTCGTAGTATCTTTTCGTAGGCCTCAAAGGGCATTTATGGGATTTTCCTTAAGACTTAGTGATGTGCTCACCTTTGACCATTACGACCTTCGTCGAGCATTTAGACTCATTTAATGCTTGAGTAACACTCGACCATGTGGTGCCTTTAATGATGGTAGTCAATGCAATCTGACGTGGGAAGACATTATAAACCTCATTAATTTGGCATTTAATATAGGCTTTTGCTTATAAGTAGCTTGGGAGACGGTAGGTATCCTTTCTTACACATTCTGTTACTCATCTCAACTCTTTAATCATCTCTGCTGACTTAACAATCGGAGTCTTTGCCTCTAGGACTACAGGGCTTTTGACATCTTTTTTGTGTTCATAAGTGGAACCCATAGCCAATCTCATCTCTAGATTCCCAAATTACCCTCATTACCAAATTTGGCAGAAACATGATTGAGTATCATAATATTCTGATATTTTCTCATGTTTGATTTATGGGATGCAATGAGATGGGATGAGAAAAGGATGGTATTACAATTCTCAATTCATAGGATGTAAAGTCCCACCATTTTGGTGGGAAAAAAGTGAGAAAGGAGGGGAAAACCTATCAAACAGAAAAAAAAAACACATTTCTTGAAGTATTTCTAGTTATTAATATTAGATCCATGACCCATTGTTAAATTATTAATTATTTAATAACATATTAATAAAATAATTTAAATGAACTAATGAATGAATAAATTAAAATAAATAATTATTAAAATGTCAATCAATTAAAGAAAGTAATATTTAATTATTAATTATTAATTAAATATTAAAATTTCTAATCAAGTGATATGTATTAACAGAATAAAATATTAAAAATAAAATATAAACTAATAAAATGAAAATATTAATTCATTTTAATAATTAATTAACTAATTAGTGGATAATTAAATAATCATTTTATTATTAATTTACTTATTATTAAAATGCCAATCAATTAAAGAAAGTAATATTTAATTATTAATTAATAATTAAATATTAAAATTGTTAATCAAGTCATATGTTTTAATAGAATAAAATATTAACAATAAAGTATAAACTAATAAAATTAAAATTTTAATTCATGTTAATAACTAATTAACTAATTAGTAGATAATTAAATAATTATTTTATTATTAATTTACATAATAAATAATGAAAATAATTAAAAAGTAAGAATGTTAACTAAGTAAAAATTATTAATAGTAAAAACAAGAAATTATTAAAAAAACATAATAAATATAAAAAAATAATATTTTAACCAAATTAAAAGATAATTTCTCAATTAATAGTTAATTATAAATTAATTAATAATCATTTTATAATTAGTAGAATAGTTAATTACTAATAAAATAAAAATAGAAAATTATTACTTAATTAATTAATTAGTAATAGTTGTTGGGGTTAATTTTCCCATTATTTTCCCTTTTGCAACAAAGTAGGGAAATGTGAAAATTTTCCACCCATTTGCCCTTTCTCATCCCATTCCACCAAAATATTCCCTTAAACCAAAAACAATCTAATGACAATTTTCAAAATATTCGGTTTTAAGAATACCAATCTTGGAGGGTGAGTTTAACTTTCAAAATGACCTTTTTTTTCTGCTTTTGAATGGGAAGAAAAACCCAATCTAAACAATGTTCTTCATATTTGATAATTAAGGATTTCTAGAATTAAGGACATCTTTAGCAACAAGAATGGAAGGGTGTAAGTTTTTTGAAAAGTTGCTAATGTCCCAAGGTTTATTTTTATGACAATTTATTTATTTGGAGCCATTCCTAACAGATTGATCTTTGATGAGGATAATGGGTTGCTATGTGCTATATATTACTTCAAATAAAGATATTAAATGTACTGCCATTAAGATTTCAATGACAATATCCTAGTGGTGTCAAAATCCTAGGCCTTGATGGGTTTATTGGTCATTGCAAAATCACTTTGACCCTTTCACATACTTGCAAGTCCCACTCTAACAACGAAATAATGATAGAATTAGCAACTGAATCCAATGATAAGAGTGGCAAACCAGATCAAGTACCTCGAAGCTTTCATGGAAAGCTTTGGCAATCCAAGAGAAATACATAGTCAAAGTTGCAATCAAGAGTCTAGAAACTACAAGAGTATCTTACTCTTAGGATAGTAAAGGAGCCAGAGTATGATTCGAAAAACAGTACAAGGAGATCAACTAGTATGCATTTCATTTATATTGTGACTATGTAGGATAAGATATGTACGAGTTCAAATTTTGAATTTAAAATTACAACAACCCAAGCCTTATCATAATAGAAGATAATGTGCATAATGTGATAACCATTATCTTCTAACAGCCCCCTCAAGCAAGAGCGGGGGACCATGGTGAGCTTGCTATGAAGAAGATCAAACTGTGGCTAAGGTAACAATTTTGTTAGAACATCAACAGGCTAATTAGCAGAAGGTACATACTAAACAAGAAGTTGATTACATTGTACTTTCTCCCTTATGAAATGGAGGTCAAGCTCAATATGTTTATCTTGGAAGTAGGAGACTAGATTGAGAGAAAGGGACTTGGTGCCCATATTATAACACCGAATGCAAGGTACCACAAAGGAAGAGAATCCAATTTTCTTCGAGAAGCATCTAAAGTGACAAAACTTTGGAGGAAGTAAAAGCCAATCTTTTTGTACTTGTCTTCAGTACTAGAGCGAGATACAATCCCTTGTTTCTTAGAGCTCCAAGTAACCGGGTTGTTACCTAATTTCACTTATATTAATTAATAATTCTAGAAAATAACTTTCAGAAAAATTAATATTTATTGATAATAATTTTAAAATCTTAATCTATATTTATCTATACTAAAATTAATGTTTATTGTATATTCAATAATTATTTATTGTTTTCTATGATAAATATATTTTCAATAATTATGCATAAATTTATTTTTGTTTTTATTTAATATAAAATTTTCAATAATTATTGGAGATTAAACTACTGTTATTTAGCTTTTTAAATTTAATTTACTGTACTTAGAGTATTTTTTTATAATTTATTAAAGTTTAAACTATTATTTGAGATTAAACTATTTATTCACTAATTTAATATATTTTTTAGTATTTATTGTATGTTTGTAATTATTGTCTTTATTATAGTTTTACTAGTTATTTATTGTATTTTCATTAGCAATATATCTTAAATAATTGTGTATTTTGTTATAAATTTTCAATAATTATTGGAGATTAAACTATTGCTATTTATTAGATATTAGACTATTAATTTAGTTGAAATTAGGAGTGTTCATGGGTTGGTTTGGCTCGGTTATAGGCTATTTAGCTACCCAAATCGACCTGGTAAGGTTGGGGAGTTGGTCACCCGAAACCAACTGACCATTAGTGAAAACCAGCCAACTCAGGTTCTATCTGTTTGGATCGATTTTCGATTTGGTCAATCAATTCAAAATTTTTAAACTTAAAAAGCTAAATTTAAATTTAAAAAATTATAGTGGCATTATTTAAAAAATAAATTTATGATATGAAATATTTTAGACTAAGAAATATGGGAATTTTCTCACTTTCCCATATTAAAAGTTATATTAAAAATATAAAGTATTAGCATTATCTATGATCAGGTCGTTTGATTTTAGTGAATTTACAAATGGCCAAATCGAAACTGATTCAACCTAGTTGGGTTGGTCGATTTCATCAATTTGATGAACAACTCTAGCTAAAATTAATTATTGTTAACTTTGTATTGTAAAAAAATTAAAAGTAGTATATAAAATATAAAATATTATTAATTATTTAAAAAATTAAAAATATAAAATAATTGTATATTCTTATGTGTTTCTATTGTTTAATTTTTGATTAACAAATCCTATACATCACACAGGTTTCCACTAGTGTTACTTTAAATTTCACTTTGGCATACTTCAAGTGGGGGATTCTCTCTCTCACAATGGCATCCATGCTTTAGTGGTGAACATATTTCTCTAGACGAGTGACGTGCAAGGCTTGGCCATCATCCTTCTTTGTGCATTGTTCAACAAGTCTTGTCAACCTTTAGTTTAACAATTATTAAGTCTAATGTTTCTCCAATTTGTCACCTTGTCAAATTACAAAAAGTCATAGACTCCCTTTTCTCCTTGGCATTAAAGAACTACTTCCCATTTGCAGTGATATATTCTAATGTTATTTGGGACCCTATGCTCTTTACTTCTACTAATGGATTTCAATATTACATCACATTTATTAATGATTTTTAACATTTCACTTGGACTTATCCCACGGGGCACAAACCTGATGCTACTGAAATTTTCTTGAAATTTAAAGCTCATGTTGAAAATATATTTTTCACAACTTTCAAGTATTCTCAATTTGATTATGGTGGAGAATACTACTGTTCCTTTTTAGCATATGGTATCTCTCATCACCTCTCCTATCCTCATGGGATCTCTTACAACACATGTGTCCATGCCTACTTGCTATTGGGATGAGTCCATTCATACTACATTTTCTCATCAATAAGATGCCTAAGAAGATTTTAGGGAGAATGATGGTTCAGCCCAGGGTCAGAATTTTTAGGCCCAAAGTACAGTTGGCGTAAGTGCCACCTTAGAATTGATTCTAATTCATAGGCGGGCATTGGTGTATAGAACGAGGATTTTTGATATTTTGAATATTTATAGCTCTGCAGTGGAATTCAGAAATCTGCATTGAACATGTTCATACTTTTCCGAAGATTTTATCTAATAAATCACCATTTGAAGTTTTGTTTAACACTATATTACACCATACGACTTTGCATGTTTGGTTGTGCTTATTACTCTTATTTACGTGTCCTTATTCTTCTCACAAATTGCAACCATGTGTGTTTCTTGATTATAGTGCCTCCCATGAATGCTACAAGTGTCTGGATCTAATAGAGACAATATAGTAAGCACATTTAATGAACATTTGATAAATATTCTGACAACTGTCCAAAGTGGATTTTAATCTTTTTCAATGGTAGGTTCCAGGGTATCTCAAGGGACAGGTGTCAAAAAATTTTGATAGGTTTACATTTGTGGTGAAGCTATTTTCCTTTTTAATTATGACAGCATTGCTTTTCGTTTTAATAAAATGTTACAGACATCTCTTTCTCTTAGTGTTTAACCTCTGCTATATATCTTCTAGTCTACATCGTCTACCGGCCGGAGAGCTGAGGGCGTCTCTCCCCCCTTCACTTGTTGTTCCATCCTCTTCAGGTCGAGTTTGATGCTTTACTCTGCAAACACCTAGTCGTTGCTATACGCTCTCATCCATCTATGAATGTAGCTGGCTATAAGTGGGTGTACAGAATTATATATTAAGAAAAAGGCAAACAGTTTCATTGAACATTATAAAGCTCAATTAGTAGCCAAGGGGTTCTCTTAGGTTCCCGACATTGATTATGAAGCATGATACGTACCATTAATCTTATTATCAAAACAAACCACCATACGGTCTGTCTGTAAGAAGGAATGGTGATGCAACCATCTTCTCTCTCATCTCACACTTGGGAGCATGAATTTTCTCTCCATTATAATGGTCCTCCCACCCTTTTTTTAGTCCTTCAAGTTGCTTTTAGCTCTGGTTATCTTATCCCTCAAAACAAATACACTGCTGGCTTCCAGCTATCCCAAAAGATGATGGCACACCTCCCTCCCTCTAATCCTTTCCTTTAGGCCTGTGTTTGCTTTGAAGGATAAAAAAAAAATTAGGGAAATAAAGAAGGAGAAAGGTAGGAAAACCTTTACAAACCTTTTATAGATTTTCCTATACATTTCTCTTCCTTTCCCTACCTTTTCCTTCAAACCAAACATAGTATTAGAGTGTCGTTGGTGCCTTGTATATCACTCTCACTACACCTGATGTAGCCTATGCAGCAAAATAGAAGGATTTGCAGTTTGTGTTGGTTCTAATCTAGTACTGATCATCAGTCCAGATTCCACCGCATGGCTGACACTGCAGTAAAAATCAGTTGGCTTGAGCTTTAACCTGGCGTCTCTATCACCTGACCATGCACCCACTCTCTAATGTGACAATGTGGGGACAAGGACAACCTCTCGCTTCTAATCCTCTATCACATTCCAGAACGAAGCATATATATGGACATTGATGTTCAGTTCTGCAAATCCCTGCATGTCCGCCACATGTCTACTCAGATCAGGTTACTGATGCCTTCATACCAAAGCTCTCTGATCAGCTCCTAGTGTGTAGGTCAAGTTCAATGTTGTTGTTCCCCCATTGACCTTGAAGGGACCTGATAAGGAAACAATGCTAGAATTAGCAACTGAAACCATCGATAAGAATGGCAACCCAGATCGAGTGTCTCAAAGTTTGCATGTTAAGGATGGCCATATCCAAGAGGAATACGTGACCGAAGTGGCAACCCAGAGTCTAGAAACTAAAGAGTGTCATAAGATAGATATAGATAGGAGAGTTGTTATATTATTGTGTACGTATATCCTTGTACACAGTTTTCTCTTTCTTGTCTTGTATACAATTTCCATTAATGTTCATTGGTTTGGCTTGTTGAGAGAAAGAGCCCTTATTCAACTAAGCTCATTCACATCTATAAATTAAATTAGATTTCCAAAAGACTGAATGAGTACTGGAAACAACAATCGTTAATTCTCGCTGAGCTGCTAGCATGCTACAGTAATTAATCAAATAAAATGGATAATTAAATATAGGAAAGGCGTAGCATGCATGGACACTTTTACCATAAGAGTTACTTCCACTTTAACCACAGAGTTGCTTAATTACTTTTGGTTTTGCCTTTTTTGCTTGTAAAATATGTGGATATGATACTGGGTGCCATACGAAACAATAATATATGTGGCCTCTGATATTTCAAGTTCCCCTCGGCCGTATATATTTATAGCTAGCTAGACATTAATTTACTTTGTGTCATTTCAATATATCAACATGGGTCTTGGACTTTTGCAAGCTAAGCAACATGTGACCTGTTCACCAGTAGAAGTTGGAAATTAGCTAACAATAAATCATTAATGAAATGTTTCAAATAGTTTCCATTAAATGAAGGCTACTAGCCAGATATTTGAGTACTGGACCAACTGCATAAGAAGACGGAGAAATAGAACATGAAAGCAGAGAGAAGTACCCGTGACTCTTTGCCTAGCTACTCGATGAATATTGAACCAATACTATATTTTCTTGGAATGATATTTGGAAAGGATATCTAAATGGTTGTTCCACATCCATCGAGGCATGCTGGAGGAACAATTCCAAAGAGTACTAGTCTTCATTTATTGCTGCTTGATCTGGCAATATAGAATAAAGCCTATGTTTTGTCCTTCTGTGAGACCCAAAATTATCAGATTCCTTTTCCCAGACAATGAATTCATGAAGATAAAATGCATAATTGGTGAATGCTATCTATACAAATGAAGGGAAATCCGTGGAAACATGACCCACTTAGCCCAATTATATATATATATATATATATATGGTACGTGGTAGGTGCAGGCACAACATCTAAAAGGTTGGACTGTTCTTGTGGATCATGATTGGAAGCCTGCTGGATTTAAGTTGGGGTGAAATAGTGTGTTAGATGGAGGAATAGGAGCTCTGTCACGCACCAAAACAGTGAGGAATTAATACATATATTGAAAACATTTTTGGATTGAGAGACATGATAAGATTCACATAGAACAATTGTTATAATTGAACTCTTGCTTAAGATAATTAAGCACCTGCACATTTTGAAAATAAAATCTTCTTTAAAATATACATAGTGGAATTACATGTGAATTGTACTTATTTTGGCTTGCAAGTGGGTTTCATCTCTGTCCTGTCAAGTGATAACCTGTGTGCCCATATTATGGTTTCAGAGTTGGTATTCATGGTTATCACTTTTCCCTGGAAATTCTGAAATTGTGAAGAAGAAGAAGAAGAATAAGAAGAAACAGAAAACACCACGTAGTTTTTCATGTGAACCTCACATCAAATGAATGGCCTCATTGTGGTCTTCTATGTTCTAAAGATCTGAAAATTTGAATTGAAAATGAAAATGGTTTTGAAATTTGAGGTGTCTGATCGATAACTGCACTAACATCATGAAGTACTTTAATGGCGGTGGACACAATATAATTCCATCTCGCCAACCTACGCAAGAACAAAATATCCTTGCTTTTTGAGGAGAAAAGGTTAAAACAACGCTGAGGCTTTAGTTTGGATACTTATGATTGATGTGCACTTACCTCCCATGTAATATTTTAAATTAGAACATAGAGAAAATCTTTATGCTCATGTGTTCCTATCGCCATCACCACATATATATATCCTACACAAACTGGTCGATCTGCACGGGTGTGCAATTTGGCCTTTCTTTCTGATCTCATGTCAACACCAAGCTTTATAGCTTTATCAATTAACTTCACGTTTCAACAATTCAAAACCAATCTCCATTTTCCTCACCAATATTAGCAGAGAAAAAAATCAGTTGCTTCAAATAACAGGAAATAGAATTGCATTCTCTCTCTCTCTCTCTCTCTCTCTCTCCTCAACCCTTTAAATTTGTTTTATTTCTTTATCTATGTAACAGCATCTAGGATATGGAGGTTAAGATAAACAATTTGGGCCAGAAATTGAAGTTACTATAAAAAGGTATCAAGTTGCTCAAAACAAATGTATAAGCCTTGCAATACTGGATTTGTTATATTATATGATGCCAACTAATTTTCTTTTCTTGCAAACGGAGTTAAAGCTGTTTCTTTTATTTACTTTTGTTCATGGAAAACAAAATCATACACTTTCTCTTGTTTTCTGAATAAGCTCAAAACCAGAATATGGAAACAAAAAATATAACAAGTAAAAAATGAATGAGAAAAACCAAAATGGATATGCCTTCGCATCATAAAAGGGTTAAACCCAAAAGCATAAGACACAGACCTGTAAACTTGTGTTAGTTAAAATGGAATTATGGAAATGAGAAGAAATAAGGGGGGAAAAGGAAAAAGAAAAGAAAAGAAAAGCTAGGCTTGACTTACACATATAGTTTCATCTATACATGCCTGAATTATATAAGCTTCTATTCTTCTCCATCTTGTCTAGCTAATTAACATGGAAGAAGGAAGAAACTAAACCAAAAAAAAAAAAAGAAAAGAAAAGAAATTTAACTAGATGCTCGATGATCTTATTTACTTTTCAAGCGCTCTGAAGCATCAGCAAGACATCGCATTACATCAACTTGAGCTCTGAGAGAGAGAATATAATCAAGAGTCTCCTCTATCAAAGAGAACCCATCCATGGATTCTCCTCCAGGTACAAGACTTTTCAGAACTTGGGTTCTTCTCTGCACCATCCTTTTGGCGATAGAGCTAGCTTGCACCCGTCTTCGTGCAGTACTTCTTCTCAGCCTACGCAATCCGCGGCTCATTCTCAAGATCTTCTTGCTCATAAACCTCTTGTTGCACGAGGGAGTTCCGACTGATGCCTTCATTAGCCGCTCAAACTCATTGCCCAATATGTTCCTAACGAGAAGCTTGCTATCGTCTCGTTTGGAAGCACTAGAGATGACCGCGCGACTCCATCGAGTTTTTCCACCTCTAGCGGAAGCCATGGCAATGTCTGCCGATAGCTTGATTGCATTTTTTCTCTCCAGGAAACTCATTTCCTTGGCCATTGAACCACAGGATTGGAGACCCAGTACCCATTTTTTCAGTAGTTCTTGCTTGAAAGAACTAGGAGTCATGGCTGTTGCAACGAAAGAAATAAAGATATGGAGAATCTGATCCTAATTAAACGTGGAAAATATGAAATAATCAGTTACCAATGCTGTTATTTGGAATGGGGAGTAATCAAATATATATGACTTTAATTTGCGAGAATCTGGTTCAGGCAAACATAAATTATCTTGCTCTTATCCAGGGAAAAGCAAACGATAAAATCAAAAGCTGGAGGCAAGTTGCAGGAAAGAGGAGAGAGAATCAAGAAAACTATGGTTCTACAGATAGAGGTGAGCTGTGGAGCTAGTTGCAGTGGATATTGATCAAAATGTTGGAGAAGGTAAAGAATTCACTATAAATTAAGAAAAACCAGAGTTTCCCAGGACACGAATCAGCAATGGAGATGAAAAACAAGGAACAAGAATTCAGTTCGCTTGACTAGAAAAAAGGTTTCTCATGGCTTTGGTCAAGAGAGATGCTTTTGGATGCTTACCTTCTTTCTAAAATCCTTTTTTAATTGATTGAGCAGCAGGAACAAATGAGTAAAGATGTCGCAGAGTGTTGGAAACAATCAGTTTCTCCAACCAAAATGTATCAGAACCAAGAGAGAGAGAGAGAGAGAGAGAGAGAGCAGTGGGGGGAATTTGTAGAAAGCCCATTTATTTGCACAAAGTAGGGAAGTGGTGGGACCATGAGAGAAAGACACACCACATGTATGCACATGGTTCACAAGGCCCACCACCCAAACCCGAGAGATTAAAATATTATCTCTTTACGGTAACAAAAGAAAAGTTCTCTCAGCCAGCCATACACAAATCCAAATCTTCTGTAGTTTTATACACACACAATACACAGCTGGGGGCCTATCAAGAAATGTGGAGGTGGTTGGAGCACCAAAAGGGGTCAAATGCTAAACCGGGGTTTTGGGGTTATTAGGGTTTATGAGTTTCCTATTTGTTAGGTAATTGAATTTAATAAGTGTATAGGGTGACATCATTTTCGGACCTATTGATAATGAGAAGGATAGGACAATGAAGGTTGTGACTTGTGATTGGCAGGATCCGGAGAACATGCTGATGCTTTGTGGTGGGTGGGCCCCACCAGGGGAAAAAAATTCCTATGCATTGGCCTTGACAGAAAATAAAAAACCCCACATGGTCTCCACATGGTGGTTTAAAATCTATGGTGTGAAACAAATACAGAGATGAGAGATCTCCCTCAATAATTGGATATTTCTGGCTTACAAAAATATGTATATATATAGTTTTGGGCAAATTTTCCACTGAGGTATATATCAAGTAGTAGTTGTAATATTAATTAATCCCCACCGTAGGTTAGTGGGGTATCACTACTGACTATGTATATTGAGTGGGATGTTAGGGCTGGGCCCACAATCTAATGGGCGGCTACTATTCTTGGGCCTGTGTTGAAAATTACGAGACTGCAAGTCACTGACTGAAAATCTCATGCATCTCCCTCATCTTCTTACCCCTTTGTCTTTCAAGACTTTTCTCCAACTCTCCCAACTACCCATCAACAGGCCGTGGGGTACGGAACCCTCTCTGCTTCTCTCTTCTCTTCCCAATACACTCCAACAGCTCTCCACTATGCTGTCATTTGCACATTCTTTATCAATCATGTACAAGACTTCTCAGATCATGAATCAAACTTCATTTGGAATTTTGGATGATCATGGTGAATATTTAATAGACTATTTTTTCTTTCTTCAACTTAATTGGATTAATCAATGTTTTGAAAACCGATCCGAAACTAGAATCATCTTGGTCACCGGTCAATAGTTTGATCATCTAAATCGAATGGATGACTCATTTTAATAAAAAATTAAAATAAAAAAATGATCAAAAATCATTGAATGGATAGAATAGATTATTGATCAAACAACGATTTTTGGCCAAAAACTAAATTTGTAGTAAAACAGAACCTATTGCCTGAACGATTCTCTGGTTCGAAAACATTGGAATTGATTAACAGTAAACACTCATCTTAAAATATTTTAAAGAAGCCCATGAACATGATATATATAACTATATATACAAGAATGTGGTCATTAGTGTTATCAAGTGTTAGAACAACTACCACTGGTGAGTACTGGACCAGCTGAGCAGAGTGATAATTAACTCTAGACCCAGAATTAAAACTCAGAACCCCATTACCCCAATTCTCCCATATGATGTAAGTGAAAGTATGCAAATATAAAGGGGAGGGTTGTAATGGAAGTTTACTCCACAGTGGCTACTTCTCAAATTTATTGCTTGTAAGTGTACTAAGGTGTTAAAGAGATTCACATGGAGTGGACTGAAGAGTGAAGACACACAACCCACAAGCTGAGTGCGTTATGGCAGGGCAGCAGGAGCAGGAGCAGGACCAAGTCACCAAGTAAGCCAGCCAGCCTGGGGGTGTCTCAACTGTCAACGCCCGTGATTTACGCCCATCCTTGCACCCAACTCGTACCACCTTTGAGAGATTTGGAGGAAAATTGTGGTTAACTCGGACTCTGCACTTTTTGAACACTGTAGAGGGACCCATATCCCTTTGTATGTATCTGTTGATTTAAGTGGCTGTGGCCGTGCCCACACGCAGAAACACACACACAAATACATGAACACTGTAGAGTACACATACACAAACACATGTGAACACATGGATGGGCTCCCACCATGTCCCAACAAAGGCCAACAGTCCTACAAGCTTCAATGATGAGGGGCATCCGGAAACCATACTCCTTTACAATCCCAAAGCTCCATGACAAACCAAATTTGACAAAATCAGCAAAGTCCTGACATTAGATTATTTAGAATTTAGAAATAATCATGTGCTGTTAAGCCTCATTAGTGCTCACATCACATGTACACATGGCCCATCCACTAATGAATCCAGCCAATTGGAGATCTAGATTAATTAAGGATTTTGTTATTCCATGGTTTTCTAGTTTGTCTTAGATTAAGGACTTATGTTGTAGAGTGGATTATAGTATTGTTTTTTGGGATTTGTTTTGTTTGCATATTACTAGCTTTACAGCCAAAAGTCTGTTAGGATCCATTTGATTAGTAATTTAATTTGTTGCTCCTTAAAACAAGGATGGTCGGTCGCTTCTTTGCGAGACCTCTTTCTTGCTTGAGCAACCCCTGTTCTTGAGTAATCCAATTTAATTAGGATATAATGTCAAAAGAGGATAGAGTTCTATCATCAGATGGGAAGGAGGGCACCATCATTGTAGCTTGTCTCTTCAAATTGAATTTATCACAAAGATTAATAGATCAACAAACTAATAACAATGTCTGAAGTTGTTTATATATATATATATATATATAGACAATGAGATGATATTCAAATTTCGCTACAGGCTTATATAAAGCGATAGATGATTATTTATTTGGGTAATTAGTTATTTAATTAGTGCAAGTAGAAGAAGATTTGATGGTAAAAGATAAAAAATAAAGTTATTTAGTGCAAACGGCCTGTCGTGATGTGCCGTTATGGTGCTGCAGTCTGGTTATGCAAATTCAACTATTCAAGAGACAGAGAATATAGAGAATATACGGCATGTTCTTTGGATTAATGTTACGCTGTTAAACAATTTTGATTTCTTAATTGGAAATTGAACAAAAATTTACTCCCAAACCATATTATATCAAATAGTTAAAACTTAAATAAATTATGGAAATATTGTAACCCAAATAAAATCGGCAGGGTAATTATGAAACCTATTTTGTCAAATAATATGCACTACACGCATCTGTGTTCGTTTGTTTCTAACATAAATTAGTTTTGTTCTGCAGTAATCTTTGTTGTGATTTTAAGAAAACTGGGGCAAATAAATGGTTAGAAAAATAATATTTTCTTAGAACAAAAATACATAATTAATTTATGTTCTTGCTTGTCTTTTCTCGGAGTCAAGGTTGAGAGTAGTGATTTTTTCTTTTTGTTTCTTTTTTTTTTTTTTTTTGTTTTGATATTGATAGACTTGGGTTCTCTTTAGTTTTGAGAAAGTTGTGGCTTTATTGTGGGTATTGCCTGTAGACTTAGCAAAAAATTGACCCAATCAGTGAATCTGACCTAATCAGACCTGATCCGAAAAATAGGGTTAAGATCTCGTATCTAGTGACCCCCAAATTCGAGATGAACCTGATGTGAACCAAAAAAATTGGGTCAGGTCACCCAATTGCCAGGTATATTTATGTATTACTAGAAGCTCTCACTCTTTACTCTTATAGTATTTATTCTTTGAATTTTTCAATTTTTGAATTTTCAAGTTTTTTCTTCGTTATTTTCTGAATTTTCAATGTTATTTTAGGGTTGATCTATAACCGAATATTTAAGATTAGAATTTAGCCTTTGTGGACCCAACCTAAAACGAGTCCAAATCTTCTGCTCACGTCTACCCACATAACATTGCAGCTACACATAGAGAACATCTCATCCTCCTACATAATATTATGTAGGGGGAGATGTTCCCAATTCACGGGATAATGTGTTGTGGGTAGATGTGGGCAGAGTTTGTGTGAACTAAAAATTCGGACTCACCTAAATTGCATTGACCCAATCCAAATCTAACCAACTTGTTTTTGTTTTTCTTTTTAACGCCTCTTGTCTAGGTCTTGTTGCTTATTTAGGCTTTTGTACACATTTTAATTATTAACTTTTTCTTTTCTCAATTATTAAACAAGAAATGCAATGTTGAATCTATGGTTCCAGAAGCATATTTTCCTTGGGGATTTTAATATTTTATAGAGTATAGATTATTTGGATACAGATTCTGTACAAATCGATTTTAATTGGTTCATGCTTCTTATTTTTATTTTTATATGTAAATTGGACCCATTTCCATTTGAATGTAGGTTGGTATGCTAGATAGGAGTTTTAAAGTAGCACTTTTAATAGGATCTGTAGGTGATGTCAGTGTGTGTCGCAAGCCGAAATCAATAATCAGGAAATTAAAACATTTTTTTTTTTCTCTTTGTTTGTGAAAGTATACTTTTTTTTCATTGATTTTAGAAACAGGATAGTTTTAATAATTAGGTGGAATTATCCGATTACAATTGTTTTTCTTGGCAGCAAGGTTCAAAGTATTGATATGCTCTCGCCCCTGTGCATCCGCAGAGGCGTATTAGTACTTAGATACACATAATTTTATATTTTTTTTTTCAAAATTTGGTTTTTGGGAAGATATTTAAATATATTTTATATTTAAAAAATGAGAGGTCTCGAATGATACATCTAATACAAGGCATATAATATCGAAAGTTTAAATTTTATTTGACAGTTGTAAAAACAAAACAAAACCAGCTGGCAGTTTGAAAACAAATTGGTTGATAAAATGAAAAACACACAAACATGCACGATATGTGTTTTTTGTATCCACCACAGAATCCAAAATCGTTTAATTTCTAGTTTAAATAACATGTTTTCATATGGATATTTAGTATAATGTTTATAATTTGTATATTCTAATTAACATCTTTTTTGGTATTAAAATCAATTATTTTGATGTTGTCTTGTTTTTTAAATAAAGCCAACTTGTTTTATTTTTCAAAACAAAAATACAGTTCAAAAGGGTATTTCTTTTTTTCTGAGGTTAATTACAATTTCAAAAACAAATGGCATTCCCTCCTAAATCAAATATATATATATATATATATATATATATATATATATATGTTTCTGTTTTTTTGATGTGGGTTCGTTAGAAACAAGAAAAACAGAAACATTAACATTGAAAACCCCCTTTCTAATGAAATTCTCATGGAATAAACAGAATGTTACAAAAATAAACATAGAACAAAATATTTTAACTGTACCATGAAGACGGGCAGACCAGTTTGATCAAGGTGACATTATGGAGTTTGAACTTTTTCTAAACCATTGTCCAGACTCTAGACCCAACTACCATGGTACAGAGTAGTGTAAAGAAGGCACATATTTTAAAATTAAGGGTACTGACAAAAGTACTGTTTTCAAAATTGGATCGAATCAGACGGTCGGATTGGAAAAACCAGGAATTGGTCATTTGATCGGTTTCGTTTTTTTCCTCAAAATCATTGATTTTAGTTAGCCGCTGGTTAACTGTTCAAACGGTTTTAACCATTTCTCAATTATTTATTTTTTAAAATTTTATAATTTTTTTGTCTGAATGGATCAGCCATTCGAATTGACCAAACTGATAACCGGACTCCTGACCAGTTCGGTCACCGGTTCGTTTTAAAAAACCATGGACAAGAGTTACTTTTGTCCAGTCACATAGGAGACGTATACAAAAGCTTGAGCATATTTGATGTTTCATTCCAATAATTGATCAATCCTATGTAATAACAGCCCAATACATCTATAGACATGTGGCATTTGGATCAGGTCAGGCTTAAAGGGGAAATTCATTCATAAATTAAATGCTCAGATTACAATCTATGAAGTATAAATAACAAGAAAAAAAAAACAATTAATACCAATAGATAAACCAATGTTGCTAAGAAATTAAAGAAGAGATAATCATGAACACTGGAAGTAAACAAGAAACCTCTGAAAACCGCACAATAGTCATGAAAAGGAGGGTCCTTAACACCCAACAGAGCATATAGTTAGATCATGATTAAATGGGACTAAGTACATGTATAGGATGATATTAGTTTAGACAATTGATATTGTGTGAAATCACACTATTTTGTATTTGGCTTGCATTCCATTTCATGACTAAGGTTTAATTTCTACTTCATTACCATATACCTTCATATACTGGTAGAATCCGTACTTAGGCTAAGGAAGAGCTTTAAGTATTACAGGATATGAAGTATAAACTATAGAGTCATCTTCCGCAAGAAGCCTAGTTAATCATTGGATCAGACCTCCTTTTGGGCTTGTTAAAGTTAAATTTTGGTGCATCCTTTACCGCGACAAATTAATTAAGTGTAGATGTTGGGTTCGCTTTGAGAGATCATTCTAGCTCTTTAGTTGTTGTTCGATCTTTGAGAGATCATTCCTGCTTGAATCTCTCTCTCCACCATCCGTCATATTGGCTTATTTCGATTTCAAAACAAAAGCAGCTATCCAAACTTTAGATTACCAACTTTACTTGTAGCTTTCTTACATTAGAATCTTCTCAAATCCCTCTTGGAAGAAAGCACACTGGGCAACCTGTTCACTAGTTCCTACCAATCTAAGTGAGGGTTTAGACTATGAACAATGTCACTACTTATTTTAATTTCCTTGCTGTTTGCATTCTTATACTAGTTTAGTTTTAGAACCATTGTCATTATATGTCTAATTTAATTATTCATTTTTAACTTAGTTTTGCAAAATCTAAATATCTATAAAAGTACTGTGGTTGGCTTTGGAATTTTCACTAGACTAAAATATCCCATCTCTAAGGTTTGAATCATAGAAGGAGCAATGTTAAATATGCAATTTTATTTTCTCATTTAATGTTTATAATAAAATGACTTTTCCTTCTCATTTAATGCTTATTACAAAAAAGACACAAAACTCCATTCTTTTTGTTCATAATTGTAAAACAAATCAATGGCAAAAATGTCATTTGACATTCCCATTTAATGCTTATTAGCAAAATTACACAAAAATCCCTCTTTTTGTTCAAATAGTTGGAAAATGAACCATGGCAATTGCTGAAACCTCCCTTGAAGTAGGGCTGTTCACAAATAAATCCAAACTGACCAACCTGGCCCGACCCAACCCGAGTTGGCCGATTTTTCTTCACTACCGGTCGGTTCGGGTTGCAAAAACGAACAAACCGAACCGAACCGAGTTATGTGAAAAAATATCTGTTAAATATAGATATTTTAGTTTTAAATAATAAATATATATATGAAAAAATATATATTCTAAAATATATTAGATATATATTTCCAAAAATTAGAAAATATATATTTCGATATATTTGTATATATGCTTTGGTTTTAAATATATATTTCCAGAAAATATATTCTAAAATATTATATATAATATTAGCACTTTAACTTCATGTGCATTGTGCAAGCTTGGAGTTGGTTGAAACCCAAACCAACCCAAACTAACTCAAACCGACCAGGTCGGTTTTACTTAATAGAGGGTCAGTTTCGGTTTGGTCTATAGGTAACCCGACCAGGTTGGGTCGGTTGAAAAAACACTATTAAACCGACCCAACCCGACCCGTGAACAGCCCTACCTTGAAGTTTTTGGCCATTGCCCAAACCTCCCCCGAAGTTTGGTAATTACAATCACCACCCCTACACTTGTTGCACAGTTGCAAGTAGACCCCCTTTGTAAAATCCTCTAACAAGAGGTATGAAAATGTCCAAAATACCCATCTAATTATTGTTGAGGCTAGTTTATACATAAAAAACAATATAAATGTTATGAACATCAAAAAAGAGAGCTTAAAGTTGCAATTTTACCATTGAGCAATTGATATGAAGGGAAAATTTGAAAAATACATCAATTTTGAAAAAGAGATTAGAAGGAATTGGGGTAGTGATGATATGAAGAAAAAACTTGGAAAATAAACATTTTGGCCAAAAGTAACTACATAGGTGTTTTAGACAATTTACTAGACCCTTTTTTTGGGGAGGAAGAGGAATTTAGCAATGATCAAAAACTTTACAGGAGGTTTTAGAAATTTACCCTTTCATTTATTAAAATTAAAAAAAAAAAAAACTTGAAAATACACCTTATGTTCTCAATAGCCAATATTGAGCCACATTAACCACCACGAAGAGATTTTCAACTTGCAAATGAATGAACAATTTATTCTTTAAACTATTTTCTTATTTTTTTAAAAAATATTTTTAACCTATTTTCATTGGTTCAATTCTTGATCATTAAAGTAGCAAGTGGTTTTCTCTTCTTTATTCCCACCATATGATGAGTTAATTTTTCATTCCCATTACCATAAAACTCACATCATTGGATGAAAAGATATATCTAAAAGTGCAATAATTACTTTAAGAGTTATATTGGTATTTGTCAACTTTTCTTTCCTCATGTAGAAAATGTTGTTCTAAATTCTGAAAATTATCAAATATCTATTTTGACCCCATATATTAGAGCTTTTATTTGTCTTTTTGGGGGTACCATTTGTATGATTGCACTTTAAGAGATAAGAGATAAGAGGAAACGAACAATCATTTTTCTCTTAAAATTAAAAGATTCCTCTTAAGAGATAAGAGTTAAGAGGAAACAAGCAGGCCCTAAGTGATATTTTTTTATAGTAGTTCATTGTAAGCTTTTCAACTATTAATTTTATTAATGAACCATAAAAAATAAGAATAATAAGAATTTTATTAACGATAAATAAGAATAATAAGAATAATAACAAATTTTATTAATTCTCATTACCTTTGCAAGAATTTTATTTGGACATATCTTTATATTAATGAACCATAATAAATGTGATAAATGAGAATAATTTTTATAGATGTAGAAATATAAAAAAATTATAAAAAGTTTTGGATATATATATATATATATATATATATATATATATATTAAAACAAGGAAGTCTAGAAATTTTCTCATTTTTTTAATTTTTTTAATCCATGTCATTTTTTAAACTACCAATTAGAAAATTTATTTTCCCCCAAAAAAATCTTCCTAAAAGCTCTCCCTCTCTCTCTCCCCCCCACATATTCCAATAACCTAAATAATCTAATATCCTAAAATTTCTCCTAAACAACCTCCCCCACTATCCCCAACTTTCTCCTAAGTTACCTATAATTTAGTAAAGAGTTTCTCTCCTAAATTATCTTTAATTTTTATTTATCTTCTCCCCCATCTTTTATCTACATCTATCTAAAAAGAAAGTTTGAATTAAAAAAAAAAATTAAGAATTATTTAAATATTCTAACAAATTTATAAAATAACTTTAAGATATTTATTAAAAATACAAAAAAATAATTATAATTAATTTAATAATATTTATATTATTAATAATTATATATTTTTACAAAATTCATCATGAAATTATGTACAAACAATATAAATTATGATTTTCTAAACTATTCTATCTAAATGTTATTCAAATTTCCTAGTCTCCATGGGGATCCCCACTCCCCATGATTCTTTATAATGTAAACCATTATGTTTTTTATTTTATTTTATTTAAAAAATAAAAATAAAATAATTAAAATTTACAATCCTATTAGAAAAATTCAAACATATTCAACCATGTTTTTAAAAATATTAACATATAGACGTATGTATACGTATATACATATATAAACGTATGCGTATATATACATATATATTAGCGGGATCCCATGGGGCGGGGATTGGGGTCTCCGTGGGGACAGGAGTACTCTCCCCATCCCCGCACCATCTCCATCCACAGGGATGAAAATTTCTCCATCTCCATCCCTACGAGGGAAAAATCATCCCCATCCCCACCCCATTCGGTTCAGATCCTAACAGAAATCAGGGAAATGGGGAAAATTGTCATCCCTAAGTTTGATAAACAACCCTATCTAAAATTAATTATTATTATTTTTGTATTGTAAAAAAAATTATTAAAAATAGTATATAAAAAATAAATAATTATTAATTATTATATAAAACAATTGTATACTCTTACATGTTTCTATTGTTTATCTTTAACTTAATAATCCCGTGCGTCACACGGATCCCTGCTAATATATTATATACTATCATCACAACAAAATTTGCGTGTACATAAATATTAGTTACTTCTAAAAGTGTGTATGGATCTTATTATCTGAAATTTTCGTTGGACAGAATTTACCCCTTTATTTTGAATTATCATGTTGCAATTTTGAATTTTAATAAAAAGGCTTTGATTGAAACAATAAACCAAAATGAACAAAAGTCAGAATTAAAATTGGGCTGAAAAAGAAGTTACCTATCGTGCTTTTTCTAGTATTTGCTTTCATGACTATATATCATCCTAGTTTTTTCATATATATGACTCTCTGCTCTCATTCTCACATGCTTATCAGTTCATACATCATTTAGAGTAGAATACATTTATTACCATTGCATTATAACATGCCATGTACACCTTTATTTAGTCTATGCAAACTAGATAAGTTGAGATGTTAAGGACAAAATCATATCCCTAATTAATTGGCCGAAAGAAAATCTAAGAAAATATTTAAGTAATATGATTGGGCATTTTCTTTTACTTTTCTAAATTTTCTTTAATTAGAAGAAAGCTAAAAATAAGTAAAGGTCGGAATTTTGGTTCCAAGCAAGAGTGAATGCCTAACCCTTCCACTTAGATTGGTTTTGGAGTCACTTAGATGATTTTGAATTAATTAGGTAAAGACTCCCATGGTCTCATTAGACCTATTAATGATACCCAAAACTCTACAACCCAATTAGACATCTGATTTAACTATCTTGGAGTTGGATGAGCTATACTCGTTATCAAATTGGATTCAAATGGAGTGAGCAGAATCCAATTAAAAATCAGATCAACTCAATAAAAGCCCAACCCCGATATATAAAAATTGACTTAAATGTATTTTAAGTTTTTAAAATTGACTTAAATATAATTATGGACTGACTCCACCAGACTTAAATATGCATTGTGAACTAATTTAAAAATTTTAAAATACTATTTTTCCATTTTATGTCCTTTAACGGTAATAGATGAGAGATTTGATTATTTTGGCAGTATGGATTATGACCTACATTACGTTGGATACGTTGAAATCTTTGATGGAGCTTCAAAAATTGTCTTCAGATCGGAGGCCATCCTATATTCCTGTTGGTTAATAGCATCTAGGAATCTCTCATACAGCTCAGCAGTCCATCTTAGGCAAAACTTCAGATCGGTGGTAAGAGCCAAACATGCAAGCACAACCAAGAAGATTAGTGCCTTCAAGAAATCCCCAGTAAATCTTCATCGCCAATTCTCCCATCAAGCGAATGAATCCCATAACATTTTCCTGAAAACTAGAAAATAAAATTAATAAAACTAACATGTTTATGACCAATTTAAAGTCACAAAGTATGTTTATGTCCATTTTAAAAATCAGGGCATTTGAAATCTCAAGGTATGCTTAAGTCCTTTGTCATATGTAATATATGATTCCAAATCTCTAATCTATCATACATATTTTTTTTTCAAATTAACTCTTTGGGGTATTGTAATATATGATGATTTTTAGGGGTAAATAAGAAAATCTATTCCTCAAACCCCCAATCCCTAATCTCCATATTCCCTTTTCCCATTAGCATCGAAATAAACATTCCCTAACCTACCCTTTCTACCCAATGTTTTCTTACCGCAGTTGACCCAAATGGTCGGATCATTCGGCCTGAGAATCATCTAGGCAATTGGTTCCATTTTATTTTTACCCCAAACCCATTCCTTGGCCAAAACCATTAAATTAGTCAATGACTCGTTGACCCAAACAGTTGACCTATTCCACCCGTTTAACAGTTTTTGGCTGTTTTTTATTTTAATTATTTTTTTAATTTTAAATTTTTTATTAGAACAAGTTATCCATTAGAATTGGACGGTTGAACCATCAACTTGAAAATCAGTGGCCAAAATGATTCTGATTTCATGTCAGTTTTTAAAACATTGTTTCTACCTCCTAAGTTCTCAACCAAGCCATTCACAAGACTTAAAATTCCCAGCGGCCAACCCTTGCTGTCGATGTAACCATGTCGTTATTGATTTACTTAGTGGCAGGTGCTCTGTACCAGGGTTGTTGTCTCAAATGAAGGAGTAAGAGAATAGGAGTCTTTCCTTCACTGTTGTCTAGTTGTTGTTGAGTTCGCAAGAAGGTACCCATTACCTGAGGAAATGGAGAGGTGGGTAGCTTTGATGTGGGGGATTATGGAAAAGTTGATAGCTGGGTAGATAGGAGGGGTTTTCAACCCGTCATTGAGCCAGCCTGTTGAACAACTCAAATCGTCACCCAATTAAGATTCTGGGTCCAGTTTGAGTAAAACCCGGAGAAGGTCAAAAAATTGTTGATTTGGTCAAAAACCATCTGACCTGAACAATTGGACCATTAACCCGTTCGACCTAATGACCGTGTCGCGGGTTGCATACTAATTGTGTATGCAAACTTTAGGAGGTGATAACCTTGCACATTATTTTTTTTTCCAAAAAAAAACCATTTTTGGCCTCAATTTGCATTTTTAAATATTTTTTTACAAATAAAAAATTTAAAACCGAATGAAAAAACATAAATTAAATATAATATTCATATATTATATGTAAAACATAATTATACACTATTTATTGATAAATTACATGTTTATATATATTTATACACACACATAACATACATACATACATGCATACATACATACATACATATATATATATATATATATATATATATATATATATATATATAGATAGATAGATAGATAGATAGATAGATACACATGCATATATTTGAATTTCTATATGGCTGATGTGGCACGGCCTGACCTGTCCAATCCAATTGGTCCAACCGGTGACTCGCGGTCTAGAGGCAAAAATGGTTCAGCCTCCGAGTTGGTTTTTAAAACACTGAGCTGCTCTTAATCTTCTCTTTAGAGACAAAAGATACAGGGGCTATGTTCTCTGGTAAATCTTTGTATAACAGTTCCCACTTCAATCTCACCAAATGGAGCTTGGTTGGTTGTAGCGACAAAAGGACAAATGGATTCGGACATTGGTGGATCAAGTTCTTTGGAGTTCCCTTCACACTTGGAGCCTGTTGGTTTTCAAAGAGATTGGCAACACAGTTGGAGGATTTATCGAAGTAGACCCTTCTAACCTTTTTTGGAATAACATAGATTCACTTTAGTTGATGGCTTGGAGTAGGTCCGTTCGAGACATCCCCAAGTTCTTTCTGCTAGAAGTATTAGACTCTTGCTTTTTGTTGAGAACTTGAGATTAACAATCGAAGATGCAATCTTCTCAACAGGAGAGCGGCATGGAGTTTCAGGCTCACCTTCAAAAGTCTCACCAAACGGACATCCCGTTGATACCCAGGCGAGGACTCAGCTTGGTTCTCGTTCAGGTGGTATTTCTCCAACGAAGGCCATTTCACTCGACCCCCTCTATTTTGAACCTGCGGCTCTAGTCTATAGAATGGTTTCTCGCTATTGGAGATGTCGTAGACGCCGGCATCCATTATAGCTAAGGGTGGTGATGGAGTTGGCGGTCCTTCAGTCGTCCCCCCTCTAGGATCGATAAACCTCCAAATTATCCCTCTGTCTATAGGAGATTCAAAATTCGAAATGGCTTTTTTCTCAAGGAAAAGACGATTTTGGAGTCGGGTCATGAAGATAACAGTGTGGTTCCAAACCTGACCAAGGTGGTTTCGGGTAACCTAAGCGCAGTGGAGGTATTTCTGTCTTCTATACTACATCCTTCGAATCCGATTTCACCTACCCTTTTGTCGATGAGGATTGGTTCCTCTTGGAATCATCTGGCATAGGTTCAAGCCCATCCTTGGGCCCATTTCCAGAGATTGTTGTGACTTGGAACCTTTGTCTATTTCTGTAGTAGAGGTTCCTCTCGATTCGGGAGGGTCCCCGGAATCTGTCCCATCTGCTCCGCCACTGTTGATGCTACCAAACAGCTGGTATCTGCTCAACACAATGGAGAAAGATTCCCAACAATTGGATAAGGCGTCGGAAGTGTGTGCCGGTCCTAGTAGCGTCGACAGTTTGGTTAAGAAGGCTATGCGTTTCAGGAAGTTGCTACGGATAACATTCGCTAATGGGCAGAAAGCTCTTGCCCATGAGTGGTTCAAAAACAAAGAGTTTTCAGCTCTTGTGCAGCTGATGTCCCAAGTGTATAGCTTTGTGTCGAAGAATTGAGTGGACTCAGTTAATGAGGATTCAAACTAGTCGTCTGGAAGTTTGGATTATCTTCCGGGTAGTAGGAAATCAAAAGAGTCTATCTCAGTTTACGATGTAAAAGTGGCTATACCTCCCAGTAGTTCGAGTAACGCTAGGCCCTCACAAAGTGTTTGTGGGAGAGGTAGAAGAGGAAGAGGGAGAGCTACGGTATCAAGTTAGTTTTTCTAGGGAGCCTCGGTTTTTTATATTCCACAAGTTATGGATCGGTTGTTCTGTGGCTGTTGTTATTGTGGTTTTGTTTTCGACTTGGGTATCATCTCTATTTTGTCCAATGTGATGTCCTTGTTAGAATTCATTCAGTCAAGAGTTCATGGTGGCTTGAGATGAATCAGATATTGGGACCCAGTGGTGTCTACAGCTAGCTGCTGAAATGGCAAGTTGGTTCTAAAAGCCCACAAGGCTCCCACTGAGAGAGAGAGTGCATGGTTTCACTATTAACAGTTTGCAAAAACAAAGGTTGATGGAGCCTCTGGTTTTTTAATTCCTTAACCATGAAGGAAAGTTCCTCTCTAGGCAGTTTGGGCTCTATAAATAGAACCTCATACACACACACACTAGCCATCCATCGATTGAGAGCAACCGTGACTAGAGATAAGAGTCTTCCTATTTGCTCTGTTTTGATTTTGTAATTCAACAGAGAAAGAGGTGTTCTCTGGTTCTACTTCTTGTAGAAAGAGAAAAATAGAAGGTCACAAAGCCTAAGAGGTGTTTTCGAAGCTCTCTAACATGGGAATAGAGCCATGGATGCCACCTTTGCCTCAATATATCAAGGTCGATGGTTCTTTGCTTCAGTTCGTTTCTAAAGCTTAGAATGATCCTATGATGCTTCTTTCATGTCTAGAAGTCATCTTGAATCCTAACAATTGGTATCAGAGTAGCTCTATGTCCTAAAATGGATTAAAATTTTCTATTTCTTCTCTGTTTTGAAAAATTTTCAAATCTGAAAATCGCTAGATTTTGGCTGTTTTTGGCCGGTTTTTTGCCGAAAAAAGACTCCTAGGTGATCGGTGGCGACGTGCGAACTAATGACCATTGACTGGTCACCCTTGAACAACTGCTTGATGCTGTTGTGTTAGCTCAACTGAGTGAACATTGTAGCACCTAGATTCGGGTGAAGAAGATTAAGTTCAAGAGTCAAGAGACCCAGATACCCAACCCATTTAACTTACACCCAGTTATTTTCGGTTTGATCTGGTCTGACCCGATCCAGTCCAATTGGACCTGGTGCATTAGGTTCTTGGTTTGAATCAATTCAAATTCACACAACTCGGATTGGCATTGTCATAACCAATTTGATCTGAATCCGGTTTAGGTCAGTTCAACCCAATAGACTATGATAGGGTCACAATTACGTAACCAACTCGAGGGGCTTTTGAACTCCAATTTGGCTGAACTCCAATATGCATATCAGTAATTGATCTGTCAGTTCACTATCATATTGATAATTTCTAAAGGTCGGTTTAGGGGGTTTCCGACCTCGGATTGGACGGAAATGTTGAGGGATCATAAAGGACCCTATTTTTTATATTTTTTCAAAATTCTATTCAAAACTAACCTATGGATATGCATATTTCATTGTGGTTTAATGATGATTCTACTAGTTTTGACAAATTTGCATAATTATTTATCAATTTTGAAATGCCTGCTATTTGCTCTCTTGAAAAGGCATGTGATAATGACTATTACTCATATATAAGACTTATATTTATTTGGGGTATGATTGTGAAGTTCTCCTCCATAAATAAGTCATATACTTGCACCTAACTACGATGGGTAGTGGATCCACCCATTAGAAAGATGCTATTTTGAATAGTTAAGAGTAGGATGGGAAGACTAAATAAGGGGTTTTGCTTGGAGAAACTTGTAACCCAACAGTGATGGGCTTACCAACCGATACAATCACTTAGTCTAGACCATTGAAATCATTTGTAGAATTATTATTCAGCCCAACTGAGGGAAAATATTCTACATCGTTCTAGGGTCAAGACCAAATCAGGATTATATAATGGTCTTGATGAGATCTAACTAATAATTATCCCATTTTGAGTTAGATTATTGATATGTGTTTGTACTTTATGTGGCATGACATTTTTTTGTGCACTTATTATAAAACTTGCAATTGTTAATCCAGCCATGATTACTAGTTATCTATCTAGTATTGAAATGTTAACTGGTATAAACTTTAACCAGTTGAAGGACCAAACTATGATTGTTCTAGGGTGCATAGAACTAGATATTTCAATTAAGGTGGAAAAACCCATTAAAATAACTGGTGATAGTACTAGTGAGTAAAAGGCACTTTATGAAAAGTGGGAATGTTTAAATCGCATGAGTCTTATGATCATAAGGAGCACCATTTTCACTACGACCTATGGTACAATTCCTGAAAAGGAAAGAGTAATGGATTATTTAAAAGCAATAGAAGAACACTTTACTGGCTCCAGTAAAATATTAGCAAGTACTCTCATGACCAAAATGATTACCATGAAGTATGATGGTCGTAGTGGAGTACGTGAGCACATTATGAAAATGGGTGACATGGCAAACCAGCTAAAAGAAATGGATATGAAAGTATCTAAAGGATTCCTTGTGCACTTCATTATGACTTCTCTTCCTCCACAGTTTGGTCCATTTAAGATCAACTATAATATGCAGAAAGAGAAATGGAAGATGAGCGAGACGATTGCCATGTGTGTTCAAGAAGAAGAAAGGCTTAAAAGTGAATGCTTGAAAGTGGACCACATAAGAAACACTTCAGGAAGAAAGGGCAAAGGAAGGGCAAAGAAAAGGTTGTAGCTGTGGAAGGCGGGAATCATAAAGCACATTGCTTCTTCTGTAAAAGGAAGGGACACGTAAAGAAAGAATGCCCCAAATATATGGCATGGCTCGACAAGAAAGGTAAGAATTCTACCTTTATGATTTTTGAATCCTATCTAGTTAGAGCATGGCCTAACACATGGTGGGTGGATACAGGCATTGCAAATGTCACAGTTTCTCTATAGAGCTATCTGTCAAGCTAACGGATGCATAAGGGAGAACACACCATAGCTGTTGGCAATGGAATAGAGATAAATGTTGAAGACATAGGGATATATTGTCTCATTTTGGATATTGACTTTCATCTAAACTTAGTAGATACACTATATGTACCTACATTTAAAAGAAACCTTATTTCAGTTCCTCAACCTGATTCCTCTAGTTTTGAATTTAAGTTTAAGAATAAAAGTTTCACTCTATTCCATGATTCTATTAAAGTTGGGTGTGGTGTGTTATGCGGTAATCTTTATATGATTAATTTGCACCATGTTTTTGCTTGTGGCCCATATAGCTTTCACGAGAACTATATGGTCTGAAATAAAAGAAATTGAGTGAATGAGAATCCATCTATTCTGTGGCATAAAAGATTAGGCCACATTTCCGGAGGAAGAATGGAACGTCTCACAAATGATGGAGTCCTCAATTCATTGAATTATTCTAACTCTGACATGTGTGCGGATTGCATAAAGGGAAAGTTCACTAAGACCACTAAGAAGGGAGCCACAAAATGTGTAGAGTTACTAAAAATGATACACACAAATATTTGTAGACCATTCCCTTCTCTTACTATGGGAGGACACAGATACTTCATAACCTTTATAGATGATTTCTCCAAATACGGTTGTGTGTATGATTCATGAGAAATCAAAGGCACTTGATGTATTTAAGATCTTCAAGTCAGAAATTGAAAATCAACTCAATAAGAAGATCAAAAGTATACAATCTAATAAAGGAGGTGAAAATTATAGTAGACACACTGAAACATGTCAAAACCTAAGAGCCTTTGCCTTGTTTCTACAAGAACATGGGATTGTTGCAAAATACACCATGCCAGGTATACTTGAGCAGATTGGAGTAGCAGAGCGATGAAATCATACTCTTATGGAAGTGGTAAGAAGTATGTTGTGTAATTCAAATTTACTTGAGCATTCGTGGGGTGACGCCTTAAAAACTAGTAGGAAACCCAAATTGCGATACTTACAAATTTAAGGTTGTCCAGATGAGGTAAAATTTTACAACCCACAATCAGGTAAACTAGATCCCAAAATAGTTACTGGTTATTTTATTGGTTATCCTAAAAGATCTAAGGGTTATAGGTTCTTTTGCCCTACTTTGAATACTAGAATTGTGGAATCTAAGCAAGCCAAATTTCTAGAATTTGGAAATTCTAATGGGACCTCTGGACCCAAGCAGATCAACTTCCAAAAAAATCTAGTGATCATACCTGTACCAGTCATACAAGAAAGAGTTGTACCAATTGAAACTCTTGAGACTAATACATAAGTTGTCCAGAATAATGAAATTGCTGAAAATACAACACCAATAGAACAAATCCCACTAAGAAGATCTCAAAGAGTCTAAAGATTGGCAATATCAAATGACTATGAAGTCTATGCAAATGAGTATAAGCATGAATTGAATTTGGAAAATGATCTTGTATCATTTGTTGAGACTACTAACTCAAGGGAATCAACTCATTGGTTACAAGCCATGAAGGATGAGCTGGAATCCATGAAAACAATGATGTATGGGATCTCATTGTTCTACTTGAGGACATCAAGCCAAAAAGTTGTAACAATGATGTCTAGCTCATTGCAAAAGGATACACTCAGAAATAAGGAATAGACTATACAAAGACCCTCTCTCCAGTATCAAAGAAAGATCTCATTTAGGATAGTCATGGCCCTAGTTGCTCTTTTTGATCTAGAACTGCATTAGATAGATGTCAAGACAACCTTTCTAAATGGAGATCTGCATGAAGAAGTTTACATGCAACAACTAGAAGGTTTTGAAGTAGACTACAAAAAAGGTTTAGTTTGTAAATTGAAAAAAAAAATCCATTTATGGTTTAAAGCAGGCATCTTGCTAGTGGTACCAAAAATTCCATAATATTTTGTGTAATTGTGGATTTCATGAAAATATTATTGACTAATGTATATACCTGAAGGTCAATGGGAGCAGTTATATCATCTTGACCTTATATGTTGATGATATCTTGCTTGCTAGTAATAATTTTGCAATGTTACACGAAACCAAAATTTTTTATTAAATAATTTTGATATGAAGGATCTTTGTGAAGCTTCTTATGTTTTTGGCATTAATATTTTCTGAGATTGGTCTCATAATATCCTGGGTCCATAATGCATATATAGAAAAGGTGCTTAAAAGGTTCCACATGCAAAATTGTGGTAGCACTTCTATCCCTATGGTAAAAGGAGATAAATTTGGTTTGCTTCAATGCCCTAAGAACCGGTTAGAACAAGAGTAGATGAGCAATGTTCTCTATGCATCAGCTGTGGGAAGTCTTATGTACACAGACGTGTGTACCCATCCTGATATAGCATTTATTGTTGCAATGCTTGAAACATACCAAAAGAATTTTGGTATCGACCATTAGAAGGCAGACAAGAAAACCATGTGCTATTTTATAGGGGACTAAGGGTTATATGCTCACTTATAAGCACTCAGAAAACCTAGAGGTCATAGGGTATACAAATTCCGACTTTGTTGGATGTCGGGATACTCGTGCATCTACATCTAGTTATATCTTCATGATGGCAGGAGGGCCTATTTCATGGAGAAGTGCAAAACAAGCTACAAGGATTATATCATCTACTATGAAAGTAGAATTCATAACCTATTATGTGGCAACCTGTCATGCCATATGGTTGCTGATGCTGCTCAATCCAAGGTTGTGCACAAACTAAGGACAACAACCAAATAGTCCTTGCTAACAAGGCGGGGCTGAGCTATAAGGACGAGGCCGCGCTTCAAGACTTGTGATCAAGAAATGAGGAGTCAGAGGCTTAAGAAGTTATCCCCGGGTAGGTACTCCAACGCTCCAAGTCAATAGGATGTGATGGATGGTCGGGCCAAGCTATAGGGATGTTGGTCCAAGCTAATTAGTAGTATGGGTGTTAGAAGTTGGGGATCCGTTACCTCGAGCATGGAGTACCTTTTTATAGCCGAAAATCCAAGTCCTGATCAGATTGGGCTTCCAAGGTTGTCGGGATGAGGTTAGCCACCGCCAAGGTATTCGGGATAGAGTCCCATTCCCCAGTGGAGTCGTCGTTCTTATTCCTCATTATCCGTAGTTGTTCTCATCCACGTGACATGTAGTTGGCATGGCCGAAAGGAGAAGATGGGGGCCACCATAATAGCATAGCTCGGCCGAGCTATGCCGACGTGGCCGAGCTAGGCCGACGTTGCCAAGCAATAACTAGGCCGAGCTAGGCCGATGGGCATCTGGCCTCTTTGGTGTTCCTCAGCACCTGTCGCAATCTTGAGAACTGGGCAATATGGAACATGGCCGAGGAATCTTCCCATCGTTGGCTACAAAAATATAAGAGCTCTTACATTGGAATCCGAACACCACTCCCCAAGTTCTGAAGCCGAGGAGGGGGAGTGCCTGATCCAAAGTGTTGCGTGGTTACGTAGCTCGGCAAAGTGCCGAGGTGTCAAACTAAGCTTCCAGGTCCATCCTCCTGGTGGAGCCGAGGAACAGCTCTGGTTCCATGTGGAAATCGAGCTTCTGTACCGTGGTGATGCTCGGCCATGGTGCGCCAAGCTTTGGAGTTGGGTCTGAATTTCGGAGTTGAGGCCGCTGTGATGCTTGGCCATGATGTGCTGAGCTTCTGAAGTTGGGGCTTAGCTCGGCCATATGTCAAGAAAAGACTTTTTACTGTCGGTCGAAGGCCAAGCTTCAGAATTGAGGTTGTGATGCTCGGCCACGAGGCGCCGAGCTACGGAGATGGTGCCCTTGGGGGTGCCAAGCTGTGGAATTGATGCCATTGCGATGCTCGGCTATGACTTTCCAAGCTCTAAAGTTGAGGGCCCCTAGGTATTGAGCTGTTGTGATGTTCGAGGGCCTATAGGTGTCGAGCTTGTTGTGATGTTCGATTGTGGCTTGTCGATCTTTGAAGTTGAGGGCCTCGCAGGTGTTGAGCTTCGGAGTCTGAGGAAGGTGTTGAGCTTCGAAGTCTGGGTCTCTTCGAGGCTCGGTAGCATAGTGCCGAGGAGGGTGCCGAGCTTCGGAGTATGAGCCTCTCTGAAGCCTGGTAGCATCGCACCGAGGAAGGTGCTGAGTTTCGAAGTCAGGGTCTCTCCGAGGCTCGGTAGCGTAGTGCTGAGCTTCGGAGTCTACTCCTCTCCAAAGCCAAGTAGCGTCGCTCCGAGGAAGGTTCCAAGCTTTGAAGTTTGGGTCTCTCCAAGGCTCGGTAGCGCTGCATCGAGGAAGTTGTTGAGTTTCGGAGTTCGTGCCTCTCCGAGGCTCGGTAGCACTGCATTGAGGAAGGTGTCGAGCTTCAAAGTTTGGGTCTCTCCGAGGCTCGGTAGCGCAATGTCGAGGACGATTCCAAGCTTCGAAGTCTGGGTCTCTCCGAAGCTCGGTAGTGCTACGTCGAGGAAGGTGTCAAGCTTTGAAGTCTGTGTCTCTCCGAGGCTCAGTAGTGTAGTGCCGAGGAAGGTGTCGAGTTTCGAAGTCCGGGTCTCAGTAGTGCAGTGCCGAGGAAGGTGTCTCTCCGAGGCTCAGTAGTGTAGTGCCGAGCTTCGGAGTTTGTGCCTTTCCAAAGCCAAGTAGTGTCGCACCGAGGAAGGTTCTGAGCTTCGAAGTTTGGGTCTCTCCGAGGCTCGGTAGCGCTACGCCGAGGAAGGTGTTGAGATTCGGAGTTTGCGCCTCTCCGAGGCTCGATAGCACTACGCTGAGGAAGGTGTCGAGCTTCAAAGTTTGGGTCTCTCCGAGGCTTGGTAGCACAATGCCGAGGAAGGTGCCGAGCTTCGGAGTTTGCACCTCTCCGATGCTTTACAGAGGAAGGTTCTGAGTTTCAAAGTCTGGGTCTCCCCAAAGCTCGGTAGCACTACACTGAGGAAGGTGCCGAGCTTCGAAATCTGGGTCTCTTCGATGCTCGGTAGCGCAATACCGAGGAAGGTGCCGATCTTTAGGGTCTGTGCCTCTTCGAAGCTCGGTACCGCTATGCCGAAAAAGGTGTCGAGCTTCGAAATATGGGTCTCTCTAATGTTCGGTAGCGTAGTGTCGAGGAAGGTTCTGAGCTTTGGGGTCTGCGCCTCTTCAAGGCTCAGTAGCGTTGCGTCGAGAAAGGTGCCGAGCTTCGAAGTCTGGGTCTCTCCGAGGCTCGGTAGCGCAGTGCCAAGGAAGGTGCCAAGCTTCGGAGTCTACACCTCTCCGATGCCCCCTCGAGGAAGGTTCCGAGCTTCGAAGTTTGGGTCTCTCTGAGGCTGGTAGTGCTGCGTCGAGGAAGGTGTTGAGCCATTAGGCCGTGCTCCCTTGATGTTGCACCGAGGATGGACTCTTTGTTCTTGGACTGAGGAATTTGTAGCTTAAGTTTCGGAATCCAAACACCACTCACCCAATTCCGAAGTCGAAGGGTGGAGTGCTCGGCCAAAGTGTAGTGCGGCTTCCCTTGGTTGGCATTGCTGCCGATTGCCCTGCCGAGGATTGAACAGCTGGGGTTACTCTTAGAATTTTGTCTTCTTTTGTCTTTTTCTTCTTTGATAGCTCAGTATGCCAAGCGTTAACCTGTTGTACTGATGGCTTAACTTAATGAAATTGTTTTGTTCTAAACTTGTGTGCATACGTACGAGTTGGTTCCTCTGCCTTACCTTGGCCGAGGTTTGGGGTTGACCGAGATCTTTACTCTCCGGCTAGTGGGGCTGGAGTACATTCCAAGGTCACATCTTTGAGACACTCAGTTTCTGATCTCGGGAGCCTTTGGGGCCCCTCGTGGGTCTGTCATTGTTTAGGTAGCTCTCCGATGTTTTGTCGCCGAATACGGAGTACGATGACCGTCCTCTTGGCCTCGGAGGTAGGAGCGATCTTCTCTGATTTGGGCTCTGGCTGTTGATCAGCTGAGTCAGATGTTCGGTTATACGCTGCCGAGCTAGCTACTATCTATGCGCTAAGGGCTCGAGTCGTTATAGGTTAGCTAAGTCAGTTTTTTCTGTCGGTGATACACTACCAAGCTTCGTGTCGTGCCCACTGGTAGGTCAGTCGATTCAGTGCAACGTGTCATGCGTGCGTAGGTCAGTCGGCTGTGTAGCGCGGCTATGTAGTGCGGCTGTGTAGCACGATTGTGTAGTGCAACTGTGTAGCATGGTAGTGTAGGATGATTATGTAGCACAGCTGCGTAGTGCGGCTATGTGTGTGGTTGTCGGGCTCGCGGGAGTGGGCCGTGGAGGCAAACCACCTTATTGTGTCTTCCTTCTCACGCTTGGACCGTGCGCCCCTCCTTTTCAGCCGATGCGTTTTGGGGTCCTCAGGATGAGGATCATCCTTCGCACGCATCGGGGATGGGGGGATGGCTCGATTGGGTGGTGTCGCGCATCCTGTGGAATTTCTTGATGCGAAGGGCTGCGATGCCAAAATTCCCAAAATGGGGATCGGCTTGTTGATCATTCGGACTAGTTTTTGGGCATCTTGATCGCTTTCTTGATTGCGCGGAGAGGAATGAAAGATTTTTGTGAAAGGATTTTTGTGTGTTTCCCACAGACGGCGCCAATCTGATGCTGCTCAATCCAAGGTTGTGCACGAACTGAGGACAGCAACCAGATAGTCCTTGCTAATAGGGGGTCGAGCTACAAGGACGAGGCCGCGCTTCAAGACCTATGATCAAGAATGGAGGAGTCAGAGGCTCAAGTCAGTAGGATATGATGGATGGCCGGGCCGAGCTATAGGGATGCTAGTCTGAGCTAAGTAGTATGGGTGATAGAAGTTGGGGATCCCTTACCTCGAGCATGGAGTACCTTTTTATAGCCGAAGATCCGTGTCCTGGTCGGATTGGGCTTCCAGGGTTATCGGGATGAGGTTATTTGCCAGGGTATTCGAGATAGAGTCTCATTCCCTAGCGGAGTCGTTTTCCTTATTCCTCTTTATCCATAGTTGTGCTCATCCACGTGATGTGTAGTTGACGTGGCTGAAAGGAGAAGATGGGGGGCTACCATAATAGCATAGCTCGATCGAACTATGTCGACGTGGCTGGGCGATAACTGGGCGGCCACGTGTCTCGCAGGGCTAGCTCAGCCATGACCCGAATAGTTGCATAATTTTATCTTAGGTCTTTGGGTAGTGCACTTGATTTAGAAACCAATGAGGACTTATTGTGATAATGTTGCTGTCATGTTTTTCTCAAAGAATAACAAGACAAGAATAGGGTTGAAGCACATTGACATCAAGTTCCTTGTGAGGAAAAAGGGTTCAGGACCATATTGTGTCAATAGAACTATTAGTACTACACTCATGCTAGTGGATCCATTAACAAAAGGACTTCCATCTAAGCTCTTTTTGGAGCATGTAGTGCGCATAGGGTTGGTGGACAGTTTTGATAAGTTGGATTTGTATCGAGTGTAATAGATCTTATTGACACCATGATATGTGATCACAACAAAGTTACTAATTTTGATAAATATATCTCTATATTTACTCTCAATTTAAATGTGTACACATAATGCAAGACAGAGACATGTGGGTCATGCTTAGGTTGTCTAAGCATTATAAGCAATTTGTTCATGTTGGTTGAAGTTGCTAACTCTATAACCATTGGTGGTCCTGAGTCAAATTGATAGAAGTCATGTGACCTTGATGATTAGGGGATAGTCTTTTCAATTGAACGGAACGGATATCCTTAGGTTAATTAACTATACTAGGTCATTTGTGGTCATATTAAGTTAAATAGAAAGATTCATCTCGACCAGGTGGAAGATTGTTAGAACCCATTTAGTTAAGAGTTCATGGTGGCTTGAGATGAATCAGATATTGAGACCCAGTGGTGTCTGGAGCTAGCTGGTTCTAGAACCCCACCTAAGGCTCCCACTAAGAGAGGGAGTGCATGGTTTCGCTATTAACAGTTTGCAAAAACAGAGGTTGATGGAGCCTCTGGTTTAGTTCCTTAACCATGAAGGAAGGGCCCTCTCTAGGTGGTTTGGGCTCTATAAATAGAATCCCATACACACACACATACTAGCCATCCATCGGCTAAGAGCAACCATGACTAGAGAAGAGAGTCTCCCTACTTGCTCTATTTTCGGTTTTGCAATTCAGCAGAGAGAGAGAGGTGTACTCTGATTCTACTTCATGTAGAAAAGAGAAGAATAGAAAGTGGTGAATCCAAAGAGGAGTTTTTGAAACTCTCTGATGTTGGAATAGAGCCATAGACGCCACCTTTGCCTCAATAGCTCAAGGTCAGTGGTTCTTTATTTCAGTTCATTTCTAGAGCTTAGAATGATCCTATGATGCTTCTTTCATGTCTATAAGTCATCTTAAATGCTAGCAGTCCTCTCTTATAAATTATATTTTATCTTTTAAAAAAGAAACAAAATTTCATACTTGGGACTGCCACGTTGAATCATTTATTCTTTCTAATTAAGTTCTCACCCAAGTAGTAGTCAATCACAAGACTCATAAGCCCAACAGCCAACCGGAGTGTAAGAGTGTTGTGGCAGTTCAATCTTCTGCAACCACCTATCGGTGAATAGAGGTGTAAAATGGGTCGTGCTAGCCGGCATGGCACGGCTCGCGAGCGGCCTGCACAACATGCCGGCCATGCCGTGCCAGCTCGCGGGCCATCCCTAGTCGTGTCGCCCTCCCCTAGGGTAATTTGGGGGGTCGACCCAATAGAGCCCATGGCTCAAGCCCGTGTGGGCCCGTGCCACGGGCCGGGCTGCCCCGTGGACCAAGCCTTGGGCCAGGCCAAAAGTCATGGATTGGGCGAAAGCTATTTATTTAACAAAGTTAAAAAAAAAAAAACTTAAAATTTTAATTTTATATAAATCTCGATGTATACAATTGCTTATATATACAATAATTAAATAAATTAGTATAATAAAATTGAAAACAATTGTTTATTTTATTAATATATTATATAGTTATGATTTATATATTATATTATATTATATTATATATATATAGGTCATACCGACACACGGGCCGCGGGCGGTACAGCACACTGTGGGACCTAAAACCCCAAACCCAACATGGTCCACATTATCATGCCAAGCCTGACACGGCCTACATGCCATCATGCTAGACCGTACCGAGCGGCACGCCCTGATTTACACTTATATCGGTGAACACTTCAGGCACTGGACCACCACCACGTTCCTTTTTAATTTAATTTAGACGCCGATGTAAAAACTTCAAAGTTCATTTTTTTCCTCAGTGGCTCAGTGGCGAGGACTTAAAATAGAGTCGTGCACACAGCAAGTTCATGTTCCTTTCATGAGCAAAATTGCAAATCCGTTAATCATCAATTAAAAAAAAAAATCCTTGATGATTCAAGAAACCTTCGCTGAATATAATTAAATGGCTATTCCATTTTTCTCGAAGTGGAAAATTGGTGAAACGAAACTCTCCTGAAAATCGTTGATTGCAAACAGAACCTTTGTTGTATGATTTGTCACCCAAAAAAAACTAATATAATTTACGCATTCTTAGATTTACTTTTATAATAAGAGACAACGATGCAAAAGAGAACGATATTTTCTTTCCCAATAAAATACAAATAAGGTGAAAAATATACAAAGAAGAATAGAAAAATAGGATGAAGCTAAATGAAACAAGAACACACACAATAATAATAATAATAATAATAATAATAATAATAATAATAATAAAACAATAACATCACTTGGGTCATTACAAAATTTGTCTCTTCTCATGCTTAGTCTATTTATCTTCTACTTTCATTTTAATTAGATTCGACCATTCAATAAGATTTGAGTGTTTGTTCAAGCTTTTTGGTTGAGTCATTATCTTCAAATTTTGTTGAAACTTGAGGATACTCCTAGGATTTCTTTCTCATGAATTAATTATTTAGTTTTGTCACCCACTTTTTCTATTTACTAGATTAATATTTTGTAAATTGTCATTATTCGAAGAATATATTCCGACCTATATTAAATTACCTAATTTACTTCCTAGCTCAACCTAAAACTTATACACACAAACAAAACATATAAGGCAGCAAGTCAGGTTACTTAATTTGAACAACTTCTATTCTGTGCTCGGATTAGGGTTCATTCCCATGGAAAAATTAACTACAAATCCAACTTGTATATATTAGTATTAGCGGCTCCCGTGTGAGATGCATGGAAAAAAGATGTTAAATTTATTGGGCTTAAAAATTATACTTCTGGGCTAACAACCAGGGGTAGGATGATAATTTTCTCTATCCTTATTTAGTATTTGACCTCTCAACCAGGTGTAGGATGCCTTATTGAGTATTTGACCTCTCAACCAGGTGCGGATGGGGATGGAGATTACCTTATCAGGAACTAGGTGAGGATGGGATTATAGGAATACCCAACTGGGGCCGGGGACAGGGATGGGGACGGGGAGTGAAGTCCACACCCCACACCAACCCAAATCATATATATTAAATATATATATATGTGTATATATTATATTAAATATATAATATTATTTATAATATTGTTTATATTATATAATTTAAATATTTTTGCATTTTTATCTTTCCTTTATTTTAAATAAATACTTTTCTAAAAACAAACTTTTAATTAAAAATTATGGGACTTAGGTCCCCAATGAGGAACCCGACTCCATTGGGGACCGAGTATATAGGCTAAATTTTTTTTTCGACGGAGATCTAGGTCAGAGAAAAATTAATTTTAAGACTCAGAGTTGGGACAAGGAGTACAGTCCTTGCCCTGAACCCGCCCATTGTCATTCCTACCCGGGGGCTCATCCCCCAAACCCATAAATATAGTTCCAATAATTGTGGTAATTATAAATGTAGTATCAAATACTTATGGAAATTATTAAAATTTTCCAATTATTTATGAATAATTAGAAGTTCTATAATTTAACTTTCACTAAATTTAATTACCAAAACCAGCCATTTTTAGTAATTAAATTACCAAAATCACTAATTATTACTCAAAATTATAGTAAATATCAAAATTACTGAAAATATAAGAAATACATTTATATTTATTGAAATTAATTTTCCATTAAAAATTTTTAATTATTATCTGATAATATTATTAAGTATTGATAAAATAAGAGAAGAGGGAATGAGAGAATGAGAGAATTACTGACATGGCCTATATTACTATATAATATAGTATAGATTATTGTTGGAAAAACCTATGATACCCAAAAAGCTTTGGTCACCTGATTGGTCACTTCTTGTATGAACCAATTGATAAGTTGTAAGTTTTTCCGATATCATATCTTTTTGGGGCCACCACCACCCTTTGTGGGGCTACCACCACAAAGGGTGCCCCACAAATATGCATGTGAATCTTTTTCCGTTCACCTAATCTGCTATACATAAGATGTCCATGTGGTCCTCGACAAGACAATCTATATAGTCACATAAATGTGCGAATGCAAAATACAAAAATAGAAATACAGGGAAGATGGAATGGAGAATCTACTTTACATATGTAAAGAGCTTCACCAACTGGGTGGAAGCATCCTACACCCGGTTGGATTCAATGTACAATTATATGCGTAGTGGCATCATCACATCTTTGCATGTTATCTGCTATCTTCTTCCTTTAATAACGTAACCCCACTTATTATTATTCCTTTTATTTTTATTTTTTTTTTGTTTTTAAAGAAAAAAAAAAATCATTTTAGGGAATGACTTAAAAGAAGTGTGATAACCAGAAGAAAATGCTTCTATCTAAACCATCAGAAACTTTTTAGCCAGTAAATGGTTGATAGTAGGGTTCTGACAGGTTTCACAAAGCAGCAAATTTCCACCAATACTAGTCTCTCTTTAGCAAAACAGTAAATACTGTTGAATCTTTTCTAGTTTCTATTATACGATATAATTAAGGACATGATGAACAGAAATACAGCATGCAATTATTTGGAGAGATTCTAGAAAACGTAAATCAAGGGAAAACTATGTATAGGCCATTTTCATCTGCAGGTTTAATTTCTTTCCACTCTGAGATATTCAACTCTAGATAAACAACAAGATGCCATCCTTTAAAATCTAAATTATTTGTTGTACGTACCATGGCACAAACATGCATATGGTACAAAATTTTTTTATATTTTAACAAACTACGAGTATTTATACAATTATTTTAATATATATTATAAAGACAATTACTCTTGTTCTATATGTTTTGATCAAAAATTAATTTCGTATTTGTCATAATTCTGAGTAATATGCCATTCAATAATTGTAGAAAGTGCATATAAAATGCTTGCTCACAATGATTCTAGCTCTAGATAAGTGCATATGATATATTTCCTTAAAATTTAAGGAGTAAATTAAAAATACCATTCTGTCCCAGAAATATAAGAATTAGGTTTTAACTTTTAAAAGATATATGACATCCTTTTGCATATCCAAAGATGATTGCCCAAAATGGAATTACACATTTACACCTTAAGACTGTGTTTGGTTTGAAGGAAAAAGTAGGGAAAGGCAAAAAAATCTATATAAGGTTTGTAAAGATTTCTCTACTTTTTCCTTCAAACCAAACATAACCTAAATGTTGGCATATAGGCCTACACCATACCTTATCCCAAAATCAATATTGGCTCACTAAGCCACATACATGCTCCGCATATATAGATGTGGTCAATGTTCATGTTCTAGGCGAACCAAACCCTAAAGAGTTGTTCCCTTTATTTGTCTAGATGCTACAGTACAGTAGTCATTATCATCAGGAAACAATATAATGCATATACAGGCATGGTGAGCTTGTACTAGAACACAAAGGCGGGTACCCCTTGAACCTACCCAATGGACTAGAGATCTTTGCTTTGTGTTGTCCGGCCTAGAATTGCCTTCATTCTGAACGGAGACATATATGGCTAGTCATGTCCAGGTGAGGATAACCTCTCTTGTCATGAATCATGAATTCATGATGTGTTACATCTTTATCGAATCGAAGAAAAAACTGCTGGTGACTGACTGACTAGTGAGACTGCATGGATTCCCTAGCTTAATTAACATCGATCACACTCGACCATATATATGTATTGTCATGCATCCCCTCTTAATTTTATAGGATGAAGATGAATGAATACCACATAATCCTGGCCTCCACGTGTTGATGAATAAGATGGGCTAATTAAGAGATGCCTCTATTTGAGGTGATCTTGACTCTTTCATTGTTTTTCTTTGCATTCTTTTCGATCACCTCCTCCCCACTTGCCTTTTGCCATTATAATGGGGATGGACCGGATGGTGACATCAATGGCGACCAGACCACATTTTTTATTCTCCGGCCCCCTCTACCCAGAATTATATTAATGGAAGAAAAGAAAGTAAAAAAAAAAAAAAAAGGAGAATTGATTTTACTTAATTTATTTCCTCTTTTTTGTGGGGATGGAGAAGTAAGTTGCCGGAGGACGTAGGCTATCAGTTGGGTTGATCTGCTTTGAACAACTTGATCAATGAAGGAAGGGTAATTGGGGTCTGTTTCTTTGTTTCATTGTTAGTTAAAACGGTCAGCCGTGGATGTGATTTGATGGTCAAACCCAGCCACCCGCCATCACTGTCCATATTTTCCAGTACTGGACATGACCATAAGATGCTTTTTCAAAAAATCAAACTTTGTGCTTTCAGTCAGGCATGGAGAAAAGAAAGGATTAAGATGGTACTTGATGAGTTTCATGAGATGGGATGGGTCCACATGGAGTTTGTCTGATCTAACTAAGAGAGTGACCATGCATGCATGCTCATTTGGCCAAGAGTGCAGAGTGCTCGGCTCATAGAAAGGGATTGATCTTATGAATCAAGTTAAGGGAACAAGCAATTTACGCCCATAAATCATACTACATATTGGCCAACTTTATTCTATTGAGCAGATAGTGACTCATCATGAGAAGATTTTTGTGTGTAGGTAAAGGTTGGGTCAGGAGGATCATGTATCAAGAGGCATTCGCATCTGCTTTACATGAATTGTTGATTCATTACATCAAATTGGCCAAGCTGAATGGGGTGGTTAATTATTGTGACCCACCAGTTTGAGTCTCCATGTGAAGCATTTAATAAGCTAATTAAGTTCGATATGGTTAAATCTTACAAATGAACAATAAATTCCACAAGTTCCTGATGTATAGTATACAAAAAAATTAAGTTGTTTACATATAAGATTTTACTTAATTACCTGTTTCTAATTCCTAAGCCTACTTTCTCTTCCCCTTCCCTACTGAGAATCCTTAATTTACCCATTTTTAAAGTACTCTGTTCACCTGTTAAAATTACTGTTGGATTTTTTTTTCCTTTATTTTCATTTTCAACTCATGCCTAGCACCAGTGCATATGCATGGACTACTGTCCTGCTATGCTAACATCACTTATGAAAAACAATAAATTAGAAAAGTAACCAAAGATAGATAAGAGAACACATATAGATTTACGTGGTTCAAGCATTTTTTTTTTCTAGCAAAAAATGGGTATCAATTTATACTATTGAACTAGGGTTTACAATTATTCATGCCCTGATTCATATGTAATAGACCAAAATACGCCTGTATGGACATTGCATGGACAAATGCAAGCCCTCATTCAACAGAATGCCCTCTTCTGCTCATGATTTTATATATTCATCTTTCTTTCTTAATACAGGATCATATTCTACTTCATGCAGTGTGTGTGTATTAACAAAATTACTTTTTGACTATAAAACCAATTAATGTTAATTACAAAACTAGAAAGTGGGGATTAAGTAATCTTTAAAAAGTAGTTGGGAGGGGTAGATCCAGCATGCCCATTCTTGATATAGTAAAAATAATTAAGTACCATCTTTAAAAACAAAAGACAAATATTTTGTAAAAATAATATTTGTTTTGGATAATGGAGTATTGAAAGTTTGAAACAGTAATTAATTTTGCTCTATATCTCAAATGATGCATCCCCACTCGGAATTCAAACTTTAAATATCCTAAAGTTGAAGAACCAAAGGATTAAAAAGAATTATCTTCCTTTTTAGTTTCCATTCCATGATGGAATTTGACCCAAACAGACGAATCAAGAAACTCTCCAAATTGGTCCTTTAGTCCACTTCAGTTTGAGAGGAAATTATAAATATTCGAATTGGTTACCTTGTCAGATGTATTAAGGGTGGATCTGTCCAAAACCCTACTACAGTTGGTCATAAAATAGAGTCAACATCCACCCATCAAATCTCTAGCCTGGTTGTTTTTGAGTGCGTATGCTCATTTGGCTCCTCCAATTAATTGAGAGCCCTTGTCCATAGTTTGCATGGTCTGACAAGACGTTCCCAGAAAATAGCTACACTCATTAATTTGCTGAAGTTACAAGCAACCATACTTCTAACTACTTATTTTTTTAGAAGAACTTACTAACTACTTATTAAACCCTAATTCAATTAGAAAATTTGATTTGGCAGTTTCAATGGTCAAAATAAATCCTATCCTTTTTCAACCAAACTGCATCAGACAGAGGTAGAGAACTAGTCTATTTGACTAGCAAATAGAAAGGGAATAATGCAGGAATACTGAAACAACTATGATTTCTCCCGCTGTGTTTGGTTTGATGGAAAAGGTAGGGAAAGGAAGTCAGTCCTGAGCTCATCACACTTCCTAGTCCATAATAAGCCTACCACCATTTTTCCTTTGGATTGATTGGATTCACATTTTAGATAGAACATTTTGGCTAGATAAAGCAGCGTTTTCAGTTTTCACTTTGTATATTCTTTCCACATTTTACGCTCCATATACTTATGGGTCAAATTTGTCCATCTGTAATCAATCAATTAATTAGATCTTCTTTGAGATGAAAAACTAAATTTTAATTTCTTGATGCAGCAACTGCCGTTGCAGTCTCTCATAAGTTTGGAATTTGAGTTGCTCAATTGCATCAAGCACACAGGTGGAGCCCTACAAGCTAAAATCAAGTTGCCTTATCAAAGGTAGGAAAACACAAGAGAAAGTCATGAACAGATTCAATATCACTACCGTAGTAACAGAAATCAAATCTCTCTCTCTCTCTGAGAATTTGCCATCAAAATCATTATTACATTTAAATTTGCTATTGCTAGATACAATAAGGACTACATGGGCTAAAAAGTGGAAGAATAAGTAACCATCAAAATGATGATTAGTTGATTACATGTCTTTAGGGTCCAAAAGATAATATTAGACTCTTGAGAGTACTCACTTGAAGCTCTAATGCAAGAATGTAATCAGCGGTCCTCTGGAACAAGGCATCAACATCCAACTCCTGGCAACCAGGTACAATCCTCTGGAGCTTCTTCAGCCTCCCCTCTATGGATGGTCGGATCGTTTTCCTGCCCACCAAAGGAGCCATCACCACCCTTCTCTTCCTTCTTCCCACACACAACAATCTTTCTCTCCTATGGGAAGAAAACCCTGTTCTCATTATTCCAGGGAGGGAGGGAAGGAGGGAGAGAGAGAGAGAGAGAGAGAGAGAGAGAGAGAGAGAGAGAGGGAAGGAGGGAGTAAAAAGGAAGAAAAGAATTTATGGCACTCAGATAAGTTGGTTTAGGGGACTCATATATAGGCAAATATCTACCCCATCTTGCATTTATGAAAGAAACTAATCAGTCCATTGATCAGTACTCAATTAATCCTGTAAAAAGCTCAAATGAACTAAAGGTGAAGATAAGTCCAAAACCCGAGCAGTCTTTGGATTTTGATTTTTCCACATGATCAAACACTCACCTAGTCCTTAATTAAAAGCCCGCTAGGGTCATTAAACTCTAAAACATTATTTGGATAAGCTTCATGAATTGTGCTTTCAAAGCCCAAAAGTTACAAGTGCAACTTGGGCGGGATCAAGTTGGGGTTTTGTCAAAATTTGAATGAGCCTGGACTGAAAACATGGGGCCTATGCATGAACTCCAAAAATCTTAAAATTGGTACCCGATTTGCACCCCTACCAAAAGCCTCACTTTAGGCTTTATCCTTTGGTATTAATAAGTTTTTTTGGCTTAAGATTATAATGCTTTTAATGCTGACTCTTACCAAACGCTGAAAATATTTATTTCGCTGAATTTTGTTTTTTACAGCCCAAATCTCAAAAGCAAAAAGTTATCCAAACAGAGCCTAAGTGTCTTACCAAACTTGAAGGCATTCTGCTTCCTTTTTCTTGTTCCTCTCAATTAATTTGCTTTCTTTTCCGAATCAACAGGACAAACAGCAACCACACTAGTAAGACTATAACATGAGGTAGGTTGGTTCCAGTTCAACACGATACCAAGTAGCAAGTACCAAGCAAGCACACATGTTTGACCTGTATCTCTGAAATTCACTTCAGTAACAATTAGTCTTTCTCTCTGCTTGTACTTTTATCTGCTGTGACCTTGTTTCAAGGGTGAACTTGTCTGTATATCGACATATCAAGTCTTTTTCTGTGGTGAGAGGTACTTGAAAATGTCCACGGACAGCCTAGCCAGATAAAGATTGAGGTGATATTGCATTAGAGAGAGAGACCCATGAGGAGTGTGAATTGAACAAGGATTTAATTTCAGGGTTTGATGCCTTGAAAAGCATGTGAACGTCTTTATCTCTCATAGGTTCCAATTTAATGCCTCACACGTGCACTGTGTGATAGAGCCTTTGATTGATTGATACATTCTATGCTTCAAAGTTCCTAATCTAATGGAACATGTGGTCAGGCTTTTCTTCCTTAGAAAAAAAAAAAAAAACTTCCCCTTCTCTTCTGCATTATTGTGGAAAAGCTCTTTATGAGAATATAGCTTGGTATTCCTGAATCAGTGTGTTTGTGGTTTTGTAGTACTACTCCACGAAACCAATTATCTGTAAAAGATATACAGAGTACATATTTACCATAAGACATGGTTCGAGTGCCATCTTTGGTGACTGATTCCATCCACTCCCCGTCCATGTATTGCTAATTTTACCCTTCTGCTTCTTTGGTGGGCCACTTGGTTCTGTTGGTTGCTATCCAGATGACAAACGCATGTGACCCATCTGAAGCCACATCACTTGCCATTCCTTACGATGCTAGGCTCCTAACCTGTGGGCCTTCATTTCTGCACATTCAAATCCGTGAGTTCAGTACCATGATAACTAGCAGTAGAGGTTATTGTTTATAGTACAATTCAGGTAAATTGGAGTAGGGAAAAGTTTTGTATAGCTAGTAATGCAAATTAAAGTAGTCTTGATGTGTTAGGTCATGCTTTGAATATAATGTGTTCACAGAGAGTGGAGTCATGAGAACTACTACTTCTTATATCTGGTACGTACAACCCTTTAAATTTGAAGGTTAAATTTTGGGTATAGGCCAGAGGATGACAGAACTCATTCACAGTTCTAGGGCATTGGATTGGATATAGGGACATAAGCTCATGCACGGTTCTAGGGCATCCATAACCTGTCATATTCCATCTGTTTGGACTTTGGAGCATCATTGTGAAGAGCAGCTAGCTGTGCCAGAAATCAGCCATGGGTATGGAAAACTTAATCGCCATAACTACCACTTATGTGTAGTTCACAATCACAAGTTTGCATCGCCCTATCCGCTGAGGATATCATCTAGTTGGATATGAAAATTATTTTCTCTCCTTCCATGAAGGGGAACACCCTACTGATGAATAGCAAGCCAATGGAAGTTAGGAATGTTTCTCAGGCTGACTATGAGAACAGTTTACATGTTCACAGGGTAAGTGCTCGGAAGAAGGACGCTTGCATCTCCTACCTAGTGGGAGGACATCTTTCCAACTAATTGCATTTTTCAATTAATTTTAGGGTTTAGGGTTTAGGGTTAGAAGTTAGGGATTTAGGGTTTAAAATTTAAGAGTTGGATGTAAAAATCATGGAGTGACCGGACACTTTTGTCCAACCATGGTAGCTAGGTGCCAAGTAATTAAGTAAACCCCTCATTGGGTACGTGGCTAGAACCTTCAAATGTCCTTCCCTGTATGTTGGGACTTCATCGCCAATTAATGAAGTAGACTCCACATACTTAGTACTTAATGCTGCATTAGGAAGTTCAAGATCAGCTACTTAGTACTAAAAAATGAATCACTTTTCTTTAATCCAAAAGGCAGGTAAGTAGTTCACCATTTGGGTGAAATGGATCAATCTATGATATGTTGTAATTAAATAATAAAATTAAAATATAGATAAAATACAAAAATATAAAAAAATTGGTAACATCTCTAATATTATGTATTCATCATATTAAACAAAAATAGGTATGATAATAAATGAGAAGTATTTGTGTTAATGATGGAAACAATAGAAAATCTAAAACTAAGCCAAAAATAAAAGCAGTTTCTTGTCTAGGTGGCAGTGATTCAACATCTTGGATCAAATGGATCAATTCATGATGTCATAGTTAAATGATAAATTACTTGAAATATGAAAAAATACAAAGAATTGCAAAAATTACAAAAAATAAATGGGCATATCTCCAATTGGTACCAATCTCTACCATCTAATAGGCTTGAGGTGGCAATGGTGGTGCCTAAGAGAGTCTATAGCCTTGGAAAATGTTAGTAAGAAATTTAAAAATCGTAGAACAGTCTTGGAAGATTTTTAATCACTTCAGCTTGAAAACATAAGGGACACATCAAGAGGGTGAGTTTGTGGTTAGGGGTCGAAAAAGGGTGAGAAGGGTGAAAGAAGTATTGTGGGACGGCTAATGGCAATCAAGATAGTTGCCCATCTGTCCTAATAAAGAAAAGATGCCTTGGCCTTGAATAGATAGGTGTCTATGGACCTTTCTAGGTGTTAGGCTATAGATAAGGTGGACATACCCATAATAGAGGTGATTTTTTGTTATGAAAGGAGAGGAGGTTTGATAGAGATGTTTAGGTGGTGAATTCAATGGGTTTCTTCTTTTTCGGTGGGGAAAAAAGGGATGGAAAATCCTTTTATAGTTTGAAGCAAGAGGCTATCAAATAGATGCCATCCAAGCTTGGTATGGATTGCCCAAGGAGCAAAATGAAGAGGAGGGAATGGTTGAGGATATGGATATCTTGACTTTGGGGAAATCAAAAAATTGAGTAAATTGGTGGCCTATAGGTAGAAAAATTGGTCTAAGCAAATGCTAGAGGGTTAAGGAGTATTCTGGGTAGAGGGAGTGTAGAATGAGTTGGGGAAAATTCTACTTAGCTTGGGTTTGATCCCGGTGTTATATATATGGATTTCTTCTTTCATGGTCGCGGCCTTGGTTCCCCTTTGTCAAGGCTTCTAGATTTTAGGTTGGCTTTTAGTGTGAGCTTCGTTTTGAGGTTGTCTTGTGTTGGGGTTAGATTTTAGTGTGATTGTAAATTTTTGTATAATCTCTGTTTTTTACATTTGGGGTTATTATTTTGTAATTATCTTTTCTTTTTATTTTAACAGAATTTTCTTTTACTACAAAAGGAAAATGGTTCAATTGTCTAGATTAAATGGGTCAACCCATAATATCATAATTAAATGATAAAAAATTTAAAATAGAAGAAACTAGAAAAAGTTGTAAAAATATAAAAACTTTATAGAAAATTTGGACTTGTTCATAATATTATATATTTTCTATATAAAAAATAAATAATGTTGAAAATAGAATACAAAAATTAAGATAAAAAAAAGAGAATTAATGTCTAACCCATAACCCATTTACCTAGTAAAAAAGTTCGATGATTCAATTAGCTAGGCCAATATGTTGTTGATGGAGTGGTTGTAAAAGATGGTTTATAGTTTTTGCTTGTTTTAGTGCTTCCTATCATTTTGGGTGGGTCCGGATGTAGTAGGCATGTTAAGTAAGCACAATGAGTGAGCACGTAATAGCTGTATGACACATGTCCCAATTAATGTGCATTTCATCCAAACGTTTTTGTTCCGTTAGATAGAAATTATTCATTAATTTATTATCTTTGTCAAAATAATTAAAAATAAAAAACAATGAAAAAAGAAAACATAAATGAGTACGTGTTGGGAGTTGGGACTTATTTACGTTTTCTTTTTTCACTGTTTTTTATTTTTAATTATTTTGACAAAAATAATAAAATAATAAATAATTTCTGTCTAATGGAACAAAAATGTTTGAATGAAAGACACATTAATTGGGACATGTGTCATACATCTATTACGTGCTCACCCATTGTGCTTACCTAACGTGCCTACTACATCCAAACCCATCATTTTGTGCTTTGGTGGGCTGAGCCTACTCTTTGTTGGTCCTATCTTTTTCTCGGTTTGTGAAGCTTTTACTATTCTAGTCTGGCTTTTTTGGGGCTTAAGGTAGTGTCTTCTTGAACTGGTTTTTAGTGGTCCTATTGGAATTTCTTTCTCTCTCTCTCTCTTCCTTTTTATATTTTAATAAAACTTTATTTTACTATCAAGTCAATGGACTTTTGCATGCAAAAAGTTTGATGGTAAATGCATCTAAAATCTTAGTTGTCAAATTGACTAGTTTGACCAATCAATTTGACCACATTATAAAAAATACTGATAAAAACCAAGACTGCATTTAGAAGTTGCAAATATGTGCTCCGGTTCAAATTTACTATCATTTGGTAATTAAAAGTAAATTTTCATAAAAAAATTGAAATAAATATACATACATGTCAGATTAATTTTGCCCCAAAAATGAGAGAGTTTGTTTTGAAAAAAGTAATATATACTTTACTCTCATTTTCGAACGAGGTAAACAGTGTAACCATTTGCTCCCTTTTTTCACCCTTCTTCCCAAACTGCAGTAAGAGAGGCTACAATGGTAACATTCAATCTCTCAACACAGTAGATGGTGACCTCCAAGAGGTTCAAATTAGTATCTGTAATTATAATATATAGGACATATTGTATCATATCTTTGGGCCCTCATATAGCTAGCTATTTTAGGTATTTTTATAAAATCTTTTTTATAGTAAATCATACATATATAATTATACTTAAAATTAAAATTTAAAAAATAAAAAATAATAGGCATATCGGTTAAATAATTACCCATACATCTCTGCTGAATCAAGAGAAGTATCGATACTTTAAACCATAGGACTAAACAAATCTTGCATCTCCGGCCCACCATGGAAACCAATCATGTTCTTCTTCAACGATACTCGATATAATAGCAGATAAAAAACCCTTTGCAAACATAACTGTTTATCTGACCCATATCTGCAATATCCGTACAAGATCATTCAGATCTCGTAATATATATATATATATATATATATATATATATATATATATATTAATGAATCAAATGGTATTTATCAAAATTCATGAATAAAATTTGATTGATTAAAGCTCTTTCCCGTACCATGTCTTTCAGAGTTCAGACATGATAGATTTTCTCAATTATCTATATATCCTATTTTATAGGTCACGTTCGGCATTGGAGGTGAGAACAAGCTTTGATTTTCGAAATGACACCAGATTTATTGGGTTTGGGTGCTTGGAGAGCAAGAGTCTCTTTTTGTTTGTACAACTGAGCTTTCCATATTCTCCCATTTTTAGATCTAAGATAACAGATGTAGGTTAATGCAATGAAAAAGATAATTCAGATTAGCTGAATACGATGGCTGTTCAGGCGATCGTTGAATCAACGATAATGTTTCATGCCGGTGATAAAATACATGGGACCCATGGCAGTTAATCCTTGCTCTGCAAATTAAAAGATGCTTGATCAGATGTTAGAGCAATGACATTATTACTGAGGAGGTGCATGTAGCCATTGGTAAATCTCTTGGCGTTGAGGACAATAAACTCTTGATTCCCCTTACTGCTCTTGAAAGCAAGTTATCATGATACATGGGCCCTGGGTTGAGTGCCAACTAGGGCTATCGGACTCCGGCTTTACATATATATATATATATTGACAATAAAATCGGTTCCACTTCAATGTTGTGCTCTTCACCCTTTATTCCTTTATCCTTTGTTAAAAGTATTAAATGAATGAACAGGTGTCCCAATTCGTGAGTGCTTTGAAGTTTGACTTAATGATGCGTACTCATGCCAAACATTGGTAAAATTATATGTTGCCATTGTAATTGCCAAACAACATTAATAATAATAAAAGTAAAATTATATAGATTATTAAATAGGAATTATGTATTTATTACACATGGCTTATTGACATAGTCAAATAAATCAGTGGTTCAAATAATAAAGTACTGAATACATTGACATAAACTACAAATAAGAAGATCTGAAGATAGGCCTTTGGATTTTTTTTTTTTTTTTTTTTGGGCCGGGGGGGTTAAATACTTAAATTATCCCTCTGGTTTAGTAAATGAATAAAAACTTATCCTATTATTTGAAAAATTATTTATTGTACCTTTAAGTTTTTTGACAATGGACATAGGTGCTAAATATTGACAGAAAAAGTAAAATGTCAAATTGTCTTTTATTATTTATTAAATTTTCAAAATAAAACCTAATTGATAAAAAAAAAAATGAAGAACCATAAATAAAAGAGTCTAAGGGAAGAAGGCCCCACCAAATTGATATTGATATTAGATCTTAAAATCCCTAGAGGGTGAGCTTGAGCTTCCATTAATGGTGAGAAGCTCTACCCTGTAATACACTTATGCCAAGGTGGGTCTTTACACTGAGGTGGGGCTTGGATTAGGGAAAAGATGGTCAAAGCTAATAGATAATTTGGGGTTCCAAGCTAATAGATAATTTGGGGATCTTTCCCTATACAAAGATTGAAAAGAAATACCCTTTTTGTTAATGTGCTTCCGGTTAAAGAGTTCCCATTTGAACTGATTAATCTTTTCTTTCTTCTTTTTTCCTTCAGTTCAAGGAGCTATTGGCATTTAAGAAGTGTAGAGAGAGAGAGAGATGCATTCTCAGTTTCATTCATTTGACATCTATCAATGCAAAACTGAGGGAAGCCTGCTCATTGATTTTAAGCCCATGTCCATGTGTACGCTATCATAGACTGGCTGTTTGATTCATCAGAGGGCATTATTAATTAAAGAAAAAAAAAAAAAAGTATGAGCTTGGAATGTGACGCTAGGAGTGTGGTGATACATGATGGATGGTCCATGGCTGCCTAGACAAAAGGAAAATTAGTTGGGACCTGAAAGTGCTTTATCCTATCCTTGTTGAACAACCCTACTCTCTGAAATCTATTTTTACCATTTTGAAATGGCGGTTGGATCTTGGAATCCAAGAAAAAACACTCAAGGGCGCCTTGAATTCATAGCATAGTTCGGTTTATTTTTGGTAAATTTGGTTGTTTCTTTTGAAAATTTAAAAAACAATAAAAGATAATATTGATCGTAGAAGGGTAGCATACAAGTCAATGGCATTATATGCGAACAGATCGTAATGGCACGTTAATGATAGAGGAGGATTTTGTCCAATGTTAAAAGTCTTAAGGGTACCGTAACTAATTTTTCAAACGGTATGATAAGTTTTTATAAAATATTTAACCCTTTTTTTCTTTGATAAATAAATAGAATAGAATTACACACAAATAGAAAAAAGAGATGAAACAGAAAAGGTGTCAGCACACCCAGTTCAAGACCGAAACCGGCCCACTTTCACCAAGCCCAAAACAAACACAACAACTTCAGAAAAATAAGAACAATAGAGAGCTTGCCCCAACCCAATCCAATCCTCCCGACAAAAGCACCACACAGCACAGAAAACGCAAAGCTATGGCCTGCCTTAGCAAACCTAATTAAGGAGCTCTAACCTCCACCTCTTCCCTTTTTGCCTCTACCACTAGAAAACCTTCTGACTCTGATTTCCTTGTCTACCTTCACCCAATAGTCCACATACAGCTTCGCTGCCTGCCTCCCTACCTCCTCCAAACGCAATACAATTAACTTCCTCCGGTCCTCCCTCAGTCGGCGCTGAGTGCAATGCCCCAGCTGCTATACAGAAACTGAAGCCCCCCACCTAGCTCCTAGTCCAAAAATTGTGCCTTCTAGCTAAAACCAGAAACCTTATCACACAAAGGTTTTTTAGATTCGCCGACGTCCTCTTGCACGTCAGTCTTAGGCCGGCCTTTTTGCGTGTCGCCTTAGATAAGATTAGGCTTTTTAGATTCCTCACCAAGATCCATCGCCGGCATTCTTATACCTTTCTGGCTGTAAGGACGGCCCTCAGCCTCTCCCAAATTGAAGAAGTTGGCACCAACTATTGCCTACTTTCACTTGGGCCGAAACTAAGCTCAAATCACGGCCCACCATGATTCAATTATATTTGACTCTGGATCTTCTGTCCACACAACTCATAATATACTACCATCCGTGAATAGAGAACATCTTCCCCTGCATAATACTATGTAGGACATCCAGACTCCAATTATTTGTCTCTGTTGACACCAAAGACTACTCTTTTTAATTGCATATAGGTAGGTTATAACAAGAACACTGATCATCATCACCATTTGAAATTGTCAAGTGTGATATACATGTATACATTTACTAATTAATGCATAGATAAGAGTAAATAAGTAATTAGGGTCATTTAAGTAAAAAATATAACCAATAAATTCTTCATTGTTAAGCAATGTATTTGCAACATAAGAACTACATTGTGCGTAGGCATTTCATATTTTTTTGAGTTTTATTTATGAACTAAAAAAAATTAAGAGTGAATTCTACAACATGAATGCTTTTCTTTTTATTTGTTTTTGGAATTAATCGCCACATCAGCAAAAAAAAAAAAACGTGTTCTTTGTTTTCAAAGGGAAAAACAAGTTAGCTTTGTTTCAAAAAAAAATAATAATACATGTTTTTGGAACCACCAAAATAATGAATAATGGGTTTTAAAACAAAAACAAATTTTCTAGTATAGAATTTATATGGTTTATGGAACATAATATTAAGTGACAAAATAAAAACATGTTTAAGAAACCAGAATTTCAAGAACATGTTTTTGTGTTTTTGTTTTGAAAAACAATCTGTTTTCAAATCAAATGGTTTTGACTTGTTTTTGAAACCAGCAACAAAAAAAAGCAATTCACTGTAGAATGCCCCCTATATAAATTAGCTTGCATAATAAATCCATAGGCATAGACAGCAAAAATTAATAGAACCATATTGCCTTTTGTGCAAAATATTAATATGTGTCACTTGTCACTCAAACATTAGTTTTTCTAATCAGAGGAAAAAATAAAAATCATTCTTAGATTTTCTTTTCTGAGAAAATGCGACGGGGCTAGGAAAGAGAGATATTTTCATTCCAAATGAAACGAAAATAAGATCAAAAATATACAAGAGAATAGAAAAACATAATCAAATTACATAAACAAGAATACACACAATAATAAATGTAGCATCATATCATATCAGACATCACTCTCTCTATGAGTCATTGCAAAGTTTGTCTCTTCTCATACTTTTTTTGGTAGAACTCTTCCCATATATACTTCAATCTTCTTACTTTATACTTTCATTTGAACTTAGGTCTAACCATTCAATAAAATTTGGGTGCTTGTTCAACCATTTGGTTGAGTCGTGATCTTCAACCATTGTTGATCAAACTTGAGAATACTCCTATGATTTCTTTATCTTCAATTCGATATTGACTTTTGTCACTCACTTTCTCTATTTCTTGTATTAGTCTTCTTATTGTTCTGTCATTTTTTGAATTATGTGGGTATACATGAAGCACATAACCCACTTGATCAATTTTATAATTGAGAAAACCAATATTCACACATTGAACTGAGAAAACTAAACCGAAATGTAGATAACTAAACTAACCAGTATATATATATATATATTATCCAGAAGGTAATGGGAACATATGAATAATGTAAAATGGATCTTGCCATACTAGCAATATGATGATTCTTGTGCTCAAATACCATTTTGTTGAGAGGTACTTGGGCAAGACCTTTGGGCTTGAATACCATGTTGCTTAAGATAAGTTTGAAACTCATCATCCTCATCATCAAATTACTCTCCCCTGGAATTAGACTACAAGATACTCATGGTACTTTTAATTTGGTTCATAACCGTGGCATAAAAGTTCTTAAATGTGGGAAAAACTTCAGACTTCTTATGGAAAAAATAAACCCATGTATATTGAGTGCAATCATCAACAAATAACACAAAGTATTTGTAACCCAAGCATGAAATAATAGGAGATGCCCATACATCACTATGAATAAGATGAAAAGGAGTAAAAGCAAACTCAGGATATGGAAAGGGAAAAACATGACTTTTACTATAGCAACAAGCCAAACAGGATTTATCAAAATTATTGAATGAAGAGCTAGTAATAGGCAAATAACTAGAAGAAAACATATAATCCCAGTTTTTAGCATGAGTATGACCGAAATATCTATGCCATAAGTGCTACGCATTATTATATGAAGCGGAAGAAAAATTTGAAGTAGTAAATAACAAACAAGAAGTTGATGAAGAACTTTAACTTTAATCCTCAAATTCAAGAGCAAACAGCCTTTCCAAGCCTACGCCCCTTCCCCCTTAGCTCTCCAATGTGCTGGTCCTAGATAAAGCAACCATCACAAGAGAAAAGGACATTGTTACCATCATCAACATGTTGTCTAACAGAAATTAAATTAGTAGTCAACTTAGGAACAAAAAGAGTTTTGGAAAGATAGGAAGGGAACAGACTTGGAAGTGGATAGAAACAAATCATCACAGCCATAAATAGGATGAGTTTCACCATTAGATGTAACAATGTGATTATCAGAGGTGTAAGGTTTAGGAGAATGACCAAAGGAAGCTCCAAACATGTGATTTGAGGCTTATGCACATATGAGATGGAGAAGGGCATAATAAGCCAATTGACTTACTAGCCTGGCCAATAGCAAAAAAAGCAGAGAAAATAGCCGAAGATATGAGTTGGCGAATCTTATCTTCATTTAGTGAACCCTAAGAATCAGTCTTGGGAACTGAAGTGGAGGGAGAAGCATTGGATGGTTCAACCAAAGCATGAAAAACCTTATGTTGCCGTTTCTTAGGTGGCCTAGCCAAACATTCAACAATAATATGTCCCTACTGTTTGTAATAGGTGCAAAAGTTCTTGCATTATGATGCAACACACCCAAAATCCTTGCACTTATAACACTGTATCTTCGAAATATCCTTTTTTTCCTTTTGTTTGGTAGCCATAAAAACTGCATCTATGCCATATTCTCTTTCTTATTATCAAGAGAGGACTGAGTAAGGAGCTGAGTTTCCTCTCTTAATAACTCCCCAAGGGTCATATCTAAGTCCGATTTTCCCACTAAGTATGTTTGAAGATATTGTCTCATAATCAGGCTAGAGATGCATCAAGAAGTGCATAACTTTTCTTTTATCAAAGTGACTCTTCATTGCTTTCACACAACCCCCCAAATGAATGAACTCATATTCAGTCCAAAGATTCATAAATCCAGCATAGTACTCTTGGATTCTTTACTCCAATATAAGAAAATATATCCAGCTCTATCTGATATTGTTTGGACATATTGGATTGCTTATAGACCTTCTCAAGGTACTCAAACATGTCATGTGCAGTCTTAAGTTCCCTCATTAATAGCAACATCAAAAGTTACAGAACCAAAATCTAGGAGACAACCTGAGCATTTTCAATCTTCCACTATTTGAGCCCCTTTGCATCACTAGCATCTGGCGTGGTTGTAGAACCATCAATATAGCCCCACATCATTTTCATTTCAACAAAATACTGAAATGAAACTTCCAAAAGTGCATAGTTGCTGCCATCAAACTTGATTGAGATGATTTCGGCATTCTCAAGTTCCAAGATCAATAAAAACAGGTAGAGACAATGGAACAGGTAGTATGAACACCAAGGACGAGCAATAATTTCTGAAAGAGATAAAAAGAACCTCTTGCAGCCAAGAAAAACTGTTTGAACTGCTGAGAAAGAAGTGATAGAGAGTACAGTCCAAAAAAGGAAAGAGAAACCTGCTGCCACCCAAGAGAGAAGATCAGAACTTCCTCTACACTCTATGTAGTTTCATCATGATCTTAGATCTATCAAGAACGATCTAATTAAACCTTCCTTGCTGGACATGCTGAATAGAGAAGATTGATTTTTTGGTTGAGCAAAGCAGCCCCGAAACCAATCTCAAAACAAGGGGAAGGACAGATTTTGATTTTTGACTGAGAAAAGATGGATCAGAGAGCAACCTGCTCTGATACCATGATGGTTCAGGTGAGAAAAAGAGAGAAGAGACAAAACCACAAGGAGAGAATGACTGTTTGGTTGGTCTATCACTATCAGTCCAGATCCAACCCAGGAAATAGGTATTTATATTAAAATATAGAACTGTACAAGGCTGTACACTAGCATACATGCCCAATAATAGACAAAGAGGAATAAATAAAAAGACAAAACTACCCCTCTTCTCCACAATTTACTGTTAAAAAAGTTTTCAAATAAGTGCAGCTCTTGTACAGGATTTATCTTGAAAATTTTTCGTGCTCTTCTTTTCTCATTGTCCACAATTCTTCTGCTGTAGTGCACCATTCTGCCTCTCTTCTTGGTTAGGCATAAAAACAATCTCCCAATCAGTTCTCAAGTCTGTTGGAAGGATTGACCTGCATTCATAAAGCGAAGAAAATCCAAAATACCACTGTATGAAATAGAAATAAGCAAATGAACAAGAGATTAGTAAACTGTATGTGGATTCATAGCTTGCTTTGTACAAATAATACATATTGGGTGATAAGCACCAATAAAGCCTCTTTTTTCAGAGATTCTCACCCTAATTTTAAGTGGAATTGGCCCTTTCAAAATAGACCACAAGTGATCCCCTCAAAGAAGGAACCACAGAAGAAGAAAAAAATTGAGAAAAAAAAAATCTGAGGAGTTGGCAGACCAAATTCTAAAGTTAGGTTTAGAGTCTTTAGACATACCAAGAATATCACCTTCCAAAAGAGCAAGAACAGCTAGAACAAAAAACAAAAAAAAAAAAAAAATCTTCAAAGCAAGGTTCTAAACTAGCCCATCCTTGGTTAAGGATGCACAATGGAAAACAGGAAAATCTTTGTGGAGGGACAAAGAGAAAGTCCAGGAAATCTGCCCCTACAGAGCTGCTCCTTTCCACCACCATAAATAATTCCAAAAATTAGTGTTGCTGCCATTAGGAATATATCGGGTATACTGCAAAAAATGGTTTGAACAGGAAGGTATGGATTTTCAAGGTAAAGCTAGTAAAGCACTTACATTTAAACTCTCGTCCCAACAATTTACCATCATTCCACTAATGGTAATAGTTACAGTGTGCCTTAATTTATTTAAATCAATTGGAAATATTCTAGGCCACTTATCAAGCTGCCTTCTTTGCTTTTACAATTTACAAACTGATTCCCATTTGATCAAATATTCTCCTTTAGGCCCAATTGTCTCCTAAAGAAGTCTCATGATTTTCTCCAATCTTTTGCCAACAGAGATTTTGACTTTAAACATGGAAATCTGGAAAGTAGTAACATTGGTAGATTAGTTGGGGTTAATTTGATTAATGCTATTTTCCCCTTTAAGGAAATGCAATTCCTGTTCCATGTGGCTAGTTTCTAGTGAATCTATCAGGAATAGGGTTTTAGAAACTGATTGATCTAGGATCCAGGATTCATGTAGCCAACCCCATATAGTTGGTACAGGGCTTGGATGATGATGACAGTGAGTGCCTAGATGCCAAGGAATCCAAAACAACTAGTTATCTTCTCCTCACTGCAATGACAACAATGTCTTCAACATTAGTTTCTAGTTTCTTAAGCTTGAACATCTGATCTTCCATTTTATCCTGTATAAACTGCCTTAAAACTCAGAAGATCCTGAATGGAGTTTCTAACTGTTCTAAATTAAACTCTAATGCTACTTTTGCATAAAAACTAATCTATCCTTGATGCATGAAAAGGTGGCTTTATGTTGGCAATATATCTTTATCTGTTGTCACAAGTAAAAGAAAACTGTCAATTTTTCAGATAGCATCTATGCATTACTTCTGGTCTTTGGATTAGGAAATTGTTGAGAAATCTGACATCTCAGTTCTCAACCTAAGTTAGAAGTTTGTATTGAATCTTTTGAATTCAGGGTCTAGGGAATTTGAGTTTCTGGTGGATGGTGGGCTGCTATTTCAGAGCTGGGTGAAGTCAACAGGGGTTCAGAGGGATGAGGAATTTCTGAGATCCTTTTAGTGAAGGGTTGGTTGCTGATGTTTGTTGTCTTTGAATTGGTAATGTTTAGTTTTGGTTTCTGAAGTTGTTAAATGGCTCAAGGCTTTTTTTTTTCACTCTAGAGAAGTAGCTCAATTTGAGTCATTTTGGGTGGTATTGTCAAGGGGAAGGGCTTATAGGCCTTTTCTTTTGATTTTACTGCTCGATGATTTCTTATCACCTCATCTTGTACTTCCTTTTGCTTTTATTATTGTATTTTCTTTTATTATAAAAGATCACTTCTTTTAACCTAGAGTTTTCCTCAGTTTTCTATAGGGGTGCCCATAGTTAGGTTATCGAACCGTGGGCCTATTTTTTAAACCGAACCAGTAGTGCCAGTTTTTGGAAAAACGGTAAGCAAAACCGAACCTAAGTCAATCGGTTCGGTTAACTGTCAGTTCCGTTTGTTGGTTTTTCAATTTTTTATTTTTATAATTTATAATAAAAATATTATATTATAAATAATACATTATATATATAATGCATATATTCATTTATAATATTAGATAATATAAAAATATATGTATACCGGTCAATTTGATTAACCGGAAATTTCAGTTTGGTCTTGTTGGTTAGGTTCTGTTTTTCAGTTTTCCATGATCATCCCTAGTTTTATATCTGTTCCGAGACTTTGAAGGATGTGAGTACAAATTCGCTGGGAAAAAAACTAAGTGTTCTGCTTCTAATGACAGTTCCTATCAAACCTGAGGAACCTTCGAGATTCACATGCTGCATTGGCCATTGGATCTTCTGACTCAGCAGCAGATGAATCATCTTCTGTCACAAGAATAATTGCTGAGTGCGAATCTGCATTAACATTCCTGAATCGTGATCTTGGGATCCTTTCAGCTTCTGTTGCTAGAGCGAAAGGTGAGGGAGCCCCACCAAGATGTTAATTGTTTACTCAGTTAACTATGAGGTGCTAATGTGCCATACAGAAATCTCTCTGTTGGCTCAAGGAATAAAGATAGATTGTTATGAAGAATAACTTCAACTGGGAAATCTTTCTAAACAGGACATGTATACTAGTAACTCTTAACTCATACATGGTTCTAACTTCAAAGTTTCGACTGAACAGTGAATACTATTTTCATGTATCAAGGAATGAACTCCCATCATTTCATTCATCACTTCACACCTACTACCATCATTTTAGCTGGTCAAATGTCCCTAATTCCTTGTATATAGCATATTGGCAACCTGAAAAACCGATACATATTGTAAGGATGAAATGGCATGTAAGAATGAAATGGGCTTTCTGGTCTTTCACATGAGCCTGGATCCGGTAGGCACACCTGGTGAACATACTGAGTAAGCACACAACCAATATGTTACACCTGTACCAGCAATGATTTTAATTGGTGACAGGTGGGTTGGGAGCAAGGTTTAAAGTATTGGAAATGCAAGATGTACCAGAAAGACAAATTTAAGAGACATTTTAGGATATGCTTTGGATATGTATGGAAATAGATGAACAATCAAGATATGGAAATACTAAAAAACACAAATAAAGCTTAAAGATATATTAATAATAGCAAGGTTTGGATATGTTTTTAATTCATGACAGGTGGGTTGAGAGGAATGTTCAAAATATTGGAAATGCAAGATGTATCGGAAAGACAAATTTAAGAGACATTTCAGGATATGCTCTGGATATGTATGGAAACAGATGAAAATTCAAGTTATGAAAATACTATAAAACACAAATAAATTTTAAAAATATATTAATAATAGAAAATATAAGTTTTATACGAAGGTAAACATACAAAACCATACTTCAATGGTTTATTTGAAGTGTGAGATATTGGGGCACAATTAGTAATTATTGAAAAATAATGGAAGATTGGAATATGTATTAATTTTCAAAAAACCAATATAATTTTAATTAATATTTATTAGTATATAAACTTTAGCATTAATTAATAGACATCCATTAAGAAAAAAATTTGCTTAAGGATAAAATGCATACAATTATATCAACAATTAGATTATGCCATAGTGGTGGGTTTATGGTCATGACAAACAAATGACCAAGGTTTAATTCTATTTATCTCATGTTTATAGTTTTAAATAGGTTTTTTTACCAAAAGAAGGGTTGGTTTAATGGCAAGTCAAATTCAAATTTAAATAATGCTTTAATGGTGTAATTATTGGGGGATTAAGGGTTAATTATGACAAATATTAAATATATGTATTATTAGAGAAATAAGGAGTAATTATAGGATTATTAATGAGAGTTAATAATACAAATGGATTCTAATATTATACAATTAGTATGTATTGGCCGATACATTCAAAATATTGGCGAAAGGAACGGACTATTGGGTTTATTATGTTCCTTGTATTAGGCACCACTGGACAGTACGGGCAAGTGCCCAATAAGGGTCTCACGAGGTTAGGTGTTGTATTGTTATTTACGAGTTCGCATCACCGCCCCACCGCGCTACGCCCCACACGACGTGCGACTGACACCTGTCCAGTCGCACGTGGTGGGGCGTTCCCGCGTGTGACGTCCGTTAGCCCCAAAACCAATTGTGCCATGGCATTGCCCTTGGACTGCTTCTCGGGCCTTCTCTGCGCCGAAGATTGCAAACTCATCGTCGTCGACGACGGAGCCGATGAAGTCGGGAGCGGGTCTCGCCAGAACCAGAAAGAACGGATGTTTTTTCTTCGATGATTCGGGCTTCGATACGAGAGTTTCGTTGCTTCTTGAGAAAGAAGGAGAAATGATGCCGAGGGAGGATTACTTGACGAGGCTTCATTCTGGAGACCTCGACGTTTCTGCTCGCAATGACTCGGTTGACTGGATTTTACAAGGTGGGTTTTGGATTTTTTGATCGAAAATATCGATCTTTTTTCATTCCTGTTTCAGTTCTTTTCTTTTCTGGTGGTTCCATTTTCTCATGTGAAATCCTATGGTATTCTGAAGGTTCATCGCCATTTCAACTTCGAACCATTGACTGTTTATTTATATGTGAATCATCTGGATCGATTCTTATCACAGTACGAACTTCAAGTAAGCCATCAAAAAACCCTGATTAAGAAAATGGGCATTTTTACATTTTTAGAACCTGCAATTAGTGATGCCAAATCCATTAATTTCTTCTCTGGTTTGTTATTTCTTGCATCGTCTCTAGCGTGGGAAGCCATGGATGTTCCAGTTGCTATCTGTAGCTTGCGTGTCTTCGGAGCGTTTCATTTAAAAAAGTCAAAAGTAAAATAATTTAATGAAAAAAATCACAGCCCCAGACAAAAAACAAAGGTTAGAACTTACCTGATGACCGGAGCGTTCGCCGGTGCCGGAGATGGAAGCGGAAATCTGAGCTCGGACAGAGAACGGGGTCAGAGCTTCTCCTCCAATCTGAGCTTCAGGAGGGGTGCGAATATGGGAAAAGAACTGGTTTCGGGGCTAACTGGCGGGGCTAATGTCCGTCACGTAAGCGTCGCACGCGGGAACGCCCCACCGCGTGCGACTGGACAGGTGTCAGTCGCACGTCGTGTGGGGCATTTGTGGGGTGAAGGGCAGTGGGGCGGTGATGCAAACTCGTTATTTACATATGCTTGTAGGGTTTTACTTATAATAGACTTTGTCTTTGAGTCAAGTCTTTTTTGTTGTTTGATCTCTTTTTGAATGAAAAAAAGGATAAATTGTTAAAACCAATTTTAGACATTTTCATGCCTAGAGGATTCTAACAAGAGGATCTACTTGCAACTACTACCTAAACAGAGGTTTCAGCAATTTACCTTTAAAAAATACAGTTTTTACAATCTTTTCTTCCCTTCTTATAATGAAACAAACCATAACTTTCAAAACTGAATTAGACCGGACGGTCAGACCAAAAAAAACAAAAAATAGTCCATTTATTTCACCAAAAACCATTAATTTGATCAACAAACCATTGATCCAAGTAATCGAATCATTCGAACCATTCAACGATTTAACCATTTTTTTTATTTTTTGGTCAAAATAGGCCATCTATTTGGTTTGAACGGTCAGAATGTTCAACCCAAGAACCGGACCCCTGATAAAAACCTTGAAAACGATGTGAGGACAGGCTTGCACTGACTGAAGCCGAACTCAGCCAGCACAAAATGGTGATCACTCCTCACTCGTCATATATAAGAAGCCCAACTGCCCAAGGCCAGGTCAGTCTTAATTTTGGGGGGTTCCAGAGGAATAAATGACCGATTACATTTAAGCGCCTAACCTGCCATCGAGTTAACCAAAATGGCATCTGACTTATAGAAACCAAAAAGATGCCAACCAAACACTCCCACAAAAACAAACCAGATGCATCATTAGTCCATCTCCCATGACATTTTCGTGCTCGTGCCCTTCCTTGTCCTTCTCCTAGCAAACAGAGACTCAGGTAGCAATATCTCCTTTGCAGAAAGGAAGGGGATATTTCAAAAAAGAAAAACCCCCAAGAGGCTAGAAAACCACAGTCCAGCTCCTCTACGAATTAACCACAGCCAATCTAAATCTGCCCACTCAAGTTCAAGACTATGAACTGTTAGAGAGAGAGAGAGAGAGAGAGAGAGATGCAAACCAATTTTACTTACAATATGACCATTAAACCATGGAAGACTTAAACACAGGAATTCAACTATACAAGAAAGAACATGATAAAGTACAGTGCAATACTTCTGCAGCTACGTCTCAGGCATCTTTTTACTTTGGCTGCAACAAGAACGAAGAACATTAAATCTCAGTATCTTACCTTGACAAAGACTCCACTAACTAGAATTTTGGAATTATACATTGAATAACAGAAAACTATAATGATTTTCAATAAACTGATGTTAATGGTCTTGTGCTTGAAACATCACAAGAAATCAAGGAAAATTTTGGAGGACTCACCGATATGTGCTCTTTGACTGCTTAAGTTTTAACTGTAGGGAGGGTAGTGGTACAACGTTTGATATTCTGGACATCATGGCCAAATAAGGAAGAAGGACGACAGTTCTTGTGTACAATATGCTTTACCATCTCAAAGTGTCCAGAAATTCCTGGACCCAAATTACCTGGTTGAGGATGAGAACCTTCAATGTCTTGTTCTTCCCCCAACATATTTTCTGGCTCGTCATTTGTTTGATTGTTTTTGTTGTTCACTTTCCTTGTTGAAACTGCTGTAGTCACCCCTGTTAGACAACTAAGAGGTCCTGAAATTAAGAACAGGGTTAATGCACATTATAAAGATTCCAGACAGGGAAGAAACCAAACAGAATCAAATGCTCGAATCTATAAAGAGCATCCCAGTGCATGACGCTCCCACCAATGAGGGTCTGGGGAGGGACAGATGTACACAGACTTACCCCTGCACATACAGAGAGTGTTTCCAAGAAAAAGTTTGAATCTATAGTAATTCTTTTATGAGAATAAAAAGGCTATCCCACATGAAGTTCTAATTTCTATGATTTTATTCCTGTAAAGCCATGTGCACCCGGCATGCTAATAATTTTACAATTTCTTTAGTGCAAAACAATGTTTGGTATAAGGAAATATCTGCATGGAAGGTGTCAAAAGTGCTATGTGATTTATCCCTGTAAAGCCTTGTGCTTGTCTGATGGATGAACTCAAGACACCAATTGTGAACAAAGAGGACATTGTAGGTTGTGCCCTCAGCACTGAAACACAATGCTCATATACATAAAGATGTCAGATGGAGGATCTGGAATGGCCGCACAATAATTCCAACTTGGTAATAAGACACACCTAACACCTTCATGTGGATTGATGATATAATCACATCTTGAAATATATAGATGACCAATCTAGGAAGATAGTTCCACTAACATTCTTTACATTACCCTCAAATAGTTGCAAACATGTAAAATTCTCAGCCATCCGACTCAGCACAACTGCCAATTTCTTGGAGAATGAATTGTGGTGTGTATGAAAGTCGTGACTTGAACAAGATATTCTCAATGAAACCAAATGAATACTTGAAACCTCACTTGATGAATCAAGGAATAGAAACAGCATTTTTGAGGTTAGTAACACATAAATATTCCCACCAGAAGTTGTGTATGCAAATCCTAGAAATAAAGCTGTCATTCAAACAAACTCAATTAAAGCTTTCAATAACCAAGATAACAACATCATGGCGGGAAAAATTGTACACAACCTCAAGCAGAGACTATCTGGAAGTGCATAATTCATATTTTGTCAACCAATTCCTACGTAGTGGAAGAAGGCAAAAGATTTCTAAGATACAGGAATATTAATGGTTATTCACAAGTCGACCCTTGAAGCAACAATGCCAAAGGTTATGGATTCAAAACCAACAAGGTTTACTTGTATAATAAATGCCAATGCTGCAGTTCCATCTTGATCAGGTATAGGAACAATGGGTCATTTTGAAAATTTCCAAGTGAACTCTCTTTCAGTTCAAACCAGTCCAAGGAAATTCAAATTAGCTTATGAAGAAAAAACAGAGTCTCCATTTGATACCCCCTTTTAAAGAGACAAGGGAAACAAAAGTGACCAGAGTAAATGAGAAAATGATGAAAAGAAACATTGTCTAGAAGAAAGACTAGAGCACAAACAAGCTACCCTGGAACACTAGAACCATTGTAACTATCCCATATCTCAGAACAACTGGTTGGACAACTTAACGTTCACTAGTAAAGAACTTTCTGAACGGGCCCTTGATGGTGGTGCATGGAACACCTCCAAACTGTTCTGTGATGCACCATCAATACTCGAAGGCTCTGAAACCCCCCACCCTGGGCAAGTCTATCAATGTTCAGTTGGACTGAGATTTCTCAAGTCAGTTTCTCTGAAATTATCTGTAGTAGACACCCTCTGCACCATTCTAATGGAGATCAAATTGATAACTGACCAAGGGAAAAGTGGGATCCAAAAATAATATGTCCTTTGACTTGTAATCCTAAACGCTCCAGAAGATGATGACAACCAAGCATCACAAAAGAAACTCCTGGGTTAACACTCATGGACCACCTCTCTTCTCAAGAGCAAGGCCTTGGCACTGAAGAGCACTAACGGCCTCCTCATTACCTACCCACCTGGGCATTGGACTCACTCCCACATTTCTTTTTCTCTTACTTCATTAACTGTATTTTCCATTTTTATGGTACTTTTATTGGTATTAGTTATTTGCAAGAATAGTGATCTGGACCTAGGAGTGTCAATGGACCAATTTTGGGTTGGACCCATCCAAATCATAATCAACTTGGACGGACCAATAAGACATATTGAATTGGACCAGTCCAAACTTAATGGTTCAAAGTATTTATTGGATTGGATTGGATTGGACTCGACCCATCTGTAATGGATTTATATTGGATTGGGTCCGACTGAACCAATATCCTCCATTGATAGAGATAAGAATACAGGTGTCAATGGACTAGGTTTGGGTTGGAACCAATCCAAATTAAAACCAATTTGAATGGATTCGATGGTCCAGACAATGAATTGGACTGGTCCAAAAAATGGTCCAGAGTATTCATCGGATTGGATTGAACCTGGTCCATCTGCAATGGTCATAGTGGACTGGATCGGATTGGACGAAATCTGGTCCAAGTGACACCCCATCTGCACCAATCATTGGGTTGGTGGAATCAGAATCCCATTAACTGTTCCATTCATGGTTGATGAGGGATGATCTTCCTCTCCAATTATATTCTTCCACATGGTGACAGAAATGCATTATGGCACCTCAGCGACACATGTAGCAAAACCTCACTTAAAGGCACCTCGACAGATCGGCTTATGAAGCCCGAGTGAACTCTAACCTCGCTTAAAGGCACCTCGATAGATCAGCTTATGAAGCCCGAGTGAACTCTGACCTCGCTTAAGAGCACCTCGGCAGATTGACCTACAGGCCCGAAGCACACATCCGATTCAACCATACCGTGTTACCGACCTTCTTATTTGACCTGGGTAGCCTGCAACCTGAGGGACCTCTCCAACCTCGGTATGCCTCCAACCTACGCACACGCTTTTTCTCTCCTGTCTCCATGGGATAGCTGGCCCGAGACGTATGCAAGCACAAAGCCCACTTGACAGCTACAAACCCTCTTGCCCACGCTTCACGAGGAAGCGAATAAAGACGCTTACAGTGCCGTCCGGGCACATCCCGAAAGCAGTGGACGCGTAGTCATCAGTAGCTCAAATGTGCCAAACACGTCTCAACCAAGTCTCAGGGCCTGTTTGTTTGCTTTGACGTCTGACATCTGAAAGTGCAATAATTACATTAAGAGGTATATTGATATTGGTGAACTTTTCTTTCCTCTGAACTCTAAATGCATGCGGAGAATGTTGTTCTGAATTCTGAATTCTAAATTCTGAAAATTATCAAATGTCCAATTTAACCCCGTATATGAGAACTCTTATTTGTCTTTTGGGGGTATCATTAGAAAACAAAAAGTCATAAAATTACACTTAACAGACAAGAGATAAAAGGAAATGAACACCCATTTCCCTCTTAAAGTTAAAAGATTCATCTTAAGAGATAAGAGTTAAGAAGAAACGAACAGGCCCTCAAGGTTTATATAAGGGTAAACCTCCACTCTCACAAGGTACACTCACATACTGGCATACTTACTCTCTGATTCCTACTTGCATACTTTTCATCACCTCGAAGAGCTCGGCAATTACTGACTTAAGCATCGGGGTTCCTTGCCCGGTCGACCCAGGCCCTCTAACACTGTTTTCTTGCATATCTGTCACCAAAGTTACACCCAAGCTCTACACATCACCATTGCTAGTAGGGATCATCGATTTTTACCTCAGTCAATGATGGAATGGCATTTCGCATTTAAGGGAATGGCCATTGCTTCCCCCTCCCTTGGAAATGAGAATCCATTCCGATTGATTCCGATTCCTTTATGAACCAAATAGGCAGGAGGAATATACCATTCCAATTCTGAACCAAACAGACCCTAAATATGTATTCAATTCCACTGGTCCCACCGTTTCATCTTGACCATCCCACAATATTTCCCTAAACAAACCCGTCAAGAAACCAATTAAACTCATTCTCAACTTTCTATCTTCTTTCTTTTTCTCTTTCAATTCTTCTTTTTATGAGTTTAAATAAACCGACAACATGAAGTATAAGGAGTACAAATACAAATACAAATATGTACGGTACAAATGCATACAAAATACAAAGATGTATATACAAAATATAAGGTTTTGCACTCTACATATACTCCTTCCAAACTGAGCCTAAGGCTGTGTTTGGTTGCAATGCAAACAAATTTATAATGATTCGAGTGTAAATTCTGACCTATTTTTGTTTCAAATTTTAGCTTACTTTGTTTGATTGCAGTACAAATGAAGTAAATAAAGACATGAATCAGAATAAAATAAAACCCAAGTTAAACCAGAATATGCATTTTTTTCATTACTAGTGCAAGTAAAATTGCACTGCAACTAAACACAGCCTAAATAACAAATTAACAAGACAAAAAATCATCCCCTCCCTCTCTGTTCAGATTATAAAGGGAGATGGGTTTGTCTTAATACTATATAAATGCAAGTTGAAATACCCTATTAATAGTAAACGAGTTCTCTACCCTCCACAGCATCATTGCTCTGCAGAAAAACCCCTAAACCCCTTTAAACAACGTATCCATGGGCAGACAGTATCTCAACACCACAAAATACTAAAAAAAGAAAAAATAAATAAAACTCAGAGGGGAATAGGAGGGAAAGAAGGAGTACTTGAATCAGAGGAGCTGGTGATGTGTCGAGCAGGAGAATTGGACGGTGGAGGTGGAGAGATCAACGGAGCGTACATATAGGAGTCGGATTTGAGATAGTCTACAACCTTCTTCAGAAATCTCCTCTTGGTCTGTTTGATGGGTTTCTTCTTCACCCCTAAAACCGCTCTCTTCTCCATTGCTTTCAACTGATTCTTTCTCAACTCTCACCCAAGTACGTACCCAACTAACCCAACAATAATCACAGGAAGAGCCGATTGTCTCGAAGGAGATCGATGAAACTTGAAACTTGATAGTTATTTGATTATTGATCAATGATCAACTCTTCCTGCTCTGGTCGTTGTGGTCTGGACGAGTATCGTACACCTTCTATAGAAAAACCACGTGTGTCTTCAACATCCAGCTGCATGAAACGTGGCATCTAACCGATCCATATGCAGTTTGTAATAAATTGGTTATTAGAGGGTAGTTCTGTCATAATGTTTAAAACAAAATCGGGCTTGTACTTGAGTGTCCATCATGATAGTGAGGAAGTTTGAGAAGAGAATCCACAGGCCACAGCCAGCAAAGGAACCCGTGAAGGGCCCAGAAAGGTGGGCTTTATGACTCTAATGGGCCTTGCTTGTTAAGTATACCGGTCTTTGATTATAAATTAAAATTAGAACATTTAAGATTTAACCTAAAAACTTAAGAGTCCAAAATTTTTATGGCATGTTAAGTAATCACGTTATAAATATCATATGATTTATTTTCATTGATTCATATTTTATAATATCGTTTTATCGTTAAAATTGTTAAAGATATCATTTTAATATCGTTTTATTATTAAAAATGTCAAAGATATCATTATAATATCGTTTTATCATTGATTGATTCACATTTTTGCGGTTTTGTCCAACATTAATTGTGCTATCAAAGCTGAAAATTGATTGATGTGCACATTTCAAATGTCTTTCCTCTTGATTAGTTTCTGTTTTCCATTTCTTGTCTAAGCTTGAAATGTTTAAGTGTCATTGGAAGGGTTCACCCATGAAAGGCTGAGGAAGACGAAATGTTAAAATTAGCAAGCAGAAATTTTATTTTTTACTAGTAATAGCATTTGCTATGCATAGTGCAAGTATTAATTATAATTCAGATTTGCTAGTTCCTCAGCACACCTCATACCAACCTCCTAGCATGATGCAGCCGTGCATTGGGAATATCTCGCGAATGATAATGTATAAATACGGGAAATATTCTCGATGTACATCTACAAGTGCTGTGAAGTTTGTGCAAGGCACACTCTGCGAAGAGCAAATCTGAATTCGTATTAGTTAATTAATTAATTATATGATATTTTGATTTAACATTTATGATTTACACGTAATCCAAGGCAAATAGTATAGATAGATAAATGTCACCACTATCTTTAAAATGTTGGTGCAAAGCTGCCTTGTAGGCTGTTTTTGGTTTGAAAGAATAGGTAGGAATAGAAAGGAAAATGTAGAAAAACCTATAGAAATCTTGTGTAGTTAGGGTATCTTTCTCTTCATTTCCCTTCCTTTTCTTACAAACCAAGTGAACATTTCTTTTTCGGGAAAATTACCTCTTATTTTGAATAATCATTTGCAATTGTTGCTCAGTTTGGGAAGATTGCAAATACAAATATAGGCAGTGCAAATTCAAGGTTCAGAAACATTGTATATATTTGTATTTGTACTCTTCCCCAACGACAAATTTGGTTTCATGGATATATATACACACGCTAATTAATCTACAATTTTATAAGACATCATATATGAGAAACCTATGACCAATCAACCTGTATCATAAATGTATTAACTAAGTTTTAAAGTATCGAAAATGTAAGGTGTATCAAAAAGATAATTTTAAGAGACGTATCGGAATACGTTTTGGATACGTATGGATACAGATAAAAAATCAAGATATACATAAATATGCTAAAAAGCACAAATAAATCCCAATAAACATTAATAACGATAGTTACAAGTCTTAGATGATTGTAAATAAGTTATTTAAAAGTAAAAATACAGTAATTTAATGGTCTATATAAAATTTGAGATACCGAGACACACTTAATAACTATTAACAAATGATGGAATAACTAAAACGTGAAAAAAAAAAAAACTAAAGTGTATATTGATATACATTAGTTTTAAAATAATCAATACAATTTATCTTAATATTTATTAATACATAAATTTTAATAATTAATTCTAACATTTATTGATAAGCATATACTAAGAAAACGAGAAAATTTACTTAAAAATAAAATGCATAAGCGCATAACAAGCAAGTGGGCATGGCTTAAGGGTGAACCTATAGTTCTTAAAGCTTAATGGTTAGGGTTCAAATCTTGCTATTCCTAATTTGTAGTTTTACACTAACAAAACAAATTTAATGAGAAAGAAGGATATTAATTAACGAAATTAACGAGAAGAGAATTCCAATTAGGCACTAAAATTGAAATTCAAATTTAAAATTATGCATTAATTATAGGAATAATTAACTAATTAATGAGAGAAATTCATTTAAATATAGGAGTAAATATAAAATTAATGAAAGGTAATTCGACCTTAAATATAATTTAATGAAATTAATGAGAGAAAGGGACTTATATCAAGTTGTACATAAGAAAAGGAATCCTTCAGATAAATTCCATGTATTTCGTGTATCGGACTTGTACCGGAATGATACGTATCGGCCAATACGGTCCGATACGTTGCAAAATTTTGAATCTTGGTATTAACCAATCAGATGGTAAACATTCATGAATGGGTTTTGATTGGTCAAAGCTCTTACGGATCACATTTCCACCACTTATCATGAGTACAATGCATCAAAAGGTGAATTAGGGTTTGGGATCTAAGGATGAGTGCATTTTATGCTCCATCTCACCCTTTTCTTATTCTTTTAGTGTGAGTACATTTTATGCACCATCTCACACGAGTTTTTTTTTTTTTTTTTTTGGATAACACGTTCCAATACATGAACTCATTATCGTGGTCTCAACATGTATAACAAAACAAGTTCTAGAATAATTAAACCATATTTGTCTATTAGAAACCAAATGCTCACAAGGGTCAAATCTGTATTGCATCTTGTCCGTTGATCATTCAAATTACTGAGATACCTTCCATAACCAAAAATTTCAGTTAGATTTGCCTGCATCCTTTCCTGCCTATCCCACCTAAGCACATGATTCAGGGTGGTTTGTTGGTTTGTTGATATGGCAGTTCTTTTTTTTTTGTATTAAAAAACAAAACCAATCATATTGTAGAACACTCCCGAAGTGTCGCTACCCCCAAAGTAAAGGGTGGCAGTCTTGTAATTTACCCAAAAACTATAAACATATAATCAAAATAGTAAAATAGTGAATTCTTTGAAGAGACTAACAAAAAATATTTTCGATTTTTAGCTTGTTTAGTTTGAATAGGTAGATAGTCTTGTATGGTTAATAGTTGGTAAGTTGCATGTCATTAAAATAAGTAAATTATTGACATAATTATAGTATATTATTTGTGAGTGTTTGTAATTATTGAAGTTAGTGTAATCTTTTATGGGTCAGATCTGACCGTTGGATCCGAACCCATTGGGCAAATTATCGTTTCAAGATTAATCGGGTCAATTAATCAAACCCAATTATCCCAAAAACCGATCAGTTACCTTGGGGCATCATAGATTTTCCCTTCTGCTAGACCTCAACAACTAGACATGAAAAAGATTTATGGGATAGCATCATCCTTCTGATTATGAAACCCAAATGGGTATACACTCCATCCCAAGTAAATGTGGAAGCTACAGCTTGCTAAATCTAATCAAAATTATGCTCCTATGAGCTGATATGTAATGGCCTACTGCACTTTTCGTGTGTAGTATGGTGGTTCTTAATGAACTTTACTGTTATTTTATTAAACCAAAAGAAAAAACAAAATTGTTAGTTAATATATCCCATATCTTTACTTTATGATAATGCCAATATTTGGCTGGGCTTCATATTTGATCCAGACCCCAAAGTCGAAATCCAATCCAGGACTATTAAAGTAAGTAACAGGTATCTATCTTCCCCCTTATTTAACCAGATGCCAAAGACAGAAGCAATCCAAGTATCAACCGAAACTAATGAACATGCAAAAATTCTAGTTTCTTCTACGCATTTAGAGGAAGCAACTTGGCAAAGATTCCAGTTCTCTGTATCTGTATCCTCTCAGGAATAAAAAGAGCAAAAGGATCTAAACAAAAAGGGGGAGAAATAAAGGCCAACCAAAGCACCAACTCTATTTTGCCTGGGGATGGGAAGCAATGAAGTCAACAGCAAGATTGATGGAGCTGATCTTGTCTGCCTCATTGTCAGGAATCTCAAACCCAAACTCTTCTTCAAGAGCCATCACAACCTCTACAGTGTCCAAACTGTCAAGTCCAAGATCATTCTGGAAATGGGCAGTTAGAGTAACCTGCAAAAAATGCAGTTAATTAACAAATTTTCAAATATAATTTGGCAACTGCAAACAGTAACATTAAATGTATGGAAGGAAATGAAAATTTTATTTGCAAATTACACATACAAACTGCAAACGGTAACATTTTATTTGCAAATTACAATTCATAGACCATTACTAGTGCACAAGAACCAACAGAAAGTAATTTAAAAGTTAATAGACCATTACAAAGGTGTCAAAGACATAATATCGTATAAAAAGTAATCGAAGAAACAAACTTATAAAAGGAGTGCATCTAAGCCAAGGTGCAGGGCACACCAGGCATACACCTTTTGAAAGGAGCATCACTTGTTTTTTTCAGTAAAAAAGCATCACCTGGGTTCAAGCAAGCTGAATGCCTTAAAATGTGCACCTTTTAAAACACTTTCAGAAACTTGTTTTATTTTTTCCCTATTTGCACTGAAACACAAATCTTCCCTGCTCTTAGTCCAATTACTATACTCCAAGCTAATAACAACACCTACACACAGGGATTTAGAATCAGCGTTGTGCAATACTTTTTTTTTAATCAATGTGCAGTACAAATTCAAACACCTCAAATTCCATTTAATTTGGATTACTTGAATTCTGATAGTTTCTAATATTCTGCCAAGATCAACTGCCCAAAATCCTAGAATTAGATTGAAGCTAGATTGTGGAGTTTTGCTTAATGCAGAATTCATTAGAAGATGTGCACATAGAAAAGATTCTCACTAGAATCTGATTCTGGACAGAATCCAGAGCCTATAATGCTATTAAAAGGCTCCTTAATTCTGCTTGGGTCCAAATGCCCAATCCAAAGCAGAGAGAACCGCTGAAAAGTGAAAACCAGATTTAATTTAATTTAATTTATTAAAATCTTGGAGGCAGATAGTAGAATTTGGACTCTCACCCCCTCTGGTTCTTTCATGGTCGATGAAAATGTTCCAAAAAAGTTTTCCTAGGAGTGTCCAAAGGGGAGGAAAGAGATGGGAAGCTCAGAACTGGTACAAGAGAGAAGGCATGGGGGCATGGTCAAGACCAAATTTCTCCTACAGAAAAGTGGTGAAGGAGTTTGACCAGACTTGGGACGTTCTGATCTGAAAACTGTCGAAGGTAAGCTTATGATATTTATGGAGATGAACGGGGTGGAATCATGAAGGAAGTTTTTAAGGGATTGTTTAGTTGGTAGATCTGGGTGGAAGGTGGGGTTAAAGGAGGTGGAGATCTGGGCTAATCAAATCTGGAAGGAGGTGGGGGGAGTGAAGGTGAAGAAGTTGGCGGATGAGCTCTTCTTGTTCATCCTGCCTTCCAGAGCAGAGGCACGATGGATTCTTGAAAAAGGTCCATGGTCAATGGGGAGGAACCCTCTTCTTGATTGGTGGGGAGCTAGCGCGGGCTGTTTTTATCCGGAGTCGAAAAAGGACTTTGATCGGTCGGAGGATATCTGGATTAGAGTGTTCGGCCTGCCTCTGCTTCTATGGTGTCCGAGTGTCATCAAAGCAATCGGGGATGCGTGCGGTGGTTTTCTCGAAACAGATGATTCTCATTCTGAGTTGGCTACTTGCGAATGGATTCGAATGAAGGTGAAGAAGGGTGGCTCGATTCCGGAGAAGGTGGAGATTGTTGCTGGGGAATTTCTATTCTCAGTTTCCATATGGTGAGAAGTCCTTCCATCAGTTCGGAGGTGGAAGACGGAGAGGCTCACAGAAGAGGGAACTCAAAAGGTCAGGGAGGACTCGATGGTCTCGAAGACAATAGTCTTAGAGGACGTCAGTGAATGCTCCCCACTGCATGCTCATCAAATTAATCTAGGGGGAGGAGGATCGGTGCAGGTGAGATCGCTGGAGAAGGAAGAAGAAGATCGACCCTGCGGTTCTGATAGGAAACGTTCGATCCCAATACTAACGGAGGGCCAAGATTCAAAAGTCAGGGTGGGCCTTGAGGGAAGTGCCTCTGTTTTGAAAATGGGTCTTCTTGGAGATGGTGAGTTGGTCGATAATATTAAAAATTTAATAAAAGAGTGCTTAAGAGACCTAAAAGTGGTGCCTATGGAAGAGTGCTCGCTGACAACAATTAATGAGGCAAGACTTCTCTCTGAAGTTGGGGATGGTGCAGATGTGGGAATTTCAAAGAGGGTCCAGGATTCAAATTTGGGTCAGCTAAATCCGTTTACCCGGCCTAATCAGAAGCCTAGTAGAAAAAAGAACCTTAAAGCTGCAAGTGAACCAAGATGGGCCGGAAGTAGACCAAGACAGTTCAGCCCGGCTAGCTTGGATCCAGCTTTTTCTCTGGACCGGTTTAAACCGACATGGATCACTCGACCTTGTTTACAGGATGGGCAGATTGGGCTTGCCACTTCGAAGAATCAGACCTCTTCTTCCCCTGAAGTAGAGCCTGGTGATGATAGCCTGGAGCACTCGGCCCCCCAATCTTGTCCTTCTGAAATGGTGAAGGTGAAAGCTGATTGTAGAAGATTGAACCAACCTTCCCTTTCCATGGTCCCTTTGAACGAGCAGTTGCTGGAGGTGACGCCGCTGGCAGTAGTGGAAGTTGAAGATCAGTCTGCAATTAGGAGTGATACTCAGAATCAACATAGAGTGGCGGAGGAAAATGAGCTAAGTCATGCTGCGGCAGATAGGAGAGAAGAAAGTGGCTAGATAGTGAGTGTGGGAAATTCAAATCTTGGGACTGTTGAAGCAGGTAAGTCTACTAGCAGCACTCCTAAGTCCTCTTCCTGGGTCACTTCTAAACTTCTAGGGTTGGGGAGTTTTTTGGGGGTCTTGATGGAGGGAATGGAAGCGGAGACAATGAAGTTCTTGGAAGAGATAGAACAAAGAATTCTGTTGGAAAGGGGTAAGATGGGGGCTAAAAGAGGGGGGACAAACTCCAAGAGAAGCAGAGAAATGATGCGTCTCTCTTGGGGCTTGAATGAGAAGGCTGGGAGCAGTGTTGGGGTGGTAAGGGGGTCGAAGAAAAACTGAGAGGGTGGGGGGAGTGAGTTCTAGGAGTGGGAGGTGTTGGCTCTTCTTTTGTCATATCAATGAATATTAAAATTCTTTCTTGGAATGTTCGAGGGCTGAGGTCTAGGAGAAGAAGAATGGTGGTTTGTGATTCCTTAAAGGCTTCAAATTGGAGAAAATTGATGCTGGTATTATTCGGAGTATTTGGGGAGATGGTCAGGTAAGATGGAGGGCAAAGGCAGCCAATGGGAGTGCGGGAGAGGCTTGCTATGTCTTTGGGATCCCCTAGTTTGTAGTTTGATTTCTTGCAAAAGTGGAAATTTCTCGATCTCTCTTGTCTTGAAGTTGCAGGATGGTAATATAGTTCAAGTCACAAATGTGTATGGTCCAACAGTTTCTAATCTTAGGAGGAGTTTCTGGGAGGAACTGGCTGATATGAGGGGGACTTTGACTCATCCTTGGGTTATTGGGGGAGATTTTAATGTCACCTTGTCGGTGGAAGAGAAGAATACAAGAAGTGGCAGAACTGTATCGATGAGGCAGTTTGCAGATTTCATTAATAATATGGATCTAATGGACATTCCCATTCAAGGTAACAGGTTCACTTGGACAAATAACCAGGATACCCCTACCCTGGTCAGATTGGATAGATTTCTTGTTTCCTCAAATTGGGAGGACATCTTTCTGGACTTTAGGTAGATATCTTTACCCAGACCTGTCTCAGACCACAGTCCTATTCAGCTTATTTGTGGGGAGAGGGAGAAGGTCAAAGCTCCCTTTAAATTTGAAAACTCTTGGTATGAGGAGGAAACTCTCAGACCATTGATGAAGAAAGTGTGGAAAGAACTTCAGGTGGAGGGATCCAGTTCCTTTGTTCTGGCAAAAAAAATGACGGCTATAAAAAAAGAATTAAAATCTGGAACTTGGAGAATAAGTTAAAGTTGGGGACTGAAAGAAAAGCTTTATTGGGTATTATTGAAGAGCTTGATAAAGCAGAAGAAATGGGTCCTATTTCTGAAGAGTTAAGGCTGAAAAGACTTCAAGCAAAAAACAGCATTGAAAAATTGGTGGTGAAAGAGGAATTGAAATGGAGACAACGGGCTAAAGTTAATTGGCTAAAGGTAGGTGACAAAAATACATTTCTTTCACAAAGTGGCTAATGCTAGAGCTAGAGTTTCAGCTATTAAGAAGTTGACATGGAATGAGAGATGTGGTGAATCTGATTCAGAGATTAAAGCAGTTGCAACCTCTTTCTATAAAGATCTTTACAAGGAAAAGTGGAAGCTAAGACCATTTCCCTTCAATCTCTCCTTTAGGCAACTGAGTGAGACCCAGAAAAGTTGGCTTGAAAGGCCTTTTACAGAAGAGGAAGTCAGTGCAGCAATTAAGAAGCTTGAAGGTGATAAATCCCCTGGGCCGGATGGTTTTACCAATCTGTTCTATCTGAAGTGCTGGGACTTTGTGAAAGAAGATGTGATGAAGGTGTTCCAGGAGTTTCATGCAAATGCATCCCTACAAAGAAGTCTAAATGCCACTTTTATCTCCCTTATTCCAAAAATTGAGGGGGTTGTGAATATTAAGGAGTTTAGGCCGATTAGCTTACTTCACAGTTTCTATAAAATTTTGGCGAAAGTCTTGGCAAAAAGAATGAAAGGGGTGATGGGTAATGTTATTTCAAATAATCAGAGTGCATTTATTCCAGGCAAACAGATGGTAGACTCAATTTTAGTTGCTAATGAGTTAATTGACTCAAGGAGAAGACAGGGTATTCCGGGGGTTGTTTGTAAGCTTGACATTGAGAAGGCTTATGGCTACGTCAATTGGAATTGTTTGGATAGGGTGTAGGACTGCATGAATTTTGGCCAGAAATGGAGAAACTGGGTTAGTGTTTGTACTAAGACCTCCAAATTTTCAATCCTAATTAATGGGCAGTCCACGGGTTTCTTTGGTAGGTCTAGGGGGCTGAGACAGAGAGATCCTATATCACCCTTGTTGTTCATCTGTGTTATGGAAATCCTCACTCTTTTTAGTAAGAAGGCTACAGAATCGGGATTATGGAATGGGTTTGCTATCTCTCCAGGTAAGGAGAAAGTTAATATTCTTCAGTTTGCTGATGATACCCTCTGCTTTGTGGGCGCATCCCTACCTCAGTTGGAAACAATTCTTGGAATTCTGAGTTGGTTTGAAGTGGTTACGGGTCTCAAAGTCAATTTGAGCAAAAGTAAGATCATCCCAATGGGTCAAGTTGTAAATTTGGAGGATTGTGCACAGATAATGGCCTGCCATATGGAGCTCCTTCCGGTTAAGTATCTGGGGCTGCCTCTTGGAGCAAAATGTTCCTCTTCTTCAATCTGGTGTCCAATCATTGAGAGAATGGAGAAGAGGTTGGCTCTTTGGAAGGCTAAATATTTATCTTTTGGTGGTAGGGTTACATTGATTAAGAGCTCCCTGTCCAACCTCCCAACACACTTTCTTTCTCTCTTTCCAATTCCAAATAAAATTGCAAAGAGGTTGGAACAGCTTCAAAGGAACTTCTTATGGAGGGGTTGGGAGGATGAGAAGAAAATTCACATTGTTAAGTGGGAGCAAGTGTGTAAGCCTAAGGAGAAGGGTGGTTTGGGAGTTAGGAAAGTAAAAGATTTCAATGCTGCTCTTCTTAGCAAATGGATATGGAGATTTGCTTATGAGAGAAATGCTTGGTGGAGGTGCCTCATTGCGGCTAAGTATGGTGTGGATTGGGGAAATTGGAAAACTCTCGATCCCCTTTCATTTGGGGGTAGTTCTCTCTAGGTTGGTATTTCTAAGGTTAGTACCCTTTTCATGAACGGGGTCAAGTTTAAAGTTGGAAAAGGGGATAGAATTAAGTTTTGGAAGGATTCCTAGTGTGAGGAAGGCCCCTTGGCTGATGCTTTTCGCCGGCTGTTCCAAATGCTTGGTGGAGGTGCCTCATTGCGGCTAAGTATGGTGTGGATTGGGGAAATTGGAAAACTCTCGATCCCCTTTCATTTGGGGGTAGTTCTCTCTGGGCTGGTATTTCTAAGGTCAATACTCTTTTCATGAACGGGGTCAAGTTTAAAGTTGGAAAAGGGGATAGAATTAAGTTTTGGAAGGATTCCTGGTGTGAGGAAGGCCCCTTGGCTGATGCTTTTCGCCGGCTGTTCCAAATTGCAGTGAATCAAGATTCTTCAGTTTCTGATAACATTAGTACCTCTGGGGGGCTCCTTTACTTGGACTCCCCTATGTAGGAGGAATTTGCTAGACTGGGAAGTGGAGGAGTATGTAGGTCTGTTGGGGCAGATTCAAAATCAGAGAATTGATATGAGTATGGAAGATGAATGAACTTGGAAGTGGAATGCAGATGGTAGATTCACAGTTAAATCCCTTTTCCTTAAGATGTGCAGCTCAGGTCAGGAGAACTTCCCGGATGGGCAGATTTAGAACCCCACCTGTCCCTCCAAGGTTAACTTCCTGGTTTGGACAATGGTTTTGAATAAATGTCTAACTAGGGTCAACTTGGAGAGAAGGGGTATTCAGATTCCTGATCCCTCCTGTGTTTTATGTGGCATGGGTGCTGAATCTATAGATCATTTGTGCATTCATTGTCCGATTTCCTCTTCAATCTGGGGACATTTCTTCAAGAAACTAGAGGTGTGTTGGGCTATGCCTAAGTCTGTGAAGGAGCTGTTTATGAGTTGGAGATTGGAGGGTCTTAGCAAGAAAGGCAGGCTTGTTTGGAATACTATTCCGTAGGCTGTTCTTTGGTCTATTTGGATGGAAAGAAACAATAGAATTTTCTGTAATCAATCTAAAAGTCCAGATGAGATTGTAAAGAAAGTGGTGGGGAAGATTTGCTCCTGGGTGTCGGTGAACGAGGAGTTTAAAAGTCAGAATGTTTCTCTCCTTCTTTGTACTAAATCATGGATGTTCTTGTAATATGTTTTGGGCCCAGGAAGGCCTAGTTGGCCTAAGTCTTGTTGTAATTGGCTTTCTCATTGAATAAAATTACTTTACCTTTTTCCAAAAAAAAAAAAAAATCTGCTTTTTTTATCAGTTTTAGTGCATTAACATTACCCATAGAACACAAAATCTCATAAAACAATGCACATCTCTTTTGTTGTAAGAGAGATGGTGTCGGCATAATGTACTGAAAATAAGTGCTACTTACTTGCCGGATCAACCAAACCATCACATGTGCCTGATATTACATAAAGACAGTTGAAACTATTCCATAGTTGTGTTAAGATGAATGTCAATTTTTTTTTTGATCAATAACAAGATAAATGTCAATTTGTCAATAACAAAAATGGCCTAAGTGGGCAACCAGACTATATGGACATGACCAAATGGAAAGATAAGGAAGAAAGTATGAAGAGAGAGTTGATAAAGGCAGAAGAGGACAAAGAACAGAGAGAGGAATTCACCCCCTAGATTACCAAAAGTCAAACACTTGCAATATAAGGATGCCCTCCATAGTCTTCCAGTTACCTTTTTCTGCTCATTTGCATCCAGTTACCTATTCTGAAGATAAAGATATTGTCTACTTTTTCTTTGGAAAGTATAGTAGCAAGCTCTGTAGTCTACAATGGGACAGACAAGGCAAAGGTTGAGCCTTGGTCAAGTCTAGATGCCCCAGCAAGCCTCCCCAAGGAAACTGCATCAATTGATGGCTTCTAAAAAGCTTTCCCTCAAAATAGTGGAAATAGCAGGCTTGCAAGCAGTTTTGGAAGGAACCAGAACACCTGAGAGGTTAAATATAAGAAATTTAAGGATGGAAATGATTCTAAATAATTGGCTAAGTAGTGATAGACAAGGAATTTGGCAGTACTAACATGCCTTGAGAGAAATTAAGTAGGTTGCAAAGGAGAGGGTCAATTTATTTGAATGGTACCTAGATCAGCAAATTGCAAGGTGTATACAACAGTGCAAAAGCACAGGGGGCTTTTTGCACCCAAAGTGAAAGGTGCAAGGGGGAAGCATGCGCCTTTTGAAGAAAGACATAAAATTCTTAAACATTTTAAAAATGCATAAAATGCAAAAGAAACAGTCATAATGTTGGAGCAATTACATGTACATAATCACTGCAAATATTACTTTTTCTATGATTAAAAAGAAAGGTTATCAGTAAAAAGAAGAAGCTCGCCCTCCAAATTTGTGACCTTGACACCTAGGCTCATGTGGAAAAATAGCTTTAAAGCTGTACCAAGCTAACCACTTAGGGGCGTTCTACAACATGAATTGTTTTTCTTGTTTCCAGTTCCAAAAACAAATCAAAACCATCTGGTTTGAAATCAGATTGTTTCTTAAAACAAAAACATAAAAAACATGTCCTTGAATCTGGTTTTAAAAACATGTTTTCATTTGATTATTTAGCATCATATTCCCTAAATCATATAATTTCTATACTAGAAAATTTGTTTTTGTTTTAAAAACCATTATTTTGTCAGTTCCGAAAACATGTAATGTTTTTTGAAACAAAACCAACCTATTTTTCCCTTTGAAAACAAAAGCAGAGTTCAAGAACATGTTTTTATTTTTGCTGATGTGGTGATTCAAAAAACAAATGAAAATAACATTTATGTTGTAGAACACCCCCTTAGTAATTAGAATATTGTTTTAAAGTGAGAAGCATAACTAACGAATAAGGGGTTCCTAGAGCCTAAAGTGCAATGCCATGCCACTTAAAAAAAAAAAAAAAAAACAAATATACAAGAATATGCAAATCTCTAAATTCTGAAATAAAATATTTCATAAAGCTCAATAACTAAGGTGATGTTTGGTTAGGCTTTCTAAAAAAGATCTTTCACAGCTCAAAAATTCAAAAGATCTTGTTCAGTAACATGCTCTCCAAATACTTTCTTTTCACCTCACAAGAATGCTAAATGATGGAAACGTATTCTGGTTGTCATAAAAATAACTTGCTTGATCAATGTCCTCAAGCTTGGACCAGACCCAATGGTTGGATCATAGAAATGGAATTAATAGCCAAAACAGTTTTAGGTTGATTGGTTGTTAAAAATATTGAGTTGGTCAAACCTTTTTAGTACATGTGCAAACTAATGATGTAACCTATAATAATTATTATTTTAAGCTTATTTCGATACAAAAAATTAATAGATGATCAAAAGTTGTTTGTTATTTTTTCACTTGTTAGAGATTAATTATCTTTTTCAAAATTTTTAATTTTATTCATTTCCATAAATAATAATAATTCTCACTTATCACACTTATTTTTGGATTAATATGATGGATATATAATATTAGATCCATGCTTGCTTTTGCAAATTTTCTACATTTTTTTTTGTTTTTGTTTTGAACCTTATATTATGTCATGGGTTGAAACATTTGATCTAGATAGTTGCATCCCTAATCTTCCACCCGAGGGAAAAAAAAAATGGTTCCATTTTTGAGTATTTTTAAAACATTGATTATAGAATGGAAACTTAATGGCAAAGATTGGAAGAAAGCTTCAAAGGGTAATTTTGCCATTTTGAAATTATTTAATATGCACCTAATGTCGTACAATATACGTGATGGTGTTAACTAACAATAGGTCCCAATTTTAGCAAAAAGTCAGGTGAAGAGAATCCCACAAAGTGTGCCTCACCTGTGAGCCTAGACGTACCCAAACTTTGCCTAAACACTGATGTAGATGAGACTATGGTAAAAGCCCTAAGTCACCATCTTAGAGAGAGTTCTGGTTAAGTACTACATGTCTGTTTTTTAATGTTTGGTAGCTGACAACTTTATTAATAGAAGCAAAGAAGGAGAAATGTCAAGAAACTCTATCATAAAATGGAGAAAAACAGGCAAGAAAATACATATAACAAGTGATGAAATAAGTCAAAAAAATAAATATTAGTATTAAGACAAGGGTTTAGGATTGTGGCTTTATACTAAGGGCCACTTGGCCATGGAGATTCTCTCATGCCAGTCTATAATTTGTAATTTATTTTGGTACCAAGCTTCCTTTTTTTTTCATATGGTGTCTTGTTCGGGTGTTTGTACTTTCTCTGGTTGATTTGGAATAAAATATCAGTTGCCTATAAAAAATTAAAAAGAGGAATTCAAAACAACTTGGCTTCAGAGATTTTGAGGTAGAAGGTGATTCTAAGATCACTATGGACAGGATGAGAATGGAAAATTTGAGAGCTTGAAATCACAGATCAGCTATGCAAGAGGTGTGGCACCTAGAAAAAGAAATGGGAGCCCGATTCAGAATTTCTGATGGGCTACAAGAACAGCAAATGGCTTGGCTGATGCACTCGCCTAGCATGGGACAACTGGACAATCAGGGCGTAACTGGTTTGGGCTTCTTTGTAAATTAACTGTCACATTGTAAGGTTGTATTACATGATGCTGTATCAGTGTAACTTTTGTTTTTTTTTTTTGGGTGGTAGGCAACAAGATTCATTCATTCATTAATATTAAATAGAATTCTTGAAGCATTTATACAAAGTGTTTAGCATAGAAGCTATCTCCCCCTTTTATAAACAAACAATATCATACTAGATACTACATAACTGCCCAAAATAATCGATCCCTATGTGCCCCTTTCTTTGCTAAGTATCAACAATGTTGTTCGCTAATCTTTGCACCCCCTGAATGGCTGAACTTGCACTTGTATACCCCTCATTAAATAGTTGAACTTTTTCCATTTCATTTCTGCACATCCATTGAGTTTCCTTTCTATTCATTAAGCCCACATTAAATATTTGCACCCCATGAACTTGCACTTTCATTTCATACCAGATTTAGTTAAAACTTTCTGTGTAAATTTTATATACAACACCTCTAGCTGTGTCCTTGTTATATCTGAGTAACATAGCTTGCCACACGGTATGATACTCTATTAAAGTCATCTGTAAAGAAATCATTCAGTTCCTCTCTCACTAAGGTGTAGTATCCAATGAACCACATTAACTGTAAGTTGTAACAGAACAATTAAAATGTCCCTGCCCCAATTGTTGGAGTATATCTATCTGGCATGTACTAGTTACTACAGTTACCTAGTTGGTTTTGACTATTATTTTAGTGTTTTTAGAGGCATTGAGATATGCCTGTGGCTGGGTCTCCTTAGGGAACATGTATATGGCATACTCATAAGGTTTGAGTGAAGAATAGGCCTTTTGACACCTTAAATTCAAGGCATGAGCGTCATGACCATGTAAAATGGCTCTAAGAATACATAAAGTCAGCAAGAAATGCTATAAGTTATTTCTATTTTTATTTAATTCTCAACAAGAAGAAGGATTTATGTAAGTTAAACACTACAGTACCAATAAAGCACAAAATTCCAAATTTAAACACAAAACAAAATTTGTACTTTTCTTATGAGTAACTGAACAAAAAATTTTACTTATATGTGTCCTTTTTTTCCTGAAAAGGGTAAGCCTGTGATGTTTCTGTCTAGGAAAGAAACTTACCTTGCACTTTACTGTTTCAAGATGCTGCTTCATACTTCATATATCCAAGATATAAATGCACAAACAAAGTGACGTGACTTACAATTGCAACTAGAATGATGAAACAGAGCTCAAAATCAAACTGATGCAGTAGCATCAAAATCCCAGGATCTACCGATGTAGTAATCTAAATACAGTCAACAAGATCAAAAAGAACCTTTGTATTCCACGAAGAGATTCCAATTTAATGAGCCTATAGAATTATCTATTTCAATTAACATAAATAGGGTGATCTACTCAGATATTGACATCCAGTATATTTAAGGGGATTACCTGTTCCGAAACTATAGACCAGTGGCAGAGCCTACTACTTTCCAAGCCATACTGAGACCAAAAAATAAAAACAACCAACCAAGGTGCTACAACAGTAACAGGGCAATCAGAAATGACACCCATGTTGAATAGATCTTGTTTCCTGAATTCATCCGATAATTATTTTTTTTTTTTGATAATTGTTCATCCGACGTTTATATCTCCAGGGAAAAAAAAAAAAAAAAAAAAGAGACGCAAGTGTGGAACCATTCACCATCTTAAACCAGAAATAAAAACATAAGAACCAGATGAACTCATAAGAGACATTGCATACATCTTAAAATATCGGAATTCATAAAAGACACTATAAAATCATTCTCACTTTAGTAAGACCCAAATTTTACCATTGCACCAAGCAATGGCCCATAAGATATTAGACCAACCAATATGGACCAAGAATGAATATAACTACAATGAACAAGATAACAAAATCAATAGAATTTCGCGAGAGAAACGAGCTTGACCAAAATTACAATCAAATCACAAAGATAAATCGTATAAGAATTCTGACCAAAGATTACCGCATATATTCTTTCTGGAATTCTGAGCTTCATTACCAAATTTCAGTTTTCACGTTGATTGACATATGTTTATGAACAAAATCAGTAATAAACCCAAAAGGCATGATGATTTAAATCAATACCCTAGTTTCCCCTCCCAAAATAGGAAAAAAATAATAGGTTACCTTGGAAGGATCAACCTTCTGAAAGTTCTTAACGACGTTGATTATGCGATCAGCAACCTCTGATTTGTCGAGGAAGGAGCCCCTAATCTCCTCGGAGAAATGGCGCCGAAGGAGATTGAACGAGAAAACGAATGGAGCTTGACTTCGCCCTTGTACATTCACTCTCAGATGCTTCAGAATAGCATTTCTGGCCGCCATCGGAGCTTCCGGAGTAGAGCTTGCAAGTTGCAACAATCACTTTTCCTTCGGAAGTGAAGAATGAAATGGAGATTTATATAAGAAGCCACAAGCATTCGTTTGTTTACCAGAAGACCCTAACTGACGTGAGAACTGAGAAGTAAATTGCAAAGCAACGCTAAGTCGCCAATAGTACACATTTTACAAGCGCGTGGGAGCTACGACTTATTCATTTGCTGGCACGTGGAGGTGGCTAACGATAATACTCAGATATCCTCGTAGATATGAACAATCGGGTCGGGTAAGGTAGGGGTGCAAATGGATTGAATCCGATCTGATGATTTGAACATTCCTTATCTGATATTCATATGGGAAAATAGGAATTCAATTGAATTCAGGATTTTTTACTCTGACAATCCTTGTATATTTTAAATATCATTTTTGCCCTTGTGTCACAAGTGACCATTTTGCCGCGCCTTCAAGTGCCATTACCACGTCCACAGCATGCCATCCGAGTGTCCAAGTGTGTGTCTTGGGTGGGACATTGCATGTATTTTGTATGGAGGGAGTGTCAATAGCATTATTATAATTATGTAGTATCATTTTTCATCTTTTTTATGTTTCTTATTGTCACTCCCCCAAAATCTTAACGTAATCTTTGAGGGGAGGTAAGTAATCGAGTGAGTCAATAGCGTGTAAAGGTTAAGCACGGGATCCCCTCGACATTGAACTGTGTGCTTGTGCTTACCATCAATCAATGCAATACAAGTAGCCTTTTGACTAATTTTTGTGCCTTCTTGTTGCCTTTTATGTGTTATTGTTTGCATTTGTAGGCTTTCTCGACCCCATCGAGCACCGCACGGGGCCTCGTCGAATAGCCCCGTGACAGTTGGTATCAGAGCAGGAGTTCCTTTCTAGCCATTCGACCCGCGACGCAAGTGACAGCATGAAGCACAACAGGGACATCATGGAGGAGATCGAGCATGGACTCTCCACATCCCATGAGCGCGATGATGCGCCCGCCGACAACATCGACAAGGACAAGGCACTAAAGCCTAGCAAATGTGAGAAATCCACCAACAAGCATGCCGCCATTGACTTGCGCATGCTATGTTGCGAAGCCACTATAGGTGAGATGCGAGATTCGTTAGACGAGCTACACCAAAATATGGATTTCATGGAGAGTACACTGGTGGAAGTGGAAGGCCGCCTAAGCGGAGTCGTGGATGAGGTCCGTGACAAACTCAATGGCACGCTCAAGGAAATTTGCAGCACCATGCGCTAACAAGAAGGAAGCTCATCAAACTCGCATGTCCAAGACAAGCTTGAGAGATTGCAAGCGCAATTCGACGAGATGAAGAGAGAGTGGGCAACATGGAGAAGAACCATCTCCACATCAATGGCCACTCAGGCTGAACTGAATGAGATGAAGACTGAATGGGTAGCTTTGAAGTCCGCCCTAAACACCTCCGCTGATGTCCAAGCTCAACTTGAGGAAATCAAGGGGGAGTGCGCTGTCATGAAAAGAGCAATTGCCAACCCGGCCAGCACCTCAGCCTTGCACACTCCTTCCTAGATCAAGATTTGGGAGCCAACTCCCTATTCAAGCACTCGTGATGCACAAGAGCTCGACAACTTCTTGTGGCAAATGGAACAACACCTTACTGTAGCCAATGTGGTTGATGAAAGGACTCAGGTATGTACAGCTACATTGTACTTAATTGATACAACTACATTGTGGTGGCGCAGAAAGTGTGTTGACATAGAACGCGGTATGTGCACCATTCAATCATGGGCCGATTTTAAGCGAGAGTTGAAGAGACAGTTCTATCCAGAGAATGTAGAGTTCCTTGCCCGTCGAAGGATAAAGTCCCTTAAGCACGGTGACTCGCTCCACGAGTATGTGAAGGAATTCTCTGCTCTCACATTAGAAGTCATCGACATGTCAGATAAAGACCTATTGTTCAACTTCATGGATGGCCTAAAGCCTTGAGCCGAGCTCGAGCTCCAGCGATGCAATGTTCAAGACCTTGTCTCTGCCATGGTCGTGGCTAAACAACTTAGTGAACTGAGATTGTCGAATGGTGAAAGGAGCAAGCCAGCCAGCCCACGTGCCGCACATTTGAGTGGGGGAGATAGACAACCAAGTCCCCCGAGAGGGAAGCAGCCCTATCACAACTAGCCAGCACAGTACCATAAGGGAAAGCACCCACAAAGAAGTCGCAGCTCCTACAACAACAACTACCAAGGTAGACCAACTTGTCCGCCTACATGCTACATTTGTGGGGAGGAACACTTGACAAGACATTGCCCGAACGGGAGAAGCTAAATGCCCTCATTGCTAAGTTGAGTGATGACGAGCATAGTGATGGGCGCCCTACAACTTTTCAATACTATGATGAAGAAAGGGGCTACCTCCAAACAGCCCGTCTCAGTTAAGAGATGACTGAGGTATGTTGATATAACCCTTGGCGGGAGGCCAACTAGGGCCCTAGTTGACACAGGGGCCACTCACAACTTCATATCCATTGTAGAGGCCAAAAGACTTAATTTGGCCATCTCCAAAGAGCCCGGCTGGTCCAAAGCAGTCAACACACATGCCAAACCTACTGAAGGCATGGCTTGCCAAGTAAGACTACAACTCGACACCTGGGATGGAGAGATTGACCCCTCCGTTGTTCACATGGATGACTTCGATGTTGTCCTTGGAATGGACTTCATGATATAGGCAAAAGCGTCACCGATGCCTCACCTTGACACTCTGATGATCTTGGACGAGCAGTCACCTTGCATGGTCAACATGATCGCCACGACCAGTACCAAGAAGAATCAAGTCTCAGCCTTGCAACTCCAACACCAACCTCAACCTCAAGGGATGGCAAAGAGATCTACAACCACCACCACTATTGTAACTAGAAGTGATCGCAGCGACTCTAGGAAGAAGTCAACGCCAGCATCAGTGCCAACACCGCCACAGCACCGGAAGCCACCTTTGTAGCAGAAGCCTCATATGCCCACAACTAATGGGCCCAAGAGAAGACCCAAGGCTAACTTCAACTATAATCGTACCCATTACCTCAATCATCGGGGAGATCGAGTGTCACCCAAGCAATATAGGAATCACATTCTCACCCCTCCTCAAGCCAAACCACGTAGTAGCACGATGAGCAGCCATCCTTGGGCATAAATGCAGGGGAACCAATACCCAAAAAATCCAAACCATCACTTTGACCTAGCCTTGGCCACCAATTTTCCTACCACCATCAGGGAACGTCCAAAATCCTACCTTGAAGCAGCCAGGCAAGGACTTAACTTAGGGACTAGCCATCCACCCAACCTCCTATTCAGGTGGATGGCTAGTCCCACCATCAAGGACATCCACAAGCCATCCACCCAACCTCCTATTCGGGCCTAGGAAGAAACCTTGTCTGTGGAGTAGTTGAAGAACCTTCCTTCACCAACAAGAAGTTTGAGCCACAAGCAGAAGGTGGTCTTCAAGGACGAAGACGGAATTGAGTGGGGGAGAATGTCACAAGTAACCATTTTGCTGCGCCTTCAAGTGCCATCACCACACCCACAACATGCCATCCGAGTGTCCAAGTGTGTGTCTTGGGTGGGACATTGCATGTATTTTGTATTGGGGGAGGGGGGGGCGATGGGGATTGCCAATGGCATTTATTGTAATTCTGTAGTATGATTTTTCACCTTTTTGATGTTTCTTATTGTCACTCCCCCAAAAACTTAACGTACTCTTTGACGGGAGGTAGGTAGTCGAGTGAATCAATAGCGTGTAAAGTTTAAGCACGGGATCCCCTCTACATTGAACTGTGTGCTTGTGCTTACCATCAATCAATGCAATACAAGTAGCCTTTTGACTAATTTGTGTGCCTTCTTGTTGCCTTTTGTGTGTTTTTGCTTGCATTCGTAGCCTTTCTCGACCCCATCAAGCGCCGCACGGGGCCTTATCGAATAGCCCTGTGACACTTGTACAATCGAAAGGGCTAATTTAGACCTTAGACTTCAAAAAAAGAAAAGGGCCAACCGTAGATAAATAGATCATCACCTATGCCATTTGAGGTCGATTAAAATAATGAAAAATGTTGAGTTGGCATGCCCATTCAGCATATGATATCTCTACGAGGCCCAGTCTTGAACGGTAAGCCCTACACGTCAACCATTGTTTTTGATCATTTACCCAAACTTCTTTCTTGCAAAATATCTTTGATCATCAGCTACTCTAGTCCGATCGTCTTCTCCAACCAACTCCTCCTTTGTTGTCATTCTCTGTTCATATCTTTCTTCATCTCATTAGAGGTTTGGAACAATGTATTTTGAGTAATGTTTAGGTGTTTAAACGAGTATAATAATTAGGTTTCTTGATATTACACTCTGAAATGGAATCACACTATGTATATGAGGCAAAAACAAATTTCATTATCATGCATCAAGCAGATGCCATTGTTCATTACAACTCATTCATTGTTACAACACAATAACAAGAAGCCTATCATATCCATCTTCTAAAGGCAACATAACTAATTAATTAGGCCAATACAGAAAAACCAAAGCAAAAAACATGTCTTCTTGTATATGCAACTTCCTTCATATCCATCAATTCCCCCCTTAATTCTCTAAGCTCCTTAATAATACATTTATGTGACAATCGTCCAAAATGACTACCCTCCAAACCTTCACACAAACATTTTCTCTTCAGTTCTTCAATTTGCCTCATCAACGACCTTTCCCTTTTCAAGAAGTTCCTTAATCACCTCAACTACCCTTTTTGGAAACTTTTCTATATCGTGCTACCTAAAGAAATCACACCAATTTTCCTACAAACAAAGTGCTTCCTTAGAATAAAAAAAAAAATTAAAAGAAGAAACCATATTTACACATTACCTTGTATCTTGGACGACCATAGAACCTCCTACTAGGATTGTACAAGCTACCATTCTAGGAGCTTTTAGGTCACAATGACAAAATATAGGTTGCCCTTCGTAGTCAAAGCTCCGAGACCGGTGACTTGAGTTTGATGATGATGACCCTTCCATTTCTGCAACAATGGCATTAAATGATGACGAAGAAGAGGGCAAGGTTAATCAAACTCCTGGTGTGATGTAGAAGATAACAACTGTATGTGTCTTTATAGAACAACCAGAGCTAGGAGACCACAAGTCTTTTAATAACAACCAGAGTGCTTGATTTGTATATCACTTGTGGTCGGAGATGGAGAAAACGATGGGGTGCCTCCATTGAATTTTACTCTACAACTTATTCTTGTTTGAATGGGATGACATGTAATGCTTAACGTTCAAGAGTGGCCCCCACAAAGATATCAGATGCTAAATGGGCATGCCAAGTCAACATTTTTCATTATTTTAATCGATCTGAAATAGTGTAGGCGATGACGTTACAAGCATTGTTTGGCTTTGCCTATGGTTGGCCCTTTTTCGAAGTATAGGGTTTAAATTGAACCTTTTGATTGTACAAGGGAAAAAAAGTGGCCTTTTCGAAAAGTACAAGGTTGTCAAAAACAAAAATCCATCGAGTTTGGATTATGGGTGTAATTAAGTTGAGTCAATCCCCAACTCAAAAACACAAACTCAAAACTTGACTTAGCTTGCATGTCTTTGGCTTGAATTCAACTTGAGTCAATACTTACAAGCTACTCGAGCTTGGCTTGACTTGAGCTGATTACAAATAAATTAGTATTAAAAATTATAAATAAATTAATATTAAGCATATTAAAACTATTAAAAATGAAAATATATTAAAAACTATAGATAAGTTAATATTATAAATACTATAAATAATATATTGTCAAAATCAATTATAAATGTATTTATTTATATTATTAATAATTGAATATCAAAAACTTATTATTTATTTAGATTATAAATACAAATATATTAAAAATAGTATTTTATTATGAGCTCAATTAGGTTTATGAGCCACTTGAGCTAGTTATTACGAAGCTCAATCTCAGTTCAACCAAATACTTGACTCGAGTTGAGATCGACTCAATCACTCAAACTCAATTGGTATGAGCTGAGTTCGAGTATTTAGTGAGCTGAGCTTGAGTAGCTCACGAGTAGGCTTAGGTCACTTACATCCCTAATTTGGATCACTCCCTATCCAATATATATGATGAAAATGGTTGAAAAAAAAAGACTTGTATTTTTTTGTTTTTGTTTTATATAAACTATTATCTTTTTTCCTTTTAATAATTTATTAAAACTTTCATATCAAAACAGATTTGGATTCGGATTTGGATTCGAATCAACATTTGTGAGATTCGATCATATTAGATCTAAGATTTGTATTATTGCATTGGATTTAGATATATCCTGATTCAATTAGAAGGGAACCCACATTTGTATTATTGCATAACGAGTCCAAGAAATGTGGTTTCCTTCTTAAGTCTGAGACTTTTGGAAAGTGAACTTTATTTAAGGAATAGCAAAACGCGTTTATAACTTAATCCCAAAAGTTGTGATTATAAAGAAGCCAAGTGAAGTTTGCATTCATGCAATTAGGGATGTTCATAACAAGACCCAAATCGACCAACCCGATCCGATCCAACCCGAGTTGGCCGGTTTTTCTTCAGCATCGGTCGGTTTTGGGTTACAAAAAAACATAAATCGATGGTTCAGTTCGGTTTCGGTTTTCATGTGTGAAAATCGAAACCAAACCGACCCAAACCAATTTAGATATATATTATATATATAATATATTTCAGATATTATAAATATATATATATATATATATATTTCAGCTTTATTTTAGAAATATACATATTATATATAAAATATCAGTTCTAATCCATCAAATCATTTTTAATTTCCAGGCATCCAGCCTTTGCTTTCTTAGACTTGAATCCTTTACCGTTCACACCGAGAGAATCATTCACAAAACCGACCCAAACCGATTCAAACCGAACATGTCGGTTTTACTTAGTACTGGGTCGGTTTCGGTTTCATTTCTAGGTAAACTGACCCGGTCGGGTCGGTTGGAAAAACGCCAGTAAACCGATCCAACCCAACCCATGAACAGCCCTACATGCAATGTTTGTTAGATGCAATCTTACTTCCCCAATTAAGTTGAACTGCTAGCAAAAAGAAAGAAGGGAATAACAATAGTCATGCAAAAGGCCATACCTTCAGAGTTCTTGTGGAAAGTAAGAGGTATAAGATCGGTGAATTGAAAATATCAAAATGACTTGGATTAGATTGCAATGAAAATATATTGAAATCAGAAAATCATATTGGATAGGATAGTGGATCCATATATAAATAGAATCAGATTCAGATCACCCACCATTTAAGAGGACTTTGAATTTGATGCAATAGCTTCTGGCTTAGCAAAGTGAACCCAACATTGTAGAAGCTGAATCAAAAGTCCCAGAAATCAGAATTTTCATTGAGCTAATCAACTTTTAATTTGTTGAAGCTTGTTTTGGTAGCTTTTTGAACGCAACTCAGTCGACACTAACGGCATAAACACAAACATACTCGAGCTATTGTTGATCTACAAATAGGGTTGTTCATAACAAAACCCAAACCGACCAACTCAGTCCGATCCAACCCGAGGTGGCTGGTTTTTCTTCAGCACCGGTCGATTTTGGGTTACAAAAAAACATAAACCGATGGTTCGGTTCGGTTTCGGTTTTTGTGTGTGAAAACCGAAACTGAACCGACTTAGATATATTATATATATCTGATATATTTCAATTTTAATATATATCTGATATATATATATTTCAGATATATATTTGTGGAAATATATATATATATTTATTTCAGCTTTATTTCGGAAATATACATATTATATATAAAATTTCTGCTTTAATCCATCAAATCATTTTTAATTTTTAGGCATCCAACCTTCGCTTCTTAGACTTGAATCCTTTACCATTCACACTGGGAGAATCCCTCACAAAACCGACCCAAACTGACTCAAATCGACCAGGTTGGTTTTACTTAGTACTGGGTTAGTTTCGGTTTCATTTATAGGTAAACTGACCAGGTTGGGTCGGTTGGAAAAACGCCAATAAACCGACCCAATCCGACCCGTGAATAGCCCTATCTACAAAAGAGTTGACAAAGCAAACAGAGGAGTGCAACTTGAGCAAAATCCGAATTTCTTTTATCTTGGACTGCCAACAAAATAATAGGGAAGAAACAACACAACAATGATTGTACATGTATTACGAAAACAGAGTGGGCGACAGAATGGGGTGGCACCAAAACTAAGGAAGTCTCTACACCCTTCAAGCACCTTCCCTTCTACTGTTGCGCATGTGTTACCTTTCTATACCAGGACCCCTAATTTTCTTTTTGGTATTTTATTCTTATTCAATTTTATCTTATTCTCATTTTGTACTTTTCTGATTTCATGTCGTTTTTCCTCTCTGAGGTAGAAGACAATGAATAGTGTTTTTTTTAAGGGTAGTTTAGACATTTTAAAAAAATTTAAACTGCACATGTCATCACATGATATAGATAACAAACAGAGACTAAATTGACAGTTTTCGAGAGTTTAGGGACTGTATTGGCATGTTTTGAAGTTTGGGTATGAACTTGCAACAACCCCTAAAATTCAAATTTATTCCACTAAAATGAAGAACACAACTGCCATAAATCTCTTAAAGAATCCAATTCAACACTCCAAAACAAAGCACATTAAAACTAAGGGCCTATTCGTTTCCTCTTAACTCTTATCTCTTAAGAGGAATCTTACAACTTTAAGAGGAAAATGGGTGTTCATTTCCTCTTATCTCTTAAACAGGAATCTAACAACTTTTTATTTTCCAATGATACCCCCAAAATACAAACAAAAATTCTCATATATAAGATTAAAATGGATATTTGACAATTTTTAGAATTTGGAACAATATTTTCTATATTTAGAGTTCAAAGGAAAGAAAAGTTCACCAATACCAATATACCTCTTAATGTAATTATTGCACTGTTAGACGTTAGAGCAAACAAACAGGCCCTAAGCATCATTTCATTAGAGCACATTTAGAAATTAATGGGCTAATATTTTCACCAAACCATTAGGTGATGAGTAATTTACATTCATTAGAAGAGAATTGGGAATGATTGAAACCGATCAATCTTGATATTCAATTTGTTTAAATGTCAAAATTCTGCATTTTGGAGGTGTTAGAAGTCGACTTACTATCATAAGAAGTTGATTGGTTAAGTGTTTTGGTTCCTAACATTGTCTAGGAGTTAACTTGGCTAAGGGAAAATTTTTTGGGTCATTAAGAAATTGACTACTTACCTTAAGAAGTTGACTAGTTGCTATGAAGTAGAAAAGTAGTTAATTATTTCAATTCAAATTGAGGGGTCTTGTGTCTATGAAAAGAGAAAATAGACAAATTACAAAGGGTTAGTAGAGGAGAAGCATTGAGAGTTGTGATTGGTAACCCTAATCTTAGGCTTCCCACAAAGCTAAAGTCAAAGACCTGAGTGTGTCCATGAGGGTATTGCATATTGTCAACACCCAAAAGGTGGACACTATAAACATCCCTTGAATCCCTCCTTAAACACTTCACACAATTAATCCAACACCCTCTAAAGGCTCTTGGTACCCTAAAACCCATGCTTATCAAATTTCACCTCAATACTCTTTCGTTTTCTCCATGATCAAAGCAAGATTCTTTTATGAGTCTTCTCACTAATCAAGGGCTATGATCTCCTAAATCCTCCAAATACAAGTTTAGACCCATTTGACCCTACCAATGAGTCCAGGACCCTCAAAACCCCCCCTACCAAATTTCATCTAAAAAGTCCATCCCTAGCCTTCAAACCGAACAAGATTATATTTCATAAGTTGTTATTTGCTTGCACAACTTTCTTATGGTATAACATCAACGCAATAACCTTGATTGAGAAATTCCTGGCCACCCAAAAGCTACCAACCCTTGGATCAGAATACTCCCTTGTTTGTAGCTTTTATTAGAACAACCCCAAGAACCTCAAAATATCTGAAACTTCCCCACCCTTCCTCTTACCTAGAATACCCTTAAATTCACTTTGTTTATACCACTCCTTGAAAACCTATAAAATACCCCACCTTTCCTCCTACCCAGGATATCCCCAAATTCACCTTGTTTGGACCATTTTGCCCCTAAAAGCCCTCAAAATACCCAAAATACCACACCTTTCCTCCTACCTAAACTACCCCTACTTGAGCCCTATAAATAGGGGATGTGGGGGGACCCAAGGCATTGAATCAACCTAGGGAAATGGTCCCCTTCACCTAAATATTCTTGTCACATCAGGTGAATATTTTATCTTTGCTTATTTTTCTCTTTTCTTCAAATATGTTTATCTTTTTACCAAAAGGGAAAAGGAGGGAGCATTCTATTTCGAGCCCCTTCTCTTTTCTCCATCTTCTTACCTAGAAAAGGAAATGAAGGAGGAGCTTGATGACATGGAGAAGAATGGATGCCATGAACGGATGTTGGCCATTCTAAACTGTCTCTTCTACACCCAATCATTGTTGCCCCTAATACTTTATAAAGTTTTCAATCTCCAACAGTCCATTTGGCACACAAGGTCGGCATTACCAGGATGCCATTGCTACTTGAAAGCTTTGGAGGTGCTTTGGGGGTTGGAGTTTGTAAAGTCTAATTCCCCATCTCCTTGAATCACACTGAGGTAAGCTCTCTCATGATTACTTATTTACAACCAACTTGTGCCCTGGGTAGAGAATAAATGAGAGTCTAGTTAGGCGTTGGTTCTCTTCTTCCTCTAAGTATGAAACCAGTTCCAAGAGAGGTGTGGAGAAGGAAATCCTAGTACTGCCCCACTCGTTGGATGCTAGCTTGAAGAAAAAGAGCTCAATCGAAGGCTTATCGGCTCCCATGTACCCTCAATCCAAACTCAGATCGGTTCTAGTCCAGAACATCATTAGATTTGGGTTTAACCCAAGTAGAGGCTTAGTACCAAGAGAGATGTGAAGAGGGAACCCTAGTACTATTCCACTCGTTGGTCTCTAACCTAAACCCTTTTAGGATTGTGGAAAGGATAACCCCAGAATGGTTCTTAAAAGATGAAATGATTAAGAGGTATAGAGTTCAAGCTCCTACTAAGCTTTGTTACCAAGTCCAACATTAGAGTAGATGTTTTCTATGCTAAACAAAAATGTAAATAATAGCAATAAGAATGATAATACCAATAGATGGATATGATAAATACAAAGAATTTAATAATGGTGGTGATAGCAATGTAGGCACACTCATTCTTGCACATTTATAAAGTTCACCAAAGTCTGAGAAGGCTTTCAGACATAGTTTGTAATCACCAAGAGTGAGTTCTTGAACATTTAGGAAGTTCACTAGAGTCCAATCAAGAAGGCTTTTTGACTCGGTTTATACTCACTAGGAGTAAGTTCTTGCACATTTAGGAAGTTCACTAGAATCTGAGAAGGCTTTCGAACTTAGTTCGTACTCACCGGGAGTGAGTTCTTGTACATTTAGAAGTTCACTAGAGTCTGAGAAGGCTTTCAGACTGAATTCATACTCATCGGGAATAAGTTCTTACTCATTTAGGAAGTTCACCAAAGTTCGAGAAGGCTTTCAAACTCAATTTGTACTCACAAAGAGTAAGTTCTTGCTCATTTAGGAAGTTCACCAGAGTCTGAAAAGGCTTTTAGATTCAATTCATACTCACTTTCAGACTCAATTCATGCTCACCAGGAGTTAGTTCTTGCACATTTTGGAAGTTCACCAGAGTTTAAGAAGGTTTTCGGACTCAGTTTGTACTCATTGGGAATAAGTTCTTGCCCATTTAGGAAGTTCACTAGAGTTTGAGAAGGCTTCCATACTCACCAGGAGCAAGCTCTGCTCATTTAGAAAGTTCACCAAAGTTTGAGAAGGCTTTCAAATTCAGTTCATACTTAATGGGAGTGAGTTATTGCATTTGTTGAGAGGTCTACTACATTTTGCTAGCACTCTGTTATTTCATTTTTGGTCTAGGGAAAATGACATTCACATAGAAAGGAGGGAGGGGGGTGCCTAACACCTTCCCTCTCTCCTCCCCAACTTACCCAAATGGCCTTTGTCTTGGCATGGGAGTCACCACAAATTAAAAACAGCCTAAATTCAAATTCTAGGAGTCCCATCCCATCACTCCCTTTTCTTTTTAATGATGGGTGGTGGCTCCAACAGTTCTACCATGAAGTGGGCCACTTGCCAGTGCCCACACATATCATTGTGGCCAAGTTTGTACTTCCCAAGAAAAGAGCATTCGAGACTATTTTAAACATGGATTTGCTTATGTTGTATTGTCTTAAGACTAGTAGATCCATTTGCATGTCATGTGATGATGCATCACATGTACGAAGCTTCATTGAATAACCATTTGGCTTAACCATATAGAGTGGAAATTACTAGGACCTTTGATACTAGAGGTAAAAGTGGCACGCCAATCATCTGTTGCCATGTGGGTGTCCAATGCCACCTCAGGACTTGAAGTAGCTTTAGGTCGGAATTGATCCACCAGTAAAATAGATTTGTGTCACATCAAAGTACCTAGGCTCAGTTGAAGACAACTCAAGAAAGACCGACCCATGACATCGGACATCACCTCAAACGGTTTATACAACCCAGGCCTCCGATAAGTTCCCTAACCTCGTAAAGGCCGACCTATGTCACTCACTCGTCTTGAACCATGCAAACCATCTAATACCTCTAAGACACTTGGGGGCACGTCGCTACTTAGCAGAGGTTATAGGAGTCTCCCTTGTTTCTTGGGAAAATGGCGAGCAGTCCACTGAATGATCGTTATTAGGTATGCCTAAGATCCTGGTGGTCAAGGCCCATTATCTCAGAGGCATTCTAATCGCTCCCTAGAGCCTACTTAAGGGCAATCCCTCACCCTCAAATGGTATGCTCTCTATTAGCACTTAAACTCTCATTCTGCTCTCCCTCCGCTCAACTCTCTTTAGCTCTCCTAGCTCAGCACTAACTTGATTGCTGGAGCCTACGCACCCGGGTCCACAACCCAATCACTCTGACGCCATCTCCTTTGCAGGTACAAGCCAAGCGACCTCACCTAGATCTCCTCTTCAACAGGGACCAGGGAAGGTCGTACGACATCACTATAAATGTTACTCTTGGGAATGGGTAGATAATTAATCCCCTTGATAGTAGAATCATCAATGCCTATACTTTCAAAAACATGAATCATGGTTTTGAAAACCAGACAATTGGACTACTTTGACTCAAGAACTGGTCAGGCAACTGGTTCCGTTTCACCCTAAAACAATTCTTGGGCAAAAAGTTGTTGATTTGGTCAATGACCCTCTAACCTGGGCGGTCGAACTATCGACCTAGACAATGGTTTTTTGTTGTTTTTTTTTTAATTTTTTTCCTTTGTTTAAATCAAAATGGGTCATCCCGTTCGAACTGAACAGTCAAACCGTTTGACTTGAGAATTGGTAGCCAAAATGATTTCATGTTTGATCTGATTTTTAAAACCTTGATAAGAAATTGTAGAAGGTTGAAATGGGTATTTGGGTGGAGCTGGGGAGAGAGTTTCATAAAGAAGAAGAGACTGAGCATGAAAGTAAAGCATCAGGAGCACTAGGAGTATTTTCATGAGGATGCTCCCATGGCTGATTATGGACGTCGTGTACCTCAAGTTGTTCCACTTGTTTCAAGAGAGTTTTATGGTCATTTTGATCCTGCATCTTATTTTACTACAGAATAGTTGGGAAGAGATGCGAGATACGATCTTGGGGGCGAATAGGAGATTGGAGACCCTTGAGTCTTGAGCATGGTTTTGAAAATCAGACCGGTTGACCTAGGAACTGGTTAGGCAACTGGTTCCGTTTCACCCTAAAACCACTCTTGGCCTAAAAACCATTGATTTGGTTAGTGACCCGCTGACCTAGGTGGTCGATCAAACTATCGACCTATTGACTCAAACAATGATTTTTTGTCATTTTTATTTTCTAAAATAGAACAGGCCATCCATTCGAACCAGACAGTAGGACTGTTTGACCTGGGAACAGGTCCCCAAAATGGTTATGTGTTTGGTCTGGTTTCTAAAACCTTAGTCTTGAGTTAATTCCACCATATCTGAAGTAGGAGATGGATTGGCCCATTTAACTTAAAAGGTTGAATCATTGATCCACTACTTAAATAGGAAAATGCTTTTGCTTCTAAGTCAGTTTTAAATCTTGTATTTCACTTCCACAATTAATAAAAATACTTCTTATTTATCACACTTATTTTTATAATTTTTATTTATTTACAAATTGATATTGCTTAACTATGAGACCATTGGTTGACCCATTTGACCTAGATATTTGACGCTCTCACTTGCCACAAGAAAGCTGGTTTAGTTTTCATGTCAATTTTATAATACATAGGTTTTGTATTGTCAGAATTATTTGATATTGATTTAACTAATAGAATTTATTGGTAAGAAACAAAAATATCTCAAACAAAAGAATCTAATGATGAGAAAGAAACGGAGTTAATTAACACCTAAATGATAGGGAATTAAACAAAATAAAATGTAATATTTTTAAATTACATTTTTTTTCCTCATAGTTATGCAGGGACCAAAAAGGCAGGGGTGTTTTCATCAAGAAAAAGCCAGAAAATCTTATTCGTATATTTAATATATCTTAAAAATAGGATTTAATGAGAGGGAAAAAGAATTAATATCTTAAATATAGGACTTAATTAGAGAGAATTAAATGAATTTAATAATAATAGTAGTACAAATTATGTTTTTACCCACATTATAATAAAGAGGACATAATTCAAAAATAGGGATACTTTATTCAAGAAAAAAGTCAAGAATCTAAACCCCATTCCCAGTTTTAATAGTAGTATAGATAGATATAGATATAGATTATCAAACAGCCCCTTCCATGTGAATCAAATACAGCTCCCCAAATAAAATCTCCATTTCTAAAAAAAAATAAAAAAATAAGATCCCCATTGTAAGCAAAACTTAACTCAGACCTTCGGATGATATCTTCAATTTGGTGCACCTATTCTCAAGTGTTGATAACTATTGAAAGCTCCAATGTTCTACTAAAAGAAATCTACTGTAATGACTAATGACTCTATATAGACAGGTTTTATTCCTGGTTTTAAATCAGCCCAATATAGAGAACATAAGTCCATTTGAACTAACACTGCTTCTGAGTGTGCACACATCTGAAACTTAAATGTAAATAACTAATAGAAGAAAAAAGCAGTGCATTCCCGTTAAATTTGCAAACAATTTGTAGTCCTATAAGAACATCTTGCTGCAAATTTATGACTTTACAGTAATAGCATGGTCGTTTCTATGAAAAGAAACACGCATACACTGAAAAGGAATACAAGATGGTCTTTTAATTTGCATGGACACAATGAAAACAAATAGAGAGACAAGAGACAGAGAAGTGCAGCCTAGACTGGAGTAAGTCCATGTTTAAGTGCAGCATTCCACACCATATCGATCTTATCAACGTCAATGGCTCCAACTTCATGGTGGGTCCAGCCCTCTAGACAATGAACCAATCCACCCGCATGGCATGCATGAACAACTCCTCTATCCATCGTGTACTGCACCATCACAAACAAATCAAACAAAACAATTTAGTTTCTTAATTTGTTCGTGTATGGCTGATTGGCTGATGATCATGTTGTACGTTACTAAGCGGTGCAAATGTAAGTTGCACCGGTGTAAATACATGTGAGTGCAAATGGACCGAGTGTAATTTCAGTTCAGATAATTTGCTTCTTGTTTGTGAGAAGTAGAAATGGAAGTCCTCAGATGATAGGGTGCAGAGAAGAGAGGAAAGGAAAGTTGTTTGTTTATATGAGAGAGTTGGTAGGAGAAAAGTGATGTAAATTTAATTTGCACCAGGTTTTGTGATGTAAAATTTCAACTTTTAATAAGTGCAGATGAGACAGGAAATGTAGATTCTGCATCAGATGGGAGTACAAATCATAATCAGAAAATCTAAAACCAAATGCAAAATTTACATTCAGTTTAGATTTACACTGCATATAGAACTTCAATTGCATAAGAAAAACTTTTCTGACATATTAATGGGCTAAGGACCCACAGTGAGTTGAGGATCTTTGAATGGACCCGGTCCAAAATGATCCAATAGAGAAAGCATGAATTTTATTATTTGTACTGGGTAGAGTAAAACTAGATGAAGAGATCGATCATATGTTACATACCTCACAACAACCCAAACCCTCCACGTCTTTAGGCAGTCTCATGGCCGCAAGATCACCATAGGTGCAGTCTCTTCTGAACTGGAAAATGGGTGGGACCACAAATTGATGGAAATGGGTCCCGGGTGGAGCCCATCTTTGTTCTCTTGGTGTGAGCCACTTCCCAACGATCCATGCCTAATAAAATGTTTAATCCATGGAGCATTCACTTAGTATTAATGTATGTAATTGGAACAAATTAGCAACATTTCAAATAAGTAAAATCAGAAATTACCTTGCAGTTTTGACCTGCTTGGTGCTTTGTCACTTGAACCAAGAAGTTTTGGCATTCCAATGGGGCTTCCTTTTGAATTTTCTGGAATCTTTCCGTGGCTTGGGTCAGCATCTGTAAGTGGATGTTACAATTTAAGTACATGTACATCATCATGATTATCATAAGCATCAATATCATCATAATTTGTGCTTGACTCCATCTTGGCTGTCCATGTATCATGCGCCGGACAAGGTTAATCTTATAATTATACCGAAATACAAACACGTCTTTAAAAATATTTTATGAATAGACCACTTATCAAATAAAACCTTTTTTTATCATTTTTAGGAGGTATGGTCACTTACACGTCAACACAAATGAAAGTTTTCCAAATTTTAGACCGCAATCAAGAAAATGTTTTTTGGGTTTATCAATACAAATATGTTTTTACATCACAAACGCGTGGCATTTCAATTATAAATATGCATGAATCTGAGAATATCAAACTTGATATTTTGAAGTAGAAATTATAATTTTATTGATAAACTCAAAATGTTTTTAAAATATTTCGGGTCGGTTAATGATCGCTTTCTTATAAATTTGTATTGATGAACCCAAAAGCAATAACTCAACACCACTGTATCAAATAAGGAAAGCATTTGGAAACCTCATGATCCCATGAATTTGATCAAATACCGCCATCGGTATAATATTTTTTTTCCCTTTTAGATACACTGACTCGTCCTTTATGGGTTTGGTGGCCCATTATGGCTACTGTCCGTGGCGCTATTATATTCTCCACAACCATCACTTATAGTTTGGATATCTATTTCCACTTCAACCCAGACATAAGTAGTTGGAATCATTATGGCTAGGGTTTTTGCCACGTGAAGGGACCGACAATCAAATTCAAGCTCCATATGGTCCATTTAATGATCTTTTGAGAACAAAAGCCATCCAAACTCAAGTTTATTACGGTTACTAAGGCGATGTTTGATTTAAAGGAAATGGTAGAAGAACTCATACAAGGTTTGTATTGATTTTTCTATCTTTTCTTTCTTTCAAACAAAACACAGTGTAAAGGCCAATTAAAGATTCAGCTGCTTTGAAGTGGACAACCAAGGGCTTACAAAGTCAGTCTATATAGGGAGGGGCCTTACAAAGTCAGTCTATATAGGGCGTACTCCATAAAGTCAGAAAAGATGTTTCATTTATTTAAGTCCTCCGAAATGGATGCTAAGGAAGGCAAATGTATTATATGGGGTTGAAGGGATGACTGAGTATTAATTAAATAATCAAATTAATTCTGGTTGTGCAGGAAGAAATTATCCAGGACATATATGTTCCAACTTGTTACTAAGAGTGGTTAGACAAATAGCAATGTAATAAAGAGGAATCATTAACCGGTACTTAGTTGATAAACGTGGCAAAATTGGCTTCCACAAGCCTCTTCCAAGTTAGCTTGCAATTTCCTTCTACTCTTTTATAGGTTGATGGAAATTAGTTGGACAATCATTTAATAACAAGCTTTGGGATGACCAGGTGACATGTGACTGACATTCATGGAAAGCCTCTGCAAACATGGTAAAAGTATGAATTTCTTGGACCATGGATGACAAAGAAATTAATGATTTGATATATAATTTGATTCTCATAACTCCTAACCTTCCCCTAATTAAACCATTTATTATATAAATTAATAGTAAAATATGCACAAAAGACTATTTTAACTTATTTTATTCTAGAAAACAACTTGAGTAACTTGCAAATGAAACTTAGCAAAAACAACCTCTATTACACTTGGATGGTCTAATAAGTTTGCAAAAAGAAACTTTTATACATTTACACTGGTATAAATGTATAAGAGTGTAAATTCTGATTTAATTTTTGCTTTAAATTTAATTTTGACTTTGGTGGTATTTGGTTCATAATTTCCAAAAATGTGGATATGGTTCCGGGAAAAGATCTGTTCAAGTCATGGTTCATTTCTTGAGCCATGATCTGTGAGCATTAATTGTATGATTCATATGAGAGAGAGATTTGAGGTGTAAGGAAAATGGTATAAAATTTGCACTGTCAGTGAGTGCAAATTAATGAAACAATGCAAATTTAATTTGCATAAGATAAAGAGTGCAGAACATAGTTACAGATTTACACTGTAAACAAGGAGAGGCAAAAGGAAAAATAATAAACACAAACAATCGTCCAAACCCATGCTCAACAATGAATAACCCCATGTTCTCATGTTTAGCTTATTAGTTTTTAAACTTTTTAGGTAAATCGCCCATTAATAATATTAAGTTAAGGTAACAAAAATATATATAGTTAGTCTACGTACACCCAAATGGAAAACCATATATATAGATGTTAGAGAAGGTGATTATTGAAGCTAATAAGAGGTACTCACAAGGACACGAACACCCTTTCGGCAGAGGTAGAGAGCAATGGCTCTCCCGAGCTTAGAAGTCGCCCCGGTTAGAAACACCTCCTTCACATCCTTTCCAATCTCATTAAGAATTACAGCGGCAGTGAGGGTGTTCCCATGGACTACTCGTACTCGAAGGTTGGGATGTTTCTCAACAAACAGTGTGCCACCTCCATTCAGAGCTTCGTTCTAACATTATAAACATAGCAATTGTTAGTTGTTGGAGTTTGTGAAAAACTCCTACTTTTAAGTCTAATTCTAGTATCAACAAATAATAGAAATGATGATGATGATGATATATGGCTGGGCTTAATCCGAAGTTTCTGAACTGATCCTTGATTTACTACACTTCCTGCCCCATGATCTACTACACTTTTTCTCCACACTCCGATTTCGCTACATTAAATAATCCATGTGTGATTGGTTTTACAGTACTCTAGATGTCTGTAAAAATCGGTACATGTAAAAACCCAGAGTGTAATAAATGGACAGGACACTGAACAGAACACACGGATTGCTTACTGTAGGAAGAAAATTGTGGCAAATCCAGACTCGCCCCATTAACAAGGTAGGTGGAAAGGACACGCAACCTTAAATCGCAATGCTACGTATGAAAATACAAGGATAGCATGTGTCATAACGGAGCCTACGCTCGTGTCAGGGTCTCAGGGATTGAGTTCGTATTTGCTGCAACCAAGGCCACATCACTTAATTTCTTGCCACCAACCCGGCGGCCTCAATAAAACAATGATGCACCACAAATTAAATGAAACCATGTTTTCACCTTTTTACCTGTGTTATGTGGTGTCTAAGGGTGATTCGCCGGATGTAATATGCAGGATAGGTTAGTACAACGAATGAGCACGTAATAGCTGTGTGACATATTCCAGTTCATGTGTTTTTAATCTAAACGTTTTTTCAGTAAAACAGAAATTATTCATTATTTTATTATTTTTATCAAAATAAATAAAAATAAAAATAATAAAAATGAAAAACTTACATATATTGGGATTTATTAATATTTTTTTATTATTTTTTATTAACCGAACAAAATGATTGGATAAAAGGCGCACTAATCACGACATATGTCATACAGCTATTACGTGCTCACTCATGCTTAACTCACATGCCTACTCAATTAATTTCCTACATTTCATGATGTGGGTGTTGTATCAGAAAACGATAATGATACTAAATATTCATTTAAAGTGTTTTGAAGATTCAACCCAACATGAGCATGAGTTTTTACCCAATTCCAGTCCATTGACATTCCTAAAACTATTACCCATGACCCATCTTGCCACGTGGAAGATTTTTATGTTGACTGAATTAAAAGATTGATTCTTGTTGTTCCAAACTGATTAAGACCCAAACCAATTATATGGTTAATAATATACAAAATTTTGGCTTTATATTTTTTGGGTTGTATTTTATGTTAAGGGTGGTACATTTCATAGACCATATATAATTTTGGTCCAAAATATTCATTGAATTGGATTGGTCCTGATCTATTTATAATGGATTCACATTGAACCAAATCCAGTCCAATTAACACTCCTACTTAACCCTACCCACCCCATTTAATTTATACCCATTTTTTCAAAGGACACAAAGGATAGAGGGGTTACAAGATTGAATAGAAAGGGTGAAGATGGGGAGAAATAAGAATGATTTTATTAAAAAAGAGTAATGATAGATTTCAATAAAAAATTAAAACATTAGAGGTTTTAAGGAAGAAAGAGAAAAAGGTTTTTAATATTACACATCGAGAGACTCCACGTGTGGTATGTGCCGTATGGAAAATCATCAGGCTCTATATTTCAAATCAAAATCTTGAGGAGATAATCAAATGAAATATGGATGATCAATGAAACTAAAAGCTCCAAGTAACAGAAATGAGATGGCAATAAAATATATCATCTCAATACAATTCAACTCTGGCTTAAAAAAAATAAAGAAAAAAATCAACTCAACTCGTTGACGTTGAGGCCGGCCATTCAAACCCTGTCTAACTATGAATTAAGTTTTCTTTTTTTTTGTTTTTTTTGGTATAACAACTATGAATTGGGGTTAGGCCCCACAAGTTAGGGCCTTCACGATTTCATCATTTGATTTTATTAAAGAATGGAATCAACCCTTCAACAGAAAAATTTGTTAAGAAATGAAAGTTGATTTTATTAAAGCATGGGAGAGAGAGGGAGAGAGAGAGAGACCTTGTTCAGTGCAGCAAGGCTGATGACTTTAACGCCCAATCGGTCGGCGTCGAGAATGGCATGCTCAATTTGTCTGTTAATGCCATCCAGAGCGAAAGGTATGAAATACTGCAGAGGACGAGCACATACATTTAAGTAGAGCGAACAAATATTGCAGAGGTTCTTCACTTCTAAATTTAACAAGAATATAATCAGTTTTACGCAGAGTTGCAGAACCCCACCTGAAACCCATATCTAGGAACCGACCATGTATTCTGAAGAAAACCCTTCAGACTGTAGAACGAGACGATGAAAGGCCTGGATTTGATCCACATCGCTAACATCACCATAAAAGCAATCGGCCAATACGGCAAATAGGCCAGCATCATCTTGAACGGCATCGACGTCAGTGACCGGTACAGGAACGGCGCATGCATCGACGACGTTATGTCGACGACATGGCAGAGGAAGACGAAGTCCGGCACTTTCCAGTTCAGGCCTGCAGCACAGTTTTAAGCTCGAGGATCAGTGATCAATCGATACATGTTTCATTCCACCCAGTCAACTAACTGTTTAACCAAATCTCTCAGTTAATTAATGAAGATATTATATTTTGCACGCTTTGCCCATATCGATTTGTCCTACTCTTGCTGTTCAATCGTCAAGGACCCACCTGTGCTGATCTTCTTGTGAAGCTCCCATGACTTGGTATTTAGTGTTCTTCCCAGAGCGTCGTAGATGGGCATGAAGAGGCAGAAGTTGGTGTTCATCTCAGCGCGGTGCAGGCTGTGGTATCTGCACAATCCCAGCAACAATGAATGAATGAATATAAGATTATTACAGGAGATGGTTAGAAATCAAACTCTAATTAACCCAAAAGACTAGTTTTAATCATCAACAAGGATTTAATTATTTAATAAGAGCTAAAATCTGACTCATCTTGAGATTTTGTCTGAATATTATTAGGAGAAATTAAACTGATGAAGAGATGGACAAATTCAATAGTAATTATGCTTACGTTGCTGTGTAAATTAGGTACTTAAGGAATGGGAAGAGCCGAAATATCTGGTGTGGGATGACTTCTACATTACAAAGTCCCATGCATCTCAAGGCATCAAAGATCAAAACATAGCCATAGATCAATGATATTGATCCAGCTCCCATAAGAGATGCTCCCAGTACAGGAATCCCCATGATCACATTCAATACAAGATGCTCCAGAGGGGTTGCATACCCGGCTGCACCAGACAAATTTAAGAAAGAAAGGGTAAATAAAAATCTTTGTTAATTAAAATATTCTTGTAAGGATGAGTACTCTGGAAATGATAATGGAAAACGAATTAAATCTTTGTGATTGGTTCATATATACCAGTATAGGCAGTTGGCGCTTTAATGGAATGGTGAAGTGAATGATAATGAGTAAAGAGATAGTCACTGTGGAATTGTCTGTGTATCCAATAGTATAGAGGCTCTGAAACCAACACATGGAGTATCACGGCATAGATTAACCCTTTTGAGTTCCAGGTAGGAATTTCTGTAAGAGATGGAAACATGTAACAGGCCATGAAAGCAATCCAAGCATGCAGGATTAAGAAGTTTTCCCTGTTCAAAGTAAAAAATAAAAGAGAGAGAGAAAGAGAAGGGAATAAACCCACTTAGAATGTTGTTTATTTATTTAAAGTAAATAAAAAAAAAGGAAATCAAATCAAGAACAAGAACTACCAGTTCCACTCTCTGTCTATTTGATTGAAATCTGGACATTGTTGGACAATCCGGCGATTTTTGGTTAGGAAATACATATTACAAACTGAGCACCATAACTGAAACATGGCAGCTCTGAGAGTACAGATGAGTAGAATATGAAGGCACCACATATCCTTTTGGATGTCCTCATACAAGTAGGAATAGAGCACTTTTGCTACAAGAGGTCCATACAACAGATACTGTATGTTGATCACAAATGCAAAAGCAGTTAAGAAGCAAAATAGAACAACCAAGTGACAATTAAACAATACTAATATGAAAAAGAAGATGAAGTAAATTAACAGCAGCTAGGGTTCCATGATCAGTCCATGCCTTGTAGATGCCAAAGTTCTCCCATGGCCACGTTGACAATGAGGCAGCCATTTTCCCAGGAATCAAATGAAATGGCTGTTCCGACTCTCTTCTTGGTCTTGGTTTCCTCACCTCCGTCACCTTCTTCTTTGAAATCAGCACTCAGAGTCTTGGACTTCGGACCGCTATATATAATAAGACAGAAACAGCCCAGAATATAGGAAGAAGAAGAAGAGAAAGAATTTAACACACAAATTATTATAGAAAGATGAAGCAAAGGAATTACCGATTGGCGTCCAACAGAAATAGGAAAGAAAGCAAGAAAGAAAGGCAAGAAGGATTATAAACAACCCTCTTGTTCAATCAAGCTCCTTCACTATTTCCTCAGAAGCCTTTAACTCCTACCCATCTTTCTCCATCCCCTACTTAAAAGCTCCTCCCCTTGCCTTTACTTGATGTCTAAATACAGTTGAATCTCTCAATCAACCTCTCCTAAATCTCCACATCTCTTTCTCTCTCTCTCATGTTCTTTTGTTGGGCCACACTTTTGACAATCTTACCTGCACCCACCAAAGTACAACTTCGGATTCAACGTATTCTCACTCCACATGTGACAGCTGTTTTGGTGACCTAGGCCGACAAATCAATAAGAGCGAGAGAGAGATGGTGAATCTGAATTGGGTTTTGCGGATTTTTCAGACCATGCATCTTTTAACTTCTACCTTGTTTAAGTTTACTGATCACCTAATCTCTCAAATCAGATGGTTTTTCATACAGTTGATGTGTGGTGTTGTTATGAAACCTCTGGGGACCAACAACCAAGACATGGAGCTTTAATTGCTCCCTCACCTAACAACGTCCCAGAAGATAGCATTTGCCATTTTTACTGTTTAATCGGACCAACTTTGGCGGGAGGTTCACACTCAGCAATTCAAGCATTTAGCTCGAACCGTCCAAAACCACCAACGGCTCATTAAAAATGATAAAGACAGTATCTTGAACAATCTGGTACGCGTGATTAGAATGGTGAGAAATTGATCTCAACGTTTTCACATCTGACGGATTCATCCATCCAATTGGACCAGTTTTCGAAATTTTCGTCAATTTTATCCTTTCCATTGTTAGAAACCAGCTGAACTGGGATACAGAGGAACTACCACATTGCTAACTGGGTTAGGGATAGACTGGATTTTGTTAAACAGCCACATTTGAAGTTAGGCCAAGAAAGATTAGGGATGACAATTTCTACCCTACGTTGTGGGTATTCGCCCCTATTCTCTCCGATGGAGTGGGCTTTTTTGTTTGAAAGATGGGTTTTACAACCTGCACGGGTATAGTATTAGGTTAAACCCCGACCCTCCCTGACCTACATATTGTTGGAAAGCATATAAACTTTTTCTATGTATTCTTTGAAGGAAAATGTAGGGAAAGGTAGAGAAACCTATACAAGATTTGTAAAGGTTTTCTTACCTTTCCCTTCATTTCCCTAATTTTTCCTTCAAACTAAACATAGCCTTTATAATAGGTGTTGAATTTAATAAAATTTTAAATTTTATGTGACGGATAATTAATAGTTTATGTATTTTTTACATGTCTTAATCAAATAATCGAAAATTTTGTTGTATATTTGTATTATTTTACTTATATAGTGCTTATATATAACAATAAATAACAGTAAATTAGATACATATTCTAAACCCAACCCATCCCTACCCTCAAATGCGGAAAGAGTTTTGGATTCTCAAAATACAACCCACTATAGGTTTTGAAACAAATACAGATTGAAAAGTTTAAAAAAACAGATTGAATCTAGAATTTACAAAACCCTTTTCAAATCCACCACGTTGCCGTACCGATTTCATGCTTAACATTGCAGTATAAGTAGCTTTAAATCAAATGATCTATGCAGATTGACTCATTCTGACTCTTTACAAAGTTTATGCTCCTACTCCACCTATCAAGAGAGAGAGAGAGAATTGCTTACTTACGCAACATATCTAGAATATTATGAAATGTTTGGAACCACCTGGACGGACACGGACAGGAGGGAGGGAGGGCAACACTTCAGGAGTAATATGTTTGTAACTACCCACACTGACAAGTGACAGCTTGGGACCCACTTCAAATGATCCAATATTCCATATGTGTGGTGGATGACCCATTAGTGAATAGGGATTAGACAAACAATCAACACAAATTTGTGTGCTTGGCATTGCTCAAAGAGTGAAGCTAGCCACTTCCATTCTACAACCCCAAAATGCAAAATCATTCCTTTTCTTCCACTTGTTTGTAATTAAGAAGAATAGCTGGGGAGTGGGTTTTGGGAGAACGGTATCTGTTACATCATACTGGTTGAGGGTTGAACCAAAACTGTGTCATGCATTGAATGCACTCCAACCAAACATAGCTCATCACAGCACACATTACGAATACAGGTGGAAATACATGCACAACAGCGCGGAGTTCAGGTATAGGGAACTCTCGTACCTAAATTCCTGTAGCAAAAACATGACTGCCAACAAGAACCCAACCAACTATTAAACAGGCTATGAATCATAGTAGTTAGGAGGTCGGCCTACGAGCCAGAAGCTCGAGAAGGACGTATCATAACAGGGCCGGGTTGGGCCAGTCATTAAAGTCCAATGGGCCGATTCCTTGGTCATCAAGAGACTAAACTAAACCTACTCATGACATGTAATAAAAAGAAGCTTCTGAAATTTAAAGGTTCTTTTAATTCTTTCAACTAGTGAATAATCCCGTAGTAAGTACAGAGAAGTTATATATATATATATATATATATATATATATATATGAATAAACATTAATAATTTTTATTATCATTTTTATTACTATTTATATATTGCCATTTTTTAAGACATCCATACAGTCTATGGGTCCACATAAATTGACCCTTATATGTTAAACCCGTAAAATTATATGGGTCATTAAATTCAACTTGAACTGTTTATTACTTTAATTTAACTATTATTATTATTAATTTATTTAAGTATTTAATTTAATTTTTTTGTTATATAGTAATAATATTAACTAAATTTGTAATTATTTAAATATTTACTTAAAATATTTTTTCCAACCGACTATAATTATTATATAATAGATTTGTTAATTTACATTTTGCATTTAAGAATAAACATTAATGATTCGGCTTAACAATTTTAATGGTTGTTAATAAATATTGATTCTTATTTAAGGTTTAATTATTGTATTCAATAATTATTATGGGGCATGCTTTGAATGATCATTAATGATAACTGATGATTGTTATTTCATTTTTTTATTATTTACTTAATTAAGTACTTGATTATTATTATTATTATTATTATTATTATTATTATTATTTATTTCTATAAATAATTGGTTATTATTATTATTTACTTAATTCAGTAGTTTCCAGCAAGTAATTATTTGATTTAATTTGAATTATTTATAATAGACATCTAGGCTATGTTTGATTTGAAAGAAAATGTAGGGAAAGGAAGGGAAAGACGGGAAACTTATACAATGTTTGTAAAGGTTTCCCTACCTTTCCCTACATTTGCCTTCAAACCAAACATAGCTTTAGGGTAGTCTATTTATTTGATCTAAGAGACTTACCATGTTTTATCTAGACAATGACCCCATACTAAGTAAGGGGAAAATACTGTATCATTTAATTTGAAATTTACTATTTGATAATAAAAAATCAAAGTCCTATTGAGCAACCCACCCCCAAAAAAGTATCAATAACTTGAAAATCATTAATCTATTTATAAAATAATAAAATTAGATGGATGTTTACAACAATATCACCAATATTGCTTAATATTTAGGGACATATGAATGGATAAAAAGCATTTAATGATATTCATTCAAAACGGCAAAGAAGGAAGAAAATCATTCAATGACTTGCTAAGAAAAACAATTCATGCCAAACAACATTTACAGATGCATCCATCCTCTGAAGTAAGAGATAAAAAATATATGACTACAATCAAATCATCATGTATGGCTACAATCAATTAATAATTTAATTAGGATTCCAAAGCCCATCCAATAAAGGAAACATGAAAGAAAGGAGAACAATGGGACCATCCTAAATATGGAAGTTACCTCCAAGTTAGGTGGCAACACTTCTTTTGATCGATCATGGTTACGGATTTTAAGTCTAAGCTCTCCACATTGCACATAAACTGGGTAGAATTTATCTTTAGGAAAAAGGTAGAGAAACATGTACATAACATAATGGTATGTTTGAATTATGGGAATTGGGGGATAGAAATAGGAAATGTAGGTTGAAATTATAAGTTTAGGCATGCTGATATGTCAAATTCAAGTCAATTAGAACACTCATAGATTTTTAGTTCATTCATTTAGTAGCAATTTGAATATTTTTTTATTCCATGTCTTTATTGAGTTAATATAGATTAATAATATATTAATAATTATGAAATCAATAATAATAATAATAAGTATATTATTATTACTATTATTTACTAATAATATATTCTTATTATGTGTGTATTGATTTTGAAATCAATAATATTAAATTATTATTATTATTATTATGAAATAATTAATTTGTTATAATTATGATTTTTAGTTAATTCCTGAAATAATAATTGCTTTTATATTTCTTTTAGCTTAACAATAATGGATAATGGAAAGTTTATAATTTAACTTTAACCAAATGAAATATTTATTGGAGAATAATAATAGTATTAATTATAATTACTTATAAGAACAATAGTGTAAATAAGTAGAATTGGTTATATATTTATAAAATAATTAATATGAATTAATATAAATATAAAATGATTTTATCCCGATTAATAATTAACATTATTAAAATACTTATTAATTATCATTAATTACTTTACATTCTGAAGTAATAATTATCATCGTTATAATTAGGGAATTAATTATCAATAAGTAATTATAATCAGTAATTAAATTTTATTAGGAATCATTATTATTAGTAATAATAATTATTGATAATAATAATATAAATATATAATTATATTAAGTAATATAAGTATTAATTATAATTATTGATAATAATAATATAATTAATTATTTCATATATAAATGTATGAATTATAATTTCTGATAACAATTCTAATATAAATAATTAACATTAAATATTTATTTTCAAAATAATTAATATGAGCTAATATAAATATAAAATGATTATTTTTGAATTATTAATTACCATTATGAAAATCATTATTAATTATCATTCCGAATTAATAATGAGAAATATTCTCAGTAATTAAGTATTAACTGTAACTATTATAAGGAATTATTATCAATAATTAATTAATATCAGTGAGTTATTATTATTAGTAATTAATAGCTTAAATTAATTCATTAGAAGTCGTTAATTATTATTAGTACTCCTCTCTTTCTAAAAGTTGACTCATCATCATCGTCATCATCAATGACAACTTGATAAATACATAATTTGATAAAAATAGGTATAACATTAATTTATTTTTTATCTTTTGAAAAACCGAATAAGAGAAAAATAAAATGGTTAGCATTACAAATGAAAAATTATTTGGATTTTTGCAAAAAAAATTATTGAACACAAAATAGTTGTAATTATTATAAGAAATGGTTAGCATTTTGATAATTAGTTGTTAGCATTATTGAACACAAAATATTTGGATTTTTGCAAATGAAAAATGGTTAGAATTTTGCAATAAATTATCAATAATTAAGTATTAGAAGTAATTATTATAAGAAATAATTTTTGATAATTAGTTGTTATCAATGAGTAATTATTATTAGTAATTAATAGCTGGAATTAATTAATTAGAAGTAGTTAACATTAATTAATTAATAATTATTATTATAGATTAATAGTTATAATTAATTAATTAGAAGTAGTTAACAGTAATTATTATTAGTAATCAATAGCTGTAACCAACTAATTAGTTTAGTAGTTAACATTAATTAATAACATAGTTTCTTTTTTTTTAAGAAATGATTGAAAGCGAGAGTTTCCCAATTCTCACAACTCTATATGGAGGTAGGCTCCACTCTCCATGTTAGTGGGTTCTTTTCTTGAACTACCACTAATCAGAATATGATACATGTCTAGTGGGTTCTGTTCTTGAACTACCACTAATCAGAGTTTGACAAGTGTCCATTTTGTTTAAATCTTTGAAATGACAGGTGTCTAAATGTAAATGAGCCACATGTTTGACTTGTAGGGGGCTTTGGCCTGAAATCATTACTTTAATATATATGTTAGATTGGTACAAGTGAATGATAAAACCCACAAGTTTGTAGGGGTGAGTGTGACTGTATGGGTCGTGGGTTGGGTCAAGTCGGTTCAGTGGGGTGAGAATAAACGTGGATAGGCCATTGGGGTGGGGGAGGGGAAAAAATATACATGGTGGGGGGTGTACTTACTATAAATGGAGATTCCTAGGCCATAGGTGGGGCCATGCCCCCCCTCCCCTGGAACTTATCCTATCAAGATCGTCTTAGGGTCAGTTATGGCCTTAATGGTTTCAAATTCAATTCTAGGGTCTATCCGTGAAACTTGTTCTTTATAAAAATAATCATGATATCACAATCATATAATATTTAAACTTGAATTTTGATAATGGTAACATATAGTTCAAAACTTATATATTACCTTTATTGATTAAAATAATTAAATAAAGTATTTTAATCTATAGATTATTATAATATATTGATATATAGTTCAAACATATTATGGTTAAAATTTTGTAAATATTATCTTTTACATTATTAATTATACACATTCAAATATTAAATTGAAGAAAATTTTCAATTCACTTAAGTGGCTTCACGGTCAAGTGATACCATGTTCTTCATGTCAACAAAGTATTTTGAGATTTATTTTAAGTGAAGTTCCAACGCCGATTCTAAAGGTGGTTCAGGTAGGACAAACCCCTAGACCTTGGAACTAGTTTGAATGGGAATCGATTCCAAGATGTTGGAACCAAACCCTACCAATAATATACTGAGTAAGGTCAGTTCGAGGCCGATTCAAAGTTGGTCCCATTTGTATTTGCTATTAGGCTCCAACCCCTATTTTAACACATGCCCCTTGAGAATTTATATAGCCTATCAGAAAGTAAATAAATATTTCTCACTATACAATTTTAAAATTCACAGTTCTCCATGTCAATTTACAATTCACATAGCTTCTCAACCCCCTTAGAATTGAATTTTGTAATTTTTTATTGAAAATAAAAAAAATCAAAATCCAGCTATTTAAACTCACATATAATCACACAGGTCTCTTCTAATATAATATATAAATAAATTAATCTGACATCTTTTCACAATTTAACTGAAAGGCCAAGGCTTCCTAAGATCGGTTGTTAAATGAAGTTTTTCACTGTAAATGATAATGGAAACAAATTCTTTAAATCAACTTGGACCAAATAGTGTCTGGCTACATTTGGTAAGAGTGCAAATGCTGAACCGAAATGAATGTGTAATCAGGTTCAGTTTTGCAAGCATTTGGTAAGAGTATATTTTTGTATTAAAAATGACAATAATTATCTTTTTTTTCTAATATATTTGTATTCAAAATGGGAGCAAAGTTTGCTTCCAGAAAATGGATACAAATTTTGTACTCAGTAAATGTAAAACTTGGAATTCGTGTAACCATCACAACCAATACATTTGGTAAGAATGAAAAATTTATAAATGCAAAATCATACCAACTTTGTATCTTCATGAACCATACATATATATTTGCATTTGAAATACTCTTATTAGATAAAAAGAATCTCATCAAAATGAATTATCACTAGAACATCTTATTTGGTTACAAAAAAAAAATCATTATTTCTATAGCATTTTGACAATAGAGATAGGGCCCGTTTGGCATGTCTTTTTGAGAAGATCTTCTGGTAATTCTGACATGAAAAAGATGCATTGAGCTTTTGCACGAAGACTTACGTTTGGCAGACATGCATCTTTTTGTGCGATATTAAAACGCAAAAAACGTGAGAAACTTCATTTAGAACTTCCCGAAATCAGCCCAAAATGGGCTTCTCACATCTTTTTGGCATCCTATCTTTTGGCAGCTAAATCTTCTGCATGCCAAATGAAAATAGTCCACAAATCGGTCTTCTTAACTTGTAAACAGCCGGAAGACTACACAAGATAGACTCTTAATTAACTCTATCAACCTCAACGCTTAACAAAGATATAGCTTGCTAAAGTGTATAATGAGTACAAGCAGAACACAGCTTCATACTTTTCAAGGTAGGCCATAGACGGGCAGCCTATAAATCATGTCTCACTACAAAAAATTGGTGTTTTGGTGATGTCACAGAAAATTTTCCACGACGTTTACACAGATGTTGCATTTATAAAAGTCTCAAAATTTTGTAATGTTGCATCTACAAAAAATTGGTGCAAACGCAAATGTCACCAAAAGATTTGCATGCATCGCTCAGCGCAACTTTCGGCGACATTTACATGCATCACCAAATAAAATAGGTGAGCAAGTTTAATTGAAGTGGGTGAAGCAGGAGGGAAAGAAACGAGGAGTGAACGAGAGAGGGAGAAGAACTAAAGTGAGGCAAGCAGGAAGTGGAAATAAGAAAAATGAAGTGGAAACTGGAAATTTAGTGGGTGGGTTTGGGCAGGTCTAGAGTTTTAGGTTTTTTTTTTTTTCTTGACATTAAAAAATCAAGTTTTGGATTGTAATTTTGTCCTCACTAATAATCAGTTCAGGATAAAATAGGGTTGTCAAAGGATCAGGTTTAACTGATGGATTTGAGCCAATCGAATTAACCCACTATAATGGTTCTGGTTTCATGATTTTTCTCGATTAATGACCGGATCAATTATGGTTTTTACCTGTTCTAAACCAATTCAAATCCAAGATCAATTGTTTTATTAAATATATAATATTTTCTTAGTTTTTTATATTTTTTATCATATAAAATGTGTTTGAAATGTTAAATGTGATAGATAATAACTAAGATAATATTATTTATTTATTTATTGGATATAAACTAATGGGACCGTAGGGTCGGGGTCAGTCATCCGAGTTTAAAAGGTAATAATATAATTATTTTTGGTTTTCAGCAAATGGGACTTTAGGGTTGATTTTCAGGTTTGGGCCTGGTAGGTAGGCATCTAACCTTACCCCTATTAGTTAATTATTTATGGACTTCAACTAATGGGACCATAGGTCAGGTTTTGGATGCGAGCTCAAGTAGGGTTGGACATCTAAGCTTACACCTATTTATTTATTGTATTAGTTTTATATCTAAAATGATGAATTTTATAGATAATATATAAAATTATTTTAGTTAAAAAGAATTAGATTTATTAATATATTATTAGGATTGTCAACATGTCGGATCTAGGTAGAAGTAGAACCAAGCTGACAAAAGATCTTATGTGGAACAGAACTAAACTCTATAAGGTCTGTAATTTTAAACGTAGAACCGAACTGATTAATTCTATTGCAATTGGATTTGATCTGATGGCGTGATTATAATAAACCTGTTGAAAATATTAATCAGGACCATAAATTAGGAACTGAAATTACCTAATCTTAGAATCAGAATCAGCCCAATTGATTCGTGCCTATTGGATCAGGCCTAACCCACTGACATCCTAAATATTATTATCACTCGATCTATTGGGTCAGACCTGATTATCCGGATTATTCAACATGGTTTTGGGTCTATACTTTTGTCCTAATTAATAATCAGTTGGGAGGACTATAACACTTTGTACCTACGATCTATACTTTTCCTAATTAATAATCAGTTGGAGGACTATGGCACTTAGTCCCAACTCCCAACCCATTGACAGCCCTACACGAATTCAATGGGTTAGATACTTGGATTGGAAATTACCATTCCTAGTTAAGCATCCAATTTTGGGGCTTTTTGTACTTGTACCTACGATCTAGTTTTAGGTACAAGCAATTTCCAACCCCTAAGGTAGGGTCGAGCATCTAGGTTACTGGTTACCCTTATCAAAATGTATTTAATTAATTAACTAGTAAAAAATATTAATAAAATAAAGATAGTAACTAATAATTATATATTAATTAATAATTGATTAGCTACTTATTAATATTAATAAATTAAATAACTATTTAATTAAAAATTTAATAATAAACTATTAATAATTGCTAATTAATAAAAATAGAATAATACAAAGTAATTTTTTGACCCGAGTCAAGCTTGGGTTGGGTTTGGGATTTTATTAACACACCCTATTGCGGCACTATTAAGGGTGCAAATCAGACTAGGTTTGGTCAAGTTGAGGTCAACACTAAACCAACTGGAGCCAACCCCACAAACTATTTTAGACTGGGTTCGGGCTAACCCAGCCCGAGGTGCAATCCTATGGATCATGATACCCTTATTAGTAACTTCAACTTCATAGGGAAAGTGTCACCTTAAAATCTACAAATCAAAATCCTACTTAAATTAATGGTTTTTAGGTTTTAAAAATATATTATAAAAAATTGCATGTTATTAAGGTGCTATTTGGTATTACTGTATAAGGTTGAACTCCATTAGGTCAAGTCAAGTTTAAAAATTGCATGTTACTAAGGTGCTGTTTGGTAAGTTTAAAAATTGCATGTGAGATTTTGCATTAAGATCTTAGCGGTTTGAAGACCATTTAGTTAAGGTGCATTTTCTTGTGTATCTTTTTGCACAAAGACACGATTCCCGAAAATAGTCTAAAACGGGCTTTGCACGTCTTTTCAGGGAATCATCTTTTGGTGGCTAGATCTTTACCCAATCAAATAGGAAAAGACCAAAACGTAAGTTGTTGGGCTTTTAAACAACTGACAGCTTGTGGTGAAAGACATGCCAAATAGGGCCAAGTCATCTCAGGTTGGGTTTGCACATGGGAACATTTGTGGGTCGAATTAAAGTTGAGGAAAACCCATGCTAGACCCAATTTGTTGACATCACTCGATACAAGCAATTATATATATATATATATATATATATATATATATATATATATATACACGCGCAAATGAGTTTTGACAAAATATTAACGGACCTTAACGATAAGGGTAAAGTTAGTCAATTGTTAGAAACAGTAGGGGTAGTGTTAGTCAATTTTCAAATAATAAAAGTACACTTAATCAATTAGCTAAACCATAAGGGTAGTTTAAGAAATTTACCCTAATTTTTAGCATTAACAAAAATGTCAACTAAAAGTTAATTCTCAAAATTTTGGCAAACAATATTTTCATTTTAGTAAACAATAGATATGTTATTATAAAATGTAAATCAAAATATTAATTGATAATCTATAAAAATATATAATGCTAACTTAAAATATATTAAATCTTTTTAAATTTTGAACATATTATATGAAAATTCATAAATTTTAATTAGTACAATAATTATTTCATTATTAATATTTTTATTTTTATAATATTCTAAAATATATTTTTTAATATGATTAAATATAGATTAATGGATTTGATTGATTCAATTTATATTATATTTTTAAATATTTTATAAATAATATTTTTATTTTTGTAAATAATAAATACATGATTATTTGATGCAAAGTAAAATATTAATTAATAATTTATAAATATTTTAAGATACATATCATGTGCAAATGTATAAATTTTAAGTATTAAAATAATTATTCTCTTATTAATATTTTTAAATTTCTTTAAATTAAAAATCAATTTTTGATATAAATGTGGGTTTGATAGATTATTTATTCCATTGATTTATAAATTATTAATTTTAAATATTTTTCTTTTGATTTATAATTGAAGTTGTTGAAGATGGATTTTATGTAAATATTATGTAATAAAAGTTAATTTATTTCTTTATTAACATGAAATAAAATTTGGTTTGGTTGTCAAAATGCAATAATCTTGGGCGCCAGGCGACTTGCGGTCTTAGGTTCAAATCACACTCAGTGTTCTTAATATTGAATTAACACCGCTCCTACAGTTTTTAACCATTGACTAATACTTTTCTCAGCTCCCGTATAAAGATAAAAAGATTATTTTACCCTTATTCTTTCTGACAACCGAGATGAATGAACCGTCACACCCTTCATCCTCTTTCTTGTGCTCTCTTGAAGAAGCAGAGAACGAGTGAATCGAATAAGGGCGGCGGCGGTGGCGGTGGCGGTGGCGGTGGCGGTGGCGGAAACCCCTGTGAAACCCCTCTCTCTTTCTCTCTTCCTCCTCTGTGCGACGGCGACGGCAGCGGCAACCCCCTGTGAAACCCCTCTCTTTCTCTCTCTTCTTCCTCTAGGCAGCGGCACTCCATGTTCAGATCCACCGCTGCAACAGAGGTGAACCAGAGGCGATGAGCGGCGGTGAACAAAAAGTGAACCAGAGGTGATGAGCAGCAGTGAACAGAGGTGAACGGCGGTGATGAGCGGCAATGAGCGGTGGTGAACAGAGGTGAACCAGCGGTGAGCGGCGGTGAACAGATTTCGATAGCAGCTGAGGCGGTTCAAAACCTTGTTTTCTCTCGTCTTCGCACTCCTCTCTCTCATCTCCGTATTTATTGGCTTCAAAATTTGCGATTGAATTCAAAAGGGGCGAGACAGATTTCGACAACAACACATCTGTACTGAGCTGGATTTTGATTCCTTTTGAATTTGGGTCTGCTTACTACTCTGCTAAGGCCTTGCTATCGGTGGTCTTCGGAGATCAAATTCAGGCAGATTAATGGCATTTGGCTTTGCTGATACTGTTGCAATCCATCTCGACAGTGGTTCTTATATTCCATTTGGACTTGTTCTATTGTCCGTTTTGAAGTTTGAACCTGGTTTAGTATTTCTTTTTAGTACTGAATTGATGAGCGGTGCAGATATAGATTTGACTGGTCGAGTTCGGAGAGATTCTGACATTCATTGGTGCTTCTTCCATCGCGGTAGTCGAATTCTGTACTGTTAGGCTTCAAATTTTGAAAGATTTCAGGATTCCTCTTCGTAAATTGCTCCGTTCTGTCAATTGGAAGAGCTTCTGTTTTCTGATTCGCGGGGTCTTCTCTCTATTCTCTCTCTTCCTCTCTCTTTCTCTTTCCTTCCACTTTTTTTTCTTCTTCCAGAGAAAGAAGGGGAGAGAGACCAGAGGCGGAGGGGGATGTCTCTAAGGGGTGATCTAAGAATGAAGAGAGAGAGAGAGTGGGGATTCATAACGAAGGTAATATTGGGTTTTGAAAAAATTTTATAAATCACGTGGGGTTATATGTGCCGAGATCGTAAGGAGTATTAAGGGATGTTAATGACAGGAATATAGTTAGTCAATTGTTAGAAACAGTAAGATATGTTAGTCAAATTTCAAACAATAAGAGTACACTTAGTCAATTACCTCTATATTGGTGGATTGTATTTTCTGCAAGCTTCCAATAATCCAACTGCCATTTTTGTTTCTTGTCCCTTATAGGGGAAAACGATTCAACATGGTAGAGAGCCATGCAGAATGCGCTACAGACAAAGAATAAGCTCGCTTTCACTGATGACACACTTCCTCAACCAGAGCTTGGCTTAAGTGTATTTCAATGGTGATTGCCTAGCTCTTTAAATCAGTAGCTGCATGAGAGTGTAGTGTACATTGATACGGCTTAGCAGATCTGGTTTGATCTAGCAAAGCGATTCTCACAAGGAAATATTTCAAGAATATATGAAATCAAACAAGAAATCTCCCAAGCTCAACAAGGAAATAAGTCGATTGCAGCATATTTCACTAAACTTAAAGGTCTATGGGATGAGTTAGCCACCTTATCTCCAATCCCTGGTTGCATCAACTGCGATGCGAGGAAAGAAGTCTTGGCTGAAAGGGAACGTGATCACTTGTATTAGTTCCTGATGGAACTAAATGATACTTTCAATACAGTCCGGTCCAACGTTCTTGCCACCGATTCTCCATTGGGAATCAATTGAGTATATTCCTTGATTGTCCAAGAGGAACATCACCAGTTTGTTGTCGATCACCATGCGAAGCTTGACCACAGAAGCAGCGGTGATGCACACTATGAGGAAGGATGACCAAGAATTTAGGAGAACCCAAAGGTCACCCATGCTATGATCAATTGCCATCGCAATGCTCATACCAAAGACAAATTGGGACAAGAACAGAGCCAAATCCAAGAAAAAAATGGTCCTAGTGGTCCATCTAACTCCATTCCATCACAGCCAAGATCCGTTCTACATGTCACCGACCAAGAAGATCAAACATCTACAACAGACCAATCACCGATTCCTGGACTCTCTGCAGAACATTACAAGCAACTGATGGCTATGCTCACTAATGAGGTGTCTCTGACTTCATTCGTGAATTTCGTCTGTATGTCTCCTAAATCTATATACTTTCCATTTCCATCCTTGAAATGGATACTAGACAGTGGGGCGTAGGATCACATGACCCCCACCTCGACTATATTGTCTCAAAGACAAATGACTCATGCTGAAGATAAGTTTGTCCGATTACCTGATGGATCTACATTGCCAGTAACCCATCATGGTTTGGTTTTACTGGCACAGACATTGATCGACAATGTCGTCTTATGTGTTTCAAACTTCCATGTTATCTCTTGTCTATTAGTAAACTTACTTCACAATTGGATTGTTCTGTGAGTATTTTCTTCTAGTTTCTATATGCTACAGGGCCATGCCTCCAAGAGGTCGATTGGTCTAGGTAGGCTTCATCAAGGAGTATACCATGTTCAGTGCCATTTCCTCAATAAAACTGACACATGCAATAGCTACTGCTGTGTCTTCTTTAGATTACATTCTTTGGCATTGTCAAATGGGACATGCTGCTCCATCCCGCATCACCACCATCTTTGGTTTTTAACCTTCTGAGAACAATATGTCCCGTGAAACGTGTCATCGAGCCAACTAGCTCGCTTACCATTTCAGCACTTCCTAGGCAACTTTAGCTTTTGAGCTGCTACACATTGACATTTAGGGTGGCTACAGAAAAACCTCAAATTTTGGAACTCATTTTTTTTGTTACCATTGTTGATGATCGCAGTAGGTGTACATGGGTCTTCTTAATGCAGCACAAATATGAGACCTACACCAACTTTATCATATTTTATCAAATGGTTTCAAGTATGAGACCTACACCACCTTTGGCCTTTCAATGGGGGACTTCGATTCTGTAATGGTTTTTTATCATGAAATGGAAGAGGAGTTGGAAATTCATCCTCATGCTTATAGTTTAGTGATGTGTGTGCTCTGTAAGGATGGTAGACCTTCTAGAATTTTATGTACCTGGGAATAGGTAAGAGTTTGACTCTCTTTGGATCCTTTTGGTTAGGGGTGTTCACGGGTCGGGTTGGGTTATTTTGAATCATTTTTTTCAATTGATCCGATCTAATCGATTTACTTATTGATTAAACCGAAATCGATCCAAACATAAAAGGTCGGTTTAGTCGGTTTTTATATATATTTTAAACTAAAATATCTATTTATATTTAAGTTTATTTCTTTTTAGTTTTTATGCAAAACCAAAATATATATTTAAATCGATTAGTTTTTTATGTAAATTTGATTTTTTTTGTCAATATATATATTAAAATTTATACAAAACTGAATTAAATATTATACTATTATATTATATTTGTATTGGTTTTATGTTTTTAGTTTTTATCATAAATAACTATTTTTTTTCAATGTTCAAACAAAACACAAATAAAATATATTCATATTTAACATATAGGGTAGGGACTAATTAATAATTACTTAAAAATATAGAATCAGTTCGGTTTGATTTGATATATTAAAATCGAAACCTAACGGATTTTTCAGTTTATTTTCTCATACAAACTGAAACCGATCAATGATTTTGAAAAACTGATCAACTCAGGTCTGGCTGGGTCGGTTTAATTGGTTTGACATTTAATGTAAACAGCCCTACTTTTGGTTGCCTCTAAGCAATCCCTTCATCATTTCTTGACATAGGCTCACTGTTTTGGTTCAAAAACAGGACCAGAGTGGAGATACCACGAGAAAGCTTCACTGATCTACCGAAGAACAGTACCTGGGGAGCAACTTTTTCCTTGGATTTCTCTGGAACGCCTCTCTTTGAAGACTTTACCTTTCATCGTTCTACCACGAAATAGACTTCCCAGTTGCAGTTGCAACTCTCTTTGCAAGGCACCAGGTATGCCCTGTTTTGTTTTTTCTCTTAAAAGCAATATTTTAACTCGATATATTGTCTGATATATTAGTTTGGATCTTAGAAGTCTGTACTTTTTTCTGTAAAACTGATTTATTATAATTTTCATGGAGTTTAAATCTACTGTTCGCTCAAGAACGAACACTGTAGACATATATTTGGGTGGGGAAGGCGAACTAGCGTATCAGGTATATAGGTCGGATTGCTATATCTACCCACTTCATATCCGGTCCATTTAACTGAAGCTATATGCCTTATGTTAAATGGATCGGATGCGATGCGGATATGATCATGAAGAAGACAATAAAGTGGATAGGGTATGGTCGGGTTGGTAGACTTATCCATATCATACCCGGTCGATCGGATACGATGCGGATATGATCGTAATCCGATCCATATTCAATCCTTTTATTGTCGTGTTAAATTTTAAATAATTTTTTCTTATAAATACAGTTACCGTATTTTTAATTTTTTTTTGTAAGTTGGTAAATATCGTTACCAATGATTAATTACCGACATATTTGTATTAACTAATATTCAATCCATATTGATAAATACTGTTATTCATACTGCTATTAATTAACTAATCTGACCCATATTCAATACATATATATGGTTAGTAATAAATACTATTATTAATAAAAGTACAGTATTTTTACTAATAAATACTGTTATTAATAGATAACAGAATTTATTTTTGGTAATTTTCAAAGTATTTTGGGTAAATACTGTTTGAGTATTTTTAAAGTCTTTTGGTAAAATTTAAAAATATTTTTACTAATAAATAGTGATAAGAAATGGAAGTATAACAAATACTGATTTTTTTTTGCAATTATTAACTGAAGAAATAATATAACAGTATTTATTTTTTTGTTATTTTTAAATTAATTTTGAAAATTTTGTGTAGCTTTAGTAATTTTTAATGCATTTTTGGTAATTTTAAAGTAAATACTATTAACAAACACAAATCCAATAAATACTGTTGATTAATAGTAAATTACAAAAAATTATGATGATTATTATATAATACTAAAAATAACGGTAAAATTTACCAAAAATAAGAGTAGAAATTACCAAATCTCTTTTTAATAATAAATATCGTTAATAAAGTAAGAGTAAACATTACCAAAAATATTTTAATAATAAATATTGTTGAAAAAATTACCATAAATACTTTACTTTTTGGAAACTATTAATTTAAAAAAATAATATAACAGTATTTATTTTTGGTTACTTTTAAATTATTTTTGGTAAATTTGGGTAATATTTTTAAGTATTTTTGATAATTTTTAAAGTAAACGCTGTTAATAAACACAAATCCAATAAATCCTGTTAATTAATTGTAAAAATTACCAAAAATTACAAAAACTATTAATACAAAGGTTCAAAATATCGATACACCCGATACATCCTCTATAGGGGCGTATTGGGCTATATCAGTACTTTTTTACTTTTTTATTTTCTTTTCAAAACCGGTTCAGGGGACGGTTTAAGGCTCCTCTACCCCCCTGAGCCGGTCAGAACCCCGATACACCCTTTGTAGAGGCGTATCGGGAAGCTCTCGAAATGATACGTATTGGCCGATATGGGCCGATACGCATCAATACTTTGAAACTTGATTAATACTAAAATTTATAGACATGATGAAGCTAAAGTCAAGAGTAATTTTGTCATGAAAAATATTTAATAAGCTTGATTGGCCATTCATGGGTAATTTGGTCATGTAAAATACTTAAATGCTTATGTGAACAATTTACATTAATAACCACTAATGGTAAATTAACAAAATTTAACAGAATGTGAGTTTTAGACAATAAAATACACTGATATGGTGCTTCTCTAGAGGTTTTGAAAAAAAAATAAAAATAAAATCATGTTGCATATAAGAGAAATGCTAAAAAGTCATGATGATTTTTAGATAATATCCCAAAAATTGAATATATTAACTTCACTAATTAGTAATAATTAAGAATAATTAATTAATCAGCATTAATTAATTTTTGTTAGTTTTGCATAATTAACAGTAATTACATTAGTTATTCAAATTAGAGTGCAAGTTAATTGTGGTTTAACTAGGAATGATCGTGGGTAGGCCCGAGTGTCCTAGGGTTCAACTTGCTTCACATTTCTTAATCAAAAGCTCGTTCATCGCACTGATCCCCACTAGTAGACAGTATTGTTTTGTATAATATATATAGATAGGATTGTGGAATTGGGGCTAAGTCTACGCTGACCCAGACCAATCCCAACTCAACAGCACACTACCAATGCGTGAGATGGACAAGAATGATTACTATGAAATTCACAGTAGGGCCACAGTTAATAGATTTATCAAACGTGGAAGCTTTCCCCATCATTGTGTACAGTCAAACCAATGGGCTTCCTATAATGGCAGCACTGAAAGGATTCTATTGGCCCATGAGCAATACCAACAACCGAACAGATATTGCAAATGATGGGTCATCAACAATCCCAACAGCCCAAGTACATAGCTAAAATTTGTTCAAAATCAATGGAATAGAAGTTATGTAAGCTAATACAACAAAACAATATTTCCTTTTCATGTGAAGGATATACGATAATAATAATAATACTTTAGGGTTTAAAGATGTAAAGATCTATTAAGAATGAATTCACCCCATATGGACAACAAAACAATATTTCCTTTTCATGTGAAGGATATACAATAATAATAAATAATACTTTAGGGTTTAAAGATGTAAAAATCTATTAAGAATGAATTCATCCCATATGGCTCACATGGACTCATTAGCTGTCTCAGACAATTGTGCTTCCATATTAAAATGCTCACTGTCATTTACTTCTGCAAGAGGTTAAAGATGCCAACTCATACTACAGATCTAAGACAAATCTCTGAAATGGGACGCTCGCAGAGATTTACATGACCCACTTCAGTGACCAGTCACCATGATTGGATGACTCTAGATCTTGGTGCTTGAGATTCTATAATCAAGGGGTTTGCATCATTCACTTGTATCTATCTGCATGAACGACCAGAAAAGTTCTCTGTGGACCCTAGACAAGATGGGTCTTGGTGCTCTGCGTGATGGAAGCATATTAAGTGTGAAGATTGCTTGGAAGTGGACTCTAAAACTTTCCCACTCTTGCAAAACTCCAATCATCCATGATATGCAGACGTGGAAAAGACGTGTAATCAGCCAATACCTGCATCTGCACCAAATAACATCTCAGACAAGAACAGACTACCTAGATAGCTCTTTCACATATCACGGCCAATATATCAATAGAGATTAGAGAAATTTGAGGGTGACTCTTTCTCTCTCTCTCTCTCTCTGTATGTGGCTAGATTTATGTTTTTATGCTTAGAAAGTTGGTCTGTCAAAGCTTGGAAATAGACGGATCTTGCTTCAAGGAATCATGGGTGCCTTCGAGGATTTGAAACCTGTTATAGCTTTGGTAGTATTGCAGTTTACCTATGCTGGGCTTTCTATATCCACTAGATATGCTCTGTTACAAGGAATGAGTCCCAGGGTGTTCATAGTTTACAGGCAGGCTATAGCTGCTTTGGTCATTGCACCTATAGCTTACTTCTCTCAAAGGTTGGTGCATCATCTCTCTCTCTCTCTCTCTCTCTCTCCCTCTCTCCCTCTCTCTCTCTCTCTCTCTCATATGATTGAGTGGATATGTGTTGACAGGGCAATGAGAAGTAGGTCTTCTTTAGGGATAAGGAGCTTTTCTTTGATATTTATTGCTTCTCTTATTGGGTGAGTTTATATATAGATTGTTTTTCATAATTCATTCATAAAAGGTGTTTGCTCTATATGTTGATGACTCGTATTTTGCATCCTTCGACAGTGTAACAATCAATCAGAACGTCTATTTTGAAGGTCTATACATGGCCTCTGCATCAATAGCAAGTGCAATGGGTAATCTACTCCCTGCAGTCACCTTTCTGATCGCAGCCATTTTGGGGTAAATTGCTCAAGACCCATATCTATAATTGGCTCTGCAATTGATTGATGACTTCTGAGGAAATATGAAAGGGATTTCAATTCTAGTGAATGATTGAAGTAATCTTAGTGGGAATAAACTCTGTATGTGTGTTTGTGTGTGTGAATATCAGTTGTCTGATTTCATATCAAGTGGGAAATTGAGAAGTCATTTTGGTAGATCCCAAATCAAGTTCAAGGCTAAGTCAAACCAGTTAACACTACAGACCTCAAATTCTTTGTTGTGTCTCCCTGACCCAGCTTAATTTGCTTCAAGAGTAAAATCTCTGTTCTAGTCTTGATCCTAGGCCATCTAAAAATTAGTGGGCTATTAAAATTATCAAAGAAAAAAAAAGAATTTTGGGTTCATTAACTCGGGCTTGCTACCAGTTATGCAGAAATTAAAACAGGTCTGAGGTCAATTTTGCTGCTTTGGACTATCCTCATTTAATCAAATACAATTTTAAAAATTCAGATGAGAGAATGCACATTTTTCATCTTTCTTCAGACCCTACTAAAACTTGAACAAGAAATTGGATGTCCTTTAGATCTATGGGAAGATAAACATGTTTTATGCTTGGACTTTAGCTCACCAAAAGCTATAATTACAAAGTAGATCTCTAGATTCCAGGAACTAACACTCTATCCTGTTCTGTAAATTGTTCAGATTAGAAAAAGTTGACATAAGAAGCTTTAGAACAATTGCAAAGGTGGTAGGAACACTTGTCTGTGTTGGAGGAGCCTTATCCATTGCATTGATCAAAGGGCCAAAGCTGCTTCATGCCACACAGCCAACCCCTGTTTCGCACTCGGGAGGTGAGAATTGGCTGATGGGTTGTCTCCTTCTCTTTGGAAGCAGTTGTTGCTGGTCAATTTGGCTCATTTTGCAGGTATCTTGAATTCAAAATTCTTCAACTGTTCAAGTATTTGGATCACTGAATGCATTTTGGATCTAATAATCAGGTTCCCATGTCTGCAAGCTATCCTGACCACGTATCCTTATCAGCTTGGATGTGTTTCTTTGGGGCATTACAATCAGCAATCCTGGCTTTCATCCTAGAACCAGACCTTACAGTATGGAAACTGCACTCAAGTTTTGAACTTCTATGCTGCTTTTATGCAGTAAGTATTTATTTTCATAGTTCAAATAAGTTACCTTTTCAGTTGCTTATTAAAATGTTTGCATTGAGAGATTTCTTTCCTATGAACTTGATGCAACAGGGTATTGTAGGATCTGCTGCATCTTTCTATATTCAATCCTGGTGCATTTCACGCCGAGGCCCACTCTTCTCTGCAATGTTCAATCCTTTGGGAACAGTTATAATAACCGTCTTTGCTTGCTTGCTTCTTCATGAAAAACTCTACGTTGGAAGGTAATAGGTCTCAAGGCCTCAATTGAAGTCAAACAGTACAATTCTATCAGGATCATTTTTCTTTCAGGGGTCTAATGTTAGCCTCTGCTAAATTGCTACTGTTTGCATTCAGCATGGCAGGATCTGTTGCTGTAGTGGTTGGTCTATATGCTGTCCTCTGGAGTAAAGCTAAGGATCTTGAAGAGATGGAACAAAAGAAGGGTCCAAGAGATAATCCTTCAAAGATGGTAACAGTGGTGATAGATGAAGATGAATCATTGGAGAAGAGCTGCAAAACAGATCTGAAGGAACCCCTTTTGAATGGGAAATCATCTGATGGCAATGGAAGTGAAGGCATTAGCAGATGATTATTCTTTTTTATTGGGGAATTGGAGGAATTGGAGGCTCCAGTGAGATGTTTTGGTTGGTCTGTAACTGTATCTGATATGGTCAAGAGAGTCCATTTGAAAACGATGGTCTTCTTACTTCTCTAGTTAAGTGCAGAAGTGTCTTCCTGTGTTGGTTTATATATCAATGTTTTAAAAACCGACCTGGAATAGAAACCACTTTGGCCACTGGTTTCTGGGTCAACAGTTAGACCATCTGGTTTAAATAGATAAGCCCATGACATTTTAAAAATTTTATAACTAAAATAAAAATTTGGCCCAAAAACCATTGTCAGACAAGTTGACAATTTGAACGCTTGAATCAGAAGTTCACATCATGCCCTCCCAATGGCTAGTACTGGAGATGTTCTTCACAATGCACACTGAGATGTGTACGTGGGGTGCCTGCGGGGTGCGCCCTGTAAGGCGCTGATGTAAATCATGTGATCTCTTGAATAAACAGGTCACTGACAAATTCAGTGATTTTTTGAGAAAATAATGGTTCGGGCCTTCAGGGTGAAACGGAACTGATACCCTAACCGGTTTCTGTGCCAAATGGTCCGATCATCCATGTGAACTATGATTTGAAAAATGTGATGCACGTTGTGATATTGTTTCGAGCATGGATCGGATCCGGATTTGTTATGGCTAAACCCATGTCCCAATGATAACAAGCCTATTGGATCCAGGTTGATCTTAATGAGATTCTACACCAAATCTGATTTCAATTGTAGTGGAACCCATTTATCCAGCCAGATCCATTTAGAAACATGGATTATCCATTCAAACGGCTGTTTAATAACGGCTGAAGTTGCTAGACTGAATATCCTATTTCTCTGTCTTTTACTAGATAAAATAATTAAATAACAAAATAATTTGAGGGCATAATAATTTACCCAACTTCAGTTCAAGTGTTCAGTTGAAGAGGAGTGATTTGGCTCGACCTATTCATGCACGGACACATGGAAGCAACCTGATGATTGGATATTGATTTGGCATTCTCTGCCACCTCAGCGAGTCAGATCACCTCGAGTACCTAGGGCACCTTGGCCAAGACTGAGGTCCGAGTAGCTCGTGATGGTCCAACCTACCGAGGTGATACGTAGCTAACTTCTAGAAGCAAGTCAACTGTCTCCGACCTCTTCGGGATCACGCCGCACATCTATAGGTCTTATCCTTATTCCGCCTGGATCAGATAAACTTGATAAGCTTTATCAACTAGCACGAAGTCCACCTCTTAGTGTGAAACGGACTCCTACCAGCACAGGCTGAAGATCTTAGAGGTGTTTCGTAAGACCTATGGTAGTTCATCTATATAATGGCATCAATCCCAACGACATAAGGTACATGTGATTTATTGCTCACTACCCTACTACCATACAAACTTTCAGCTCACACTACCGAATACTAACTTAAGCATTGGAGCACCCACACTAGGTAAGCCACCCTGGGTCCTCTGAGCCTTCCTCTTTTGTAGTTCGACCGACCAACAAAGCAGACTGACATCCGAGCTGCCCTCCAACTAAGAGCATCCAGATTGCGCACCATCATCAACCATTAAGAAACACAAAACCTTAAAAATTATTCACTTAAAGACAAAACAATAAGCTTTTCAATTCAGCCACTTCAGATGTTATCAAATAGCCCCCTAATAAACATAGAACAAAGGGGATATGAAATCTAACTGCATCAATTACTTGTCATACCAGTGCTCCTTGGATTGCAATTACATAAAGCATCCTAACTTTACCCGTATGGTTACATATAGGCCTCATTCCCTTTCCACGAAATTACATATTTGGGTAAGTGTATTTACCCATGTTCTTTTATTTCTCCCATACTTATCATGGGGCGCCAATATGATCTCAGTAAGTGATACTTGGGAAAAATAATTTTTCATAGACCCTACACAAATCTGGAAAAAAATATGGATTTTCTTGATGAGTGGATATGCTCTCAAAATCCAAAAAATGGCTCAACCCAAACCCTGTTGGGTCGGGCCATTCAAATTTTAACAAATGCTCAACCCAACCTGATGCAGCTGGTTGCACCCATTATAGTGAGTTGCAATAAAAACAAGGAAGTACTTTGCTTTTACAGCTTGCAATTCAATGTTGGAGCTTAAACTCTTATGAGAGAACAACAAATAGATCATAAAGTTATGTGCTATTTGATAGGCAAAATATACGATGCACAAACTGTACAATGAAGCAGAAAAGTGAATCAGTGATAAAGTGCAACATCACAATTGATATCTTTAGGAAAATTATTAGGCTGTAAAGTTTTTACAATATAAAGGTACATCAATTGAAAAGTGAAACGATCGATTTAAACGTAGTGAACCATTAAAGTGAAAAAATATAACCCGTGCATGTAAAAAATTACATCGATAATATGCTGTAAAATTTACCCCAGTTCTCATTTATACTGAAATCAAAGGCAGCCTTATTACATTTTACAAAACATAAATCAATGAAAAGGTAAATAGACATGGGAACTTGCTTTGCAACTTCGGATTGCCTTTCCTGCACTTCCTTGCCATGCCAACACGGCCTGCTACAGTGTGAGCGGCATGACAAAGTCGGTCGTGGCGTCATGCCGGCTGGGCACAGCCTACATTACACCTATAGAGGCTGGAAGCCTGGAAGCCTGGGACACTGGCCCAAAGAGTCCAAAGAAGGCTATGGCTCAAGTGATTACATGAGGTTGGGTCCACCAACTGAATCAGTTGCCTCCAGGGTTAGCCCAAAATTGAAGATAATTGCTTCTTTGATTCACAAAAGGGTCATATGGTCTTAGGGCCCAAATTTGATATAGCCTAGCCTAGCGAGGGTCATATGGTCCTAGGGTCCAAATGCAAGACTAAAAAGAGTCACATGGTCCTAGGGCCCAAATTTGATATAGCCTAGCCTAGCTAGCTAAACTGGTGTCTGTGGTTGAGCCTGCCTTGCTCCATGTGTAGTCACCTTTTCTCGAGAGTAGGAGTGTTGCTTTTTGTGGCATTCTCCTCCCACGGAGGATGTTGGTTCTCTCCAGTACCAGCTTGTCAAGAGTCAAGACAATGGGCATTTGGCTTATATGCACATGCATTGAATGGCTTTATGTGAATCCTTGTATGCACATGTATAGTACAGTTCTGGGGTGTCTGTGTGCCATGTTTATCAAGAGAGCTTTCTACTATGTGTAGCTAAGGGTGCCCAGACTCTAGATACTGATTGATTGATGTTTAATTGTTTCGAATTTTATGTACTTGGACTACCAATTGATGCAAACTTAGCAATAAAAGGACTTGTTTACAGAAATAAGGCAGAGAGCTTAACAACCATTAATCAATTTATATGACTGAACTAGAAAAATAGGATGCAATTAATGACATAAAAAAAAAACATTTTGTTGCCAACTAGGGTTTACCGGATTGATGACATCACAGGTTGACCCGACCCCTTAATCCAGATGGTTGAATCACTGACCCATTGATCCAGAGGGGAAAATGGTTCCATCATTTTTAAAGGAAAAAAAAGAGCATTATTTTAAGATAACACTACATAGTTTCTTGCATTGCTTATGGCATGGCTGTGAGAGAGAGGGTGGGAAAATATTCCCATGAACCATTTGAGAGAGATAAGCCTTTATACTTAAACCATCACTCTAAAACAAGCAATCCAAGTAATAAGCCTTGAACCTTCAAGCATGGGAGAGAGAAGCAGCAGCCAGGAACAAAGACAAGGAACTCAATCAAACCCTTGTTGACTGAGTAAAGGGTGGAAGTGGCAACAGAATCATTCAAAGGCAGCTGTAGAAAGAGGAATAAAGTAGCAACATATTAAGGTAGGTAGGTATAACTGGAGATAGAAGTAAGAATCAGTCTACAAAAGCTCACCGTTTTCCTTTTAAAATATAGATTGATGTTATTTTAATTTTATCTAAAGATGATAAACAATTGCATCAGTCTGCTTCAATTTAGTCTTGTTAATTGTTTTATTTATTCCTTAATTTCGAATACTTGGTTTTCAATTGATTAATGTCTATTTATCGTTGATTCTTACTGCTACTTCTTTTAATTTCTAATCAACAATAAATTTAACAAATCATATTTTCTTTCCACAACCAAGATCGGAAAGCAACCTATGTGGTTCATCATTTTGCCTAAACCTCTTATGTACCGTACCACTCACTGTTTACAGAACATGAGCAATTAAGGGCTTAAGCACAGAACTGAAATCCAAGTATTGCTCTAATGCTCTCAATCAAGATGGATTGATTCAATTTTCTGCATGGGCCCAATCCAATCATCAGACTATTAGCATGACCCACCGTTTGTCCAGCTTGGCTTAATTTGTTTTACTCTACTTTTAGTTCTAGTTCTAGATGGCCCAATTTGCATTTGAGTTCTTTTTGTTTTTATAACTTTTTCTTGTTCCATACGTGGAATCCAATGAAATTTCTATGTTTCTTTTATCAGAAGAATCCAAGGGAGCTTTTGTCCTTCAAGAAAAGTGAATTTTATTTTCCAAAGCATGTTTTTTGTTTATGCAATGGTTCTTTACAAACGAATCTTCCCTTGCAATTGCCAATTTTCAATTAGTCAATGTTAAAACCTACTGATGAAGGAAAATTTGGCCCGACCTCGCAATCGCCCGACACGTGGCAAAGGCAAGCAACTCGGGACAGTAGAGCGCCCGAAGCGAACATCGGAAGCAAGTCCAAGCTCACTAGCGAGCCCGAACTCTAGACCGCTCTACTGAGTCCGAGCTCCCTACCAAGAGTCCGAGCTCCCTACTAGGAACCCGAGCTCCCTGTTAAGAGCGAGCTCCCTAAATAAGAACCCGAGCTCCCTACTGGGAGCCCGAGCTCCCTATTAAGAGCAAGCTCCCTACTGGGAGTCCGAGCTCCCTATTAAGAGCAAGCTCCCTACTGAGAACCCGAGCTCCCTGCAAGGAGCACGAACTATACTGGGCCCCAAGCCTCACAAAAGCTGACCCGAGCTGGCCCATGGCAGCTCGGAACACTCCAAACCGAACTCAAGACACCTCGCTCGCCACTCCAACACTTCACTTCCGAAACACTAGGCTGACCAAACGTACCCGACACCAAGGACGTCCGTATCCAAGGGCGGCGCACCTGACTGATTTGGGATCTGACGCCTAACAGCCGCACTTCAAACGGCTTCCTGCTACCGCCACCTGCAACCGTCGTCACTAGCTGCAGAGACGGCTCCGACAAAAGGAGCAGTGGCGGTTCTGTCCGGCTAGAGGAAATGACGTCCGAACTGGCAGGGGTTCAGAAGTAATCATGCCCGATCTAATGGAAGCCTGAAAGTGAGTGCGCGAGGTGGTTATAAAAGGCTTCTACCCCCCAGGAACGAGGTATGCTAACTTTGCGCTATCTGGTTTATCTTGCCTTTGAAGGATTCTAACTTGAGCTTCGGAGCCCTTACGCCGGGTTCTCCCCGGAGCTTCTCTTCTCCTTCCGTTTCAGGTCCCTGTTACTCAGTTCAGAGGCAAGATCGTTGACAGCTAAGACCGGCCAGATTGTGCATCATCACCTACCAATCCGGGTTAAAGTAAACGCAGTCTCAATTCTTTAAGGACACAAACGGAAGTTGAACCGCTGAACCAACTCTATTATTAATTAACAAATCTACTGATTCTCTTACCTTCTCTTTTTTAATTTATAAGGTACTAGTGGAACGTATACGATACATGTGATTTATTAAGTTAAAAGATAAACAATAGAAACATGTAAGAGTATACAATTGTTTTATATAATAATTAATAATTATTTAAATTTTATATATTACTTTTAATAATTTTTTTTACAGTATAAAACAATAATTACTTTTAGATAAGGTTGTTTGTTAAACTTAGGGATGGCAATTTTCCCCATTTTCCCTTGACCCCGGTGGGGATCTGCCCCGAATGGGGCATGGATGGCAATGATTTTTCCCCCCCACGGGGATAAGGAGAGTACTCCCTGCCCCGCATGGACCCCAATCCCTGCCCCATGGGATCCCCGCTAATATATATGAATTTATATGCATACGTTTATATATGTATATATGTACACATACGTTTATGTATGTGTAAATTTTAAAGAATATGGTTGAATATGTTTGAATCTTTTCTAATAGGATTGTAAATTTTAATTAATTAATTTTTATTTTTAAAATAAAATAGAAAACAAAAACATAATGGTTGACATTATAAAGAATCACGAGAAGTGGAGATTCCCATGGAGATGGGGATGAGGATGGAGAAAACTTTCTCCCTTTTAGCGTGGATGGGGATTTTCGCGGGGATGGGAATGGGGAGAGGCTCCTCGTCCCCGCCTTGCTCCGTCGCCATTCCAAATCAAACTAATGAAACTAACCAACCTGATTTCTAGTATTTCCAATTGGCTTTGGTTCAACAATTTTCCAACTCTACTAGGTTGGATCAGTTTTGCATTGGCCATTTGTAAACTCACTAAAATCGAACGACCTGACCATAGATATATATTAATATTTTATATTTTAAATATACTTTTTAATATGGGAAAATTTCAATACTTTTTAGGCTAAAATAGTTTATATCATAAATTTATTTTTTAATAATACCATTGTAACTTTTTAAGTTTACATCTTTTGAACTGACTAACCAAACCAAAAATTGATCGAAACTGATATAACCTAACTGACCAACCCCCCAACCTAACCATCTCGATTTGGTTGGCCAAACAACCTACAATTTAGCCAAACCAACCCGTGAACAATATTTTAATCTCCAATAATTATTACAAATTTATAGAAAAAATACACAATAAATTAATTTAAAAAGCTAAATAACAGTAGTTTAAACTCCAATAGTTATTGAAAATTTTCTATTAAATAACAAAAAAATAGATTCATACATAATTATTGAAAATATATTTATCACAAAAAACAATAAATAATTACTAAAATACAATAAATATTAATTTTATTATAGATAAATATGTAATAAATAAAGATTAAGTTTTTAAATTATCATTAATAAACAATAAATTTTTTGAAAGTTATTTTGTGGAATTATTAATTGGTATAAAAGAAATTAGTTATTTATAATATTATTTATTTATTAAAATATTTTCATCATTAATGTTAGATTTTTATTATTTGAATAACATTTAGTTTGAATAATCCAGAAAATCATAATTTATATTGTTTGTACATAATTTCGTGATTTTTTAAAAATATATAATTATTAATAATATGAATATTTTTAAATCGATTATAATTATTTTTGGTCTTTTTAATAAATATTTTAAAATTATTATATAATTTTGTTTGAATATTTAAATAATTCTTAATTTCTTTAATTCAAACTTTATTTAGATAGATGTAGATAAAAAGTGTGGGAGAAGATAAATAAGAATTAGAGATAATTTAGGAGAAAAACCCTCTACTAAATTATATATATATATATATATATATATATATATAATGTTGGAAGAATCATTTATCATGTGAAAATATGTAAAATTGGTTCAGGTCTTAATTAGGTCAAAACAGATTTCTTATTATAATCAGGACCCAGAATGCTGGTTCAAATCCTGTGTAACAAGGTTTGAGAAGTTAGGCTTAAGGGCGTGTGTGGGTGGCCTAGACCATTGATAGGTCTACTTCAAACTTGGAAGATGGAACCTACTAAAAGGACAGAGGTGGACACTAAATCAATGCACTAAGAACAAAACGGAAATGGATGACCTAGCCTCTGGGCTCTGGCACCCTCTCATAGAGGTGCAAATCAGTGTCAGGCCTCCTCGGCATGGTACGCGGGCCCTGTCAAGCCTGGCACAATGGTCTGGGCTGTGCTAGACCTGGGGTTCTAGGTCCATGGGTTGGGACAGCACGCGACACAACCCGGCTCGCGGGCTTGTAGCAGGCCGCGCTCGGCTTGTCCAATGCCCCAACGACTAGTTTCAGCTTTTGGGGGGGTTTATAAAAATACCCCCCTCCCAACAACTATAAATAGCTATAAAGGAGGGGTGTTTATGTATTTTAGTTTTGGGGTGGAGAAAGAATGACACAAATGCCCCCCAATAGCTATATAACACCTAGTTTGGAGGCATTTTGGGTAAAGTGTTAAATAACTTTACAATGAGCAAAACCAATTCCCCAATATGTTCAATGTCGACAATATTCAATTATAGCATGGTAGTATTAGCACCAATATGGATGTTATTGATATTGATGAAACTTCCACCCCTAGTAATGATACTAGGGGAAAGAAAAAGAAGGCCACTAAGTTGATTAACTTGGTTTGGAAAATATTTAAAATAGAGGAGGTTCAGTGGAAGGGAAAAAGAGTTGTTTGCCAATAATGTAGGAAAGACTTTAGCTATTGTAGCAAAAGTGGTACTGACCATTTGGGCAAACATTTGTTCACCCATGAGAAAGAAGAATAAGAAGGAGGAGGAGGAGGAGGGACAGAAACAACACAAACATAAATTGAGCAGAGGGTCTTGGTACTTTTAAATATTCTCAAGAAAAAATGAGGCAAGAATTAGCAAAATAAATTGTACATGCTGAACAATCATTTTTGTTAGCTAAAGATACTAAACTTGAAAATTGGTTACATAATTCTATAAATCCACAATTTAAAAAAGTTTCTAAGAATACTATTAGATTAGATGCTTTAAAAATTTTTTATTCATATAAACAAATTTTAATTTATATGTTATCAAATCTTAATTCTAAAGTTGCAATTACTTCTAATATTTGGACTTCTAAATTTAACATAAGTTATATTTGTATTACCGGTCATTTTATTGAAGAAAATTGGCTTTTAAATAAAATAATTTTAAGTTTTACTAGGCTTGAATGGCCACATACTAGCCTAGCTATTGTTGCAAGTATTTTAAATACTTTACATGCTTATGAATTGACAATAAATTATTTTCTATTAGTTTTGATAATCTAGTAATAATGATTCAACAATAAATATTTTAAAATTTCAATTAAAATCATGTTTAAATTATTTTATATGTATTCAGGATGCTTTAAATATTATTTCTACTCATATTTCTAAAATTAGAAATTGTATTATATATATATATATATATATATATATATATATATATATATATATATATTAAAATTTCTAGAGCAGGAAAACAAGAATTTAAATATTTATGTCAAGATTATGGTTTAAAATATAAACATTTTATATTAGATGTTAAACATAGAAGAAATTCTACTTATGCTATATTAAAAAGTTGTATTTCCCACAAACAAATTCTTAGTGATTTTTATAAAGCAAAAGTGCCTATTGATATTATATTTGAAGAAGACTGGGAAATGACAATTTGTATAAGAGATTTTTTTAACAGTTTTATGATGCAACTAATGAATTATCGGGTATTTATTATCCAACTAATTATAATTTAGCTTATCAATTAATGATGATTAGTGATTGTTTTGCAAAATATAGAAATAATCCACAGTTTAAAAGTATTGTTGAAATAATTGAAAATAAATTTAAAAAATATTGGGAGAATATTTCTCCTTTTTATTGCTTAGTTACAATATTAAATGCTAGGATTAAGAAGATGGTTTAGATATTTTACTTGAAACATATTGTGAAAATATGAATATTGAAATTGGAAATAAAAAAGAAGAAATTAATAGTTTATTATTTGAAATGTATAGTTTATATGAATCTGAAGTAACATGGAATAATAAAACTTTCTTTAACTTGTACAGCTGCATCTTTCACTTCTGAACTTGAGTCCAGTAGAAGAAATATCTTTTTATTTAATAAGTAAGAGGCAAAAATCCACTACATCGATAACAAGTTCATTGTTGAACTTAATTTTTATTTACAAACAATTTTTTTTTACTTTACGTGATTCTTCCTTAACCTTGGAGGGAACAAATAATTTTGATATTTTAGCCTGGTGGAGTGAACATAAAAAAAAAAATTATTTTGTTCTCGCCACCATGGCACATGATCTATTAATTCCTCCGGTGTCTACAATTCCATCGGAGTCTTGTTTTAATAAAGGTACTAGAGAGTTGGACAACAAGAGAAGTTGTACAAATGATGAAAGTCTAGAGATGTGTATCTACTTTAAAAATTGACTATATACTAAAGATAGATTACAAGAGAAGCTGTATAGCATTTTTTTCAAATTATTATAAATTATGATTCAATTTTATTTAATTTATTTGATTTTTTAATAACATAATTTTTATTTTCAATTTGTAACTATATTATATTTTTTATATTTTATTAATTTATTCCATTTTCCAATTTTCATATTTCATTCATCCAACCATTGTATGTTTTGTATCATTCAAATTTAAATGAAATAAAATTCCTATATTTTTTCAATGAGTCTGTCTCTTTGACTTCTTATATGGTTAAGTATTTTTTTTTATTTCTTTGTTAGATTTCTTATTTTTCAAATAATTCCCAAAGAAAAATTAAATATTTTAGTTTTACTTGGCAAAGAAATAAAAAAAAAATCAAAAATGTCAAAAAACAAAGAAACAAAGAAATGAAAAAATAGTTTGGCCCGGTTCAGTCCACGCCCATGGCCTAGCCACAGCATGGTCTGCAGTTGGCCCAGCCAGGCCCACAGCATGGGCCCGCATGGGCTTGGGCCATGGGCCATGCCGGGCCGACCCCCCCAAATTATCCCTGAGAGGGCAACACGGCCCAGGATGGGCCACACTTTGCGTGGGCCGTAGGCGGCCTGGCACGGCCCGTTTTACACCTCTACCCTGCCAACTGGAGCAGTCACAGAGACGTTCCCATGGGCCGGAAGGTATACCAACTCACCAACCATGGCAGCACTCAGAAGCTTTCTTCTGAGAAATGATTTAACAGAAAGAAGGGTTGCAAGCAACTTCTGAACAAAACAAGCAGTTATTTGGATTGAAAGAATTTCAAGCACCAATATGGGTAGAAGCTTAAGACACAAATGACAAGTCTGATCAAACTAATATACAGATGTCTATACACGAAAAGAAATGAAGAAATGAGCAAAATAAGGTAGATGAACACATCAAGAAGCTAGTGAAATAAACGAAGATATACTGCAAATCCTTCCCTTCCTAGTCTAGTCTCTACACTGGTCTAAGGGTATCTCTTCCTCCATCCAGAATAGTAATTGTCCTCTCTGTTGTTCCTGAAAGCACAACAACCAATGGAGTAGACAATGATGAGGAAGATGAGGAAGATAATGTTGAGAACGGCAACTTTCTTCCAATCCTTCTTGAGGTTGTCCAGCACTCCGGCCTTGCAAGAGTCGCAGTTGAAGCACAGCTCTCCGGCGGGGTTGTCCCAAGCAGTACAATCAGTTAGGGTGCTTGTTGTGTTTGTTTTGTTCCAGACCGTTGGTCTCTCATATTGGAAATTGCATTCCGTTGGAGGCTTGCAGCATCCCGACTGCAATCACAACAAGCAAACGATTGCATCAGATTTTGATGTAATGGTGGATATCAAATTTTCAACTAGAAAACATAAGAATTCAAACTGTTCTGCTTCAATTGAAAAGAAAGAACAACAGTCTGGCAAAAATGAATTGTAAAAAACTGAACTTTTATCTAAACGGGATCTGAGAAAAGACTGAGCTATCAAAATTGAATAGAAAGAAAAAAAAAACAGAAACCAATGTTTTACAAACCCAATGTTGAGCAATCAATAAAAAAGAAAGCCATGCTTAAATCAGTAGTTTTCTAATAAACCAAGTTACAAAAATGCAGTGAAAATTCAGTCATACAGTTGTGGTGATAGATGGTAGATACCCAAACCCATCTGTGATTTCTACCAAGAACTGAAGGAAAATTTTTCTAATCTCTGTTTCAAGGAATAATGCTGTCAAACAGGAAGAGAAAAGTAGAAAATCCAAAAATGGGAGGTATCTACCAAAAAGTTTCAAGATGAAAATCCCCAAAGTTGATAAAGAAAAAGGAAGAAAAAAAAAAAGCAAATATAGATGAATCCGATTCTGTTTCTTTGAGAAATTATGACAAATACTCAGAAAACAAAAAATGAAAACCAACATCTGGAAAAAATAAAAATACCCACATTCAGATTCATACATAAAGAATAAATAAAACGAAAGGAAACAAGGGTATGATGTTACACACCTGGATCGAAGATAAGTGCCGAGCATAAAACTGTTCAACTGTGTCGGTGGCATCGCTAAGGCTATTGCAGACATGGCTATCCATCAAGCAACTCTTGATCTTGTTCCAGTTTTTGTTGTTGTTAACCCTCTTCTGCAACCAATTTGAATAGTCCCCCAATTTATAATCCTTGTACCCTTTGCCCGACAGAACCTCTCCTGCTCCCTTGTTAGTCACAACGAAAGCGAAGATCGTGAAGCAGAAAAGAAGAACGATGAGGAAGAACATCACGCAGAGATAAACCCAGAGAAGCCATGAGACTCTGCAGCACGCACCGATGAGTCCGGCAAGAGACACCAACATGAGAAACACCCCCAGAGCAATAATGGGTTTCTCGAGGAACTTCTCGCAGTCGGTGCTCGCTCTGTTTGCCAGCCATATTCCACCTCCGAAGATCGGAACCGAGAACAAAAAGACCACGAAGTTCAGAATTCCGATCAAGTTGTTACTCACTCGGAACATCTTCCTTCGTTCTCAAAATATCAATCTATCTACTACAAAGGCTTACAAAAAAGCAATTTGCTACTAAGCAGCTGAGAATAAAAACAGAGAAAGAGAGAGAGAATCACTGATGAGATCAACGACCGATTGAAAGGAATATATATAGGTGCTGTTCAGGACTCGGGACTTTCGTCGATGCAGAGTTTGTTCATACAGTGATTTCATAGAAGATTCTTTTCGGTAGTTCAATTAATTATTAAAATTTGGGTGGAATAAATCAATAATTTGCGGTGTTTTCACTTTTTCAGAACATGTTGCAATTACTAGATCGGGACCCACTAATGGATCCACAGAAAATGCCGACATTAAACGGCCAGCGCTCGTTGAACGCTTCAAATGAGGCTGAAATTTTCAGTGGATGGTGTCGATCTAAAGGGATCAAATGAAGGATACTGGGTAGAGAACACTAAATCAACCGGGTCAGTAATTCACCGAATCAGCCATGATCCGAGTCACTAAATCCCTTTTTCAGTCCGAGAAGAGGGCTGAACCGTCATTCTCCCAAAAACTTATAGCCAATCAATCGTATGACCAATCACATGATGCTTTGATTGGCCAAAGCAGCAAAACTCTTCCGGTACATGTATTTTGGTATGATAGAATATAGATTGTTGGGAGAATGACTGATCAGTTCAGTCAAAACTTTCAGAATTCTGCATTAAGTTGCAATGTACTTAATTTTTTTTCCTTTCAAATTAGAAGTTACAACTTCCATCCTTTCTTAAATTACCAGATACCCCATCGACCCGATTCCATTATTTCGCAATTCTCAAATTATTGACCACACACCGGACCCGAGTATGATTAGGGTCGGCGAATCGGCGAACCGCGTCCGGGAACCGGCCACACGGGAAGTGACCAAGTGAGAGAGACGGTCAATCAAGGCTCAAGGGAATCAGACTCAGATTAGGTGCACGTACATAATAACTACCGTCAACGCGTTAAGATTTTCATTTTTTGGGTAAAACCGTAAATGTACGGGAATTATTATTATTTTTTTATTCATTTGCGGAAACTATTATCGCTAATTTTATTTTTCCCTAATTTTCCGTGTAAATTTAATTACACGCGGTTGCGTCTGCGCGTAGCGCTTATAATTGATCTGCTCCCCACAAAAGTACTTCAATTCGAGTCCGGATTACCTGTAAATAAATTACATTCCAACAACCAACCAATATGATCTCACACCGCACATTTCATATATGGCGGCGGGTCCCAATTTTTTATGGTGGGTCCATTAGAATATGTTCCATTGGTAGAAGATTCCAACTCTTTCGAATCTACTAATAGTGTGTGTGAAGTGTCAATGTATCAACTCGTTCCAATGCCCTTCTAACATGTCATACATTTAAGGATCAAAATTTTTGATATGATACATTTGATAGCTGTTTCAAAACATCTGTTTTTAGGAATTCTTTCTTTTATATATATATATATATATACGGAATTGTGTGATGCATAGGTTTTGTTAAGCGAATGTTAAACAATAGAAATACATAAAAATATATAATTGTATTATATTTTAACTTTCTAATAATTAATCGGATCAAACTCGATCCGAGTTGTTCTATTTTTTAGTATAATTGATCGGCTTTGGTTCAACAATTTTTCAACCCGATGAAAGAAGATTTGGCCCGACCTCTTGACCACTCAACACGTGGCAGGGGCAACAGCTCGGCACGGTAGTATGCTCAAGGTGCGAGCTCCGAAAGGAGGAACCAGCGGTCCGAGCTCCCCAAAAGGAGCCCAAACTCTCCCTTTGACCCCGAGCCTTACGAGGAGCGCAAAGGGCAACAACCCGAACTGGCCCGCCCCAGGGCAGTTCGGGCCACACCTCTATCCGAACTCAAGACTTCACCTTGCACACCACTCCAGCACTTCGTCTCCAGGACGCCAAACTGAACGATCGTACCTGACCTGACACCAAAAGAGTTAGTATACTGGGGCGGCGCACCTGACTGACTTAGGATCTGACACTTGACAACCGCACTTCAACGGCCACCTGCCACCGCCACCTCCGGTCGCAGAGACGGCTCTGACAAAGGAAGCAGTGGCAGGTGTCTGCCCCAGCAGAGGTGATGACACCCGAACTGGCAGAAGTGCAGAGGTAATGAAACCCGACCTGACAGGAGCTTGGGAGTGAGTGCGCGAAGTGGTTATAAAAGACTCTCTTCCCCCCCCCCCCCCAAGAAGGAGGTATGTGATAACTTTGCGCCATCTGGTTTTTTATCTTGCCTTTGAGGAAATACTGACTTGAGCTTCGAAGCACTCTCACCGGGTTCCTCCCCGGAGATTACTCGCTTTCTTCTCCATTTCAGGCACCTTTTGCTCCAGCCAGAGGCAAGATCGTTGACAGCTAGGACCGGCCGGATTGCGCTCCATCAATTGGCGTCGTCTGTGGGAAACGCTTTTAAAAGCCTCCCTCTAAAACTCCCATAACCCCTTTTTTTCCAAGAAACCCCAACACTCATGGCTTCTTCCAGCAATGCCGGACGTAGCACGGAGATGAATGCCATCGGGGAACAACTTCAAGTCCCCGTGGTGTGCATCGGACAGTTCACCATCCCCCTTCCGGTGGATGGGATCCCCGGCCTGAATGTGCCACGAACAGTGGCGCCCGTAAATCTTCCCGCCATGAACATCCCCCTTTCTCTCCCTGTCGAGACAACTTTTACCGAACCAACTGCTGTCCCCCTGGAGACTGGCCAAAACCAGTTTGATGACTTAATGCAGTGCATGCGGGCAATGCAAGCCCAAATGCAGCAGTTCCAGCAGCACCAAGTACTGCGCCACATCTCTCAGTATCACTATCAACAGCAATTCCCCCAACTGCCTCTGAACCAACCACACCTTCCACCTCGACACCCCGCTCTAAAGCCGATTAAGCCCTCCCCTCAGGGCAGACACCTTCACCGAGGAGAAGCCTCCCAACTTCAGAACCCCTCCAAGAGACAGGCTTCATCCCCGGGCTGGAGGGAAAGAAAAATCACCCCCACCTCGCAGCTCACCGGCGGGTTGGGAACCTCACCCGCCAAATCAGCACCTCGGCAGTCCAAGTCTGAGCTCCCACCCACAGAGAACCGATTCAGTGTCCTAGCGGCGGGCTACCAACAGTCCGGGCCCATTGAGCTCAGCAACACCGAGGCCAGCAGCGCCAGTACCAGGTCCACTCAGCAACGAAGACGCTGGCGAAGTCGCCGAACTACCACCCGCGTCCTACCCGAACTCCGAGGTAAAGAAGAGACAAGCTCGGATGAGGTAAAAGCTGCCCCTATTCTCTCAGTCTCTTCCCCTCTCTCATCAGAACTCCTTGCAGTCCCCATGCCCAGAGATTTCAAACTCCCCCCTTTAGACAAGTATGATGAGTCTTTCGACCCCAACGACCACATCGATGCCTTCCAGTCCCAAATGCACCTGGCAAGGGCCAGTGAATCATGCATGTGCGTGGCATTCACTACCACCTTCAGGGGGTGGCCCGCACCTGGTACAGGAACCTGGCCCCCGGGTCAGTAAGAAGCTGGACCCAGTTCGTGCAGGTCTTCACCGCGCACTTCGTTACCAGCAAGCGGTGCCCCAGAACCTAGGAGAGCATCTTCGGAGTAGTCCAGAGGAAAAGAGAGTCCATCCGGGGCTACATCAAGCGGTTCAATGATGCGTGCTTGCAGATACCGTGACTGGACCCCGTGGTGCAGCTCGCGGCAGCCAAGGGAGGAGTAACACACAAGGAGTTCAAGTGGCACATGGTAGTTAGCCAGCCCGCGACCGTAGCTGAATTCCTCAAGCTCGTGGATAAATTCATGAGAACAGAGGAAGAGATCAACCAAAGGACCGAAAGCGGGATCGAGAAAAGGAAAAGGGAAGGTGAGCCCTCCAACCCAAATGACAGAAGAAGGAAAGACCCAGATCGGGAGACGAAGCCAGGCCAGCCGTTCCAAACTCCTTTAGCAGCTCGGACGGACTACACACCCTTAAACGCGAAGCGGGCCGAGATCTTAATGACGATCAAAGACGCCCCGTATGTGAAGTGGCCACCTCGTCTGAAGGGAAACCCGAACGAGAGGAATAAAAACTTGTACTGCAGTTTCCATAGGGATCACAGTCATAGTACCAAACATTGTATAATCTCCGGGACGAGATAGAGGGACTCATCCATCGCAGGTACTTGAGAAATTTTGTACAGCATAATAATAATAATAATAATAATAAGACAGGTCAGCAAGGGGAGCACGGTAAGGATGCCCCCGAGTCCAGCAGCAGGCCGGCCGAACCGTCGCAAAGACAGCCTTCGGAGGAGAGGCCTGTTCGGGGAACCATCCACGTGATAGTAGGAGGTTTGGTGGTAGCGGGTTGTAATTCGGTAGCGGCTCGGGCGTCAGTTCGCAAAGCTGCCCAAGAAGAACAGAACCCTCCGAAGAGGCCGAAGACGGATGAACCGATTTTCTTCACGGAAGACGATGCGCGAGGGGTCTACTACTTCCACGATGATGCGTTTGTCATAAAACTAAGGATCAGCGACTTTGAAGTCAGGCACGTACTTGATGATTCAGGCAGCTCGGCGGACATTCTCTTCAAGTCGGCGTTTGACCAGCTTCAGTTGTAGAGAAGCGAGTTGAAGCCCGCAAACACTCCTCTGGTGGGCTTCAGCGGAGAGGAAGTCAGGCCCCTCGGGAAAATAACAGTACCTGTGGAAGTCGACACATGGCCCTGTGCGGTCAGACTCAACCACGATTTCCTGGTGGTCGCGACCCCCTCCCTATACAATGCCATAATAGGGCGGCCAATCACTCATGTCCTACGGGCAGTGGTCTCCACCTACTACTTGGCAATGAAGTTTCCTATAGACTTCGGTGTGGGGGTAGTGCGGGGCGACCAGCTTGAGTCCCGCAAGTGCTATGTTGCCGCCTTAAAGGGAAAAACCAAGGTGGCCGACGACCTCGAACTGGAGCGGCCTACGGAGCAAGGCAAAGAACGAGCTTCGCCCACAGAAGAAACGGTCGCAATCCCAACTTCATCTGCGGATTCGGCTCGGACACTACAAATCGGTGCTTCCGCCCAAGAACCTCTACGAACCGAACTGGTGAGTTTCTTACTTCAAAATTTAGATATTTTTGCATGGTCCGCTGGCCGATATGCCCGGTATTGACCCCAGCCTTATAACTCACAAACTTAATACTGACCCTATAGTCAGACCCATTAGACAGAAGAAACACAACTTAGCCCCAAAGCGTTGGAAGGCGGTCGACAAGGAGGTCGAAAAGCTCCTCACAGCAGACTTCATAAGGGAAGTTCATTACCCGAGCTGGGAAGCCAACCCGGTACTGGTAAAAAAGGCAAACGGCAAGTGGCGCATGTGTGTCGACTACACCGACCTGAACCGAGCTTGCCCGAAAAATTGCTTCCCCCTCCCCAGAATTGACCGCCTAGTGGACGCGACCTCGGGACATGAGTTGCTAAGCTTCTTGGACGCCTACTCGGGCTACAACCAAATTAGGATGGACCAGTCCGATGAGGAAAAAACCACCTTCGTAACCGAGTTCGGCCTGTACTGCTACAAGGTCATGCCCTTCGGACTGAAAAATGCTGGGGTGACCTTCCAAAGACTTGTGAATAAGTTGTTTCAACCCTTAATTGGCATAAAGATAGAATGTTATGTAGACGACATGGTCGTCAAGACACAGTTTTTGCATGAATTAATACAAGACTTAGATTCTGTCTTCCAAATTCTGCGTCAATTTAGCATGAAACTAAACCCAAACAAGTGTGTCTTTGGAGTCACCTCGGGTAAGTTCCTATGGTACATCGTCAACCGGCGCGGTATTGAGGCCAACCCGGACAAGATAAAGGACATCATAGATATGAGACCACCCCGAAAATTAAAAGAGGTTCAGAGGCTAAATGGTCGCATAGCCGCTCTGAGCCGCTTCATGTCCAAGTTGGCAAACCGCTGCCTGCCTTTCTTTAAAGCAATCAAAGGCAAAGGGTTCGAATGGACCTGAGACTGCCAGCTCGCGTTCGACGAGCTAAAAAACTACCTCACTAGTGTGCCGATCTTAACCAGGCCCGAGGAAGGCGAGATCTTAGAACTGTACCTCTCGGCAAGCGACGAGGTGGTCAGTTCGGTACTAATAAAAGAAGTAGATCGGGTCCAACGACCCATCTATTATGTTAGTAAAATTTTGCAGGGTGCAGAGACGAGATACCCGTAGATAGAAAAGCTGGCATACGCACTGATAATTGCAGCTCGGAAACTCCGCCCATATTTCTAGGCTCACATTGTCATTGTCTTAACTAACAAACCTCTGAGGCAAGTCTTACTCAAGCCCGAGGTTTCCGGTCGGCTGACGAAGTGGGCCATCGAGCTCAGCGAGTACGACCTCCAGTATAAGCCATGAACTGCTATTAAGGCCCAAGCCTTAACAGATTTTATCGCCGAGTGCACGTTCAGCCTCGAAGTCCCTAGGCTGGTTGAGCCCGAGATTCCTAGTTCGGGTGAGCTCGGAGCTCCTAGGCCAATAGAGTCCGAACCCCGTGAGGTAGCAGCCAGGGTGGCATCTCTCCTAGTTAGGCCAAACGCGAAGTGGGATGAGGAGCTCTGGATCATTCACGTAGATGGCTCCTCGAACCAACAGGGCAGCGGGGCTGGAATAGTCCTGCGCGGTCCGGGTGGTACTAAATTGGAATACGCGCTACGCTTTGAGTTCGCGGCATCCAACAATGAGGTGGAGTATGAGGCATTGATTGTCGGGCTGGCGTAGCGCAAAAGGTAAGAGCGAAACACATAGTTATTTGCAGCGATTCCCAACTTGTGGTCAACCAGGTTACGGGCGAATACGAAACACGTGAGCTAACTATGATCGCCTACTTGGCAAAGGTAAAGGAGGCTCTGCTCAACTTCCAGTCACACTTCATCAAGCAAATCCTGAGGTCAGAGAACACTGAGGCCGACGCTCTGTCCCGGTTAGCCAGCATCAGTCACAACGCCATGAGAACCATGTACATAGAGGACTTACCTCGGCCTAGCATTCTCGGTGGGGCAGAGGAGGTCGCACCCGTCCTTTAAGCAGAGCCGAGCTGGATCGACCCACTCACGAGCTTCTTGCTAGATGAGACCCTCCCTGCAGACCGCAATGCAGCCAGAAGGGTGCAACGCCAGGCAGCCAAATATGTCATAATAGACGAACGGCTGTACCGATGGTCCTACACTCTCCCCTACCTGCGTTGCTTGCGACCTGCCGAAGCCGAGCTCATACTCCACGACACTCATGAAGGTCTGTGCGGCGGACACTTGGGGGGCAGGGCCCTCGCCCAAAAGGCACTTCGACAAGGGTACTACTGGCCAACGATGAAGGCAGAGGTCGTCGAGCTCGTCAGAAAATGCGACAAGTGTCAGAAGCATGCCAATATCCACCATCAGCCTGCCGCCGACCTCAAGTATCTCACCAGTCCATGGCCCTTTGCGCAATGGGGCATCGACCATCTGGGGCCATTCCCGCCAGTAACAAGTGGGAGGAAGTTCCTAGTGGTGGCGGTAGATTGCTTCACAAAGTGGGTAGAAGCTGAACCTCTCGCAACTGTTACAACTCGAAATGTATAGAACTTCTTTTGGAAGAACATAGTATGTCGCTTCGGGTTACCTCGGGTACTGATCTCCGACAATGGCAAACAGTTCGAGGACATAAGTTCTAGGAATGGTGCCAAGATATGGGGATTTGGCAGAACTTCACATCGGTCGCGCACCCGCAGGCAAACGGTCAAACAGAAGTGATAAACAGAGCTATCCTCCGCGGACTGAAAGCGCGACTAGACCGAGCTAAAGGGTTGTGGGCGGATGAGCTACCAAGTGTTCTATGGGCTCACCAAACTACGGAAAAAAACCGCCATGGAAGGGACCCCCTTTAACCTCACCTACAGCACTGAAACGGTAATCCCGGCGGAGATCGAAGTACCTACACTGCGACTAGAAGCATATGACGATCAGACAAACGGAGACGAGCTACGTACCAACCTCGACCTACTGGACGAGGTAAGAGACCTCATGTACATATGGACCGCAGCTTACCAGCAAAGTGTAGCTCGGTACTACAATGCTAGAGTAAAAAAGTGGAACTTCCGCGTCGGCGACCTGGTTCTCCGTAAGATCATGGCACCCGAGCCTGACGTGGGAAAACTTGGACTGAATTGGGAAGGGCCCTACCGAGTAAAGAGAGCGCTCGAGGGAGCATATGAGCTCAAAACATTAGAGGGCAAACAAGTACCCCGAGCGTGGAACATCGTTAACTTAAGACGATACTACCTATAAATTACCAAGCGAAGTGGACTATGAGTCACTATCAGAGCCTAAGTGTTAGAATGACGAGCTAACAAAGACCTCGGCACCATAAGACTTAGCCACCCCTTTGGCATGGGCATGCAAAAGCAAAATGCTAACACCAAGCAAACTGATAAGGACCTCGGCATCTCATCATCAGAGGCATATAGTCAGTTCGGCAACATAGTCAATTCAGAAAAAAAGAGGGTGAGCAACTTGATCAAAAGAGCATTTCATTACAAAAAACTATGTGTACATTCCAAAAAAAAATTCTGACAAATCTCAGTCCTCATCCTCGGAAGGCATGTCGACGATACTCGAGGGTCCCGCCTCATCCTCAGAATCCGGTTCACCATTAGCCGCGTTGGTCATCTCCTAAGTAATGCGCAAAGTAGTTATGGCACTGATGTCGAGCTCGGGGTACGTATTCCTGATCATCCACCGGCTCAGTTTAAAACCCCTTCTGTATGAGCCCACCATCAGGTCTTCAAAACGCGGCGAGGCGATATAGTCTTCAACGGCCTTCTTCTTGGCATCCTCGATGCCCTGAGAAAATATCTATGTCCTCTACCTAATATCCTCTTGAAGGTATTCGACTTGATGCTGCAAGTCCAGCCTCAGGTCCGCCATGTGCTTCACCACCACTCTCATGGCCTCGGTGTCTCTCTGAGACCTCGCCAGCCTAGCCTGTGCAGTGCGAGAAGCCGCTTTGGAAGCGCGGGAAGCCTCTTCGGTAGCTCGTGCCCGCCTCGAGCTCCTTTCCGCTTGGGCCGCTAAGGCATGGATGGAGGAGTTCACCTACCAAAAGGAAAAATAATGAGAATGTTCAAAGAACAATAGCAAGAAAGGTAATGACAAGGAGCCCGACAAGAAGTCGCCAACTTACCACCATGGCATAAGAGGCAGCACGCCCGGCTACATGGTTCAAAGGAAGCTCGATCCACGCCGTGACCTCCTCAGGGTAAACGGCCTCCCTACTTTTTTGAAGAGCGTGGTTCAGTGACAACACGCTCCTGAACTTGCCTTGGCCTCCCGAGCCTGAAGGCCCGGCTCGCATATAAGCAGACTCGGTGTAAGGAGGAGCCCCCGTATAAGCAGCCTCAGCGTAAGGGGCCCCTGCCGCTTCTTGTACTAGAGGGGCCATCTCGGGCTCCCTGGGCGGATCCACTGGCGGGTAGCCCGGTACCTCGGGTTCCGCATCTCGGGGCAGTTCAGCACGAGTCCGTTTGGCAACTCGCTTCCTCCTCTTCATGACATGAAACAGGTTCCCACCGCGAGTCTTCTCTGTGTCCATCACACCTGCAAAAAGAGCTCGGCATCAGGAAAACGAAAGAACGAAAAACAAAACAAAAGGCAAGCCTCTGAGCAAGGAACCTACCCGAACTCAGACCGGCCTCGATGAGCTTGGCCTCTGTCAGATAATGGTGGCACTTTAGCCCAAGCCGTGCCCATTCCCGGAGGCCCTTCGCCGCCTCCCAATCAAGTGTAACACCGGCATCGGGGGTAGCCATCCCCCACCCGGTTTGGAACGGCCACCCCATTGCACTTCGCACCCCGAAGTAGTCCCGTTTCCACGCCGGGACCTTGTTGGGAAGATCGTGTAAAAGCTTGAACCCCGGGCAAGGAGACAGGTAGTACGCCCGCCTACGCCCGGGAAGGGGACCCGCTTGCTTCTTAAGCATTAGAATGGAAGAAAAGATCTCCAGGTTTAAAGGCAAAATCTGTTCGCAAAAGAGGGAGATAATCCCCACCAAGTTACAGATAGAATTTGGGTGAAGCTGGCCGACGGTGACGCCGAAGTGGTTCATAACCTCGACGATGAGGGGGTGGAAAGGTAGGCGCAACCCAACGACGAGCTGCTCCCGGAATATCACGATCTCGTCGGGACCGTGTTCCCAAGGGAAGTCGCCCAAGGGTATAAAGTAAGTGTACTCCCTAGGCAGGTTGAACTGGGTGATAAGGGAGTAAAGCCCCTCAGGCGTCATGGTTGAGGGCCCAAACTTGTCTAACGTCCGACCTCGACGGGAGGAGGACGCCAAACTACCCGAGGCAACTCGGCCTATGGGTTCGAACTCTTCCTCGAGCTCCCCCCTGAGCTCTACCTTGGGTTCACTAAGGCTGTCAGGGGATGCAGCTCGGTTCGTAGAACCTACATTTGACCCCCTCGAAGAACTGTCTAAGCTGTCCGAGCTAGACATTGGGAGGAAAAGGATACCCGGAAGAAAGTAGACTCACCCGGAAAAAGCAAACGGACTACGGAAGGTTGATGCGAGCTAAAAAACTTGGACGTGAGCTCAAGAAGCAAACGCAGGAGAATGGCAATGAAAAGCGACTGGGTCCCCCACTATTTATACCCACAGTGACCGAAAACTGACGGTTCTGATCGAGGCAAATCCAACGGCCCACGATCAAACAGACCGCATGTCTCCAAAGACCGAGACGTGACTAGCCACACGTCTTTTGAAACTGAAGCAGTGCCGGCGCACGTCTCCCTGCATTAAAGGTGGCAGCGATGCATTTTTTCAAATTTGAAATGACGCGCGCTGCCACGTCTCCCAGCGGCGCGCTTTTTCAAATTTTTGAAATAAATGTGCGTTGTCACGTCTCCCAGCATTTAAAGACAGATTGGCGCGTTTCCTGACTTTTTGGCGCTCGAGAAACCCGGAAGTCTCCTGACGAACGCGCACTTCGCGTGTTCAGTCAAACCAGTTTGAAGTACGGGTCAAATCCACCTGCCACCTCGCAAACTCCCCGCGCCAGGGCAAGCTCCTTAGCGCGAGGAGTGGGGGGCAATTGATGAAGGAAGATTTGGCCTAACCTCTTGACCACTCAACACGTGGCAGGGGCAACAGCACGGCACGGCAGTACGCTCAAGGTGCGAACTCCGAAAGGAGGAACCAGCGGTTCGAGCTCCCCAAAAGGAGCCCGAACTCTCCCTTTGACCCCGAGCTTTACGAGGAGTGCAAAGGGCAACAACTCGAACTGGCCCGCCCCAGGCAGTTCGGGCCACACCTTTATTCGAACTCAAGACTTCACCTCACACACCACTCCAGCACTTCGTCTCCAGGACGCCGAACCGAATGATCGTACCTGACCTGACACCAAAGGAGTCCGTATACTGGGGTGGCACACCTGACTGACTTAGGATCTAACACTTGATAGCCGCACTTCAACGGCCACCTGCCACCGCCACCTCCGGTCGCAGAGTCGTCTCCGACAAAGGAAGTAGTGGCGGTTGTCTTCCCCAGCATAGGTGATGACACCCGAACTGGCAGAAGTGCAGAGGTAATGATACCCGACCTGACAGGAGCTTGGGAGTGAGTGCGCGAAGTGGTTATAAAAGGCTCTCTTCCCCCCCAAGAAGGAGGTATGTGATAACTTTGTGCCATCTGGTTTTTTATCTTGCCTTTGAGGAAATACTGACTTGAGCTTCGGAGCACTCTCACCGGGTTCCTCCCCGGAGATTACTCGCTTTCTTCTCCGTTTCAGGCACCTTTTGTTCCAGCCAGAGGCAAGATTGTTGACAACTAGGACCGACCGGATTGCGCTCCATCATTAAATAATAGAAATACATAAGAATATATAATTGTTTTATATTTTAACTTTCTAATAATCAATCAGATCAAACTCGACCTGAGTTGGTCTATTTTTTAGTATAATCGATCGGCTTTGGTTCAACAATTTTTCAACCCGATCAAGTTAGGTTAGTTTTAGTTTGGTCATTTGTAAATTGACCAAAATTGAATCAACTCGATTCAATTTTAATACAGAAAAGTGGGAAAATTCCCATATTTTTTAATCTAAAATATTTATATCATAAATTTAGTTTTTTAATAATACCACTGTAGTTTATTAAATTTAAATTTAATTTTTAAGTTTAAATCTTTTGAACGAACAAATCAAACCGAAAATAGACCCAAACTGATACAAACCGAGTTGGCGGGGTTGCACTAATGGTTAGTCAGTTTTCGGGTGACAAACTTCTAGCCTGACCAAGTCGATTTGGTTGGAAAAATAGCTTGCAACCGAAATGAACCAATCCTTGAACACTTCTAATTTCAGCTAAATTAATAGTCTAATCTCTAATGAATAACAATAGTTTAATATCCAATAATTATTGAAAATTTATACCAAAAGTACAAAATTATTGAAAATAAATTTATAATGGAAATACAATAGATATCTAATAAAATACAATATTTACAAAAATACAAAAAAATAAATTTCAAAAGCTAAATTATAATTGCTTAATGTCCAATAGTTATTGATAATTTTCTATTAAATAACAAAACAAAAATAGGTTTATAAATAATCATTGAAAATATATTTATCAAAAAAATACAATAAATATTAATTTTAGTATATATAAGTATATAATGAAAGTACACTATTATTGTGAAATTATTACTAATAAATATTAATTTTTTGAAAGTTATTTTTTATAATTATTAATTGATATAAGTGAAATTAGTTATTTACAAATATTATCTAGTTGTTTAAATAATAATGTTATTTAAAATTTCAAAATATTAATTATTTGTTAAATTTAATAATACGTAAAATTATATTTAGTACTATTATTACATAATTCGATATTAATTTTGTAAAATATTAAATTATTATTAACATGAATATTATGTAATCTTTTATAATTATTTTTTCTACTTTGAAGAAATTTTACAAATTTATTACATAATATTTTAATCTTAATTATTTAAAATTTAGTCATGTAAAATATTTTGTTATTTAAATATTTAAATAATATGTAAAATATTTAATATTTTTGTTGTTTGAATTTTATTTATTTTGATGTTATTACATAATATTAAATAGTTTGTTATATAATTATTTAACTATTTTTAATGTTCTGTTATTTAAGATATTTAGTTATTGAAATATTTAAATAATGTTTTGTTTTTAAATGATAAATTTTTATTATTTGAATAGCATTTAAATTGAATAATTTGTAAAATTATAATTTATATTGTTACTACATAATTTCATGATGAATTTTTGTAAAAATATAGATCTATTAATAATATGAATATTATTAAATCTATTATAATTATTTTTTGTGTTTTGAATAAAAATTTTAAAGTTAGTATATAATTTAATTTTAATATTTAAATAATTCTGAAAATTTTGAATTGAAACTTTCATCGGATAGATGTAGATAAAAAGTGGGGGAGGGGATAAATAGGAATTAGAGATAGCTTAGGAGAGAATCTCTCCACTAAATTAGAGATAATTTAAGAGATAAATAGGAGTTAGAAATAATTTAGGAGATAAATAGGAATTAGAGACAACTTAGGAGAAAGTGGGGGAAAGTTGTACCAATTGGCTAAACATTAGGGTTGTTCATGGGTCGGGTTGGGTCGGTTTAGTAGTGCTTTTTCAATCGACCCGACCTGGTCGGGTTACCTATAGACCAAACCGAAACCGACCCTTTATTAAGTAAAACCGACATGGTCGGTTTGAGTCAGTTTGGGTCGATTTGGTTTGGTTTGGGTTTCAACCAACTCCAAGCTTGCACAATGCACATGAAATCAAAGTGTTAATATTATATATAATATTTTAGAATATATTTTTCTGGAAATATATATTTAAAACCAAAACATATATACAAATATATCAAAATATATATTTTCTAATTTCAGAAATATATATTATATATATGATATATTTCAGAATATATATTTTTTAGATATATATTTATTATTTAAAACTAAAATATCTATATTTAACACATATTTTTTCACATAACTCGGTTCGGTTTGGTTCGGTTTCGGTTTTCACATATGAAGACCGAAACCGACCGGTAGTGAAGGAAAACCGACCAACTCGGATTGGGTCAGGCTGGGTTGATCGGTTTGGATTTATTTGTGAACAGCCCTACTAAACATTAGAAGAGCAAATTACTTTTTCTTTATGGTTGTTAGAAATAGTTAAGCCCATATTATTTCTTATTGGTTTAATGGATAATTATGTAGAATTAAAAAAATAAAAAAAAAATCAGAAAAAAGGAAATTAGGAAAGGGGGTTTAGAGAAAGTAGAGGCAATATATATATATATATATAGGTTTGGGTTCGACATGTTCGAATCAAATTCAATTTGAACTTGTTGGAAGAGTCAATAGCAAATTAAACTTAGGCCAAGTTTAGGAGTGCTTAAAAATAAGTGCTTATTTGAATAAACACTTATTTTAGGCCAGGACCACACCAACGTTTGAAAATAAGCCTGAAATAAATATTTTAAAAATAAATGTTTATTGAATAAACCCAAAATTCTAACTTTTTTAACTTTTTTAAGTATTTATACAATAAACCCTTATTCAAAATTTTTCTTTCATAATTATTTCTGATTGATTAATTTTTAGAATACCAATTATACTCTTTCAATGTCAAAAACGTTAGGCAGCAAATGCAGCGAATATAATCCGTCATTAGCAACCAACTCCCACGTTTGACGAAGCGAGAATAACACAGTTATAGACTGTGCCATAACTGTGTCATTCCCTCTAGGCAAGAACGATCAAAGAAAAATCAAACCATTGGCTGACATTCCCTCTTGACGGTGACTATGACATTCTCCTTGGCCTTAGTAAAATCAAACCTGTCCGGCGTCGTCATCGAGTTAATAGAGGTAGCAGGTAAGACCGAGAGTTTTTAGCAAAGGGCCAAAGGCCAAGATGAGGAAGAAATAGTCCGTTTGCCGTCGCTCTTGGCTAGAAGCGACACAACTGGTGGCATCGCCGGTGACTTCCTGGATCGGAACGATGACATGCTACTTGGACATCTCTGAAACCTTGAGAGAGAGAACCCACCACCCACATAAATTTGAAAAAAAACTTAAAGTACATTTTAAAATTTTAAAAGAAAATGAAAGATAAAAGAATCATAAATATTTATTGGAGAAAAAAAAGTATCAAACGCCTAATATAAAATAAAACTAAACACTTGAAAAAACTGAACGTTAAATAAGAATAAATGCTTATTTCAATAAACGTACTTATTTTTAACATAAACATTCCCAAACATATTCTTAATGATCTAAAATATTTATTAAATTGGATTAGATCTAATACATTTATAATAAATTTACATTGGATTAGGTCTAATTGAAATATTGAACCAATATGTATTTTATTGACAAAAAATAAAAATATAGGTGTTACCTGGGTTGAATCTAATTTAAAATCGAACCAGATTGAATGTTTCAAACATTAAACTAAACCCTTCCAAAATGATCCAAAGTATTCATCTCCAATGAACCCTTATTGAACTGAAGAGGATTGAATCAAACATCCGATTCGTTAAATATCATCATCCATGATAAAATATTCATAATATACGGCTGTAGTATCTTCTGGGCAGCAGATCCAAACTCAGCTGTGATGAAGTGATATCTGGGTACGAGAACGTTCTCACTTCCTCACGGTGAGATCCAGGGAGAATTCATCCAAATTTTGTTTTGGTAGGTTGGTCGGCGGAGCACGCGTTACGTGAAGAGTGTTGGTGCTACGAGTCAACAACAAAAGAGACAGGTGGCCCATGGGTCATGGATCTTCATTCTTCTGTGCTGTCCATATGTAGTATTTGAAAAGTTCAGCCCACCTGAACCAACATCCACCACTTTATCCTTTTATTTATTTATTTGTGGTTATTACTTCAGATTACGTTACGCTCGCGTAAGCAGCAGGTCATGAGCATACGTCAACCGATTCCACAAGAAGTCGCCTCACCAAACATTTTCGTCGTGTATTGAGAACATCTCTGGTGATGACATTATCGAGACTGATATTATTATTTCTAATATACGGTGGGAATGTACTGCAAGGCGTTGTGGGGCGGTTCCTGTAGATGTGATCTCGTTAAACCGTCAAAATCGAACCTCCGGCGCAGGCCCACACTGAATGTTTCCATCAGCGTCTTGATCGTGCCACGTAACGCTGATATTTTATTAGCAAGTCTGTTGGCTGTAGTTTTCCTTCATGACGCATCACGTCAGATCTGTATACGTGGGGCCCATTATTAGCTTATCTGACGTGTTAAATGGTTTTGATATTACGTATCTTGGGGCTCCATTTCTCAGATAATTCATTATGGGGGAAATATTAACTTACAACCTACTATTTATATTTGGAGTAGTGATACTTAATTTCTTGAATTATCTTTTACAATAAAGGCCCCTCCTGAGTTTCAATATTTTGCCCCTCATTAGCATCCTATCAATTAATTCATAAAATATTCTATTAAACATTTTTGAAACCCCAAATTACATTTTAGCACAGTTTTTCTTAAATCCTAACACTCACATGTTTCTCTCAATTCTCTTTCAATAAAATTAATATCCAGAATGATTTGTTCATTAGGATCTAGAGAACGATTTAGGTGATGTTTGGCGTCAATGTTGATTATTCTTAATCAAATTTTCAATTTTTTTTTAAAATCAGTGTTTTCTAAAAATCGGCAATTTTTGTTATTTGGTATCATTTTTACCAGGGAAAATTCCTGATTAGTGCCATGTACTTTGGGGTTACTGTCACTTTGGTCTCCAAACTTTAAAATGCAATAATTCAGTTTAACCAGTTGTTAACCAATCATTAAATGCCTTTAAAAAAGATATAAATGCCCTTCGAATGTCATCTAATTTTCTTTATTAACAATTTAGACATTGACAAAAAAAAAATTAACAGTTCTAAATCCTTGCCTCATTTATTCAAGAAAATTGGTGTCGAGACTGAGACATGACCTTAAGTTTTTTCAATAGAAGAAGCAAAAATTTAGGATTGTTAATTTTTTGTCAATATTTGGATGGTTGATAAAAAAAAATTATATGACGCTCAAAAGGTATTTGTATCTTTTTCAAATATCAATTAAGGGGCTAGTTAATAGTAAGTGCTGGATTGATAAGTTTTGAAAGTTCAGGTACTGAATTGTCACATTTTAAAGTTCAGGGACCAAAATGCGGCACTAAACCCAAAATATAGAATACTAATTGAGAATTTTCCCTTTTTACCATGTAAACCGATTTTTGAGAAATCGGCTTTGAATCTATTTGGCATTGATTCTTAAGAGTTAGGAAATCAACAAAAAAAAAACGCTAAAAAGGCTGATTTCATAATTTGGGGCTAATTGTTACCACCCCTAAGTACAGGGTGGTTCTTTGTTATTAATCCAATTTTTTTTCTTAGTATACGTTTCTTGGTAGCCACGTCATATGGGATATTTAATCCTAGTCTGGAATCTGCTGCATTTGGTCAAATTGTCGCAGGCTGAACACAATGACTGCAGTGCAATTGCGCAAACAACTGCAGCAGATCTGGATTAGGTCAATCCGATAAAATACAGAAGTGAACTTTTGATTCAGTCCATTGATTTTGGTCATTCAGATACCTACAACTGCTAGCAATCTGAATTTGAATTAATTCCAAGAATAAATAAATTGCCATCTTTAGTAGAATTTTTACTTTGTTATGAAGTTTAATTGTGCCAAGAGTCTTGAATTGTTCTATTCAGTTATTTTTATTTTTCATTTTTTATTTCGATTTATATATGGGCCATTGTAGGGTTGTTATTCCATGGAGCCAAAAAATAAATAAATAAAATTATAAATATCAAGCCTAATTGGATTTAATCGCATCAGACCCGATTAATAATTGGGATGATTCTGAGTATATGTCATTGTACCCATTAATAATCCATTCAAGATTGATACACCCTGCCCTGAACCTTGACAACCTAAGGAGGGAAAGGAATTTATAATATAGGAAATTAGGGCTTTTTTGGGTTTGCTAGCAGACCTATAGGATCTATAATACCAGATCAGAGCCAAACCGATTATTAATTGGGCTGATCGAGTTAAACACGATAACACCAGATTATATATAATAATTTTAAACTTCAGTTTTTATAATCTAACTTCAATAAAAAGAGTAAATAGTAATTTTGTTTATATTTAAACAAAACAAGCATTCTTTAGCATTTTTTTTAGGTATAAAATATACTACTATGCATTCTGAAATTTTTATGGCACATTAATTCAATATTTCAATCAATATCATTAAAAACATGTATTCATGTTAAGAGTTATGTTTAAGGATGACAATTTTGTGAGAATTTTCAAACATCTTGATCGACCTTGACAGGACCTGTTTAACAAAACACTGTAGGGTTGGGATTTTAGGGTTTGACCTTCGGCAATTAGACATCTTTAGCACTAGCCCCTATCGGATATACTTATGTGATATAAAATTGGGTGCAAGGTTTAAAGTTTAAGTCTTTCGAAAAATGCGAACAATATTAAAGAGGCAATTCAAAGAAAACCATCTAGATTATGGATATACTTTGGAAACACATATATAAGGTGGTGTAAGGATATACTTTGGAAACACATATATAAGGTGGTGTAAGGGGATTAATTTGGGTATGACTAGACTTGTTCATGGGCCGGGTAGCCCGATGGCCTGGCCTGGCCCGGTCCGCACCCCGATTGGGCTTGGTCATGTAATTAGGCCCGCGGGCCTGATCTCGGGCCCAATACAGTAAGCCCGACTGTGTTACGGGCCGAGCTCGGGATTTGTCAAAAAAGCTCGACCTGGCCCAACTCAGCATTATATATTTAATAAAATACATAATATGTATTTTATATATTATATAAAATATATAAATAATATAATATTTATTGAAATATATATATTTATAATTTAATATATACGTTTTTTTATTTTTTTCTTTATAATTTCTCTCTCACTCTCTCTCTCTCTATTCAGCCACTTCAGCAGTAGTAACAACATGGGATAAATTTTGGGCTCGGGCCCAGACCCGGGCTTCGGGCCCAGGCCCGGGCTTCGGGCTTTTTATGAGGGCTGGGCTCGGGCCCAAGTTGTAGGCCCGGTGGTCGGGCCGGGCTCGGGCTCGGGCTCGGGCCTTAGAAAAATTTGTTAATACAGAGTGAAAGCCCGGCCTGGCCCATGAACAGGTCTAGGTATGACCGCCCATTAACGACTAAAAACTCCTAAATGGAGTCCATGAACTTAACGAAATAAGAGTAAGTCATTAAATTGTGTTTACACATTAACTAGAGAAACAGACAAAATACAGATTCACAAAAAGTGTTTCCACGAACCATATTCGCAAAAGATAATATCTGAGAAACGGACAAAATACAAACGAGCTACAATTTACGAAAATGTCAAATTTGGTATTGCTCCAAACCATACCTTCTCAATTTCTAAGGCATGATTTGGAGCATCGTTTTTTATGGAAAAACAGTTCCAAACAAATAAACGTTTCTGGAATACTGTTTTTCTGATGTGACACTGATGTATCACCACTTTCTGGAGCAACGGCATCAATGTCAAACAGATGCTAAGTGTCTTTCCCAAATCTTAGACTGCAGGTCGCCAGAATTGGAGTTTTAATTCCTCAATGTATACTTTTCAGTTCTAAATTCAAGGAAAGATCATGATTATGGCAGCAAAAGCACAATATGGTAATACAAAATGAGCATTTGATCTTTTTCTTTGAAAAATGGTGTAGTATTGAAAAGACAAGAGGGCAAGACACCCTCCAGAAGCATATAGAATGGCCACAAAAACTTAATAGATGATTGATACTTCTCCACTGGTTCATAAAAGGGGCAATAGGAACCATCCATGAATGACTTCGAAACCCCCATCCACCTATTGAGCATCCATTTAGCTTTGCTTAGCACCATTTTTGCTTTTTGAAGGTTAATAATGAATGAAGTTTACCAAAAGAGAAGAAGCATGCAACCAGTGACAAGACAAAAGAAATCAACCCCTACAGCCAAGCACCCCCAAAAGTCCAAAAAAAAAAAAAAAAAAGACAAATAAAACAAAAACAAGAACTTGGGCATCTGCCAAAAACAAACCTGAGATTCACTCTCACAGCTTCACCCTCTAATTGGGTTAGAAAATGAACATTACGCCGTTGCCGGGGATCGAACCCGGGTCACCCGCGTGACAGGCGGGAATACTCACCACTATACTACAACGACTTTATGTCTTCCAGGGGCTTGGGAGAATCTTTTCAAGTAGAAATGTCCAAATGGCATTTCACATAAACACAATAAAACGTATCACATAAAATTCGTTTAGGTTGTTTTTGATTTGAAGAAAAAAAGTAGGATTCTTTCAAACTAAACATAACCTTAATCGAACCCTTGTATTCAAAAAATCTATCATACCAGAAAGATATGATACTTTTGACCAATCAAACCACCCCCATGAACTTTTAGGAATTAACTCCTGATTGATCACCCTCCCTTTGGGGCTGTAAGTTTATCTAATGTCATATTCGAACCCATTTGTATTTAGTATTCGCATTTGCTACGAAGTTTTATTATCTACTGAATAGTTCATTTTTTTTTTGTCTAATGGTTGGTTTGTTATTATACATATATCAACATCTAGATGCAACAAATACAATGGTTTTAGAAGCATAAAGTAAAACAGAACTTTTTGTTTTGGAAATAGATTTATGAATATTCAATGGTGTATATCCATATTTGCTGGAAATGAATGCATCAAGATGTCAACTAAGATTGTATTGGGTACTATTGTTGTTTCTTCGGTTGCATTTAAAGAAAAAATGGGCACGCAATATCCTAACATTCTATGAGCATTAGGAGTCAAAATTTGTTTGGTTTTTCACTCTTTCTAACTATGCAAGGCATCTCCTCTACCATTGAGGTTGCTTCTGTGGGTGCAGGTTACTCATAATCAACTAGCGCACTCCTCACCGTTGCAATCGGAAACCTCCCAACATCAACCAAATAAAATTCAACTTTGACCCTGAACATGCCCTATTAGGTTAATTGGGTTAAAAATTGAATCGAATAAATCAAAATTTTAAAAATAAAAATGAAACTGAATTATAGAAAAACCGAAATAACCAAAATCAGAATTTTTTATTCGGTTTTTACTTTAAATCGAATTTTAATAATATATACTCTATTATATATTATAACATTTAATATTATAATATATATATATATATATATATATTATGAAATCAAATTTCATTTTATTATATATAATAATAAAAATTTTGATTAATTTGATTAACCGAATTTCTAATTCTAAAAACCAAAACTGAAAATCAAATTAATCAAACCAATTTAACCAAAAACTGAAAAATCAAACCAAAAAAAACTAAAACCAAAATTTTTCATTTGATTTTTTTATTTTAACCGAATAATGCTCACCCCTATGCCCTAAGGTTGAGGATGGATCATGGCACAAACTTTTCTTTCAAAGATTTGTTGCTTCACTGTATTCGTAACACCCCTATGCCCTAAGGTTGAGGATGGATCATGGCACAAACTTTTCTTTCAAAGATTTGTTGCTTCACTGTATTCGTAACAATTCTTTTCATCTTTTCTTTTGTAACTTTGCTGCTATATGCTGGAGTATTTGGATAAGACGTAATAGACTGGTCTTTGAGAATTGCATGCAAGGAGGGCCCTACGTTTACTAGGGCTCATGCAGGATTCGATTTAGTTGCAGGCTCAGCTACAGACTCATCCGGTCCCAAAGCTTAGCGGTAGACGTAATAGTTTTGCTAGTGTTTGGTGTCTTGATTTTGGATTCCAGAGGAAATTTCAAAGCGGCGATGTTAAGATTGAATTAGGAGTCTCCGGGATTAGGAGACTCCGCTGAGTTAGGATCGAATTCGGAGTAGGAGTTTCCGTTCTATTCTAATCCTTATCTTGTAGATGGGTTTGAATTTGAGTTCCTGTAAACTTAGGAGATTCAATGGCTATATATATATATATATATATGAATCCTCAATGAATGAGAGAGACAAAAAAGGAGAAACTAGAAAAGCTCTGGTTTTTACATGGTATCAGAGCCACGAAACAGGAGCAAGAGGTCTGCGTTTCAAGACTTCTGAAGATCAGTGGCGGCAGCAACGATTGTTCGGCGCCGGCAAAGGACAAGCTTTGCACTCCAGATTCAGTTCGGCACTCTTCCTTCTTATTTGCTTCTTCTTCAAGCTCGAAAGCAAAGACAGGAACAAACGAGAGATTCCGACCGGCATTTTGAACGAGATTTTTCCGGAAGCGGGGTCGTCGACGCAGATATCTGACAGGGTGACCCAAATCAGGAGCTTGGGACTTCGAAATTCTTCATGGAAATTCCGGTGTTATGATTTGGGTCTGCTCTGAGAGCATTGAACTGGCCTTGCATCGGCAGCCGAGAATGTTGCAGTCTTCGAAGCTGCCACCGTAGACGGTCGACATGTCTGCTCCATTCCAAACCGCCACTGCTTGGTGCTTGATTGCTCCTACAGTGTTGCGAACCGTTATATTTACAGCGATGAACCCCTGTCCAACTACAGTTGCACGGAGAGGAGATAATCAAGTGCCAATGCTGTAGTCGCTTATTTGGGACGAGAGAAGATATTTTAGAGGGTTTACGCGCCAGATCCGAATCCGCCAACCCAGAAGACGCCATTGCTGCAGATACTTTAGAGTTTCTGAATTTGCCGACCCAGAAGACGCCATCTCTGTCTTGGAACGAACGTCCGGATCTTTAACGGGTTTCCGGCGAGTCGAAGTTCTGCGGCAGGTTTTAGGGAGATCCGGTTCTCTGTTTTTTTTGTGACGATTCTGCCGCCGATTGAGGGTTTTCAGACACGGTGGTCGATATGGCTGAAAACAAAGAAAAAGAACACGGTGGGCGTGGTGGATGGAAACAAGGAGCAAGGGCAGGAGGAAAAGGTCATGGCGACCAAGTTAAGGCCAATACAGCCAAAGTCTCTGCGCAAGGCAATGCGTCTCAAGGAGAATCAATCGATGCAGTCAAGACTGGGTTAAATGGACTAAATAGTGAGCAGTGGAACATGTTACTCAACCTTTTGAACACACAGAAAGATGGGAATCAACAACTAAGTGGTAAGCGAAAATTGTCAGAGTGGAGAATAGACACAGGGGTTTCTCATCATATGACAAGAAGCCTCGAGTCGATGAGAGACATAAAGAACGTCATTCCATGCTCTGTCGGGCTGCTAGATGGGAAAGCGACAATAGCAGAGAAAGAAGGCACAGTTGTGCTGGACGATCATCTGAAACTGACTAATGTTTTATATGTGCCTAGTTTGCATTGCAATCTAATTTCTGTGTCGCAATTGATTGAGGAGTTGAATTGTGTTGTTCAGTTCACTAATAAATTCTGTGTGATACAGGACCGAACTACGAGGATGTTGATTGGAGCGGGTGAGCAGCGAGAGGGACTCTATTATTTCTGGAGCATTGCATCCGCAAGAGCAATGAAGACTACAGAGAGTAAGACGTGTGATATTTGGCATCAAAGGTTAGGGCATCCCTCTCATAAAATTGTTAAGTTGCTGCCTTTTGTTAGTACTAAAAATAATAAGGATGATAGTATTAAGGGTTGTGATGTATGCTTTCGAGCTAAACAATGTCGAGAAGAGTTTGTTTCTAGTAATAATAAAGCATCCGATATTTTTGAGTTAATTCATTATGATTTATGGGGTCCTTATAGAACTGTAGCTTCTTGTGGTGCTCATTATTTCTTGACAATAGTAGATGATTTTTCTAGAGGTATTTGGACTTATCTTTTTATTGATAAGACAGAAGTGGGACAAGTTCTTTGAAATTTTTTTGCTATGGTTCAAAGGCAATTTAACAAACCTGTCAAAGTGGTTCGTACTGATAATGGGACTGAGTTTGTCTGCTTGGCTAGTTATTTTGCTCAGCATGGTATTATTCATCAAACCACTTGTGTCGGGACCTCTCAACAAAACGGGAGGGTTGAACACAAACACCACCACATACTCAATGTGGCCCGAGCATTGCGTTTTGAAGCTAGCATGCCTATTGATTTTTGGGGGGAATGTGTATTGACCGCATGTTATTTGATCAATCGGACACCGTCCATTCTGTTGAAGGGAAAGACTCCCTATGAAGTTTTATTTGGACAACCTCCTTCTTATGATAATGTGCGAGTTTTTGGTTGCTTGGCATATGTGCACAATCATGGACATGGAGGGGATAAATTTGTTAGTCGAAGCAGACGGTGTGTTTTTGTTGGGTATCCTTTTGGAAAGAAATGATGGAGTTTGTATGATTTAGAGTCTGGCATGTTCTTTGCATCAAGAGATGTTACCTTTTTAGAGGATGAATTCCCTTATGCACGCAAGGAGGATGAACAACCAAACAAAGCACAAGGCCAATTTCATTGTGGAATAGGTGGGACAGATGAGGTGTTGGTGCCATCCACTTATTTGCCAGGACAAGCAAATGGCGAGATGGAGACTAACCAACAAGGTGAACTCGCAGAAGAAAGAGTCAGTGTAGAAGAAGGAACCCACGTAGACCCAAATGCCAATACTAGTGAACCCATGCATTCTTTTGACGTCACCACAGAAAATGCAAGCGAAGACAGTCCTGACGTCAGGGGGTGGCAATGTTGAGCAACAACAACACTCTGATTCTCATTTGGGACGTGGGCATCGACAGAAACAGCAGTCCACAAGGTTAAAAGACTATGTGCTTCACACCACATAGCGCTTGAGTCCCTCTCTGCATCCCTTTGCAAGCTCACTCGGCCAATCACATCCTGTAGGTAGTCCTTATCCCATAGATAATTATGTGAATTGTAACAATTTTTCTTATCGACATCGTGCTTTCTTGGCAGCTATTATTACAGGAGTTGAACCTACTTCTTTTGCTGAGACCGTAAAGGATGAAAAATGGAGGGATGCAATGCAGAAAGAAATACAGGCACTTGAGAATAATCAGACATGGACCGTAGAGCCTTTGCCATCCGGAAAACGAGCCATAGGATGCAAATGGATATATTGAATCAAGTACAATGCTGATGGGACAGTGGAAAGATACAAAGCCCATCTTGTGATCTTTGGGAACAAGCAGGTTGAGGGAATTGATTATAATGAAACTTTTTCCCCAATTGCAAAAATGGTTACTGTCCGTACCTTTCTTGCAGTCGCAGTAGCTAGAAATTGAGAGCTTCATCAAATGGACGTACATAATGCATTCTTGCACGGTGACCTTCATGAGGAAGTCTACATGCGAATGCCTCCTGGTTTTCAGTCAGATTAACCAGGTATGGTGTGTTGGTTGCAAAAATCTCTGTATGGCTTGAAACAAGCGCCGAGATGTTGGTTTGCTAAATTAACCGCAGTTTTGAAGACATATGGGTTTCAGCAATCAGGTTCAGATTACTCCCTATTCACCTTTCGTCGAGATAGGGTACATGTGCTTGTCCTTGTGTATGTGGACGACATTATCGTGTTAGGTAATGATCATATGGCAATTCAAGCCTTCAAGAAATATTTGAGTGACTGCTTCCATATGAAAGACTTGGGACCATTGAAATATTTTTTGGGCATTGAAGTTGCCCGAAACTCAACAGGAATTTTTCTGTCTCAACGAAAGTATGCTCTAGATATTATCGCTGAAGTTGGATTACTTGGTGCAAAACCTGCTCCTTTTCCTATGGAGCAGAATCACAATTTGGCCTTGACAGATGAGCTTCTCTTATCTGATCCTGAGCGATACAGGCGCTTGGTGGGTAGGATTATTTATCTCTCAACAACTCGTCCTGAGTTGTCTTATTATGTGCACGTTCTATCCCAATTCATGCAGCAACCACAAGAAAGACATTAGGAGGTTGCATTGCGAGTGGTGCGCTACTTGAAAGGAAATCCTGGTCAAGGAATTCTCTTGCATTCAGATTGTGACTTGCAGTTATATGCATGGTGTGATTCAGACTGGGCGAGCTGTCCTTTGTCTTGACGTTCCGTGTCTAGGTGGTTTATTCTACTTGGGAAATCGCCGATTTCCTGGAAAACTAAAAAACAACACACTGTGGCTCGTTCTTCAACGGAAGCAGAGTATTGATCTATGGCCACGGCCACGTGTGAATTAAAATGGCTAAAGGGATTGTTATTGGCTCTTGGAGTGACGCATTCGAACCCAATGCGATTATTATGATAGTTAGGAAGCCTTGCATATTGCAGCAAACCTAGTGTTTCATGAGCGTACGAAACATATTGAAGTTGATTGCCATTTTGTTCGTGATGAGATTCAAAATGGTTGCATTTGTCCTGCTTATGTGTCGACTACCGTTCAGCTGGCTGACATCTTTACAAAGGCACTGGGTCGCAAAGAATTTGAGTATTTTCTCTGCAAGTTGGGCATTCACAATCTGCATGCTCCAACTTGGGGAGGGGTGTTAAGATTGAATTAGGAGTCTCCGGGATTAGGAGACTCCGCTGAGTTAGGATTGAATTCGAAGTAGGAATCTCCGTTCTCTTCTAATCCTTATCTTGTAGATAGGTTTGAGTTTGAGTTCCTGTAAGCTTAGGAGATTCAATGGCTGTATATATATATCTGAATCCTCAATGAATGAGAGAGACAAGAAAGGAGAAACCAGAAAAGCTCTGGCGAGAGTTGTTTTCCTTTGTCGCATCCATCTTATAAAATCTTGGGAGAATGACCAATCAGTCCAGGGTCAGAATTTGTAGGCTCAAAGTATGTCAGGGTAGGTGTTAGCTCAGAATTGATGACAATGAACTGGTCAGCGTTAGTGCATAGAGTGTGGGTTGTGGTCCTTTTGAATGTTTATAGCTCTACAGCGTAAATCAAAAATCTGCATTGGGCAAATCCATATTTCTCCATAAAATCTTTGGGTTTTCTTAACCTTAATACCAACAGTGATTGCCTTCAGATAATCAACCTTCTGAACTCTCAGTCCATAGCCAATTATAGTGTCTGCAGCTTTGTTTTAGAAGAAATCATTACTGAAATTTTAAACTATGTTGCTGTTTGGCAAGTCTTTTTAAAAAGATTTTCTGGGATCTTGTCTTTAAAGAAAAAAACGGTTTGACAAGTGGCTCAGTCTACCAAGTGTTTAGAAACAAGTTTAGAGGTTATTTATCACACAAAAATATCAAAAAACTTTATTTGAAACTCCCTGAAATTCGGTATTTTCAATCTTTGTGGGTATTTCTACACGTGTCTTCTGGTTTTACCAACATTAAGATACCAAACGGAAAAAAGCCAATTTTTAGTCTTCCAAGCTTACTGAAGATCACATGGAAAGACTTGCCAAACATCACCTTTTATTAGTTGATCGTATGTTAATAGATCTTCTAATGTCCCAAAGGTGAATGGGTCCATGCTATTCCAAGTTTTCTCGAGTTTGTTTTGTCTACACAGGTTTTTTGGTTGTATCCCTAGGAATTCTTAAGTTTTAATGGATTGATTTTCTTATTTTACTAAATAGAGGCTGTGTTGGAAGTCCTCAAGTTCAGTGACAAAGATATCACCATTCAAGTGGATCGTTGAGAGTATCATTAAAGGCATTCTAACCTTGACTGAAAACAGGCAGAAGAATCTAAGGGTCTGTTTGGTTTATAGTCAAAATCGGAATGGTCTATTCGCATAACCTGTTTGACTTAAACAGGAATGAAAATAAAGATTGGAATCATCAGGAATGAGATTTCATTCCCAAGGGATGGGTAGGAAATAATCATTCCCTCAAATGGAGGAGTGCCATTCCAACAGGAATGAGAATAAGATTCTGATTCCGCCCAACCAAACAGTTGGAATCGGAATAGCCCATTCCGATTCCGATTTCAGATCCTTATTCTTGTGAACCAAACGGAGCCTACGTTCATCCACATTTTTTGCAAAGTAAACTTTGTGGCTGATAGGCTTGTCAGATGGTCTAGTCGAATTAAGAAGTTGATGTTCAATTAGCTATTGAAAGAGATAGGCTCTTAGATCTGTAGGGCTAAAAAGTTGGCTATACCCATTTCAACTGTTATGCACTTCCAATGAGATATTGAGAACCTAACAGGTAATACAGGTTCTCAGGGTTCAGTTAACCAAACTATGGGCATATCTTTTCGGTTTTTGAAAAGTGCCAAACCACAGTCGGTTAACACCTCTTCAAGGCCAATCGAACAGAGCATCTCTTCAACCAACCATAGAAGACGGTCCAGAAAACTCCCCTTGGCTATATGATTAAGGACATAAGCACCACCAGCCATCCAAGTCATCTCTACAATTGTAGAGCACTAGCATCTATCGTCTATCACAGCCATATTCAATCTAATGACAAAGGATGGATAGTCATTGAGGGGATAAAATACTTGAAAACCAGAATTCACTGCAAGAAAATAGCAGATATGAACGGCAGAACAGGAGTAGGTTTGGACCATGGTTTTGAAAACCAGACTGGACCGGACAGTTGGACCGGTTGACCTAGGAACCGGTCAGGTAACCGGTTCTGTTTCACCCTGAAATCGCTTTTTGGCCAAAAACTGCTGATTTGGTCAGTGACCCACTGACCCAGGCAGTCAAACCGTCGACCCAGACAACGGTTTTTAATAATTTTTTTATTTTATTTATTTTTAATTTTTTTTATCTTTTAAGTCAGAATGGTCTGTCTGTTCGAACCAGATGGTCAGACCGTTTGACCCAGGAACCAGTCCCCAAAACGGTTTCATGTCCAGTCCGGTTTTTAAAACCTTGGTTTGGAAAGTCTTCACCTCTTGGGCTACTTCACTTATCAAAAAGGATCCCTCTCATGGTACCATTCAGATTTCAGATTTATCAAATGCCACCTAAGTTTGGGAACAAATGGAACTCATACTTCTAAAGAAAACACTAATGAAAATTAATCATATATTGAACAACATAAACATTTGATCAATTTCTATGTGCATTAGCACCATGGTTCTTAGAAGAGTGAAGCAATAAAATCCAGACTCAATGTACTTTTGTTGTCTGTCTTATTAAGTTATTGTTTTTTGGTTTAGCAACCATTAGATCAAATAAAACATAGAAGCATTAAAGTTCCATGCAGAAGACCAACTGCCAGCAGTTAAAAAGCTAAATCTGCTGTGAGATCAAAGAGGACCTGGGAAAGTTCTGTTCTCCCTCTGCTCATTCCATCTCTCAATCTGCAGCCATGTAAAAGAGAAAACCAATCAACCAGAAATACCTGACACTAACAGAAGCAGAACATTTCTCTTCATTTTTTAACAGAGATCTGCGATCCACCAAGGGAAGAAGTTAAAAAAAGTTGGATGGATCCTTAAGTTTCTAAAAAAATGTAATTAGCAAGGAGAACAAAACAAAGGAACTGGATGAGAACATGAACGACCAGTAAATAATCTAGAGATTTATTGGTGGATCCTGCTCAAAAGATACGCACTTATAATTCTGATGATTTGCACTACATCTTCAGTCACCCCATATATATAAGCAACCATTCAAAGCATTCTCTGGAACACTACATTAATGTTTTCTTATTGTTATTTCTGTAGCTACAGTAGTCCGAACCAGGAGAAGAGAAGAAGAAGAAGAAGAAGAAGAAGAAGATGAAGAGAACAGTCGAACCAGGTAGGTTAAACCCTATCAGTCGACCCTTAATATGGATTAGCCTCTAATTAGTGGTATAAAGACTAAACTGCCCCCACTTAAGTATGGGACAGGAAGTCTCTATTAAGACTGCCACATAAGCACATAACTTAACAGAAATAAATTGACTAATCTACTCTTATTCGGCTAGCTCTAACACTCCCCCTCAAGCTGGAGAATATATGTCATATAATCCCAGCTTGTTACATATATAGTTCACTCTCCCTAAGCTTAAGCCTTTTGTAAACAAATCTGCCCACTGATCACCTAAGCCCACATGTTCTGTGCTTATCTCTACAGTAAGGACCTTCTCCCTCACAAAGTGGCAATCAATCTCTATGTGCTTTGTTCTCTCATGAAAAACAGGGTTGGATGAGATGTGGAGTGCAGCTTGATTGTCACAGTACAATTTCATAGGTCTATCCATGGAGAACCCGATTTTTTGTAGGAGATTCCTCAGCCATACTAATTCACATGTAGTGTGTGTCATGACTCTATATTCGGCTTCAACACTACTCCTTGCCACAACCGTTTGCTTCTTACTCCTCCATGTCACAAGATTTCTTCCAAGAAATGTGTAGTAAACCTGTAGTAGATCTTTTATCAGACATAGAGCCTGGAGCTCCCTTCAAGTACCTTACAATTCTAAGAACTGCATCCCAGTGAGGTATCCGAGGGTTCTACATAAATTGGCTCACCACACTGGCTGCAAAGGAGCTGTCTGGTCTCGCGATAGTCAAATAGTTCAGCTTCCCCACTAGCCGTCTATACCTTCCAGGATCATCAAATATTTCCCCTGTGTCACTGCTCAACTTAGCATTTGGTTCCATGGGAGTTTCAGCCGGTTTTGCACCTAACAATGTTGTTTCATCCAGCAGATCAATAACTTATTTTCTTTGACACAGGTTTACACCTTGTCTTGATCTAGCAACTTCTATACCCAAGAAATACTTCAATGTTCCAAGGTTTTTTGTTTGAAAGTGATTTTGCAAAAAGACCTTTAGTTTATTGTTCCCCAATTTTTCACTACCAGTTATGACAATATCATCCACATAGACCACTAATAAAATCTTTCCGGCTTTTGAATCATAGTTGAACACTGAGTGGTCAACTTGGCATTGTTTCATTCCAAAATTCTTCACCACTTCACTAAACTTCCCAAACCAAGCTCTGATACCATTTGTTATATGCCTTAGGAGAACTCACCCCTAAAAGCTAGCTGTCAGAGGGAGGGAACCCAAGCACATAAATACCCCACAACAGCATCCCATTCTACCGATGTGGGATACCTCACATTAGCATCCCATACTACCAACATGGGACAAATGGATCGTAACATCCCACCATGCTTCACTAGTCCATCTAGTCCCGACCAAACACTGCAATACCGACGTCACCACCTACGCCGCACGATTGCAACTGGGAGGCATAGTGTAGGCTCTGTTACCATTTTATTTCTGTAGCTATAGTAGTCCGAACCAAGAGAAGAGAAGAAGAAGAAGAAGAAGAAGAAGAAGAAGAAGAAGAAGAAGATGATGATGATGAAGAGAACAGTCGAACCAAGTAGGTTAAACCCTATCAGTCAACCCTTAATATGGATTAGCCTCTAATTAGTGGTATAAAGACTAAACTGCCCCCACTTAAGTATGGGATAGGAAATCTCTATTCGGCTAGCTCTAACACTTATTATTCTTCAACCATTGGAGTGTGTAGTTGTGTGTGAATAAATAGATTGTGTTTTGAAAGGTGTACACCTCCAGGTGAGGTGCCCCCAAAACACCTTGAGGCATATGCCACTTCATACACCTTTTGCATGAGGTGTGCTAGAGGTTTACATCTCACGCACACCTCATACAAAAAAAAAGGAAAGAAGAAAAAAATGAAAGAAAGGGAAGGGAAAGAAAAATAAAAAACGAAATACAAGAAAAATGATAAAAGAAAGAACATCTTCATTAAAAAAAATGAGATCCTCCCTTCCGCTTCTTCCTCCTCCCCCACCTCTTAAGGAGGCTTATGCCTCTAAAGTTTTACCAACTTAGTTTGATACAGTTGCCCATATGAATGCTGTAACAAGTGCCCAGATGAGGATAATCAGCCCTTTTCGTTTCACCTAAACCATAGTTTTTTTAATTTAAAAAGTTTTCTCACAGAAAGAATTTTTCATGCTTTTGTGGAAAACTATCTCAAAATACTTTTTAAGTTAAACTGACTAGGGCTGCAACTTGGGTGGGCTGGACTTGATGTCAATCCAGGCCCAAGCCTGGCCTGAGGTCAACCCCAAATCTGCCCAACCTAGTCCCAGGTTAAATTAAAATTTGATACACTGGGGTTGGGCTCAGCCCCAGGTCATGCATGGGGTTGGTCAGTAAGGCTTTTTTTTTTTTAATTTCTTAAGGGCTACACAATGAGGGTAGCCCATCTCCCAACCCAGGTGCAGGCGGGATTAGATCCCACGTCTCTGCTACGACCAGCAGGAGACCCTTACCAATCAGTTGGTTGGCACCTTACAGTTGGTCAGTTAGGCTTATGTAGGCCCATTAGGCCCAATGTATTAAAATGGCCCTAAACCAATTCATCAACAAACAACATACACCACGGAACCTCCTCCTGAACATGCTTAATTAATTCATCCATGACTAGTGCAAAATAATAAGGGCTAAATGTAGATCTTTCATGAAGTTCCATTGTATTTGGGAATTTTGATGTCTCTCTCCTACATATTTTAGCACACCATTGCACCATTAAACACATAATTACTAATGCACTCCTTTCTTCTAAACGTTAATGAGTACCATGTTGTATCACTTGTAGAAAAGAATCTTATATAATTAATGAAAAATTTAGTAGGATGGATAAAGGATTGAATGTACATCCTGTATGCATATTTAAACACTAGCAGACAACTTAACCACTCTGGCTAAACAGCAATTACTAGCAACTCCTCATTCATATACACGAGTTGCAGCCTGAAATTCAACTAAACTATTAGTAAAGAAGTTTGACTCCCTTCACCTATTGTTCCCCACCACAAAGTCAAGTTTTATTTGGATGGGTGAAGCAACATCCTTTTCACAGTTACAATTTTCTGCACACTGCATTGTGCATCACTGCATCCTTTCTTTTATAAGTTTTGGTGCTTCCAACCACCATTTTCTAGATGCCCATTGTATCACTTACTCTTCATTTTTTTCTCCTTTTTATGATAAATGACAGAAAAATAAGAAAAATCCAAGATAATGAGTCTTATTTACAACAAGACATTTATTCTGTTTTCAATCTAATGATGTCCATATACAGATGGCAACATTCACACAGATAAAAGGGCATCCCAGTGCACAAGGCTCCCACCAATGGAGGGACAGACTGTTTTAAATATTTAGAAATGTTAAACTGGCTGTTTTAGATCTGACTGTTTTAAATATTTACCCCAGTGCACAACAGCACGAGGATCAAAACAAGACATTTATTCTGTTTTAGTATATTTTGTTAAACTGCCTATTTTAAATATTTTAGAAATGTTAATACTATAGAATATACCTAGAAGGGTTGACGCAATATCCTGTGTACGTATCATGTCCAACACCAGTATGATAGGCATGTATAGGTATCCAGGTATCATAGTTTTAGATCAAGAACAGTATGAGATTTAACCTATGGACCCTTTGAGACTAAAGACCTCTTATCCTGAATTTATTTTATAAAAGGTAGGTAGACATCTGCATCTAAATAAAAACTAAACAACAAACTGATACAAAAAGAAAAAAATCAAGTTGGCTAACTAAACATACAACTTACCCATTCACCTGGGCAGAGGGAACGGTAATATCTAGCAAACTTATCACATTCACCAGACTCCTCACCTTTTGCTTGCAAACACCTGTGTTTGATATCAAAATTTGAGCTTATTAATTATTTCCAGGGCAACCACTTGGGAAAATAAATAGATAAATAAAGACCCTTGAAATGCATGATGAGCAGTGATACACACACACCCCAATGCCTCAACCATGAAAAACCAACCTGTGAAATTCAATGTAGCGAGTGAAACAGTGTCGGGTTTGATTTGCAGTAGGGAAACGAAAATCAGCTGGTGCTGTTTTCAACTCAATCTGAGAGAGAAATCCACAAGATAGTATCAAAATAGAAAAGAAACAACATAAACTTCTAACATCTATACCAAGAAAAACAAATGATAGTTTGTGGACCATGAAACAGAGTATTTGACACAGTTTACATGTTCTTTCATCTTTTGTAGCAACCTTTAATGAAGAAAAACTAAATAGGCATGCACGTTCATCACAAGAAGAGGTTTTCCAGAGCCAAATTGATCTGACAAAGCAACAAAACAATATTAATATATTATTGTAGGCCACTGTTCTGTTTTTCTGTTTCTTTTATCCTTCTCTGTGCTTTCTCTTTTCCTTATCAACCCAACCAAAGTTCTTAATATGCAAGTAGTACACATGAATTGGCATGATACAGTAATTGTTTACTCAAAACAAAGTTTTGTACCAGTTGATTACTCAAACTGGGACTACCAAAATGCTGGTCCCAGATATCCAGAGTTGTGGGAATGGAAACTGGACACTGACCCAACCCCCAGCAATTTTTTGCACAAGGTGTCCATTCTCAAAATCAAACTTGCATTCTCATGCATGATACCCTAGTTTTATCATTGTAACATGCATCACAATGATGATACCTCTTTATTTACATTTCGGGTTTTTGAATGAACACTGTAAATTGATAGGATGAGGAATAGGCACTCCATCATAAATTGGACAAGAAAATGTAACAGACAATTACATTCTTTTGTGATTTAAATGCTATGTGGGGGATGCTAGCACTTCTAATATTTATAACATTGGAATAACATTTTGTTTATGACCATTCTATCATTACTTATATAGTTGGGACTTGGGACAAGGCTTAGAAGATGATGATGACAACTCTTATCAATAGTATCCAAATTCATATTTAAGTTATAGTTTTGAGGTCAATGATTAGATAAAAAACAAATAACAAATATACAACGGAAAATTTATTATACATTTCTCAAGGGATGCACATTTTATAACAAATACCTTTACTATCACCAGACCATGTGTCATATGGGTCTCTTCTAGTAATAAATAAAAGATGCAAACTATGAAATTACATGTATTCTTGGATGAATGCACTTGTTTTGAAATTTCTTTTTAATGCAAGTACAACTACATGCTCCTTTCTAACAGTGAGACTTAAGTAAGACCCTCTTTTTATCGGTAATGTTTCAAAAAAAAATACTCATTTATGTAAAAAAAATATTGTATATACAAAGGGTTGTGCCAAGCGTCCCACATTGTGAAGCTCAACAGTAACTTAAGTCTCTAATTACTTTTCCTTTAATTTTTCATTTAAATTCTTTTCTTTCTAATATCCAATTCATAACCCTCCCTTTTTCTAGTTCCCATTTGATCGTGAGTGGTTAAACACTCTCTCTAATTACTTTTCCTTTAATTTTTTAACTTCTTTTGCTTTCTAGTATCCAATTTCTAGACCCTACTCCTCATTCAAACCAATTTATGGATATATTCTTGTTGACTGTAAAACCTTAACCCTCCTTTTTATTCTAGTTCCCATTTGATCAACCCCCTTTATAATTAAATAACCACCCTTTAGAAACCAGAACCTCTACCATCAATAAATCTAGCTGACAAATCCAATTAAATCCATGTTAACCAGAATTAACCCTGTCAATTTTAACTTGTTATTAAGAACTCACATCATGCAGAAATATTCTAGTTGGGTTGTGCCACACCAGATTTAGTTTTCAGTAGGTATACTAATCCTAAAATTCCAACCCCACCTTGATATTATCGGATTTGTAATATGTCCCAACAAACATATTTTGAATGATTATACAATGTGTAGCATTCCATTCTATTAGTCCAGCAAACATGAACAGCCCCAAATTTGTAAGAATCTAACCCAACCCTTTTGATTATAAATCTCTGAAATTTCTACCGTGCTAAAAGTTTATCACCCTACTCACTTCCCAACGATAAAAAATTTTTCAACTTTCTTCATGCGATCCACTCAATGCAAACAATAAAATAGAACACTCTAAAAAGATACACACACGTCTAAAAATATTATCTCGCATTAGAAGATCTCTCATCAACTTACATCAAAATTGTAAGCATCCTGATCAGTTTTGCAAAACCAAAAAAAATGAATTTTTTATTGAAAAGAGAAATCAAACAAACACACAAATAGTCAAACAGACAAATAGAGATAAAAGGAATTGATTAGAAAACGAAACTCTAAACTTATCATTTTTATCAGATAAATAGTGTCTTGAAATACGAAACCATGACAAAGTGATTGCAAAGCATTCCAGAGAGAAAGCCCGTGAAATTTTCAAAAGAAACGGTTCAACCGATGGGATTTCATTCCCTCGATTAAACACACATACAGATGGCCGAGAAGATTCTATGTTTGATCTTACCTCGTCCGCCATCTGCAGATCCAGTTGACCGATACGAAGAGCTTCAAGAAGAGCGAGGAAGAAGAGAGAGAGAGAGACCCAATTTGAATATTAGCCAAAGAGCGTTGAACGCAATTCATTGGTCACTCGTACGAGTTTTTGGCACGTACAAAAGCCGTAGGCTTCAAGGAATTGAAGTAACAGCCAATTGTATTGGCATGGCATCTGGTTTCTCTTTAATGGGCAAATTTTTTAAACTATCCCTAAGTTTTAATAAATTGAGTTATTCACCTCTACTGTTTGGAAACTTAAAATACTCTAAGTTTTCGCTCACTATTCTATCCGTCATTTTCTTTAATTTTTCAAAATAAAATATTGAATAAAAGATTTTTTATATCTTCCCAATCTAATAAAAAATATAGAGATTTTCAAAACAAACCCATTCAAAGTATAAGACGAGTTCAAATTGGCTAATTAAAAAAGGAGGAGTTCGAGTGGATTCAAACGTACCCATGTCAACCACCAAATAAGATCAGATCTAAGGATAAAATTTTTCTGTACAAAGAGGGACAAAGCTGACGAAGAAGAAATAAGAGGAAGGAAATAAAAAACGAGCTTCTCTTCCATGGCCAACATTGAAGAGATTTCTGCCTCTTTCTCTCTCTCCTGCCTCCGCTCTCCTCTATTCCACTGTCCACCAGCAACTAGGGAAAAGTACGGAGACATACAATTCAGAATTCTGAATTCCAGCCCCCCCCCCCCCTCTACAACTAGCCCTGTCCCCCCTATAACCACATCCTGCCCGTGAATTTGGCATCAATTCATGGTTATGATGCATTCCCCCTGTACTTTGGGCTTAGTAAATTCTGAGCTGGGCTGATTTGTACTTCTCCCTAGTTTCTAAATTGACGAATGCTAGCAAGATGCATCTTCCTAATCTCTTTAGCATATTTTCGATCATATTGGTTTTGGAATCAGACCTGTTAGTTGGAAATTAAAGAAAGGAAGGGTCAGATCCTGACAGATTTGGTGGAAGGGGACGAGGGAGAGGGGGTAGTGGGATGGTTTGCCCTTGAGGAGGTGTTGGCTCACCCGGCCATCGGTAGCTTTCTCACCCATAGACTATAGTGGGTGGAATTTGACTTTAAACTCCTACTGAAGGACAAATTTCATGGCTAATGATTTATGTCATTTAAACTAATCAATACACTCAAAGTAGCTTCATTGTCGCAAATATGGGTAACTAATGGTAAGTTCTCACTCAGAAAGATAGTATACTTTATGAATATTACAACAAAGGCAAGCTATTGGATAAGATCAGCTCTACTGTCATCACTTATCAGCTACAAGATCAAAGGCTTCACTAAATGCCAATTTTACATGTAGCTTATTCAAAAGACAACGAAGGTGAATGCGCTGTCTGATTCATTAGTCCATGTTGCTAGCAGCAACAGAAACACTACTCTTAAAAATAAGGAAGATGAAGTCAAAAGGGGAGAGGTTATGTTGTCTGTAGGGCTACCAACTGGTGGTGGCTCCCTTCCGTCTAAGCTCCTTGGCAGCTATGATTGAAATTGTGTCTCCTATTTCTTCTTTGATCACTGTAGAAATGCTATGATTGTATTGCCTACTAGTATGGTTCAGAATTCTAGCTGAAGTGCATAGACTCACTTATTACTTCTTCATCTTGCCTTGTCCACTAGGAATCAAGCTTGTATTTGAGGCCGGCGAGGCAGAGTGGGTGGGGGGTGAGAGACAAAAGTGAATAGTCGACTCGGGAATGGCAAAGAACTACTGTTCCGATGGACTCACAGGGGACGTTCTGCTTTGCGTTCGCGACAACTGTCGGCATTGCCTATCTTCGGTAACATCCAGCAGCAGGGAATGTGTCGGTGTCGATTTGTAGAAATCTATAACTGGGTTCTTGCCTAAGTGCTAGTTTGACAGCTTCGCTTCTATAGGTTCTAGTTGTCCGTATGTTTCATTTGGTAGAAATACGATCCATACGAGAGAACCAATAACTATCAAATACGTTTAGTTTCATTTTGAAAATTTGAAGAATAAGTGATGAAAAAATTGACCACAAATGGGTAATATTGGATTTTACAATTTTTTTTTGCGTCACTTGGTGTTACATATGCACGGATTGTGACATAACATTAGTGGACGCTAACACAAGGATAGAGCTAGTCAATTGTCAAAAAAGTTAAAAGTGCAAATAGTAGGAGTATAGTTAGTCAATTTGCTAAACTATAAGGATAGTTTAAGAAATTTGTCCTATTATTTTTTTGGGTTAAATACTTAAGGCTGCATTTGTTTGCGGTGTAAATACAAAACTACACCTATGGAGTCTAAGAATGGCGAGATCTACCGGTGTAAAAAGCAAACTGGCTTTTACACCCATTTACACTCATATGTGTTTGGATAATTAATGTAAAAGTAACATTGCCCTTTTGCTCATGTTTGGAGAATACCCATCAATGTAAATCTCCATCCCTCTTTTCACAAACCACTCAGTACAAAGCTTGAAGGTTGTTGGCGAGATGGCATGAGGTTTAGAGGCCCCATCTGTGCAACCCGTGTGGCAAAGGGGACTACTATTTGCTCGTGTTCTGTTGGGAGTGTTGTACCTACATTTTGGGTATAAGGAAGGGAATTATGCAAGCTAGGTTCTCATCTCCCTTCTAACTGATGATGAAGAAATGGTTTGACAATCAATCCTTTTCAGCCCAAGAGAAATATCAGCCCTATGCAAGCACCTAGCTCCACAAGACAAATATCAACCCCCTTCGCCGGTGCCGCTGCTCAACAACATTTTGATTTTTATATCTAATCATTTATCTTTTTTATTGTCTATGTATTTGGGTCAGCTTGCTTTCTCATGGCAAAGTTGAGAAAAAAGTTTATAAGGTCTCCCTAAAAAGACCCAAAACCGAAACCCCCAATCATAGTCTGATAGTCTCTATGTGCTTAAGGAATACCGCTCAACTCAAAATCCGCAAAAGGCCTTGAAGACGACATTGTTCCCTCCCATAAAAAAGCCTCCAAATCTCCTCCTAAACCAAAGCCTTGATGTAGAACCTTGAGTCCATTAGTATGTGAGCAGTATTACGTTTGACTGGCACCTTATAGATATGGTTTCGGATGGCCGGATGGAGAAGCAGTGGCACCGGCGAAGAGACACCATCACGGGATTGAGACGAAGCAGGACGAAGAGGGAGAAGAGATCTAGAGACGTTACAAGCGGGAATATTTTTACTTCGATGGAAAAACAAAGAGATTTTACATCGATTTTTTCAATGTATTTTTTACATCAATTATCTATGTAAAAGTCTTTCAAATGACGTTTTACACCATTTTCATTGGTGTTTTACATCCCATCCAAACAGTTGTAAAACTGGACCGGAGTATAATATTACACCAGTCCGGCATTTACATCGCTTACAAACGCAGCATGTATTCTTATGGTGTAAGCAAATGGAATTTACCATAAAGATATTATTTAAATTATCCCTGACATTTTTAATAACCGTTAAGAACCCGTATCAGAAATTTATCCTAAATACTAAAACATCCCCTCTTATTTCGAATTGGACTAAGACCTCCCTTCTCATATGATGTCATCAGACCAAAACCTCGCCTAACAATAAGATTGGTTTAAATGTGACATTAAACGAGGTTAAAATCTTTCAAAAACCCAGTTTTGCCTATTGAATGTATTTGTGACTCTAGCTTACCATATATTATTCCACAAATTAGGTGTAAATAAAATGATGAGAATTTGCTGTGAAAAATGAATAAGAGATGGTATTCGAAGGGCTTTACCATGGGAAGAACAACCGGCTTGTTGTTCTCATTGTCCTCAATCATCTAACGACAACAAGGTGGTTACTGGTTACCATGTGAAGAAAGGATAGTTGCATGTCGGCCAAGCAAAGATCCTGAATCTTAAGCGCGCCAGTTTTTACAGGGTTTCTTGAATCTAGTTTTAATTTTTCTCTTTTCTTTATTTGCAAGAATCATAAGGAGTGAAAGAAAAATTAAAACTAAAAATGAAACAAAGTTCTTTGTATTTAATTGCTTAGTAAAATAGGTACCGTTACAATTTCTATTTTTATAGTGTTTATTATCCTAAATTCAAGAAATTAATCCAAATATTTATCAACAGGCAACAACGATCAGGATTTGAACTTCATCAATTATGAACCAATAAAATAGAGTATTGAATAAAGCAAAAAAAACTAAAATGCAGATACTCTGTTAGTTTGAATGAACAATGGAACTGCATTTCTTTACTTGTCTACACTTGGACTCCATGAAAACATAACTCGAACCCTTAAGGACAACACGCAAGGGACTTTGTACAGGTAGCCAGATGCTTACCCTTGGAAGGTTTTAATATGTACATGTTTATTGATGAGGTTTTAACTAAAACATATTATTGCTTCAGTGGTTCTTTTTGAAAATTTGAAGAAAAATAAAGGGTAAGAAAGTCCTCCCATTGATTCTTTGAAATCCTTCTTGCTTGCATTTGGAAGGGAATGGCGGGAACAGTATTTGTATCAGAGAAATCACCCAATTTGATGGACTGCTGGGGACCGCTTTGAGATTCCGACGGGATTGCAAAAAGGGTTATAAAAACAAAGACAATAAAGTTATGAGATAGGGGACTGAGTTCCTGTTTAAAATGTATTAGAGCTTAGGATGGATTAATTTAGAGCCCGTTTAGTGCCCGTCTTGAAAAGACACGAAAAATCCATCTTGGGCTGATTTCGGGAAGATCTTATAGCTTCCTGGCTTTTACGCCCTCTCGGGGCTTCGTCATACGTGCAATTGTCCACGCGCGCACCCAAGTGAACATTTTGCCCCAAAACCCTCGATTCTAATTCGTTCGCACATCGTTTGGTGCACCCATTCTCACTTCGCACCACAGCAGGTTCCTCTTCTCCTTGTTCTCCTATTCTCCTCCTCCTCCTCCGTCGTCGTCACTTCCTTACTCTATCACAACCTCCCTGCTTCTTCTCTCTTCCACTGACGCCTCTACCACATCCTCATGCATTGATTTTTCTCACTTTTTTACAGGAGCTTATACATCCTTCAACACTTGGTTTTCTCACGGCGAAGGTCGTCCATCGGTTCGTGGTTTGCGTAGGTACAACTCACATCACCATCTGGCTTGTTAGGGTTTCTTTTTTTTTGTTTCACCTTTTGTTGTTTGACATGGATTAAAGTGAATAGATCCATTCCATTTTCTTGCAATTCAAACTTCTTTTTTTTTTTTGGTTCTGTATGGATTAAAGTGAATAGACCCGTTCCAATTTTTTTGTGCTCTGTGGTTTGATATGGCAACCACTATTTTTTTTTGTGTTTTTATGCACCTCTATTGTTCTGAGAAAATGAATGTCGATCTACGAGCTTGTGTAGGTATTCTAAGCCTTGTCCCAACAATCCAAATGCAGAATCCCCATTTTTCTTTCAAGAAAAGGTTTTCAAAAATTTTCAATGATTTTAACAAAATATCAGAAAGTTTCAATGATATTCTAAAATTTTAATTCTTAGATGTATAATTTATCTATGAAATTTGAAGGACTCCTGATATATTGGCAACGTATTAGCAATTATCTTATGAAGATCAAGGGACTTGTAGATGTGGACCCCACTACTGTGGTTCACACTGTGTTCGTATGGCAGCATAGCATATTTTTTGTTAGTTATGTCAGAGTTAGTTGGTAGTTATTTCAGTTTATTATTACAGCTTGTTATTTCATCTTTATTATTAGTTTATTTGCCATGTAAGCAATAAGGGCAATTCAGCCCTTTTACAATTAGTCAACATATATAAATATTAAGAGTGGGTCGGCAGATCAACTGATCAACCCTCTCTCTCTTTTCAAAATCTCTTTGTGTGCTTCTTCTTTTCTCCCTCTTTTCTTCTTCTCTTTTGAAATTTCTTTTTTCTTTTCTTTCAAATTCAAGACTGATTGTAGTCTTGATCGACTACTTGGTATCATAGCTGAACTAGGAGCTCTTATGTTAGTCTAATTAGATTGACTACATGAGAATTTCCTAGGTTTAGAAGTTTTTCAACAAAGGAGGATCGACTGATTCTTGGAGGTTACTGGTAGTGTGTGACTACTACTAAGAAGATTGTAGAAGGCTAGGAGAGTTCCAGTAGTCAGAAAGAATCAGAAAAGGCTTTGGATCCTCAAGATTAGGGTTTTGCATCAGACAGAAGGTGGCGACCAGAGATTTTTCTTTCATAAAGTAAGTTTTTTCTTGAGAATAACCTTGGAAAAAATCATCTTGGTCTATTCTGAGAGGTGCGGCTGGAAAATCTGTTTTTTCCTTTTAGAGTTTTGAGAGAAAACCCTAAAATTCAGAACTGTTGTTGGTTTTAGATCAGATTTTGAACTGGTTTCATACAAAATTCTATTTTCTTTGTTCTTTGGAAGACCTAGGCCGGCTGTTATCAGTTGTTTGGGTGTTGTTTTCTATTACAGTAGTTTAAAAGGTTTTTTATTATTAATTCTTAACCAAGAATGGAGTTTAAGAATCAGGGGGAAGGTGTTTTTGGAACTAGCAGTTCTGGTAACATGTCTGAGAATGCCTTTCAGATTACAACTGTGAAGTTTTATGGATCAAACTACTTAGAATGAGCTCAATTGGCCATGATGGCTATTGGGGGTAGAGGAAAACTCAGCTACTTGTTGGGAGATGTGAAAGAACCAATTAAGGAGGACCAAACTTATACCAAATGGGTTCAGGAGAACTATTTGGTTATGACATGGTTGTGCAACTCTATGCAGCCACATATTAGCAAGAACTATTTGTGGGCAAAAACAGCCAAGGAAATCTGGGATGTCATGAAAGAGACTTACGCCCAACCCCTTAATGTTGCCCGGGGGTATGAATTGAAGTGTGAGGTTAACAAACTTAAGTAAGGAGAGAAACCGGTCTCGGTTTACTTTTCTACTTTGAAATTTTTGTGGCATGAAATTGACCACCTAGAAACACTTGAGTGGGAAAGTCAGAAGGATGCACAGACTCATAGAAAGCAAATTGAAAAACTAATAGGGTTTTTGAATTCCTAGCTGGTCTGAATCCTGACTATGATATTGTGAGACAACAAATACTAACAAGGGACAGTGTGACCTTATCTTAAGCCTACTTTTTGGTGCATAGTGAAGAGACTTGGAGAAAGGTTATGATGCAGCATCAACCCTTCCCATCAGCCTTGGCAGTAGTTAAACCTAAGTCTGGGGGTGATACGGAGAGGGATATAAAGAAGGAAGATAAGCGGGATCTAGTGTGTGAACATTGCAAGAAACCTAAGCATACTAAAGACACATGTTGGAAGCTGCACCCTCATCTAGTTCCAGCAAAACTGAGGAATAAAAGGGGTAATGCTCATATGGCTATTAATACCGATTCTGCATCCTCATCGGGCACAAAAGACACACCTCTAGACACCCTAGCTACTGTCCGGGCTACCCTAACTCAGTTGGAAAAGGAAGTTGGGAATTCAGCTCAGTCATCTCAGCCACCATCAGCTCCTCCCATATCAACCTTTGCTCATTCAGGTACTCGGGCCTCAGCTTACCATGCTTCAGCTCCAAGTAACACTGAACATTGTTGGGTAATAGACTCAGGTGCATCTGACTATATGACTAGCTTGCCATCACTGTTCACCACCTATCACTTATCTTCTGGTAGAGATAAAGCGTCAATTGCTTATGGTTTTCTTATTCCCATTTCTGGCAAGGGAGACATCAAGTTGTTTAATACCATTTTCTTATCTTCAGTTCTGCATATTTCTAAGCTTGATACTAATTTGCTTTAAGTTATTAGTATTACAAAACATCAGAATTGTTCAGTAACTTTTTTTCCTAACCGATGTGTTTTTTAGAACTTGGAAACAAGGAAGGTGATTGGGATTGGCCGTGAGACGAATGTGATCTATCTGCTTGGAGAGAGTTCTCATTGGGGAGATCGTGAAGATAAGAAGTCTTTTGTTTCTCAGTCTATTAATTAGGTTATGCTTTGACATAATTGGTTGGGTCATTTATCCTTTCGGTCTTTGAAAAGTTTGTTTCCAAAATTGTTTGAGTTTGTTCAGATGTCAAATTTAAGATGTGAGATTTGTGAGCTTGCAAAGCATTGTAGAACATCTTATTCCTTGAGTAATAAAAGAAATAGTAATTCTTTTGATATTGTGCACACTGATGTTTGGGACCTGTATCACATCCCTTCTATGGGGGGATATAGATATTTCTTGTTGTTTGTTAATGACTATACCTGTTTGTTAATGACTATACCCGTATCACATCCCTTCTATGGGGGGATATAGATTTCTTGACCGAAATCTTTCATCAGATGATTTTAACCCAGTTTGGGGGTCAAAATCAAAATCTTCAGATCCGATAATGCGAAAAAATACTTTACCAACCCATTATCCTCTTATGCTTGATTATGGGATTATTCACCAGAGTACTTGTCCTTGTACACCATAGCAGAATGGGGTTGCTGAGAGGAAGAATAGACACATATTGGAGGTGGCTAGAAGCATTATGTTTAACTCCAATGTGCCTATTCATTTATGGGGAGATGCTATTTTTATAGTAGTGTATCTCATTAATCGAGTTCCTTTACGGGTTCTTGACATGAAGTCTCCATTTACCCTTCTATACCCCGATAAAGAGTTGTTTACTGTTCCCCTCGAAACCTTTGGTTGCACTTGCTTTGTTCAGATTATTGGACCTCATCGTTCCAAATTTGATCATAAGGCCTCTAAATGTATTTTTCTCGGTTATGCACAAACTCAAAAGGGTTATTGCTGCTATGAACCTACTTCTAGGAGGAGATTTGTCTCGATGGATGTTACTTTCTTTGAGGAGGTACCCTATTACCCTAGGGTTTCTCCTCAGGGGGAGAGTAGTGAGAGTGGGGTTAACTCATCAAAAGTTTCTTTACTTGTTTCTTTGAGTGATGAGAGATGTAATGGGGAGGGTTGTCAGAGGTGTCAGGATTTGAGAGTCTATCACAGGCGGTGGAGGCAAGTTGATTTCGGTCATCAGCAGTCCAGGCCCCCAATTCCTTCTATGGATCTAGATCCAGGTACCACAGTCTCTTTATCAGATCCAGGTCCCACTGAGATACCTTCCACTGTTGCTACTTTACCTCCTTTGGATGACCTTGACCTCCCCATTGCAGTTCGTAAAGGCAAACGGCGTTGCACCACATCCACAGCTCACTGCATTTCCTAGTTCCTGTCCTATGATCGCCTTTCCCCCTCTTACAGGTCCTTTCTCACATCCATTGGTGATAATCCTATTCCTAGAATAGTGCAGGAAGCCTTATCAGTTCTTGAGTGGAAAGATGCAATGAAAGTTGAAATGGATGCCCTTCTGAGGAATAATACTCGGGAGCTAGTTGACCAGCCTAAAGGAAAGAAACCGGTTGGATGTAGATGGGTATTTACTATGAAACATAATGCTGATAGTTCCATTGAAAGGTATAAGGCCTGGTTAGTTGCAAAGGGATTTACTCAGACTTATGGTATATATTACTTGGAGACTTTTGCTTCAGTAGCAAAGATGTCAACTTTTAGAGTTTTGCTATCCCTTGCAGCCAGTTACTCTTGGCCCTTGTTCCAGATGGATGTTAAAAATGCTTTCCTCAATGGAGACTTACAGGAAGAAGTCTACATGCAGTTACCTCCTAGATTTTATGATGCAGAGACAGGAAAGAAGGTTTGCCAGTTGAATAAAGTCTTGTATGGACTAAAGCAGTCCCCCAGAGCTTGGTTTGATAGATTCAGACAAGCCCTTGAAAAATTCGGCTATGTACAGGCCCAGTCAGACCATACATTGTTCATTAAAAGAGTGGACTCTTCTTTGACTTTGCTTGTTGTATATGTGGATGATATTGTAGTGACAGAGAATGATAATAGTGAGATTGAGTCTCTTAAACAACTCCTTCATCAAGAGTTTGAGGTGAAAGATCTCGGAGAGTTACGATACTTCTTGGGTATTGAGGTTGCTAGATCTAAACATGGGATTTTTATTTCTCAAATGAAGTATGTTCTAGATCTATTGGAAGAAACTGAAAAGTTGGGTGTTAAGCCTGCAGATACACCTATTGAACAGAATCACAAGATCAGTGCAGAGGGTGGAGAGCCACTTGAAGACAAAGCTATGTTCCAACGGTTGGCTGGAAAACTCCTCTATCTTTGTCTCACATGACTGGACATTGGTTATGCAGTTAGCGTTGTTAATCAATATATGCACTCTCCTAGAACTACTCACCTCCTTGCAGTTGAAAGGATATTATCATACTTGAAGAGACGTCCAGGTAGAGGTATATTATTCAAGAATAATGATCACATGAAGATTGGGCTGGGAGTGTTGATGATATAAGGTCTACCTCTGGATATTGTGCCTTTGTAGGAGGTAACCTTGTCTCATGGAAGAGTAAGAAACAAAGTGTTGTTTCTTGTTCTAGTGCTGAAGCTGAATATATATCTATGGCTAATGGTGTGGCTGAAATCTTATGGCTGAAGTCATTATTTGAGGAGTTGGGTATTGCTTATGAGAAGTCCTTAATGTTGTATTGTGATAATCAGGCTGCTATTAATATAGCTCATAATCCGGTATAGCATGACAGAACTAAGCATATCAAAATCGACCGACATTTTGTTAGAGAAAGGGTTTCGTCTCTAGAAGTGTGTCTCCTGTATATCACCTCCACCATGCAGCTCGCAGATCTTCTCACCAAGGTTGTTCCAAGGAAGAAGTTAGAGGCAGACCTATGCAATATCTATTCCCAACTTGAGGGGGAGTGTAGAGAACACTGATGTGGACCCCACTACAGTGGTCCCCACTGTGTTCGTATGGCAACATATCATATTTTTTGTTAGTTATGTCAGTGTTAGTTGGGTAGTTATTTCAGTTTGTTATTACAACTTGTTATTTCAGCTTTATTATTAGTTTATTTGCCATGTAAGAAATAAGGGCAATTCAACCCTTTTACAATTAGTCAACATATATAAATATTAAGAGTGGGTCGGCAGATCAACTGATCATCCCTCTCTCTCTTTTCAAAATCTCTTCGTATGCTTCTTCTTTTCTCCCTCTCTTCTTCTCTTCTAAAATTTCTGTTTCCTTTTCTTTCGAATTCAAGGCTGATTGTAATCTTGATCGACTACTGGACTAAAATGATAAACCCTCCCATCATGTTCATTATCTTATGAAGGAACCCTGTTATCTTACGTATAATTGCTACTCATCATAGCAATTATCTTATGAAGATCAGTTATTGTAAATGATAAACCCTCCTCTTATGAAGATCAAGGGACTAAAATGCAACAAAAGGCTAACAATCTGAAGAAAGATAAAAAGAAATAACATCTAAGTGTCCCTTTACACCTCCCCATGCAAGAGAGTCAACAAGGTCATTTTCCAATCTTGGAGTCTACCTGAGTGAGATATTCAGTTAAATATGTTGGTGGCCTTGTTTCTTGAATTTAATGTGAAAGTGTCCAAGGACAACTAGAGGACATCCAACTACTATATCTTCCCATCCTGGTGGGTATATATACCAACTCCAAACCTTGCAAAAAGTGATAAGAAAAAGTTTTGTTCTTGGGGAGCTTCCTTCCAGTCTCCAACTACCAGATCTTCCCCTCCTGATGGGTATAACTTTCTTGTTACCATCTCTGTGTCTTACTACCTCTTCTATAAAAGATAGACCTAGATTTCCAACCGAACAACCATCAAAATTCAATTTCAATTATCCCTTTCTAGTGGCATTCATGGATGCTAGACAACTAGGTTGAGAAAAAGCAGTTATCACTCCACATCCCCATGGAATGGAATCCATGATGACCCTTTTAAATTCCTTTCTCATAGAAATTCAGTGAATCACCCTTACCACTAGAAAATCATTATGGATACTAACATCAATAATATTAAGCAAACTTCAATGAAATTTTTACTATTTATCAGATTTATCAAGATATACCATATATCTATCCATTATATTGAGAAAGTGAATGAGTTATTGTCACTAGGAGGTAAGATAACAAACAGTATAATTGAGAAAAGAAAAGCATGTAATGGAAGGTGTTAGTAATGGCACCAATAGGTTTTGCTTCAGTATTAGGCATCAGGGAACAGTTTTTTGGATTTCTATGGTGTACCTAATTGGCGCTTGAAGTAGAAAATGTTCAAAAGTTATTATCATTAGCATTCACTCTTTTCTCTACATAATTACCTATTTCCAATCAGATATTCTGCCACAAAGTTTGTTAGGAGAAACAAGGTTACAAGAAGCACCTCATCCCATATACATGCAATTTAAACTACCTATGGAAAAATCCAACCTAACCATAAATTTATCAGGATTTCTCAAAACTAATATGCAATCATGCTAAAACTTGCCTCTAGGCCCAAAACTTCTTGTAACATATTAAAGATAACCTAAACTGGTCTGCATAAGATAATTGCTATGAGTGGCAATGATATAACTGATCTTCATAAGATAATTGCTACTCATCAATGATAAACATTCCCATCAGTGTATAATTTATCATGCATGTTCATTTTCCATAACTGATCTTGCACATCCCATCATGTTCATTATCTTTTACCATAACTGAAGGGACCTTGTTGACTTGGCTACTCCCCTTCAGTCGTTCCGTTAACATCTACTATGATGAATAGTCAATCTAGTTTTGCATGGATCAAGCTAGTGTACCAAATGACTAATAGAAAAGTGAGTGTACTGACTGAATGTGAAATAATTGGGCATGAGTGTCATTTTCATTAGTAATATGACCTAATTAGAAATATTTTAGTGGGCATGAGGTTTGTTATTATAGCTATAGAACCAAAAATCAATTATGATACTAGAAGCACAAAGACTGTTATTATGTTATATCATGACTGAATGGGGGTTAGTATGTGGCTAATGGAGAGAGAGAGATGAAGAGATAAGTAAGGATATATTAATAGAGGGTTAGAGATATTGAGATAGAGAGGGAAAGAGAGGGTTAGTATGTGGTTGACAGATAGAGAGAGGGATAGAGAGATGTGGAGAGAGAGTTAAAGAGATATTGAGAGAGGGAGAGAGATAGATAAGGAGATTGGGAGTGAGAAAGAGAGTATATAAACAATTCCAAGACTGAGCTTCACAGAGAAAAGCCCTTATAGCAGTAGATGTACAAAGTGAAGTTTAAACAGAAAACTATGATACTAATTCGGTCTTGTCATTAAATCAGTCATCACACCTCAGTTACCCATAGTCCTTTTTCTTTTTGAATTTCAAGAAACTATAAAACTATGACATATAATTCAATATTTCACTTCAACCCATTTGCCAATTTCCATACATCAACAAACCTATTGTATGTTACTGGCACATAAATTCAATCCATTCTAGAGAAGTTTTGATGTGTATTAATCAATACCATATATAAATAAAATATGTCCAATCTCTAAAGGAATGTGGCATTCTTAATGCATGGAGGTTGTTATGTCAATGGATTCCAAAGACAAGGAGAATAATAGAAGAAAATAGAAAACCAGAGGACCCCTGAGGTATTTTTCTGTACGATCCTTTGCTTATTTTCTATTGGGTGGGGAAAGGGGCCCCTCCCCCTATACAAATAGTAAAACAGTTTAGTTCAGATTGTGTCCAACTAGATGCATGGCATATGCTCCAATTTCCTAAAACAAATCATTTGCTAGTCAAATTATGTAAATACGAACACTTTGCAAATCAAATAAGCTAATTGTGGACTATTTGTTATAATTTACATGTTCGGTTAATGTTAGTTGTAGAAGCCACACATACAGGACAAGTAGCAACTGCTTCAAGATCCAATTCTAAAACATAATAATGCACAACCAAAAGCACATATTAGAAACAAAAACATATAAATAAACAAAAACGTATAGGAGAGAGAACAACTTCTTGAATATCCAATTTTTAACTTACGTTTTGTAGTTAGTACTTCTAACCAATCTTGCCTACAAACTAGAGCCTCCACTATTTCTGAAAGTAATGAAGTACAATACTGATCCACTATTCTACCCCTAGTACTGAATGTTCCCTCGGATACTATAGTGGATACTGGAATTGACAAAATATCACATGCCAATATAGAGAGATTCATAAACTTGGGACCATTAACTTGCTAGAATCTCAAAATATCAAACTCTATCTTCACCTCTAGGAAATAGTTTTTCTTCAAGATAAAGATCCAACTCTGACTTTTAAGTCCCTAGACAACATTCCGGATGCTCCTCAATCAACCACCAATCAAAACCACTCAAAAAATCTATGGCACCATGAATCCTCAATAGCTAAGATGCAATACTAGAGCCTGCAAGTAACCTTTCCTCTGTATCAAAACCCACATACTTTGAATATAAGTCATTTCATTGCCTCTCTAACTCTTGTAACATGTCTCTCAGCAGTCTCTCCATAAATGTGATTGTAGTAATATGTTATAATCTCCATCTTGAACCTGTGATCAAATAGAACGATAATCGCAAGCACCAAAGAACATTCATCCCAATATTTATAAAATTTTTGCCTTATTCTATTTGCCACCGAATGAACATACTCATGTTCACTATCTAGCCACTGAAGCAACAGAAGCTTGATTGTGCAAATATTGGGAAAAATACATTTAAGGTTGAGGAAGTAGTACTTGAAAAGTTTCTTGTGTAGATGTAAAAAAACTTGCAAACAATCCCATACCACTGCCCCCATCTCCCATTCCTCATCAAATGGTAGATTCTTATAGTCATGATCGAGCTCGACTAGTCGACAAAATGCTTCCTTCAACTCTAAAGCTATGTCCAACATGTCATATGTGGAGTTCCATCGCATTGGACAATCAACAACCACCCTTCTCTTATGCTATACTTTTGCTTGGCTTCTTGCACTATCAAATTTTTGCTTCTTATGGGGTGTCAGCCTTACACATTTAGCACTTTCTCGAATCTTATGCAACAATGTTGATATTTCTTTCAATCCATCTTGCACAATAAGATTCAAGATGTGAGAAACACATTTCACATGAAATATGTTACCATTCAATGGGAGCAAACCCTTGACACAGAGCCAATTCCTGAGCTCCCTAACCATAGAATCATTGTTAGAGGCATTATCAACTATTATAGAACATATTTCTTTTATCAATGTTCCAAGTCAACAAAGGGACAATCAACTACCATAAACACAATAACATTCTTTTTTAGCTCCCACCCATCATCTATAAAATGTGCTATTAAACAATAACACCCCAAATTATGTTCCAAAGTCCACATATCAGTGGTTAAGCTAATCTGACAATCCAAACCATCAAAATATTTTTACAACTTCTCCTTTTCACCCAAGTAAATCTGCATGACATCACTCTTTATTGTATTTCTAGAAAAAAAACCTAAATGATCACTGAAGATTATTGACAAATATTTGAAAAAATTCTTCTTCAACTATGATAAATGGATGCTCATGCTTCATTATCATCTTTGCTAAGTTCATTCTACTCCTAACTTGGTCTAATCTAAACTCCACTTCAGCTTGTTGTTCACTAGTGCACATTTCCTTCATTTTAGGACATCTTGGTAAATGACACAACAAGGGGCTTGTCCCTTTACTACTTCCTCCCATATATTGTTTTCCATAATATATACAAACAACTTTCTCCTCCCCATAATCCAATCTTATTTTTTAAAGTGCTCCCAAGCTTTAGATCTAGTCCTCCTTCGACTAGAACTCGATGCCATAGATGTTTCATTGACATCTTAAGAATTGCTTGCATTTTCAATGCTAGGTTAATTCATCCTTGATACATAAAGATAAAAAACAACAAAAAAAATAAGATACATAATTGTAAAAACTAAATATTCAACTAAGAAGATGAAAATGAGAATGCAAATGCTATAGAATTTGAAAACCTCAACATAAGATACATTGGATATAAAATGGGCAAAAACCTTAATAGAAGATACGTTTCTAATAACCCCCCTTTTCCCCCTCTGTCAGTATAATAGTCAAGGAAAAGTTCACTTCTACTATAAATCAAAAGTGAGCTTATTCTCCAGAAATGGGTAGAAATCATAGGATGGACATGCCAGAGTGTGGATTTTCTTAAGGATCAAGATGCTACTAGGACTGTACTAAACATTCTACAGGTATTACTTTAGAGAATGTTGTCAACCCCACAAGAAAAATCAAACAAAAGGATGTCAATGCTGCAAGGAAAACCAAACTATTTCCATCTGATAGAGAAGAGTGAGAGAATCCTGGTTCTAGTCTTCCAGATTTCTAGAGTTACTTCGAATCGCTGAAGAGAAGAGCCACTTGATAGAGAACTGCTAGAGAGAATTCTTGCCAAAGAGAGAGAATCCTAGTTCCAGTCTTCTAGATTTCTAGAGTTTCTTCAAACCATCGAAGAGGAAGAGCCACTAGAGAGAATGCTTGCTAGAGAGTGAGTGAATCCTGGTTCTAGTCTTCTAGATTCGCAAAGTTGCTTTAAATCGCCGAAGAGAAGAGCCACCTGATAGAGAACTACTAGAGAAGAGTTGCTTCGAACGTTTGAACAGGATTTTCAGAACTCCAAACCTCGAACAAAGGTTCTAAACTTTGAGCCTTTGAAGGTTTCTTTTAGAGTCTAGATGGTTTTGGTTTCGACTTTCGATGGTTTCAAATTGATAGGGTTTGGCAAAAAAAACTATTGGGGTTTTGGTTCAGGGCCGACTCGAACCAATAAGAATATGGACAACTTTATTTTGGATTGGCCCAATCCAACAACTATAATGGACCGTCCAAATCCAATTTGATAAGGTTTTGATCGGATTGGATCCAACCCAAAACTGGTCAATTGACACCCCTAGGGCTAAGTAATGCACATCAGGTTGATTTAAATCTGGGGCTAGACTTCAGGTGAGTTATTTATCTTTACATTGGGATTTGCTTGTTCACTAACAATAGCTTAGGCCTTTTAGCTTGTATTAGCTTTCTACTCTTATAGCTTGGTTTGTGGTGGACCTAATCTGATCCAACTGGCCCAATAATTAGGATGGAATCACAACCACACTCACCGACAACACTAGATTTTACAAATGGCCAAATGCTCTCTATTTTTTCCAATTTCCATTATGCTAAGATTTAAGAATATTTATATTTGATTTCTTTGTAAATATTTCTCTGATTCCACTTATCAACCATGTTCTAGGGATAGAGATTTTCTCTATTCTATGACCAAAATGATAACAAACTCAAAGCCGTATAAAAAATGTAGAAGAATATGGGTTGCAATTTAATCATATGTAGTTATTGTGGCGACTGTATTTAACTTCTACTTCTTCTTTGTAATTGTTTGAGATTTCCCCAAAGGAGTTGTGCATTTTTTTCTTCCAATTTATAACGAACACGTTTATGTAACTAAAATTGAGTTAATTTGTTCTACTTCTTATTGGTTACTTGAACTTCAAAATTATGTAACATAAACTTAGAAGTATGCTCCTGAACTAGATATGTCATTGCTTGTATTATACGATCTGAAGACAATTTCCCAATTTGTTAATAGTTTTTCTTGCATAGAACTCTCTTCCTATAAATTGAGATTCAAAAGTATCTTTCAACCGTCTATAGAGAAGCATTAATGTGGTCTGTTATGGAACTCCCATTATTGTTTTTGAATATTTTTGGAAGCACTGTTCTAGAAAATTAGAGTTTTTGACACTATTATCTTGCTTGTAGGTGAAAAATTTGTGTCCATTGAAAGGTAAAAAGATTGCATTATAGTTTTACCTTAGTGTTAAATAAGGTTGTAATCAGATCGGATTCGGATTGAATTCAACAAAATTCAAATCCGATCTGATTATTGAAAACATTCATCCAAATACGATTCGAAATCCAATTGGATTTGAAGACTAAGGATTCAAATTCAAATCATAATGACTTGGGTTGGATTTAGATTTAATCTGACTCCACTTTAAATTTTTAAAGTATAAAAATAAATTAAGAAGTTAATTAATTTTCAACCTTTATAAATAATAATTTAATGTAAATATAACAAACTAAATTTATTATATATGTAAATTCATATCTAATAAAAATATAAAAATATATTTTTTATAATTTTAAATATAAATATATAAAATTTATATATTAAAATCAATAAATATTACAAATATAATCGGATTTGAATTTTAATCGGATCAAATGGAGTCAAATCCATAAACACATCATCCAAATCTAAGATAATCAGATTAAATGTCAAATTGGGTTGTGGATTTTTGGGTATCATCAACAAGCATAGCATCCAATGTATTTTGAAAACCAAGATATGGGCTTTAATTTTTCTTTGGAAATAATAAAATTCCCTATCCTTTACAAGCAAAAAGAAATTGGTTGGTCGCTTATTTTTACTCTCCATAATGAAATTGAGAACTTGATTTTCTATATGAATATCTTAGATTTGTCTCGCTATGGTGCAAAAACGAATATTGGCAACACGTTAAAACTCAATATTAACCAACCACATTAACAACATTATATCTCAAAATATCTTTTAATTTGTTCATGTTTTATAAGGTGTACCTATCGGGCTCGGATCTGCTGTCACTACTTGTTCCCACATCTCCACCCATGGGACATAACAATTGCACATTTGGAATATCTCCCTTTTCATTCATAGGGAGATGTTCCCATTACACGATAGCGGTGTTCGGTGGGTATAGATGTGGGAACAAGTAGTGGATAGAAGATCCGGAGGTGTACTTATCAATCACATTAAAAATTTTAAAAACACTAAAGATCCCAACTATGACATTTCACTTTATAATTGGTTCACCTTTTCGCTTCATGCTGCAATTTCTACATTGTAGATTTTACCTATATCTTAAAGCACCCATTGAGGTTTTCAATATAGTACCTCTAACTTGTGGACAAGGATTAAAGTTAGTGGAAGTAGAACTTTCTAACAAGTTGTAAGCAACACCAAATGTGTTTATAATAGTATGAGAGAATATGTAGGGGACAACAATCAAATAATTGAAAAAGAAGATCGGAAAGTAGGAGAATGGATAAGCTTTTCTGTGCTCCAGTGACCCCTTTGAGTAATTATTATAAATGAAACCATGATACCTTTGGTTTACTAAGATCATAAGCTCATATTTTTAGTTGCATGTTGGTCCTTACTTGGCCTTTACCTTTCTCTAAATATCCTTGTATTAAACCATTAACTTTACAAAATCTAATTCTAAGCACACAATCCATATGCCAGTACTTGCATTGGTGTGATGAAGTGGTTCTAATCTATTAAATTTATATTGCTTAAGTATGAGATATATGTTCATTTGGTAATGAAGTTCTTGAAGGGTATATATTACTAGTGTTGAGAATAGCCTGTATTTCATGAGCCAGCTCTTTGCTCAACCTGTCAGCATGATTGTCTTGTCCACCTGCAAAGGTATACACCCGAAAAGCCAACTGAAAAACTCTCCAAAGCATATTAATAGATGCACTAGATTGGTTGCCATTCTTTGATATGGTCTCTCTATTAGTTGTTGTGTTTGCTTCTCTTCTCTCCTAAAACAATAGATAGATGCTCAAAAAAGAGTAAAGAATTGTTCTTAGTAAAATCAATTAATCATGCAATATCTGTTCAAGGGACCTACTTGAAGTGCAAACTCCATGCAGCTAGAAGAAACATCCACCATCAGTTCCTTGATTCGGACTATAATATTGAAGTCAAAGTGGATATTGTGATCTTGAAATCGCTTAGATTCTTCATCTTTCTCTCTTTCCAATGCATCCACCTCTCCCTTAATCTGTATTTTTACATCTTTAGTTATTGATGACAATTCTGCAATGGGGGAAGATAATCATACATATGAGTGTTTTTCGCTCATTGATGATGAGAATTTACCTTGTTGAAGTAACACTCAACCTTGTCAAGATATTGACTCAAAGGAGCCACTACCTTCCAGTTTTCTAGATTCACAACAATTGCATTCAACCTTGAATATAGTGTTGCTGCTATCCTTAGCGTCTCCAATTTCTTTATAGGGAAATCTTTAAATCTTGATAATACCTATATTTAAAGAATTGAGTAATTTGAGACAAAAGTTAAAGTGACCAAAGAACAAAAGTTGATGATGGTGAAATGTATCAAAACAACAAGCTAGTGTTGAAGTGACCTGAGTTTCATCAGTTAGGTCATCAAGATGAAGCTCCACGTATTGGTGGAATTTAAGCAGCTCAACCATATTCTTTGTTTGGAATGAAGTGATTGCAGATTTCATTTCAATGATTGATGTTGCATACTTCTGTACATCTTCAATTTGTTGGAAGTATGTTGACCTAAGATAATAAGGAATTTAAATGAGAAAAGGGAATGAAAAAATATCTTAGAAATTTAACTCAATTCTTTAATATCTCTATTCACTCATTGCAATTTATAATAATTAGTTGCTTATGATTTCATACCTTCTCGTCATCTCTGCTATTGCATCAGCCATTCCCTGTTTACCACCTATAGAACCCTCAATCTGATTCTTTCTCCCTTGAGATGGCTTTCCACCCAAATAAGATCCTTCCATCTTTCCTTTGAGTAGTCGATACAAATTCCCCATGTGCATTGACCTCTTTAACTTGGTATTTGCTTTCTTAAGTTGTAGAGATTTTGTTATATTAAGTGGAGGAGGTGGTGGGGGAGTTACTCCCACTATTAGAGACATGGATGATGATTGTGGCATCAACATTGATTCTTTTGATGGAGGGATTGGTGGTGGTTGTGGTGGAGTTACTTTTATATCTAAAGGAGTTATGGGTGGTGCAAACTGGGCTAGGTTTAGGGCTGTTGATGTTAATGCTAGTGGTGGTTGTGGTAATACATTTTCAAAAGGTGTGGGCAGTGTTGATGGTTGTGTTAATACATTAGGTTTCAAAGTAGGTTGGAGTGGTGGTACATACATGGGAGGAGCACTCATTTCATAAGGTGCATCACTTTTGTTGCTTGTTGTTTGACTTGAATAAGGAATTAAGACCTTTGACATTTCATTTGTGTGTTTACCATCTCCAGTTTCCTTATTGACTCTTGGTATTGGTAATGCTTCAGAATTTGTCTTTGATTCGCAACTCTTCAACTCTAGTTTATTAGATTTCTTGCTCGTTTGAATCACATGCATTGGAGGGGTACTCATTTTTTAAGCGCGCTTCTTTGTACTACTCTAGCCCTATTGCTTGTGTCACTTGAACAAGACATTTGGACCTTTAGTATTTTGTTTTTGTCTTTCTCATATTCGTGTTCTCTCTCGGCCCTTACTAGTGGTAGTATTTCAGAGTTTGTATTTGATCAGCTCGATTCTTCAGATTTTTTGATTGTTTGGATCGTAGGATTAGAATATTAGGTTAGTATATTTGTGACGGTGAGCCTAAGAGGCCAAAGAAATGGTGGTGAATAAAGAAAAATCAGAAAATTCCCTTATTTTTATAAGGAATGAAATTGTAGTAGTTGGATAAAGATAAGGATTTTTATTATTTGTATAAGATTTATTCAAGATATCTCCAAAAGTCGAGTCCTCTATAATGTTATCATTCTTCTCTTCTTCTTCATCTATGAAATTGCGCATTTCATTTGCCACCTTAATCATATTATCAAGCTTCCTTAACACTCTTTCACCTTCAACACAATGATAAATCAATAAATAGTTACTATTGGTCTGATGAAGTATTGAGATTTCTAGCTAGTGTACCAAAGAGAAAAAAAATAATAGTGTACCTAATTTATCTGAGTTGATGTTTATGTCATTGTCTTTCTGACATTTGAGTTTGGTCAACCACTCATGCTTCTTAGCCCATGAATCACCAATAGATTTAAGAGCATTATAGAGGAACACCAAACTCTATACAAACAACATTTATTTTATTAGCTTTTAGTTATGAAGAATACATTTATTAAATTATTTTCAATAGACTTTTATGTAACAAATGGTAAACCTGATTTATAGACATTTCATAAGGTTTTCCCATTGGAGTATTGGGTACGACTTTAGGATAAAGCTTGTGGAGGTCATATAAAATTCCCATCATCAACTACAAGAAGATACAAAGTAAATAAACAAAATGGAAATAAACTCCATAGAACTTTTATAGTGCAAATTCTTGTCAAATTTTGAGAAATGGTAAGAGTACCTCATTGATCTGATTGTATTCATTGCAAAGAGGAAGATCAATAATATCTCTAAAGGTCAAGATCTTCTTTTGAAGTTCAACCATTAACTGAAAGCTTCTTGTCCATCCACAAACTCTCTTTCATCAAATTCACCATTTCCCTTTGACTCTTGGATACATTAATGCCCTTGAATGCCTGCATTAGTAATTTTTTTGGATACATTAATACATTACAAATTACTTGTAAGACATGTTGGTTATTAATAGAGGTATAATTGTCCAATAAAGAAATGATACTATATATCAATTGAATCATTTCCATGAGTAAGAGTATATAGAAATGAGTTGAAATCCTTAAGCATGCATCCTTGCGAATTTATTATTAACAACAAAACATTTATATCTTAAATAATAAATCCATGCTTTCAAATGCAATGATAACCACAATGAAATTATTGTGTTCCAATCTTTTTTGTACCACTTCACGTATAATTGGGTTTTGTTTCTCTGAAGGTACAATTTTATAATGAATAATAATAATGATCTTATATAAGAGTTAAAAATGTGGTTCAAAATTTCTAAGTAGTTGCTCAGATAAAATATTTTGAACTTAATTACCTTCAATTCAAACATAAAATGAGAAAGAAAAAAAAAATCATATGAAAGTGACCCTACCTCGAAAGCGCCCAACTTACGGTGAAATAAAAGTGATTTTGAGTTTTGCACTCTCAATGCCATTTGTATTTGCTGAAATTATATTTCTAAAGAGATTGTTGGGGGACTAGTATTGCTTTTATAATTGTTTTCTAAATGCCATGCCAGTTTGTTTAACTCTGAAGTTGATGAAAGTGGTTGAAAGAAAGAAATTGTTTAAAGAGAAGGGGTATCGAGCAAAGCAAATGAACGCTCAGAATTAAAACAATATTTGCAAAAAGAAATGAATATGTTCTGCATTGTGTTGGGTTTTATTGCTTGAAATTGAAGAAGGATTTTAAGGTGAGAATTGATTACAAGATAAGAACGCGTCAATAGCTTTATTTAGGAGGTCTCTCTCCACATAATCCTACCTATTACCAAGATCTTATTTGGTGAACTTAGCTTAAACGGTTTTGTTTTGTTCTTTATGTGGTCATAGCAACTAATAGATCCCTAATTATCGCCCTTCAAAGGAGAAAAATATGTAGTTATGCTAAATATGTAATTCTAACATATGATATTCCATTTTTTATTAATATTGTAGGTCGTATTGTCCCATAGGCAATGAAAAGAATTAAAGATATAATCTATTTACTATTATTAAGGACTAATTGTATTTTTAATTAATATAATTAACAACATGATAATCATATATGCCTATCGAAATTGAATTTGTTTATTTAGTATCAATTTCCTAAATAGGGAGTGTTGGGGGAAAATATCAAATTGATGCTTCCCTCTACTATACATTTGAAGAAACAATCTAAATGGCTTGGCACTTAGTTAGCATCCTACGTGACAATGTAGATATATATATATATATATATATATATATATATATATATATATTCTAGTGCATTTGCAAGAGGATGGACTTGTTTATTGCCACGATATTATCAAAGATTAACTGGGCCATTCACCGAGAGACGACTATGGCCATTTCCTCCTTGAAAGAATCACGGTTTCTTATTAGAACACTAGTGAAAATTGGACTATGGTACAAGAATGCAATCATGGAAACATGTAAACAAAAAGGGACGATGGTCCCCACCCTATCAAATTAACCTAGGCATTTAAAAAAACTTCTTTAAGAAGATTCTAGAGTCTTTCATTCCATGCATGTATAAGCCATTCTCTCCTATAAATAGAGGTCTTTCTGATAGGAGAGGGGATCATTCCTTCTCCTTAAGTTTCCCTAATCGAACCCTAGCCTCTCTTCATTATCATTTTCATTTCCTTCTCAACTTTAGAGCCAAAACAACCTTTACTACTGCCTTACATTAAGAATCTATTATTTCTATCTTGAAAAGAAGATGCCGCAAAGAAAAGATATGGTTAGGAAAGAGATTTAACACAACCTTTACTAGAAGAGAAATCTCATTATAGTCACCTATATAATCACCTCCTGAGCAGGTAGAAGATGAGATGTTTCACAACCATTTAGTCAATCTTGCTAGTAAAGGCTATGGGATGGAAGGACTCCATGAAAAGTTGGAAGATTTGTAGCACCAGAAGTTTGCCAAGATCAAGGAAAAGCAAGACCAACTCTTTGGCTGGTTAAAAGAAAGTTTTCATTGTTGCCCAAAATAGCAACTATAGGAAAACCCTCTTCCATAACAAAAGCATCTATCCACTAGTAGTTTGATTCAGAGATGAATGTCACACCACATCTTTAGTGAGAGTGAAAATAACAGTTGCCGACTGAGCTGGCTTAGTGATAGCTGCAATTTCCACCCCGACATCCCATGTTCCACATGTAGGAATCTTAGATCCATTTCTCATGGTGGGAGGAAAGTAATGCAAAAAGATGCAGCAGCTATCTAAAGAAGAGACAGTAGGTTATCTGTAGTTTATTATTGGAGGTTTCAGCACTAAATCATATTAGGCCTTGTACAAGGAACCTTATCCTCTAGGCTATTTTCCACTTTCTACTTGGAAACAATACAATGGAACAACTAGGAATGCTCGAAAGCATGTAAGAAAGTTTGTGGACATACTTGGACCATATGCCATTAACGGAGCTCTAAAGGTAAAGGAGTCTTCCAATATCTGATCGGTTTATCTTACACTTGGTTTGTCAACTTTGTGCCGAAAAACTTCCAAAACTAGGACAAGTTGGTAGAAAGGTTCTTAGAAAAGTGATTTGTCATGGAGGCAACTAACTATTGTAAATTTGAGAAACATGAGACCAGGACGAAGGTGACACTTTATGAAAGACTATTCCATGAGACAAGTTGGTAGAAAGGTTCACTTCCTCGAGGTTTCTGTATTTTACCCTAAAAGATAAAAGAAAAGGTGACAATTTCTGAAAGACTATTCCATGACAAACTTTAATATTGTCTACAAAACACTAATCCCTTTTTCTTCCTTTAGCAGAGAATGAAGGAAAGAAAAATCAGAACTCCAAATAGAGATTGCTACAAATCTATCACTCCATAAGTGCCTATCTCCATAAATGAAAACACTGCTACAGAAAACTCTCAAGGGATTTGTGAAGCATATGGAATCTTGACCGGCCAATGAGTATTGAAAAAATGGGCGGTCAAAGTATTTATTTTAATTCTTTCTTTTAAATTTTTAGTTTAAAAAAAATGAGATATTAAGAAAAATGCAAACGGTCCCATTAAATGACTCGCACATGTGACCTAGGATACCACGTGAAGTGTGAGGTGTTTCAATGTAATTGGGAGTACACCCCAGCACACACATAAACAAGTGCAGGAAATCCGACTTTAAAGATAGAGTGCTTTCCACCACTACACTCACTGGTCACTTTCTCTACGTTCTCTACATCAACAACACTTCTATAGTCAGTTGCAGACTCTGCTAGTGTTGGGACCACTTTCTTCAACATCATGTTTTGATCATCATTCTCTATAGACGAAGGCACCCCATCCCCACCCTTCAATATGGGGTTCTTCATCTATAATCATGTGGTCTGACTTGTAATCACTGACCGTGACAATGTTATTCCATTGAATTATCGAAGAAGAGTGGGACAACAACAACGCATCTCGAAGGTAGCACTTTCCCTCCCAACTCGATCGAACCAGTGCCAAAAATATACAATTTACAGCTACCCGTGAAAGATCCAAAATTAAATAATCCATGCATATTGATATTTTTCATATCCCACAAATCCAACTTCGCCCTAACAATTATATGATTGATAGTGTTTGAATTCTATTCTAATCTCAATTCTTGTTATAAATGGCCACTCTGTTTTTTTTTTTTTTTTCAGGTTGATATTATACACTATTATTTCTTTTTGGTATGAACATGTTTTCAAAACAGGGAAGTATGAATTTTATTTGAAATGTACCTATTTTGAATTTTATCAAGAGTTTGTTTGCAAATTTCATTTAAGTAGGATTCGGTTGTAGGTGAATATTCATACATATTGAACTATCTTCTTCTGCCCTATTTCATCGTATTCATTTAATTATTTTTTAAGTTGGGTTTCTCTTCCAGACCGGTATCATTATAATTTACATGGGTTTCTCTTCCTGCCTATGATCCCTTCTCATACGATCATTCAACTGATTTTCCTAGTGTTTACATTTTTTTTTTAATTCGTTCAGGGACCCAACAGCTCCCTTTGGCATTTCAAGTTGTTAAAATCAACACTCATCGTTGGCCTACGTACAGTTGGGTAAAGAATGCATAATACATTTTTTCACTTCAACCCTACAGTGGCTATTCTCAGTTAACACTTCATTATTCTCTATCGTCTTGGTGTTGGACTAATTCTAAATTTTTACAGCATCCAGCTTTCATTTTTTTTACACCTTTGATGTCCATAACTTACCATGAGTATCATAAAAAAACAAAAACAAGAAAAATGGAAGCTATTGTCTGTTGATTTGAAAAATAGGATGAAGAAAGAATACGCTTTTTTCCTTTCAAAAATCCAATCTTTCTTATAAATAAATGCTTCTTCTGGTTTCCTAAAGCAAAAGGGGCAGCATTAGGTTTAAGAAAATATTTAGCGGCATGTGAGGTTACAAACAAACGGATCTTAACGGATTCCTGGGCCAGGGGAGTATCTTGTCCAATAATGTCATCCAACAGGGGAGCTATTAGTCCATTTTAAAACAAGGGAATACGCTATTAGTCTTTTACCCTCATTTTAAAACAACACAGATACGTGGCTATAAATCTATAATGGTGCATAATATGATCTATATAGGTTGTGTTTGGTTGTAACATAAATAAATTTGTATTGATGCAAAGTTATAACAGTGTAAATAATTTGGGTGCAAATTCTGATTTATTTTCGTTTCAAATACAATAAAATAAGATATGAAGTAGAATAAACTAAAACCCAGAACAATATCAAACCAAAATTTGCATTATTTTCATTTACACTTTCATACATTTATCCTAGTGCAAATAATTTTGTGTTGCAACCAAACGCAGCCATAGCAACGTAAATAAATGCCACTAATTTATGTGTGTATCCATTTCACGTAGTTTGTTTAGTGGCCTATGAAACAAAATAAAAAGCTAATCCATTGATTAAATGGGGACATGTAGTAAGAAATGTCCTTTATTCATATACAACTGATAAGGCAATTGGTAGGGTATATATCTAATTATGCCCACCACCAGAACCATATCCAGATCCATAACCAGAACCTTCACCATATCCAGAGCCTTGCTCTTGTCCTGAACCAGACCCAGAACCATATCCCTGACCACTGCCTTGACCCGAGCCATGACCAGAGCCTGAACCTGCGCCAGAACCAGCATACGACCCAGCACCAGAGCCAGCATAAGACCCTGCACCACCACCACCAGAACCAGACCCAGATGCTGAACCAGAACCAGACCCAGATGCGGAGCCACTACCACCACCTAGACCAAGCCCAAGGCCAAGTCCCAGGCCAATTCCAAGACCCAAGTCTTTTCTTTCTGGACGGCTTTCACAAGAAAAGGCTAGTGAAAGCACAAGAAGGCACAGAGACAAGGCTTTGAAGGACATCCTTTGCTCTATTCTTCTCTCTTCAATTCTGAGCTATATGGACATTGATTCAATCAATCAATGTATATGAGTGTGTTATATATATATATATATAGTTGAGCACTGTCCCCATTTCATCTAATGTCTTGGCAGCAGTGTGAAATCCAATTCAATTGGGTTGCAGGCTTGCAGAAGGGACAAAGCTTTGTTTGTTTTGCTTGAATTTGAAAGAATGGCAACTTAGGTTTGTGGCTGTGGATGTGCATTTGTGCACAAAAAAGTAGAGTGAGTGGAACTGCCACAATCCTTGCATATATATGGCTTTTAATAATTTCTATCAATGAAAATGAAATGATGCCTGCCACCTCCGCCAGCACTACCAAAACGACCTAACATACGCATGCCCAACCCCAGGGCTGTGGTCAGTTAATTTCTTGGCCACTCTCATGACTCTGTTAAATTTGGAAAATATGTTTGTTTGATGATCACTTCAAATCCGGATTCAACTGCCATGTCAGCAAAAATAAAATAGTTTTTTATTTTTGTGAACACCCGTTAATATTGGTTTTGTGAATGTATTGGAGTCAAGTATATAAGACATATAGAAAACAATAAATTAATACATTATTTATAACATGAATTATTGGATATTAATATAAAAGAGTAAATTATAGACTGCCACTATGTACAAAAAGGCTCAGTTTCGAGGGAGTACAAATACAAATATATAGAGTGTAAAGCCTTATATTTTATATTATTTTGTATATATTTGTATTTATTCTAAACTGAGCCTAAGGCTGTATTTGGAAATAATGCAAAGGGAGTGTAAATTTGTACTCTGTTTCATTTTTACTTGTGTTTGACAACATTATATTTATGCATTGATAAATGACAGACCAATTCATATTTACATTGATAATAAGATGTAAAAGTACATCAATAAAAACGAAGTAAATTTGCACTCAAGTAGGCTTTTGATAAAAAAAAGCATATGCTTTATTGGAATTCATATTTGCATCCATTACAGCTAAAAGCCTGTTTGGTAAGAAGGTAAATTTGTCCGTGCAAAACTAACCCAACTTTTTAATTTATATGAACCATTTTATACTTTACAAATTTGCATTTAACACTTATTTGCATCATTTCCAAACACAGCCTAAGGGGTAATGGCACTTAGCCCTTTTGTGACAAAGACCCCCCCCCCCCCCAAACTTATGAATTTCAGCACCATTCCCCTAAAGTTGTCATTCTATCACTCAATTTCATTGAATATTCCATTAAACATTTTTAAAACACCAAATTAACACTTATTTCATGAGACATTTTGCCCTTTTGACTCATCTTGAGAATGCTTTAACAATGATTTGTACTTTAAAATGGTTAGTTTCATCATTTTAATATTTGTAGTTGTGAATCCAATCTTGAATATATAGGCAATTTAATATTGATTTTACTTTTATTGTCAATCCCATCTTTGTTGCAAAACAAAGTTTTGGGGGGCTTAGTTACCGTAGAGGGTGGCTAACTGCAATAACCTATGTCAGCTTATAGATGATACATTACAGTTATGACTTATCCAATTGAAGCCCCACAAATCTCAGTCAACTGAATCTTAATACGTATGCTACAAAAGATTTTTACAAATTAATGAAAATATTAACCCATTAATATTTTATATTGTATTAATTAGTAATTATCATTTGAAAAAAATTATACAAATTTAATAATAAAATGTATTGGATGGAGATGGACAAGAATGATTGATCGGTAAGTGTATGGACACAAACGCTAGGGGTGGCAAATGAGTGGATTGGGTTGGGTTGAGTGAGGATTGATATGAATTCAACCCACCCTTATTGACCTGTTGACACATTTGCCACCCATATTTAATCGGTGTTATGACCGTGACCCACTCTAATCCACTCATATGACCCGCTAACCTAATAAATATTAAGAAAATACAAATATTTTAGTCAAATAAAAATTCAGATATTAAGAAATTACTGAAAAACACCAATATTAATAGAAAACACAAAAATTGCAAAAAAATAATAATAACACAAAAAAATTGATATAAATTTGCAGGGAAAAAACCAAATTTATAAAAAAATCAAGGAAAATAATTATGGGTTTTAAAAAGTAGAAACTGCATAAAATATGTAAGTTGACAAATTTTCAAAATAACTATATATTTCAACCTAGAAATTATAGAAAAACAAAAAAATAAAATTCGAAAATATTCTTCAAATAAGAAAACAAAAATGTACAAAACATAGAAAAATATAAAGGAAAATTACAAAAAATAAAAATTAACATAAATATAAGAACATGCATAAATTGCAGAAAAATATAAAATTTACAAAAAATAGAAATTATAAAATCAACAAAATTTATAGACAAAACACAAATTTTGGCTGTCGAACCCAATCGCTGCAAATGGTAGAAAAAAAAAAAAAAAAGGGAAAGACCGTACAACCAGAGATCTACTCTCTCCTGCTGAGTGCTGATGGTGAATAATAAAAACATGTTATGAAAGTTGGTCACCAGTGGAGCTATTCAAACCTTAGTACGTCAGTCACCAACCGCTGCGGTGTCTCCCTACTCTCTCCTTCCGTTGGTGGTGCAGAAGAAAAACACGTTAGGGATGTTGCCAGTGGAGCTATTCAAACCTCAGTCTGACAATTGAGAACTTAGATTCAATTTCTGTATTTGTATGATTTTATTCATAGGAAGATGTTCTCTATGCACAAATTTAAGTGGCTGAATAACCACTCGGGATTTTCTACTCACTTTTCCTACCCACTCTCTATCCGCGCTATAAATTGGAGCCATTCATCTCTTTTATGAATTGAGAGATGTATGACTCCAATTCACTGCGGGTAGAAAGTGGGTAGGAAAAGTGAGTAGAAAATCTGGTCTCTATGATCATGGTCTTATAAGGACCAAATTGGATCTCATTAATTGCCAGCTGCTGCTGCATCTCCCTATTCTTTCATTCCATCCTTTGATCTATCCCCTATGTTATTGGAATCTCAATGTTATGACAGAATGGGTACCCTTGACCCAACCCACCCCAATCCTTTTCACTTGATCCTTGACCCACCTGCAAAAGAGACGAGTGGATATGGGTGGGCTTCAATGAAAGTGGGTTGGGTGGATCAAATGGACCAGTAGTTCTGTTCCTTTTTGTCTGTATCGGATCGATATGGACCTGTATCAAGTCATTTCGGGTCTGTATCAGACCGATGAACCGATATTTTGAATGTATCGGCCAATACATATTGTAATATTAGATTATCTCTCTCATAAATAAGCCTATTAAATAATTCTGTCTCTCTAATAACTCCTACATTTAAGGAAACTTGCCCTAAATAACTCTTAATACCCACCTGCAAAAGAGACAAGTGGATATGGGTGGGCTTCAATGAAAGTGGGTTGGGTGGATCAAATGGACCAGTAGTTCTGTTCCTTTTTGTCTGTATCGGATCGATATGGACTCGTATCAAGTCATTTTGGGTCTGTATCGGACCGATGAACCGATATTTTGAATGTATCGGCCAATACATATTGTAATATTAGATTATCTCTCTCTCATAAATAAGCCTATTAAATAATTCTGTCTCTCTAATAACTCCTACATTTAAGGAAACTTGCCTAAATAACTCTTAATACCCTATGATTATTACCTCTCTCTTAATAAATCTTTTTTTCTCTTAATTAATAATTAATAACTACATTTATGATAATATTCAAATTCAAATTTTAATTTGACCCGCCATTAAAGCAATAAATTCGAAATTGACTTGTCATTAAACCAACATATTTAAAACTACAAATAAGAAAAACAAGGAGAATTGAACCCTGGTAATTTGATTGTAATAAACATAAACAAACCACTACATATTCAATTGTTGATTATAATTGTATGTATTATTATTCTTAAGCAAATATTTTTCTTCTTAATGGATGTTCATTAATTAATATTAAAAATGATTATTAAAATTTATATACTAATAAACATTAATATAAATTATATTGATTTTCTGAAAATTAGTTCACATTTTACTCCTTCCATTATCTTCAACGATTACCAATTTGTCCCTATATCTCACACTATTGAAGTATGAGTTTGTATGTTTAAATAACTTGTTTTCTTTATAAGTGTTTAAATAACTTATTTAAGGTCATATAAAATTTATATTTATTATTATTAATGTATTTTTTAAGATTTATACAAGTTTCACATGCGTATCCCGAAACATCTCTTAATCTTTTCAATACACCTTACGTTTCTATACTTTACCTTGCTAAAACCAATAGCTCTACTTAATACATAAAAAAAATAAAAATCAATTTTTTTATATAAGATCAACTGATCCATGCATTTCAAACACTTGAACATATAAATATACAAATCTTGGGTTTAAATAAAACAAACACATGGAATCAAAACAACCACAATGCAATTATTGTTTAAATTAACATGGTCAAACGCTTCAAACCATTAACCAGCACAATAAAATAATTGTCATAATTGATCTGGACAATCAATCTAATTCCTCCGGCTCTCAATAGAGGGCAGTTTATGCCTTTGACAACAATGCCTGTCCTTCAAAACATACCCTTGGAGTAATATTGCAGGGAAGTGATGACGCCAAGTTGAGAAGCAATTCTAATCGAACTGCAGCGTCAGATAATGACTAAATCTCAACCAGGAAATGCATCTTAAAATAACCTCTAAAGAAGACATCTTGAAATACAATCAGAAAATTTAAATGCTGCCATAACATGGTGATCAAGAACATCATTTTAAGTGGTAAGAATATCTAATAGTTTCCATCCATATTTCCAACTTCCCCTTCATCTGCAACCAAAGACGATCACTAAGCATCACCAATTTTATGGTTCACAAAGTTATTTTGAGAACTGGGAGGCTGGGACTACTACTTGTATACATATCAAGATTGTATAAATGCACAAGCACAACCCACACACCTTATCGTACAATCTGCACTAAATATCAAGTCCTTCCCCTGTTTTATGCTTGTATGATTGATCACAGGAAGCAATAGGAGTTGACCCTACAGAATGAATAGGGCCAAAAGTTCATAAAAGTGAAAATTTATGATCACGCCTGCTCTAGGTACTTGGATTCTGGCTATCATTGGATAGCATTGATTGGTAGCAAAAACTATTCAAACACCATGATGTCACGATTCCACCTACTGTGCATGATCTCACCTTATGTTTCATTTATGAGGTGTCTGATGAAAGTGTGAATGTGTGAGAGGATAATGAACAGAAGTTGGAAAATGGTCTAAGCTGCCTTTCAATTGTGGTAGGGCCTGAATGCGACAAATAGCTAGGGCTCCCACCAATGTTAGAAGTGCTTGTGCTTTCACATGATGAATCTGAGATTGTGTGAAGACTGCTTAAACAGGAGGATTCAACATCATTAGCCTCCTCTGCCGTTGGATCTTCATCGGAGATGAACCCCTCTGATGAGCATTGACTTACATTTAGAGGATAGGCAGAGATTGATCCCTGGGAATCATCCTCAGTCATGGAACAACGGTTTACCAGACAGCAATTTTCTGACTCTGTATCATCAAATTCTGCCTCCTTGTCAGAGTTAACAGGTGAGTCTGCACCACAGCATGTGGTCCCAAGCATACAGCTCTGGTTTCCTACTACAGCATTTTGATTTTCCCCTTGGTTGACCTCGCTATTATCTCGAATTGATTGAGGGCCTTCTGAATGAAAAGTGTTATCTTCTGCCAGACTTGCAATGGCAACTGCAACTGCACTGGTTACTGAATCCGAAGTAGGTACTCCTGTTTGGCCAACTACTGCCAAAGATGACTCACTTTGGTTTGAGATATAGAATTCACCAACTGTGCCAATTGATCCTGAAGATTGATTAGCTGTACCACCAAGTAGTCTACTATCCTGAGAAAGAAGCAAGGATAAAATACAATTCAAATCAACATATGAGAAACTACAAGGGACCCATGCAATGCACAGACTGGTATTAAAGACATCCCCATATTCTGCAGTAATATTTATTCTGTGTATCATATGTGAGAGAATTTTACAGTCAAGGATCAAAAAATTGAGAGAATTTTATTAATCTTAAAGATTTTTTTTTGTTTTATTTATAAATTAACAAAAGCATCAATTGTTTCTAAATGGTTTCCTTGAGCTTTTGCATTCAGTCATATTTTTATAATTTCTATTGTAAGAAATTGATTAAATTTTGAGGGTCCTTCAAGCCAGGATGAAAGATTGGGCTGACATGAAAAAAAAAATCAAATATACCTAGCTCCAAAATTGACATTTTAATAATTGGATTTGATCGTATTCATCGGCATTAGATTGAACTGGATTGGATATGAAAATTGAATACCATAAACAATTTAAACTAAACACAATCAGAATATATTATTAACAAAATAAACTAAAGACTTGATATTTATACATCAGAAATAGGCTTGAAAATAACTTTTATGAGAATTTTATGTACCTTTATCAACATTTGAGTCTATGGATCTGTAGGGCCACATAAGGCTATTATTAATCACACCACATTTGTTATTATTCTAAATAAGACACACGAAAGCAAACCCATATACACTCCATCCCATTTTGGATTCAGTAATTTTATCAATTTAAGCCCACTAAATATGGATACCACACAGGTCAGATTTCATGTCAATTACTCTACTCAATGCCTTAGTTAAAACACCTTATATTTGGCAATTAATGGACTAGTTGGTCAACAGAAGATTGAGGAGATATTTGTTAATTTACGTACTCCACTCACTATTATGTAATTATGTACATAGCAGTGATATAGTTGATTCATGCCCTTACTGCTCGAGGAGCTGTATACAGCATACTTTTGGGCCTTGGCCCTTAATAGACTTCAATTACCTCCAAAAGAAAAAAAAAAAAAAAGGTAGTGTGAAGTAGGAATATAAAAATTGACAACATTTTAATGAGCACTCCATATTTTACTTTCCAAGGTAAATGGGATACTTAATGCTAAGTTGTATTTATGTCATTGTTCTTTTATCAGAAAACCAAAAATCTGACAATTTTGAGAGGGTCTTGAGGCACAATAATGAAGGGAGAGAAATTACTGACCTGGACCCAAAAAAGTCATAAGCCCAAGCCTGGGCCAAGCTGGGTTCCGGGCCTATGACTTTAATATAAAATATAGTGGCATAATATATATTTTAAATTCATATATACATTATATAATAAAATTTATAACATACATTAAAACTATGCCCACCTGAATAGATTGCCATATAGCTTCCATCATCATTATTTCTTCAAGATCTATATCAAATTCATCATACCTGCATAATAGAAATCCCCCGTATTAGCTACTAACCGAAGCAAGTATGTGCTCCTTTACCTTTAACAAAATGAAACAAATATATCTGAAAGAAAAAGAAAAAAGAAAAAACGTGTTTCCAGTCTCATCAGGGATTTTGTCAGAAATCTGACGTGTAGAATGTACATAAAAAAAAAAAACAAAACTTGTGGTTTTATTATCTATTTTTGTTTTCTAATTTGTTTATACCTCATTCTTATAAATATACATGTTCTAGAAAGAAATCAGATCTGAGAAATCACCAAACGAAGATGATAGATCTAGCTGCAGTGTTTTAAAAGCACAAGGCGCAGGGGTCAATTTGCACTTGAGAAACAAGGCGCAAGGCAAGGCGCATGCCTTTTTAAGCAAGGCGCAAAAAATTAAAAAAAAATGCTAAAAATAAAAAAAATGTCAAAAATTCAAAAAATATCCAAAATGCAAAAAAAAATCAAAAAATTATTAAAAATAATATTAATAAAATTATAAACTTAAATTTTAAAATAAATGTTTTAAAAAACCTATTATCTAAAATTAAAATACATAAACATAACATGTAAAGCATATCCAAATGAGAATTTAAAAATAAAATCAAACATATAAAACATTTTCAAGCATATAAAACCCACAATCTCTTTTTTTCTCAATTACATTACTTCAAGTAGCTAATGTGACATACATTCCTGATTCTACAAGTGCTTTTGTGCCATGCCCCTCAGGCAAGCCCAAACAAGTCCACATTAAGGTCTTAAATTCTTAGTTTTCACACAAAAAAAATAATGATTTTATAGTTTTAATTGCTCTTTAAGAAGATACTTTATTAGGATGAATGAATGAACAAGAGCGCGTCAAATTTTCAAAAGGCGCATGCCTGGGCTGAGGCGCAAGGCGCACCAGGCGTGTGCCTTTTGAAAGGGCTGTGCCTTGGACCTAGGCGAGGCGCCTACCCTAAAATGTGCCTTGCCTGTGTGCCTACGGCGCGCCTTTTAAATCACTGTCTAGCTGCAGTTCAATCTATGCTAAAAGGAATTCATAATGCTCTCTTAGTCTTCAGCAATCTGGTTCCAAAATGAGGCCTATTGATAGTCTTAATAATGCTCAACAATTTGTTAGGGTAGGATGCCTAACATTCTTTGGAGGGTTATAGCAAGTATTTATAATCTCAAAAGATTCCTAGGGGATTTGAGATCCTACAAGTATATCTATCTCTTCGGGTTAGGGTTTATCAAAGAGATATGTTTCCTTTTGGAAAAGAAATAGCAATGAAATACTATCTCTTAACTTTTATTATAAAATCTTTATCTCGTTTTCTCTAATCAGTAGTCATGATTAGAAAACTTCCTAGAATTGCAAAGAGGCCCAATAAGACACTTGTAATTACACCCCTACGACCCTACTTAACTCCAGTCACAAGGAAATCAATTTAGAAACATAGTTCTGGTTAGAGTAGACTAAGATGGTTTGTCATGTGTATTCGACCACCAACAGCTCCAGTTAGATGAAGTGGTCTGCTACAAGTGGAAGGGGCTAGAAGAGCTAGGGGTAGACAACCAAAAAGGACACGAGTAGTAGTAAGAAATGATTTAAGCACTAATAATTTAACATTGGATATAGCTTTAAATAGAATGGATTGGCGAAACAGGATTCATGTAGCTGACCACATATAGTTGGGATAAAGCATGGGTGATGATGAGTGCAGTAGGATAACTACCTGATTTAGTGCTGTCAACAGGTTGAATCTGGTTTGGGTCAAAGTAAACCTAGTCCTAAAACGATAAACAATTGTGCAGAACCAGTCCTCAACTAGATCCTATAGGGCCTAAAATAACAGACCTAGAACCAACTCAATTATTAATCATGAGCACCAGGTCTAACCTGATAAGACCCGATTATAATTGACAGCTCTACTTTTAACCTGTAATTTGACAAGAAACCTGCAAATTAGTTAAATTGACACATTAGAACAGCATAACATGATAATTTTATAAGTATACCATGAGAAATACAGGTATTAGATTGAAGGAATCTCTTTTTAATATGCTAATACAAACAAAACTGATCCCAACCCAATTATAATCAGGAGAGATGATGTAGATCAAGGCCCTATATAATTTGGTCAGTTCATTTCAGTTTCATCAGGTCTACCCAACCCATTGACACTTGACAGTCCTAGTCTTAACCAATCACCATCGCATGGGTTTTATGAAAGAATTCTATCACCACTAGACACCTCATAAAACAATTTCAGAATACATTTTGTGAAAATAAATATTTAATAGATAATATAACAAGCTTTAAAATCCTTTTAAAGAAAACACTACAAAGTGTCCACTTGGGTGTAGTAAGAATCCCAGTAAGGTCTGGACACTTCACCCTAGGAAACGTTTCTGAAAGTTCTGGTTCAACTAAGATTCCTCTCATACTGCCCCAGAGTTCTTCTAAGGCAAAATACAAGAATCCTATTGTCCTAGTACAACTATGATTCCTCACCAAGAATCCTAACTCATCTAGGATTTTATCAAGGGACTTACACAGGAGTCCTAGTCAAACCAGCATAGTTGTCAAGGCTTCTGCATATATCTAGGCAATAGTGGAGTTCCTAGTTGCCCAGAATTTCAAAAAGAAAAACTAAATTCTAGGTTAGTTCTATAATTTTACACAGCAATGAGTATGCACTTAAATAGATTTTTTCTGATTGGTCACATAAATGGAAAAAATTAGCAACAGCATTTACTAAAAATATTAATTTTCTTCTCAAAAATAGCAAATCATCATATCTAAAAGACAATAGCATTTTAAACCAATTAATTTTAATATCTCAAACACAACACTAACATAATAATTAGTTAAAACAATTGCATGCCAAAATATATTAGTTACTAAAGAAGGCTATAATTATATACTAATAAAAAATTAAGAGAGTGTAACAAAAGGGAGGAGAAAAAGGTGTAGAGCCCTTTTCTATTTAATGTAAGAGAGAAGACAAGGAAACTATTTTAACCTTCTCTTCTTATTAAAACCCTTGGATCTTTTATGCTTTGATTGTACAACCATTAAAAAAAACATAAATAATATATATATATAATAGAATGTATTTAGAAAGCATTGTAATAGTGTGTAGCCATAGTAAACAAATTATAATAAGACACCCTTGTGATCTTTATTGCCTAGTTAGACACCTTTTTTTATAAAAGCCATGGAATTCAGATTCAAGAACGATGCTTAACCACATATTCCTTTTAACTATGTCAACTAGGATTTCCTAACATAACCTTAGGCCAATTAGGATTGTTGGCAAGTGTCCTAATTCAATCAGAATTTTTGGTAATTACACTTTCCTCTTGTCTAAGGGCATGGGTTATTTATTGAACATTCCCAAAATCCTACAATCACCTTTTATTACCTGAAACATGAAGAATGTTGGTCATATTGTAACCTCATCCTTAATATAATAAAATGAGTAGACATAACCGTAAGACTTTAAAATCTTTTCAAGTCTTAAGGGCTATAATTACTTTTACATCTGAACAATTCATGGGATAGTTAATAAATTAATCAAATACAAATATTAGACTTCATTGCTTTATAATAATAAAATTTGACAGTTATTGATAAAAAAAATATCCTAAATATGCCCACATGTTAGGTGTAGAGTATCACTCAACTCAAGTAGATAGGATATCACCACCACATCCAATGACAAACCATATAAGTTTGTTGCCCATACTCACCCTTAGTTGGCATGTTTCATGTTTATAAGAAACTAGGTCATTAGATGTCCTTGTAATGGATTCCACTTATCACATAGCCCTATAATATTACCTTAAGGACTTCTAGTAAAATTGTCACTAAAACCTAATAAATGCCTCATAATCACAAGTCCAGCATCTTAAATTGACCACTCAACCACATGTTAAGTGTTGCTAATGATATAGGCCAATCCCAACAAGAAGAAGCGACAAGTGAACAGAGGTGTAGAGAGGGGGGTCCTGGGGAAGAGTTGGTCTCCCCCTATGCCTCAAAGCTCCCCACCTATTAATATAATGGACTAATAGTCTTTATGGTTCCCCCCCCCCTCATCCATGTTTATTTGATCGTATTAGCTTCCCCCCGCCCCCAAAAAAATAAGGGTAAATTTCTTAAACTACCCTTATGGTTTAGCTAATTGACTAATTGTACCCTTACTGTTTGAAAATTGACTAACGCTACCCCTATTGTTTCTAACAATTGATTAATACTTCCCATATCGCTAACACCCCTTAATATTCATTAACAACAAGACAAAAAGACTATTTTACCCTTTACTCTTCTTCAAATTTTCAAAATAAATCAGGGAAAAGGGGGGAAAGAGAGAGAGTACATGTCCAAATACCGCCTTCTACCTCTCTCTGGTTTTCACAGTATTGAAATCACTCTTTGGTTCCACTAATACTTTTTTCTTCCTAGCTGCAACTACCAGAGACCAACCAAGAGAAGATCTGAAAAAGAAATTTGTCCTATTCCTACATACCAAGGGATCAAAGCATTGGAGGTGACGGAGTCAAGTATGTTACAGCCGAAGGAGTTGAGTACGTCAGATGAAGCCATGATCGACGTCTTACAGAGCTATCGGTAAAACAGAGCTCTGCCGGAGACAGAAAAGGGGAGAGAGAGTACATGTCTTATGTGAGCTAAGCCGAAGGCAGTATCTCACACTTGCAGTGAGATAACCTCGGTAAAACAGAGCTCCAACCTCCTCCTTCCTCCTTCACTTTATTGTGAGATAACCTTGGTAATACAGATCCCACCGTCCCTTCCTCTTCACCTACGTCGTCTTATGTGAGCTAAGGTGAGTGTTTCCACAACCCGCTGAACTTGACGTGACTCCTCGTCCCGAAGTGGTGGGCGGTTAATGGTGGTAGAGGGGTTTTTTGCCGACATTCTCAAAGGGGTTTTCAGGTGCAGGAATCACTCCTCAATTTCTGTTCCAAAAGCTTTCCACCCATCATCAAATTTTGTCTAGTTCGATGACTCTACAAGAAAGCTCTAGATTCAAATGAAACATTAAATCGATGATTCTACAAGTAGATGACGGATTAGAAGATGACTAACTCTAATTTGGTACTTCCCTCTTCGCCACCTCTCGTCTCCCTATTTCTTCGATTCCTCAAATGTGGAAGGCTTTGAAAGGTTAGGGTTTCGCAGATGCCGGTGTCAGTGCTGGAAGTTATCACAAGGGTAAGTTGGATATTTTTGAAAGTTACAACAGTCACATGATGCACATTTGAGTGGTTTATGATGGAACGTTAGCGGTAAGGGAAGTATTAGTCAATTGTCAGAATCAGTAGGGGTAGTGTTAGTCAATTTTCAAACAGTAAGGGTACACTTAGTCAATTACCTAAACCATAAGGATAGTTTAAGAAATTTACCCAAAATTCCAAAAAATAATAATAATAGAAAAATCCTGGCTTTGCCCCTATAAGCGAACATGACCTAATTAATTAGATAGAATAGGAACCGATAGTCCATTCTAGTTTAATGGGGCTAACATTAGAAAGCCATGCCTAAGCTTAAAAGGGGCCATTGCCCAATGTTGGTTTGGGCTATCCAGGATCTTTTTTTTTTTTTTTTGAGCAAAAGGTAAAGTATAATTAGATATGAACCTATGTTGGAAAGAGTGGAACCCATCTGCTTTTTCCTGTGCATCTTTCTTTGGTTTGCTCACTCACATTGATCGTAGGGCATTGAACTTCCCAGTGAGAGAAATCTGATCTAAACCGATCGCTCCAAAAGTACAAGCTTTCTGTTGGGAAGTGTTCCTAGGGAAGGTAAACACTTGTGATGTGCTATAGAAAAGGAGGCCAAACAATTGCCTCTCTCCTCATGTGTGTGTCCTTTGTTTGGGATGTGGTGAAACCCTAACCCACTTACTTTTATCCTGCTATTTTGCTTCTGGTATTCGGAATGTTGTTTGTTCTCTCTTTGGATGCAGATGGGTTCCCCCACAGGATGTGGCAAGTCTATTCAGCCCCTCTTTCCTTGTCAACAAAAGAAAAGAGGAAAGTGCTTATGGAAGGCAGTAAGAGTAGCTACAGTATGGACTATATGGGAGGAAAGAAACCTAAGAATCTTTTCTGGAAAAAGCAAAACAAAGGAGGAAGTTATTGAAGCCATAAAAATCAGAACTGCACATTGGGTGAAGACCATGGAGATACTCAGAAACTACTCCACGAATGAGATCCTAAGAAATTGGGCTGAAGTAGCACAAACAGATGTACCCAAAGTACTTGTAAGTATGGAATGGAAGCCACCAGCACTGAACAAACTAAAACTGAAGTTTGATGGGAGTTCTCTTGGCAACCCAAGAAGTGCAGGCATAGGGGGTGTGTTTAGAAATCATCTAGGTGTGGTGGTGGCACTCTACTCAGGACCAATAGGTTTTGGTGACTCAATACAGGCTGAATCTCTAGCCCTACTTCCAAGGTCTAAAGATGGCTGAGCAGATAGGAACAACAGACTTAGAAATAGAAGGAGACTCACTATTGGTCATCTCTTGGGCCAAAAACATCACATCAGTACCTTGGAAGCTCAAATTTATCTTCAGAGAAATTGGCATACTTGAAAGGAAGTTCAACTTTCAGTTTGGTTGGGTCAAACGGGATGCAAATGGGATGGCGGATACCCTAGCAAAACAAGGGGCAAATAGATCTTCATTGTACTGGGAAAAATTGTAACTAATTGCTGGAGATTGCAGTTTGTCCCTCTGCAATCTTTATCTATTGTAACTTAATTTCTCTGTTATTAATGAAAGTTTTTTGCTGATAAAAAAAAAAAGATCACTTGAACACTCAAACCAATGTTCACATGCTTGTCAACCTGAGGTTTTACATTTTTACCATGGACCAAGCTGACTGTGGCTTATAAAAAAAGGCGTTGCACAGTAACAATAACAGAAAGAATGACAACAACAATAATAAAACTTTTGCTGAATCTGGAATACCAGAAAATTCTTCTCCAAATATTTGGAGTTCATCATAAATTTGATTTTATGAGAAACAATGGTTAGTAAAATCTAGCATCTGATAAAGGATCTTGTTTCCTCTTTGCATAGGCCACAACTATTTTAATAAAGCAAAAGAATTAAAATTGAAATTCTTGTTCTAGCAGTCATGATCCACTAAAGTAATATCATAAGGCCAACAATTAAAACTTTCAAATTCAGGAAACTCAGAAGACAATACAACACAAGCATGAATTTCCTTCAAGTCTAGTTAGTTAGGAATTAAAATATCATGCCTACACCAGAGCATGTTAGGCTAAAGGGTAAATTTTTCTAACATTTACAATGCTAGAGACATCCATAATTACTTCCTCAAATTACATCCATTTTCTCTGGAGATTGAGTTCAGCTGATCGAACCCCCCCCCCCCCCCCCCCCCCTCTCTCTCTAGTATCAGTCTGTGTTATTCTAATAAAAGTCACTTTCCCTTTTTCAAAAAAAAATATATATTTGTTGTTTAAAATCATCTAATAAAAGTAAGAGAGGGAGAGAGATTACAAAAAAGATCAAGGCTATTAATATTAGGTGATTTTCTCAAGTTAATTGTAACAGAGATTTTGGCATCTCTAAAACACTATTAACCATTTCATATAGAAAATTTCATTTTATGAGGACAAGGTGGTATAAAATAGAAGGAAAAGAATATCACAAACCTTCCACTCCATGCATTTCCAGGAGATCCAACAACTTGGATTCCTCCACCCACAAAAGATAGACCTGTGTTGTTTATGTCCTGCAATCCACCTGCTCATTCCATCAAACAAATATTAGCTAAAATAAGATATGGAGAAAATAACAAGAACTAAATCAATATCAATAAACCTTTAAGAACTACAACTTAAATATATACCAAAACATTGTAAGTCAATATCAGCAGATGCAACATTGCACAATTGCCGGGAGCCTATGGCTGAAGGTTGGACTTCCAAAGAAGAATTTTGGTTGCCCAGGATAAGTCGTTCAGTATTTTGTGATTCACGCAACTGCATTCTTATTTTGGCCTCAATTACTCTCTGTTCTTCCTGAACCACCAAAAATTAATCACATAAGATTTATAGCATCCCAATGCATATACCTCAACCCCTCAAAGTTAGTTATATCTATCTACAGCATGAAAAAAAAAAGAGAGAGAGAAAAACACCAATCAGAGTTAAGGAGCCATACAGCTTGCTCTAGGCCTTTTTCTTCCTGTGTCCTGGCACCTCGGTACTCAACAGCATAGCTTGGAGTTTTACAAAATGGGCACCTTTTATTAGCTAAGGTTACAATTTAAAAGAGCTTAATGAATTATTTGTTTTTTTTTTTTTGATAGAAGAAAGATGTAGCTTCCTAACATTGAAAAGATAAAATGAATAAAAGAAAGACAGTTACAATCATTACTAGATGTTAATGGGCAAATTGGGCATGAGGATGCTACATTGACTCGTTGAGTAGAAATGATTCAATGTGCTCTCAGACTGAAAACTTCAAAGTAGGAGGTGAAAGAAGATGTATTTGTATTTGATAATGCTTTTAAGGAGCCACATGAGATTCCATAATGCACTGTTTTGTAGACTAAAATCCTTATGTCTATGTGCTCAATCAAATTAGTAGATAACTTTGTTTCCGTTTCATGGTTTAATGGGCAGTTTGTATTGAAATTGATGAAAATAGGGTCATGTTCATCCCAGCTCATTTTGCTATTCATTGCTTTTAGTATTGAAATTGATGTAATAATGGTTATATATGAGTAAATTCAGAGTTTCTTATGGTTACTAACTAATTTAAACTCATGGTCCAAGAAAATGGTAATACAATCCATGGAAATTTACTTGGAATCCTTCAATTCCCTAGCTTTTCAGTTCTGCTAGATTATCAGCAACTTTCCAGCTTATTCAGCAATCAGCATAGGAGTATCAGCCCCTATTTTCATAATAGCTAAATCCAATAAGAATCTTTCACCTTTCCTCGGGTGATTGTTTATCACCTTTCCTTGTACCTTCTTTTGTATAATAAAATTTTTACTTTATCTTAAAAAAAAATAAGAATATTTCACGACTATTAGAGAAGAAAAGAAATGGGGAAAAAAAAAGGAAAAATACAGTAATTGAAATACAGAAACAGTTCAATTAAGGAAGAAAGAACCAAGAGAATCAAATAAATGATGTATATGAAAGAACCAGCCCCAATCCACAGAATATCAATTGATAGATAAATAAATATAGTCCAAGCAATCGCGTCTTAAAGAGGATACTGAGCTGAACTCATAGCATTGTAAGGCCTCATCTGCAAAAAACACTCTGCAATGAAACCAATTAAAGAAACAACCCAATTAGAAATAAAATTCATTTGGAGCTCGAAACCTCTAGTTCACAAAAATCCGAAAAAAGAAAGACTAATGTAGCATACCGGTGCAAATACCCTTCATACAACATCTCGACCGATTCAAACTCGGATAATACTGAGGAAACCCAAGAACAAACATCAAAAAACCAAGAAAAAAGAGACTAAAAAGCGTGATATTACAAAGACAGAGAACCGGTATAGGCGAGTTATTACGAAGAAACAAATCGGGCATTCTTCGAGATCAGGATTATTATTAGAATCCTCGACGCCATCAAAGCAAGGTGCTAGCTTCTGGGAGAGAATGAGCTTCCGGAGCTTCTTGTAGTCGACATTGGACGGGTTCCGAACGAGTCGCTGCGGCCTCGTGAACCGCTCCTCCACCGTACTCTTCCTGCAAATCCGATTCCCCATCGTGACTCCTCATCGGTCCCCGTTTCTTGTCATCTCCTTATTCATTTATTAATAGGATTAGGGTTTCTTCTTTCTTCAATCTTCCTTCGTTTATTCTGAGAGAGATTCTTTAGACGTAGTTGCAGAGACGCAAAGTAGCAGAGAGAGAGATAGGAGGGAGGCAAAGCAAAGCAGTCGACGAGAAGGAAAAGTGTCACTGGTCAGCTTTCTTTTTCTTTGTTTTGACGGGAATGTCCTTGACTTGTTACGTAATGTCGTAAATGCCCCTGATGAGTGATGACGTGGACGTGATTTGCATGCCCTTTTCTCATTTTCTGCTTCTTCTTATACTTTTGGTTTCGGCTGATTTGTTTTTACTTTCTATAATACAACTTTGTCCCCCAATTTGTTAATATTTACGGAAAACGCCACAAATGGTCGCAGGCTCGCAGCGGTCGGTGGATTGGATATGGGCCGATTCTAGAGTTTCCAATTCCGAGTCCCCAACGGGGCCCACCGGCTCAGTTAGGTTAAAAGTTCACATGATCTTCCTGATAATGAAGCATCACGATGCGGAACTTGGTACAACTCCAGATTCATTATACAGATGGAAATAACTGTCTAGAACCGCAACTGTATATGTAATATTGGAATGGTCATGATCCACCGTTTGATAGGCATTAAGAATGAATCTCTACTCCATTAAAACAATTTGCTAGCTTTCTAATCTAATTATCAGATGGAAGAAATCAAATGTAGGGGTGTAAATGGTATCTGAATATGTATTCGAGATTTTGGCATTAATGTATTGAATTCGGATAATATAGTAATGGTAGATATGAAATAATATAGTTTAATTTATCAAATCAAATTTGAATATAATCTGATTCCATTCCATAAATATCTAAATCATTGCAACATTCACATATACAAGATAATAAAACTTAAAACCCTTTAATTCTACCTAATTATTTCTTCATTTAATAAAGGGTATAATGGTGCAAAAATCAATTAGATCTGATTCAGATTTAAGCATTCAAATTAATTAGTCAAGTTCAAATTCAACCTTTGTAAGAACCCTATATGACCTAATTCGCTACCTTTACACCCCTAATAAAAAATCAAATGGTTGTGATCATACCAATTTCATCAATTTGTGGCACCAACATTATCTTGATGATGATAGGAAACCAGTAAAAGTCTACCTTTAAGGCCCATTTTCCGTAGATACTAATGTTGGGACCCACGACATAATATGCTGGTCCATGACAGCCAATTCAAGCCCAACATTAGCCCAACCCAAGCCATGAAACACACACAAACACCAGATCAAAAGTTACCAACACTCACCGAAAAAGAATTAAATAGTAAGTAATAAATTGTGATGTGATAAATAAAAAATAAAGGTGGAAAATTTGAAACCTTTGATGGATTGTGTGATAAAATAAAGAAAGCCGGGAGTTTATTGCTTTCTTTGTTATTAATGGAAATGGGATTAGTAAAAGCTTGCTTTGAGAGCAAATATTCCTAACTTGTCCAAACAGTTTGGACCAAGCTTTCATGGTTGGCCCAGCAAGGAAGTTTGAAGAGGATTGGCCAAGAAAAGAAGCCAATCAATGAGAAACAGCTCTACAGTTCACCAATTCAAAGGAATGTGGAGGGAAGATTGGACAAATATGGTGCAGCTGTCTGTGATGATTACTAATTGTGTTTATGGGCCCATTTGTTTTTTTTTTTTTATATAGATGGAATAACATTGATTTATTGATCTAAGGCAAGTTCTGTAGAGACTGGAAATAATGGAGTGTCATGGGTCCTTGGTTCAGAGGATCAGGGACCGCTTTTAGATGGTTTCCACCTAAAAGATCATGCACCATATCATATTTCAGGGTGGGTGTGAGTGCTGGCCCAACTAATCTCCATTTTTGAGATCTACCATGAATTATGATGCCCTCAACTTGGTTTGGGTTAACCAAATATATTTGGGGGTGCTCATGGTCCGGTAATCGTGGCCTTATTTTCCAAATACGATTGGTATTTGAAAAATCGTGAATCGAAACCAACTAGCTAATTGGTTGATCGATTCGATTTTGGATCAGCTTGGTCCGGTTTTTGATATTTAGATGATATGTTATAAATAAACATATAAATATATAATATAAACACTATAAATATATATATAATATTTTATTTTATGTTATAAATATATAGTTATATATAATGTGTGTGTATATATATAGTATAATATGACATAATATATCTAGATATATCGATTGATTTGATTAATCGTCACTTTTTCATATTCATTAACTGAAATAACTAGAATTTTTGTCTCAGTTTTATTGGTTTGATTTATTTTTCCTTTTAGCATAATTTTTAAAATCGGATCAGACCTGAAAAATCGGGAACTGGTTAGGTAATCAGTTCCATTTCACCCTAAAACTGTTTTTTGGCCAAAAGCGTTGATTTTGGTCAATCATTCAAGGGTTGTGGTGAATTACAAATTAGAGCCTCCAATCATTGTATTTCGAGAATGTTCCTTATATTTTGAGAATGTTGATCCCCCTTTGATCTTAAGCTTGAGAATCAACTAGGAGTGGTTTTGGCCAAGGGTTGTCTATGGTTCATTCATGCATGATCTACCCATCATTATAATGAATGGCTTTGACAAGCCAATTTCCAAACCTCAATTGAACTTTATTGTTTGTTAGTGCTGTTAGTGAACTGTTGGAGGACTGTCCCCTGTTGTTAGGGGCTATCCTATGTTAATTTATTTCATTTTTTATTAGATTAGTAAGTATGTATGTGGAAATTCTAGATGATAATGATAATAATAATAATAATAATAATAATAATAATAATAATAATGAAGAAGAAGAAGAAGAAGAAGAAGAATGTATCAAAAATTTTCTATAAATATGTATTGTTAATTTTTGTTTTTTATTACTAATCAGATGCAAATTGAAAAATCCAAATCTGATTACATAAACACCTCATCCAAATATGTGATAATCAGATCAAGCATCATTGGCAGGTGTACCTGCTTAACTACATTCTTCTTTTTGTAATGTTTTATCTTTTTGGTGTTTTTTTTTGTTCATTTATCAAAGAAATATAAGATTTAAATAGAGAAAATTGAATGAGGTGAAAAGTAATAAATTGATTTATAATTTAAACCTCATAATTAAATAGGGATAAAATAAAAAAATGAATATTTTAGTCAAAATAAAATTCCACAATCTTATTCATATTTTTAATAGTAGTGTAAATATAAAATTATAGATGTGTTCAATTTTTTCTATAATTTTTTTTGTATTTCTGCATGTAAAAATATTTATGATATGTCACACTTACTTTTTGTTTAATATGATAATTATATGATATTAAACATGTGCTTTAATTTTTTTTGCAAAATTTATGTATTTTCTTATTTTTTATATTTTATATTTTATTGATTTGTACTATTTATTTAAGACATTAAATGTTAACACATTTTACCCAAAAGTTGAACTATTGATCTTTGCTAAATAGTAAAATAATTTCATTTTTGTTAGTTCTAAATTCTGAATTTCATTTTCATTATCAATAAAAATAATTCTTGTTTATTACACTTATTTTTTTAATTTGATTAATAAAAATATCATAAATGTGTTCAATTTTTTATATTTATTTCTATTTTAAAAATTTTATTACCTAATTATGATTTCATAGGTTGATCAATTTGACTCGAATGGTTGAATTGCTTAGCCACCTCTTGGATAAAGAATTGTTTTGTTTTGGGTCTAAAAGTGCAATAATTACATTAAGAGGTATATTGGTATTGGTGAACTTTTCTTTCCTCTAAACTCTGAATGCAAATAATGTTGTTCTAAATTTTGAAAATTATCACTGTGTGTGTATAGTTTTTGTTTGCCTTTTTTGGGGGTATAATTGGAAAACAAAAAGTTGTATGATTGCACTTTAAGAAATAAAAGATAAGAGGAAACGGACATCCATTTTTTTCTTAAAATTAAAAGATTCTTATTAAGAGATAAGAGTTAAGATGAAACGAACAAGCCCTAAGTGATGACTTTTATCCAAAGGGAGTTTTGTTCATATTGCAATATTCATACTTATTTAGCAAATAATGCTTTATTCATTTACTAGTTGGGACCAATGCAATGCATAGGCATTATTAAGGGAAATTGAAGGAAAAAGGAATCTTATAATAGATAGAGGAATTGATTATACATGTTGCTAATGTATCATGGTTTAACCCATTCCATCCAGATGGTTGAACTATTGACTCTCAACCCAAAGGCAAAAATGGTTCAGCCTTTGAGTCGCTTTTTAAAACACTTATTATTATCAGTAAATGCACAAATAACAATAAAGTTATTGTTAATTACTGATATTCCTGTTAAATAACAGAAAATAAATTTATCGTTAAATTGAAAGGTAATTAAATTGATCCAACAACCCACAATTATTGTTGATAAATAGAAACTAATATAGTTAAGTCACTAATTAACAATAAGATTAAATCAGTAAATCACAGTAAATTAAATCATTAATTATCAATAATTCCATATTAATCAGTAATTAACAGTAATATTCAAAATTTAGTAAATTCCATATTTACCGATATTAATTAATTATAGAATTTACTGTTAATTTATTGATATCAATTCACTGGTAATTTATCAGTAATTTCTGTTAATTACTGATGTCCCTTTTAAATAATATTATTTATATTTACTGTTAAATTTGAAGGTAATTAAATTGACTCAACCTGCAATTATTGTTAATGAATAGAAACTAATATAATTAAATCAATAATTAACAGTAAATTCCATAATACTCAGTAGTTAACAGTATGTATAATTTTGTGTTAATTAATTAATTTATTTTGTCTTAACAAATACTATATAATATTTCATTAAAATTAATTTTTAGATTTTTAATGTTAACAGATAAACTATTGACAAAATAAATTTACTGATGATTTATTGACAAAATAAATAATAATTCATTGATAGCATAATGATAATTTACTAATAATTTAAATTATTGATAATTTATTGGCAAAATAAATTTACTGATAACTTAAATTGGGGGAGGGATTGAGTTAAACTGCACTTTCTTCCCCAATAGTTGCAGAGGTAGAAAGAAACAACAGAGAAGAAATAAATAAGAAAAACAGAGTAAAGAAGAAGAAGAGGAAAAATGACGGATTGTTACATTTTAGGCCCCTGTTATGGCCTACGGGACTCTTCTAACATCGTATTGGAATTAGGTCTATACTAAATGATTTATTATATTGGAGCAACATAAGAATATGGGAGTTAAGCTTATATATAAGGGAAAGAAAATTAAAACCACAAATAAAGACATCTTAGACTACAGTAGAGGAAGGTGTTCGGTTGAGTCTTATAAGTTTTGTTTTGAGAATGGCAAGTGTAGGAAGAATGAAGTTGGGTTCTCACTTCTCAGGGATCGTAGGTGTGTCAGCCCAAGGAAGGCTCTCATCCCCCATGCTGTCAATAGTGGCATCATCTTCGTTGCATGGTTAGTCGTTTTTCTAATTTATTATATTACAAATTTAGAGTTTTGTAATATATGGGAGCCTTCTTTGGGCTGTCAACAATGGTTAATCGATTTTCTAATTTATACTGCTACAAATAGAGATTTAAAGTTTAAAGAGGGCCGTGCTACTCGCGGGCCGGCATGGCCATGCTAGGCCTGGCCCGTTATTGTAGCACATGGGCCATGTTGGGCTTCGGTTTTCAGGCCCGTGGGTTGGCACAACACAACACAACAAAGTGGGTCGTGTTGATACGGGCCCCTGGCCTGACATGGTATGACTTGCGGTACGGTTTGACATGGTCCATATATATGTTATTTATATATATTTGTATTATTATTATTAATATTATATAAGAAATATATAATTATATATACATAAAATATGTATATGTATATGTATATGTAATAATAATTATATATGATAATATACAGTATATAAATATTTTGTTTTCAATTTTATTATATTATTTTACTTCAATTGTATTATAATTTTTTAATTTCATTTTATTCTTTCATAAATAAACAATTGTATATATTACAATTCATATAAAATAAAAATTTAAGATTTCTTTTTAATTTTTTCAATTTATTTTTGTTTTTTCATTATTTTTATAAAAATATGTCTCTCATGATTTGATCCAGCCTGGCCGAAGGCTCGGACCGTGGCAGGCACGATATAGCCCAGGCCCACTTGAGCTCGTGCCATGGGCTGACCTCTAAGTATGTCAGAGGAGACAAGCATGTGCATGGCCTGCAAAGTCATGCCCTACCAAATCGGTATGGCCGATTTACACCTCTAGCTACAAATAGTTAGAGTTTTGATGGTAACACAGATGCCTAGTTGGAATTTCAAATTTAAGAATTCATGGGCAAAGAGACGGTCAATCTGGGTCAATTAAAAGGCTGACTATGATCCACAATAGAGCATCGTGTTAGGGTCAATGAAGAGACCCTGTTGCAAACTTAACAGAAGTAAGTTTCCAATATTTAAACAACCATCTAGAAATGGTTAGCTGATCACTTTTTTTTCACAAACCACCATCTGTCCCCACACATATATAGTTCGACCTATTTTATTATATATGTGTGGGGCATGGTTTTTAAAACCGAATCGATTAGGGGTCCGAATATCGGGTCAAACAGTCTGACCATTCAAATCGAACGATTGGCCTGTTCTGACAAAAATTAAAAAGAAAATGAAAACTGGTCAAAACCATTTGAACGATTCGAACGATTAATCACCCGGATCAACGATTTACTGATCAAAATCAACTGTTTTTATGAAAAATCCGGTTTTGAAAAAAACTGAAACCGTTTACCTGACCGGTTCCCAATTTTCTGGTCCGGTTTTGAAAACCATGGTGTGGGGAGATAACGGATGGGTGTGAAGCCCCTCAATTAGTTGCCCAAAATAGTTCATTTTCAATTTTCAAAGCCTAAGCAAGTTAGTAGTACTGTAGTAGTGTCTTTCTTTGTCCCATTTTCATCTTCTATCAGTGTCTTTCTCCTGTTTGGTGCCGCTATAAGTTCAGGTGAGTCATTCAATTAGCAGAAAGAATTTTCTATTGTTATGGATATTCTCTGTTTTTCCAAACTTTCTAAAAAAAGTCCTATTACTGATGGGAATGACAATAAAGTGGGTTTGGGGCGGGGCCCGCATTCTCAATCCCCCCGTTCCCAATTTCTGTTGGGGAGAAAAACAAACCTTCATCCCTAATTCTGATGGAAACAATTTCCCCGTTAGGAACCTGAATTCTTGAATTTTTTTTTAATTAAAATATATGATTTACAAAAGATTTACTTAAAAGAAAGAAAAAACATTACACTTGGCCTATTTACACTCCTATGCATTTATACATAGCACTGCAATAATTTGCACCGCAAACAAACTGAGCCTACTGAATGACCTGACTAGTATACTCAACTCCTTACAAATTTTATAATGGGCTGCATTTGTTTCGGTGTTAAGTGGATGGAAAATTGAAAATATTTGGGTTATATTTCTCAATCTTTTAAACCGAAAACTTTGGGTTTTTCCTCGTTATCTAAAGCAAGACAAGATATTTGCTCTAAGGGGGGTGCTCGTTTTGGGGATTTTGAGAGAGGGAAAGTTGGTCAATGGGATTCACAATCTCATTGACCAAGAAATTCAGGTTCTGTTTTTCTGATTTATGTGGGGATCAGAGAAAGTTTATTTTCTTGGGTATCATTTAGCCGAATAAGTGATACCCATCTTCTAAGTGGGTAAATTAGCTTTCCCATCTTGAGAAAATTGTCAACACTTGGATGGGACAAAAATAACCCTTTTGATCATGAAAAATAAAAGAACATGGGTAAATACACTTACTTGGGATGGGTACCGGGTAAGTACATTTACCCAAATAAGTAACTTAGGAAAATAGTGCAGTAATTTTTAGTTTAGGCTGCATTTGTTTCAGTACTAAAAATGGATGTAATGTTATTCAATCTAAGCTGTATGTTGATGTTCTAAAATTTTAAAATTTCTGTAATCCCAAGAAAATGAATTTTTAAGAGTAAACAATAACAACTCTTATCTCATTTCCTCTTTTGTTATTTTATTGTTGTTCACATATGACCGTACAGTCAAGGGATAAAAAGTAGGGAGAATGACTGTTCAGCCCACCCCAGATTTCTTAGTCCACCATACTGGTGGGATGAATCTGGACCGTGGATCTATGCCAAATCCACAAACACAAGGGGGGAGGGCTACTAATAAGCTATGGGGGGGCTGTCATTTCAGATTTCTGCGGTGGAGTGTGGTGAATAAAAAGTATTTGAATTTTTAAAAGCAATTCTTATCCTATACGTACAAAACACTTTTTGCCTTAATTTTGTTCTTGGCAATCCAAAACTCAAAAGCAAAAGCTACCCATGATTGGTTAGTCATATTTTAGATAAGCTTTTGCTTACAATATCTTGGGGATAATGTTCTTTTAGCGAATGGCTCAATGTCCAAGCACTAGGCCATTTGATACAACAGGTGACTGGTCAGAATGACTTTGCTTTGTTTCATGGAGGATAAATAATAAAAATACTTCGAGTAAACAATATAAGTTTGACTTCATATATTAGGGAGCTCACAACCTCCCTTATAATTTATTAGCAAATGCGCACGTGTTTTGCACATGACAATTTCAATTGATAACAACAACAATAATTGTATATATATATTGGTAATTTATTGACTTTCAACTTAAAAGATTTGTATCAAATATTCTTATTCTATAGCTTGTATCAATATTTTCAATTTATTGTGCTAATTGAACCATTGCTTGCCTAGAGACCTATCAGACTAATTGAATAGTTACTTGACCAGAATTTAAGGTTCATTTTCTACCAAATTGCCTATTTATAAAAAATCATTGACTTGGCCTACAACATAGTGACCTAGCTAATCAAACCATTGAGTCATTTGATTTGTTTAGTAGGTGATGGAATATACATTAATTTTCTTTTTTCATAAATTTGGTATTCCACTTCCATCATTTAACAAACACGATAGTGGTTTCATTGCTAAGGAAGTTTTAAATTTTGTATTCCATTTTTATTATTCATAAAAATTCTTCTTATTTATCATACCTAAAAACCGGTTTTGTTTCTAAGTCAATTTTAGAGAAAATAAACAAGAAAAACAACAAACCAAAGAAGAAAGCACCCTAAGGAAGGTGGTCTTTAGCAAGCGAAGGGCAAATTCTCTCTCATTAAGTATTCAATATGAGAATTAATGAGAGAGAATAGAATGAAATGAAAAATAGTATTCAATTTACAATATATATATATATATATATATATATAGAGAGAGAGAGAGAGAGAGAGAGAGAGAGAGAGAGAGAGGTATTTTAAACCAAGAAAAAGTCCAAAAGCTTTAAATATCTATTACCACTTCTTATAGTTCCAAGTAATTTGTAATTCATCTACAAATCAACAAGTAGCTCCAAGTGTTTAGAGTAGTTAAATTTGTCCAACCAAATATTCCATACAATTTCAATTTCAACTCATTAAGTTCCGTGATTTATAGATGTCTATTTAGGCATGTTGTAAGTTATCAAAAAAAAAGTCAGGCATGTTGTGTAGTTATTTAAAAAGCATAAAAGAATTCCATTTTTATCATCTTATACAATTTGACAAGAAGTTAACAATGGAGGGCTCAGTTTGCCCTATTCTAATTTCATTTTAAACAATCAACAAAATACTTGATTTGCCCTCAAATTCAAATATGAAAACATTAACACAAAGGGGAAAAATACTTCTTATAGATTTTTCAGAAATTGTAGAGCTTTTTAATGATTTTCCAAAAAGGTAAAAATCATCAATTTGTAAAGCCTCTTATGCCTTGTCCTAAATTGCTCCCTTACTTTCTCTTGGGCCTCAAAAGGACTTTGAATTTTATCAATCTTTTTGAGGGTATATTCATTTGAACATCATTTGAAATAGAGGCCCATGTCTTTTTTTATGCATAGGCCCAAAGCTTAGCCAAGCCCAATTTACCTTGGGCTTGTGTCATATTTTTTTTTTTGCATGTCATAGGCCTAAACTCATTACTCATCGGGCTTGGAAAAGCCCGTAAGCTTGGCCTAGGCTCATGTAGGACCGTTATTGAGCATACAAACTACGCCTAAGGTGCGGGCTGGACTGGTCATAGGCCTAGGTTAAAGCACTTATCATTAGTGCTAAACCCAACCCAACCCCCATGATCACCCCTAGGTTGAATCCAGAGTGTAAATTATTGAACTAACATACCTGACTTGCACCCCTAGAACTAAGGTAGGAGGGTGGTGTGAATTTTGCATCAATTTTAGAAATGCAAAATTTACACTTGCATTAAGTAAAAATAAGACAAAAAAAATGTGCAAATTTTGTATCAAATAAATCATATTAACAAATAAATAGAAGCAAAAATGAACTGGATGCAGAATTTGTTTTTGATTCAGAATAGAACCAAGTAAGACATGAAATAAAACTAAACTAGAATTTACAACAATGCAAATCAAGGTTTTAAAAACCAACCCGGAAACGGAGCCATTCTGGCCACCGATTTCTGGGTCAGCGGTTCGACCGTTCGAGTCAAACAGTTCGAACGGTTTAAATATTATAAATGGTGATATGTCATCTTACCCATTAGATTGGAATATTAGGGTAAAATGCATATAAATAGAAGAGAAAAAGGGTTTCACTATTCGAGAATGAGAAACTGTCTATGGCTGAGTGAGTTTAGAAGAGAGAGAAGAAGAAGAAGAAGAAGAAGAAGAAGAAGAAGAAGAAGAAGAAGAAGAAGAAGAAGGAGGAGGAGGAGGAGGTCGGTTACAGTGGCGACAATGACGGCAAACTACAACGAAGGCGATGTTAGATCTGAGATTTCTCTCAGTCTCAGATCTCTCTTTCTCAAATATGTCATCTAGACTCTTAGCCTTTTCTTCAAGATCTCTTGGATCTCTCTCATTGATCTCTTAGCCTTCTCTTCCAGACTCTTAGCCTTTTCTTCCAGATCTTTGTCTTCTAGATCTCAGGTCCGAGATCTCCCTCAACTGATCTCTCTCTCTCTTTCTCTAGTAGATCTCAGATTTGAGATTTGAGAGATTTATCTTTTCATTCGAATCTGGCTTTTATTTAATAAACCGCGAACCATTCTCCAGGTTGAACGGTTCAATGGTCAAATCATCCAAGTCAACGGTTTTTGACCAAAGATCGGGTTTGAGGTAAAACGGAATCGGTCACCTGGACGATTTCTAATCCAAACGGTCCAACTATCCGAATCAACAACGGTTCGAAAACATTGATGCAAATAATGTTGCACTGTAAATAAACGAGGCCTAAAATGAAATAATTAAGCATTTTATTCAATGACTTATAAAATAAAGAGGCTTACTATATTTTGAGTTTTGTTGTAATTCTGATATATGTTTTCTTGATAATTGATTGATATAATAAATTAGCATGGCAAAAAAATCCCCTAAATTCTGTACATATTTTTAAAGGTTTACCTGTAACAGCTTTAAGTAATATGTCTCAAATTGTCATTAACAAAGGATATATATATATAAAAACTTCAGTTGTTATGGTAAAAAAAAAAAAAAGAAAACTTTACGGTTTAAGCATACACCCTTCAAAACTTCTTATTTAATAATCTTCGAGATGGGACCTACACCACGACAGGTCGGTCAGGACTAACTAATCAAATGACACGTAGCAAGATTATTTGGGTCCGTCGAGGGCCCTAAAATATGGCACATACATCGTTATATTGATGATGGGACTTGTGCTCGTAGTCTCGTACAAGGGCGAAGTACGAATCTTAAACAGATTCCAATCTGTAGCCAAAGTACCTTTCATGTGAGGGACCCCACTTCGAACCATATGCCTATAGAGAAATTTTTGATTGGAATCTTCTGTCTCAATCATCTTGGGTCTATGCCCTATTTCTCGTCACTACATCTAAAACTGTCCTCTCATCCGTTAGACCGGCCGGTCTCAGTCCATTTGTCAATGGGTTGACAAGATTCGTTCTGAACCGATCCAATTATATGGGATCTGTATCTGCATGATGTTGCAATTATATTTGGTCGGGATTCATTTGCTTCATTGTTTGTTCCGAATCAATTAAGACGTACATATAATTATGTAAATGTAATAATGTATATTGGTTAAATCAGTATCTGTCAACGGATCAGTTCTGGTTCAGGATATGGATCGGTCTTTAATTGAATCGGACCAATTATTAATTAGGATAATTGGCTCTAACCTAATTATAATTTTGATAATATAACTTTGATAAAATGGTCAACTATTCACATGTTGATACACAAATATTTTTAGCTAAAATTATCAATTTATTATTTTAGACATAAAACATAAGAAATATTACAATAAAAAATAGGAGATCACTATATATTATTAACTAGGAGTAGACATGAACTGAGATTTTCATGAGATATTTGAATTTGACTCGTAAAAAGCTCGATTTGCTTCAATTTAAACTGAGATTCGAGTCAATTATAAGCCTAATATATATGTAGATTCATTTGCTAATTAAGCTGAGCACAAGCCTAAAAAAATTTGGTTCGTAAGTTTTCAAGACTAATTGAGCTTAAATTATATAGAATATTTTTTTATAAATAATAATAACTAATTCTCTCTCTCTCTCTCTCTCTCTCTCTCTCTCTCTATATATATATATATATATATATATATATATATATATATATATTATTTTTTATATAAAACTTGGCTCACTATCAAGCTTGAGCCAAGCGTTTGAACATACAAGCTTTTGAATTGAGCCAAAATTAAACTCATGTCTCTAATTAGAATTGAGCTTGAGCCTGAACTCGAGCTTGATGTTTTCTTGTTAACCCGAGCTTGAGTAGATAGATGTTCAACTCAGATGGGCATATCATTTCTGGTCTTAATTGATTTGAAATAATAAGAACCAGTCCAAATCCAATTGTTGATTGGGATACAAACCACACCTAGAACTAACATAATTGGTTCAATTAGTTCAGTTCTGTCATATAAACCCAGCCAATTGATAGCTTTGGTGTTGGCATGTTGTAGAGATACCCTCAATCCAATACAAGTTTGGCTTCGGTTAGGGCAACTCCCGTTCAAATAACCTTTGCAGCCTTGCATTGGGAGTATCTCCGTACTTATGTGCTTTCTTTCAAGGGGAGATATTCCCAATGCAAAGTTGCAAGAGGCTGTTGGCACGGTGTGAGCATGGGTTTACCTTGATTGAAGCCGATCTCATCCAATACCTACTTTTCTCATGATATTCTTATGATATTACATGTAGATTTATTCATGGGCCGGGCTTGGACTTGACTTTTGGTAAAATTCTAACATGCCTAGCCCAAAGCCTGAACCCATCATAGTATAAAATTGAATCCAAAACCCAGTCCGTAAATAGGTCTAATTAGATATCGTGATGTGAAAATGTATCAATTTAACATTAAGTAGGTTTACTATCAAATCATATTTTAAAAAATATAGCTATCCATTATTGGGTCAAACCCAAAAATCCCAATTATTATAATTAGGATTAGTTGAACGCCATGGCTAATTATGACTAGCGTGGGGTATTAATAATGGTTCCACAGCCGCAGCTATTGCGTTCAGCTAATCCAATCTCAATTATTAAATCCTAGCTGTGTTTGGTTTAAAGGAAAAGTGGAAAACTTAGGAAAAGGAAGAGAAAGGTACGGAAACCTCTACCTTTCCTTATCTTTTCCTTTAAACCAAAACACAGCCTAAAAGGGTTTTTTTAGGTTCAGCAACGGCACTGCACATTTGCTTATTGCCTTATTGGGTTGGGACCCGGTTCAGCCACTTCAGCCGTTTTGAAATGGCACTCAATAAGTTTGAAAATTCAGCCTACATAGAATATACTGTCAATGAATATAGTACCGAGTACTTTTTTTTTGATGGTTCCTCTAAGTTCCAAGAACAAAAACTGCTTTCTTGACTGTATATCCAGAAGAAGCTGGACTGTCAGCTGCCCATCAGGACTCAGGAGTACCTGAAATGGCAGACCACTGCTGGGAGGGGACATCAACAGACCCAGCCCGAGCCTACCAACCTCATACCCTGATGGTCCTGATCAGATTAGCAAGCCCTACCGATCAGCTTCACCACTCTCTGCAGGCTGCAGCCAACCAAACTATCTGAAACAGCATCTCTGGGTCGAGATTGTGCGGCAGTTTCTGGTTTGTTTGCACTTGTGCAAAAGTATGAGAGTGGAAATAATTTGATTGTTTATTTTTTAATTTGTTTCAGCTTTTATTTCATCTTGCTTGATTTCAATGTAGATGAAGCAAACTGAAACCCCGGATTTAAACTTAAAAAAATAAAAATAAAATCCGACCTGATTAGTGATTAACCCAGATTTCAATCTTAAACGAGTTTTTCGATTCAGCTTGAATGTATTTTTTTTCCTTTGCTTCAAAATCCATCAGGAATCAAGATCCTTGTTATCTGATAGAGCAATTCGATTTGAATGCTAGCTGCAGTTGGCTGGGATCTGGAATTCTAGATACCCAAATGCGGCTCATTGACCATGAACCCATTGGCCAGCTCTGTCGAATCTCTAGCAGTCTAGCTTGTTAGGGTGCAATTGCGTGTGTGGATTGCTTAGTGCCAACCCAAGCCTAGCCTAGTTTCCAAGCTTTTCAATGGCAATAGGACACTTTATTTTTTCACAAAAAAATCCTTCTCTCGGTCATGGACCGGCTTTGAGATGAGCGGTTCAAATCGTCACTCCTCTCCTCGGTTCCCTCTCAGTTTGACCTAATTCGTGAATTGCTCATTGGGCTCAAATCTCGAGAGGAATAGATCAGGCGGTTGAGCCATGGAGCTAAACAATTCATGATGGCCAGAGCTCACTGTTGAGACTGGTCTGAAGAATAAATACAAAGTTTGGATGGAGAATTCAACAAGTCTGCAACTGCAACGAATTTAATGGAAGGAAAACAAGAGAGCTTTAGGCTATTCACTGTTGATCTACCACTCAGAGTAAGGCAAACTGCTAACACCCATCATGTCTTCTGGCAGCTACAAACACGAAGGAGGGATGGCCACATTAATTAACCCACAAGGGTGCGCAGGATAAAAGAGGGTGTTAAGGCTTAAGCATTCACTTTGAGAGTTGAAAACTGCTGAACTAGACACATGGGCACAGAGAGAAGGTCAGAGACTGTTTCCTTTGTGTGTTGATAACTTTGTCTTACGTAGGTGGCTGCTGCAAGGAAGAGAGAAATAGCTTGAATGGGGCCTGTGTTGTCACGTCACAGAGGGGAAGAGATGATGAAGATGTGGGTGGTCAGATGGAAAAAAGTAGAGCGAAGTTTTGAAGATTAGAAGAAGATATACACACAAATTAAAAAGGGGGTATGGTATGGGATGTTGTCATGTCTAACAGGATTCTCTGCAACATGAGAATAATTGCTCTCTTCTCAGTTATCACCAAAACAACTCTACCCACAAAAAAAAAAAAAAAAAAAAATCCCAGACCCAAAAACCCTAGATCCTAGTCTAATGCAGCAAGTTTAACAAGAAAAAGTAGGTATTAATGGTCTAATGGCCTACTCTATACTTTGCTAATAGTCTAATACAAAGCTGTTTTGTGCTTTCTCTCCCCTAAACTCAACAAAAGATATTGTTTGGCAGAATCCCTGACATTAGATATGGGAACCCATGACTTATCTTCCTGCATGGGTCATGCATGGGAAAGCTCAAGTCAAGGCTGTTAAGGCTGTTAGGAGTTAGGACGGCCATGCCCATCAGCCCATGCAATTTGTTTGTGTGGATGCATGGTTATGTGGGTATTTGTGAAATATGATTACTTTTGCATGGAGAACTGAGATCTATGATAATTTTCATCCCAAAGGGCATCTGAATATCTTCCCTGCAGAATTCTCAGGCCATCTGGGTCTTGGGATTTTACATTAAAATAATAAATAATTAAATTAATTCAAAAATTTTTCGTTGTTTCACTTTAAAATAATGATAATAAATAATTAATAATGCATTAGATATATAGTCTTATAGAAGTACCACGACTCTAAACTATAAATTGGGGTTTTAAATTGTTTTCAGAAATTTGTTATAGAAGTTAGGATTTTCCAAGGTGGTCAAAGCAATGTTACAATAGGATGAAAGAGACGTAGCAGCACAGCAGAGAGACAGTAGTCCTTCACCTTTCTTCTTCTACTACTGTTTTGCACTCTCTTCATCTGGTTTCCTGGTCTCCTAAAAACTTGAAACTTTTAACTCTTAAAAGTCTTGAAACTCAACATTTATCGAATTGCGTGAGGAAGGAGGTAAAAGATGTGAAGAGAAAAGGATTACAGTGATAGATGCTTTTGTCATGGATGGGTAAGTCTCATAACTGCACTGCCATATCTGTACTTTCTACTCTTACCTTCCCTCAACTCAAATCAGCTCTCCATTTATAGACTTTGTTTTCTCACTTTTTGGGTTACTTCATCACTTCAATTTGGTAAGACTAATCAGTTACTTTTTCGTATGTGCAGCAAACTAAACACCCATTTAGAATGTCAGGCCTCTCCCTGTTTCATTTATTTCTCATCTTCTTTTCTTATATAAACCTTGTGTGCTTTACGTTAAGGATCATTACTTGCCAATTTCTATCACTTCAAACTTCACACCACAACAAACAATATGCCTTTTATGCCTTCTCTTCTCTCTCCTTACGTTTCTTCTATGCAGCGGTCTTCTCATTCTTCCTTCCATGTGAAGTGTTCCTGTCTCATGATGCAAGAAGCTTCGTTCCCTTTGCTTATCAAGTTTGAGGGGAAGAAACTGAAAAATCTTTGAAGGTGCTATCCTTGCTGAGCTTTTAATATTTTATTTTTATTTTATTTTTATATTTTTCATTTTTCTTTCTTGACCTTGCAAGACTTTTCCTTTTTAAAAGAATTTCTATGGCCGCTCTCTATTCCGCTCCTATCTACTATTTATATTTGCATCCTTATCAAACCTCCCAACTTTTCTTTTCTTGTCTATCCCTCTGGAGCTTAATTCACAACATTTATTTGTTGTTGAATAATTGTATTTTATATGCTGTTTTGAAGCCAAAGCAAAATGAATATGACCACAATCAAATTTGAAGTTGTATGATGCTCACTTTAGAAGTTTCATCTTCTGCTTTTTATGTAAATTGTAATTTTGTAAAAGCAATGAGAGCTGTCAATGAATCCCTGAATGAATGGTTTACTTCAATTTGATCTCTGTACGTTCTCCATGAAAGTGTTTTTTGGTGTTATAAAAGAGTTTATCCATCTTGAGTTAACTCATCTGCAAGTCGGTAACTGGATGCCAAAGTCCAGTCCTTCACTGAAATTTAAATTTGTGTTCGATTACCAGTTCACATGACCGTTGACCTGAAGGTCTGAACTGCCGAATTGATTACTTACACATGGTGCATTAATCAGATGTATGATTTCCAATATTTCATGAATAAAAAATAGCCGCCCAAAGTCTGCACACTGACTCTGCATAGCCTATAATGAAACTGTTTGAATCATCTGAGTGGGCTTCCGGTGGTCATCTGAATTCTGAAACCTATTAGTCCGTTTGTCAGTCCAGCACTTGTATCAGTAGCCAAATCATGCATCCCACCGGTTCAAATTGGGAACTCAATAGAACCACCATTTCTAAATGGGTTAATGCTATTGAAAGAAATTATTTTGCAGTACTACAAATCTATTGCGTTAATCAGAGATCTGTGCAACTCTTGATTCGTTCATCTATGAAAATTAATGGCCATGACTACGCTACATAGCTCTCAAAGCTGCCAAATATCTGGGCCTGATGCAATTGATTACGGACATGGTGCAATCTGAAGCCTAGGAATGAAGAAATATGAATATCTCATGCCCCAAAACTTCTCTTGCTGAAAAAGCCAAAAAGTCAAAATGCTTAACAATATGCCTGAATGACTAGGGAATTTTGATTTGTATACATGGTAATAGATATTTCTATATTTACAAACCTGCAAGGAAAAAAAAAAACACAGCAGTTCAATCTTTTTGAAATACCAAGGAACATTGTGACAGAAAAGAGTAATTTATAGTAGTAAAATTTCAGCCTCCACTGCCTGTTAGAACGTATTGATTGAATGCAGAGAGCCAAGACCTTCTACCCTCGCTGTGAGAAGCTGATCGTCTCAAGTTCGGTCTTGAACACCTGCTCACTTGGTTCTGTAGGCTCCTATTGGTGGAACAAGGAATTAGCGAAGGGCTAGTGTCCGGAGCTCCCAGGCAAAGGCTTGAATTGAGCTTCACTGATTGGAACAGTTGGCAGTTGAGCGTTCTGAAGGAGGATGAGCCTAGAGGTGAAATCCGGGTGAAATGGAAATCAGGCTTGCAGAATTGGTTTGGCATTGTGGGGTCTGATTTTTCACCCGAGCATGTGCATAGGGACAAAGATAAGCTTGTCCTTGCAATCTCTTTAATTACTGGGCCAGTGCCTGGAAGCTTGGTGAATGAAACTATACCATGTCGACAAAGAGGACATGCGATTGAGCCTGGAGGTCCATGTGCAACAGTAGAGGTGCTGTTGGTGGAACAGAGGTACAAGGCACACCGAGTACAGAACTCATGACCACAACCTGTACAGTTAGAAAAAGTATTTCTTTGATTATCTTGTAACATAACATATAAAGTAAATGACAGAAAGATGAGAACAATTGTTAAGTCCTATGAAAATTCAAAACCCATAACCTACACAATTTTAAGAAAATGTGGTAGATCAGGTAAGTTCATTTTTTTTTTCAAGGGCAGTAACCTCATTCCATTGCATTCTTATTGAAGGTTCTGAATAAAGTTGTTCCAGTACAGTTATCTTTAAGTTCTAATGACTACTAAATATCCAAATGTTGAGAAGTTCAGACAATCAAGAGGACAGAATCGTGAACTGCATTTTCTGTTCAAATTTATGCTTCTGCATTGACTTCGACTCATTTCTTGTCCATGATCGACCATTTATACTTGCCTTCTGAATTGGTATCCCCAACTTTGTTGCTTGCCTTCTTATGGATGGACATGTAAAAAGTCATCCAATGACTAATGTGGATTTTTTTTTATCATTATGGATAATGTGGAATTGGATAAAAATGTACAAGTAGTCTTCAAAAAGCAACAGGTTGGAAAACTATCACAGTAGAGGCGACAATATCCTGATTAATGAAGCTTCTTCAATGCTTAAGTAGAGCTGATCAAAGATGGGAAAGCTTTCCCAATTCAAATTCCTTGCAATTTGCTTTATGTCACTCAGCATAAGTCGTATCAGAAACATCATGGTTTTCAATCTTTGGGTAATAAGTTGCAAAACTAGTCAATTGATCCATGGTCAAAACTACATTATTTTGATGCATCCCTGACATTAGGTGTTTGAACTTTAATCCAATCGTGAAGCTTTAGCAATGAAGATCTTGCATAGGTTGTTTCTACGACAATCATCCAGACCACAGAAGGAAACCTAAGACTTCAATTCTTATTTTGGATGATTGTAATCAACAAATGAACAAATGCCTATAACATAAACTATGCACCATCACATGGCTTTCTTTCTTTTCTGTTCCATTTTTTTTGTTTTTGATTTATCTCTTTTTATCCTCTTTGGTCACTAAAAAATACAAAAGTAGAAAGTTCTAAATGCAGAGAAGGCTTCAATAAGAAGGCTTCTTATTGAAGGTTCTGAATAAAGTTGTTCCAGTACAGTTATCTTTAAGTTCTAATGACTACTAAATATCCAAATGTTGAGAAGTTCAGACAATCAAGAGGACAGAATCGTGAACTGCATTTTCTGTTCAAATTTATGCTTCTGCATTGACTTCGACTCATTTCTTGTCCATGATCGACCATTTATACTTGCCTTCTGAATTGGTATCCCCAACTTTGTTGCTTGCCTTCTTATGGATGGACATGTAAAAAGTCATCCAATGACTAATGTGGATTTTTTTTTATCATTATGGATAATGTGGAATTGGATAAAAATGTACAAGTAGTCTTCAAAAAGCAACAGGTTGGAAAACTATCACAGTAGAGGCGACAATATCCTGATTAATGAAGCTTCTTCAATGCTTAAGTAGAGCTGATCAAAGATGGGAAAGCTTTCCCAATTCAAATTCCTTGCAATTTGCTTTATGTCACTCAGCATAAGTCGTATCAGAAACATCATGGTTTTCAATCTTTGGGTAATAAGTTGCAAAACTAGTCAATTGATCCATGGTCAAAACTACATTATTTTGATGCATCCCTGACATTAGGTGTTTGAACTTTAATCCAATCGTGAAGCTTTAGCAATGAAGATCTTGCATAGGTTGTTTCTACGACAATCATCCAGACCACAGAAGGAAACCTAAGACTTCAATTCTTATTTTGGATGATTGTAATCAACAAATGAACAAATGCCTATAACATAAACTATGCACCATCACATGGCTTTCTTTCTTTTCTGTTCCATTTTTTTTGTTTTTGATTTATCTCTTTTTATCCTCTTTGGTCACTAAAAAATACAAAAGTAGAAAGTTCTAAATGCAGAGAAGGCTTCTTGGGGGGAATATATTCTTTAACATTTTGTTCATCTTACCCTAAATAATCACGTGCTGGGTTTAGTTCAATTGAGATATATTCATTATTCTTAATTTTGTTTTTGAATGACCAAACAAGGACTACTGATTGGATGGTGAGAATTACTTAAAACTGTTTGTAGCTTTACTTTTGCAATCAAGGACAGTATTTAAGGCATGAATAAGCAAAAGAACTATCTATAGCATTTACAATCTTCACTTCTGACCACAGAAACGAATATTACAATTCATATATTAGAATATGTAAGAGAAATAAGAGAAATTTCTGGGTAACAAGGTCAAATCAACTTTTTTTCCACTTACTTTGCTGAACGACTAGCACAGAATTGAATGACAACAAGTAAAATAGGAAACTGTTCTCCTACATTAGTAACATTTGGAAGCATATGCTTGCTACATTCAAACATATGAAACTAAAATAGTAGACCTTTTGTCAAGATGGGCAAAATTCATTCATATAGATTTACAAAGTTCCCATCTAATCAGTGGGAGATGTAGAGAAATGGACGAAACCCATCAAAAGCAAAGGAGTAGAGAAGGAACAAACAATGACACAAATTCCAAACAGTTTGAACATGTAAGTTTGTGATTTGGATGAAAGAATTTGAAATATAGTACAAAACATAAGCTTCAGTATTTTATAGATTTACCCCTTGACCATTAGATTTTATCAAATAAGGTTTTCTTATTATATTTTATGGATATACCATTCTGAAATCCAGCCTTCAATGGGTTCAACCCTCTTACTGCCAATTACTGATTTTATTCCACATGGGGGTTACTTCAAGATGTACTCGTGAAAAATTTGAAAGTATACAATAGTAACCCTTCAAAATTTCTGAAAGCATACCTTCAGCAGCTACTGTGCATTTCCTCTCCAAACAAACAACACATGGGTCATGGCACGTGGGTTGTGAATCACTGCTCCTCCATCCACATTCCCTGAAACAAGAGAGAATTTTAATGTGGTGCAGAATAAGTTCTAGCTGTAATTTTGTGACCTGACTCCTTTCAAAGCTAAGCTAAGATGGTTGAAGAAATTTTCCTACAAGGTGTTTCTTGAAACACCATAAATTCTAACAAAAGTCATTAAAAAAAAAAAGACCTTGGGCTCCATGATCGCAAAGGTGGAAAGACATCTGCAGTAAGCAGGTCCTATCAATCATAAATTCCCACAGTTTTTGTGCTAATGTCTTAACTAATAACTTGTTTCAGTTGACATATGGAAACAAGATTTTTGTGGCTAAACAAGGCTATATTACCCAGCCCTGGTCCTAGATATCCATAGTCTGGGAGAGGAGGATGTTACTAACCTCTGACAACTTTTGTATGAAGTGGCTACTCTCATACATGAACCTACACTTTCAAGCTTATCATCTGAGATTTTACCATCTCACTAAACTTATCTGCTTTTCAATCATCTGAATTCTTCATGTTTACTATGAATCTGGTCTGTGTTTGTTTTGCACATAAAATAAAAGAAAATGAATGATATACTTGGAAAACAATATTCAAAGGGAAATTGAATCATTTTCCTAATTTTTCTGGTGTTTGGTTTAACTTGGAAAATATGCTGGAGAAATATATAGATGTTGCAACGTTTGAATTGAGATGACCAACCCTTTGTTTAGAAAATGACTTTAGAAAAAAGTTAGAAGGAATGTTGTGGGGTGGCTGAAGAAATACAGTACTGGTTCGTGGAAGTACAATAAGTATAAAGGGAGTTAAACATCTGGCTGGGATGATAAGGGCTAAATTAAGGTGGGTCCAAAGGTTAGGCAATACTGTGGCTGACAATTTGGCAAGATTCTTTAGTCAACAGAAAGCGACTATTTTGGGGGTAATTTTCCAAGGCTGAAGTCTTTGATGTGAATACAATGTTTTAAAAGTTGTAAATAGGGGTGAGTGATTGGTAATTTGGTACTTCAGACTGACATCATTTTCTCTAGTTAAAACTCAACAAAGTTGATTGTAAATCGATATCCATCTATATCTATACTACAATAGAAAGTATGAATAGGGTCTGAAGTTTCTAAATTTTTTCTTGACTAAAATACCCCTCTTTATGTGATGGCAAAAAATGTAATTTGAGTACTATTATTCAATTCATTCAATTCCCTCTCATTAAGTCCCACATTCGAGATATCAACTCCCATTCTCCCTCATTGAATCCTATATTTAAGGCACTTTTGTTTCTTGTCACCAAATTCTACTAAATAAATCCACACAGTAATTTTAATAGTATAAAAACTTATACTTTTAAAATGAACCTAAAATTGTTTTTCGTCTAGGAGTCCTCCTAGACTTATGATAGGGCCTAGGCTTAACCCCCTTCGTAACTCTCTCAAGAGATCCGTAAGCCCAATAATGTCTCTATCCTAATTGACCTACCCTCTATTCCATCTGAAACCTAGTTAATAAATGGATAACTGTATTTCTAATTTCATTCCCAAACAGTCCTCCCCCAACAAAAATAAGAGAAGAAAAAACCACAGTTCTTGTCAGATTTTAAACTTGGAAATAAAGCTTCTTTTTCACATCCAGTAACTTTCACATGCAGCTCATTTCTCAAAGTTTTCCACATCAACCTACGCGTTTCATTTGAAATCTTAATTTATTGTGAACATTAACGAACAAAATGTACAATGTACCTTTCCATGGAATCAGGATCTTTGCAATCGCTTGAAACAAAAAATTCAGCATCATAGATGATAATTCAGGTGGTATTTTATAAATTTGAATATAGAAATTTGGTGTTTTTTGGGGAATGGGCTGTGGCCCTTGTAGGAGCCTCCCCTCTAGTTACTGAAGCTAAAGCCTTTTTGGAAGCACTGAGATTTGCAATTTCATAAGACTTGAAGAATGCTTGTTTTGAATCTAATAGCCTTCACTAATTCAGAGCGTAACAGGGGAGGAGTCTAATATTGATCAGGAAATCCCTTTTGTCTGTAAGGATATTACGAAGTTGTGCACTTGTGTGTTGGAAGATTTTTCAGGTTCAGTTGGTGTTCGCAAAGCTTTAATGTTGCTGCTCATGAGGTTGCAAAATCCGGTTTTTGCAAGGCTTGCCACTCCTCAGATTTTGTCCCCATTTGGATGGCTGAAGTTTTAAGGAAGGATTTTGGGTTGTTAGCAGTCTTGTTGTTGATCCAGGGGTAGCTAGTTGTGCGGTTTTGTTGCAGTTTTCTTGTTTTTGTTTTGCTCCTTTTTTTCTTGTCTTGTTCCTGTGTTGTTTTCAATTTGTGTTTCCCCTTGCTATTCGTGTCTTTCCACTTCTTTCTTCATTAATGAATCCTTTTCTTACCAAACAAAAGATAGGTGCATTCAAATAATGTTGAAATGTAAAAAAGAAACCTGGCAATTTTAACAATGCTCATAAGGGGGAGAGAAAGATATGGTGAAGGAAGAATTTGTGGCCGGCCTTCTGGCTGTCTGCTTAAAATTCCCTCAAGCCAGTCTCTGTGCCACGATCTGGCCACCATCAAAGGAGTCCATCTGTGAACAGAAAAATACAAAAAGGATAAAAAGTTACAATTAATTAAATGAAAATAGAAATATGAATGCACAGCACGATGATAAAACCAGAAACAAACAATAAAATTATCCTAATATAGGGTCCAGTAGTTAAAAAAAAACTTAAAACCCACCAACAACGTTTTCACATTTACATTGTTCTTGAGGCATGCCAATGATCAATCAGAAATATAATTCTGGTCATAAAATTCAACAATCAATGATCAATTAAAATGACCCATTACCCAATGATGATCCTGGCCATCCAGGGTCTTAGGCCGAGTAGTTTTTCTGACAATAAAAATTAGACCATCAGAACCCACATCTAATACCTCAACCTCAAACAATTTTATGTTTCTTACTATCTATGCTTACCTAGAAAATATTGGAGTTTAATGTTGAAGTTATAGAATCCGAAAGAGTAGTACTATGAACAGAAATGTTTTCTCTATGGATCAATGAGAATTAATATTACTTTATTCCATTACTTTAAAAATTTCATGTCTTTTCAACTATTGTTTCAAGTTGTTTTAATCAACATATTCAGAATGAACCATATCCAACAGAGATCCCATACCATAAAAACATTATGTTATATAATGTTGAAAAATGAAACCTTGAAATTTCTGAAATATTTAAATATCAACTTCGGAGAGGCAACAAAAGAATTAAGTAGCTGGAAGACAGTAAACAGGAGACTGGTCCCTAAGTGCACATAACTACACTGTTATCTAGGTCAACAGGGAACTGAATAACCTTAAAACTGAAATAGAATAAGATATTAATACTAAATACCAAGGCCTGCCATTCTCTAAAATAATGATTTATGTGCCATGGACTGTCTTAAGGAATCTAGGGGTTTGGGTGGAATTTTGGGACATTTGGTACAAAAAAGATGAAAATTTTAGGATTAGGATAAAGCTCAAAAAACTAAGGAATCTAGGGGTTTGGGTGGAATTGTGGGATGAAATGATGTAAGGATATGTGATTTTGATGAAAGTTGAAGGAAAAGTAACCTGGATCAGTTCTAGTCCTTTTGAGAATATTGAACGAATATTTTTTAATGAACTTATGGCTGTTGATGGAAGTAATGACTTCTTTAAGGATTAAAAAAGAAGAGCGAGCGAGAGAGAGAGAGAGAGAGAGAGAGAGAGAGAGAGAGAAGAGAGAAAATATGAAATCACTCAATAGGGTGCCTAGGTTCACTCTAAGGCATGGGAATCACTAACCACACATAGCATAAGCTGGAAAATCTCAAATCAACTTCATCCATCCTTATGCAAAACGTCCATGCATATTTACAGACTGTAAATCCACAAGAATCCAACTAGCTTGTTGGTAAGGTCTCTAGCCGGTTATAATCATGTGGGAGAAGATGCTCACTAACATGAATATTACATTTTAATTATAGAAAGAAGGGAAAAATACAGACACCTTGTCTTCTTCTAATTAACATGCCTTAAGTTAAATTCTTCTTCTTCACATGAACCATTGATCTTCAATTCTAGCCACATTCCTTTGATAGGATTGCAGATTGCTTGCTATTCATTGCCACTGATATCCTTTATATAACTCTTTATCCAGATATAGTAAAATTCTTATATTATTAATTTCTTCATCCATATTTTACGCTATTTTGGCTGCAAGAACTTTTAGGTTCTTTTTGTGGGGAGGGAAAGGTTAGGACAGCTCCAGTTCAGATAGGAAACTGGTTCCTAATGGCAAATATTTGCATCAATTCAAGATGATCTCTGTGTTCTGATGGCATAATCTTGTTCACATAATAGCTTACTTTAATATGATGATCTACATAAACAGTTTTCAACCTAACAGAAAGTATATTATGAATATGATATGCCTCCTAGATGAGTCAAAATGTAGATTTGTATGCTGAAATAACATACCAAATGGGAAATCTAGTTATGTAAGTCCTTACAATCTAACCACAATGACAAGAAGCCCCCCATAACAATGCCTTCACAAAATCACAAATAAGTTTAGTTTCATACTCAATCCTAGTATTTGAATTTCACTTTTCTTTTCTAATGATACTATGTTGTTCTTTCCCCAATTCACCTGCATTAAAATCTAGTTCAACCACCTGATTGCAATGATATATGCTAAGTTGGTAACTCAAAATTAAATTCCGACAGTATAATTGGATAATAAGCTAGTTTAGATATTGAGAAACATGAATCCCATCACAGGTTAAGAGGTAATGACAATCTAAAAGCTAAGAAAAGAGAAAGACACCTTGATTATCATTGATAAAAAAAAGGCTTAGAAATGACTAATAAGCTCAAGAGATATAATTTATTAGACTTCTCCAGGGTCCAACTCCCCTTGACATATCTTAAGAACTCAAATTAGCTGAATAATCAAATGAATACTTATAGAACAAAAATGGAGAAATATATGTACTAAATGTATAAGAATTAAACTACAGACTGGAAGTAAAGGAGATACCCATTGGCATTTTCAGAATTCACCCTGGCACCCCTAGCAATCAAAACCTAAATCCAAAATGTGCACAAAATAAGGCCCACACAGCACGGCACTCAAAATTATAAAATCAATTCAAGGCATAATACTGACATACCTGACAACATTGTGCACTTCCACCACAAGCAGCATAATGAAGTGGTGTGCTTCCTGGACCTGGCAATCAAAGAAAAGGGGAAAGTCATACACTCAAACTGATCCTAATCTAGATATTGCCTCTAAGCATATCTTAAGAAACAATAATGAGGTAGATTCTTTTTTTTTTCTCTAACCTCAAATGTGTACTAGCACTGATAAACATATCTAAAGAAACAGCAATGAGTCAATATGACTTTTTTACTTCAAATGAAGATACTTGTACTGATTGAAATTCTAGCTATTACCTCAACCACATCTATAATGACTCTTTGGATTAGCTGATTTTGTTCCCAAAATATAGTAAACAAGGACTATTTTTCCGAAAGGGATTTTGGGATATATATTTATAGTTCAGATAAATATTTCTTTTCATGCTAGTTGTATTCAATTCAATAAACAATTAACTTTTGTATTTCCTGTTGCTTGTAAAATGGAGCAGGAAGTACCACAAATTTAGTTTATGTATTTTATCTCTTTCTGATAACAACATCAGTAGGAAATGTATTTTATTTCCAAGGTTCAAAGGAGCCTCCAAATCAGTAGCATAATATCTGAATATGTAGGTTTATCATATCAATTATCAAGTAACAGAAATTGGAGATATTTTTTATTTTCTTCTTATTGGGGGAAGGTGAAAATGATACAACTACCTCTAGTTACATTCCACTAGCATTGATCACTCAAAAACATATTAAAGCATTGGAACGTGAGAGCTTAATCTCGAGTTTAAAATCAAATATACACATTGCCAATACAGAGTAATATGATGTGACAGAATTTTAACCACAGTGAAATGTGACACCAGAGGGTGGGCCTTGGTGCAACACTTGGGTTGCTCCATTGTGACCTGGGTGACCAGGGTTCAAATCTTGGAAACAGCCTCTCTGTACGTGTAGGGATAAATCTGCATACATCTGTCCCTCCCCAGACCCCGCATTGGTGGGAGCCTTGTCACTGGGCTGCCCCTTTTTTTAATGTGACACCACATCTCAATACATAATGTAGAATATAAACAACCTTTACACCATGAAAGAAATATGATGAAGAACCTATTATATCAGAATGTAACCAGATTACATGAATGCTGATGTCTAGACTATTAACTGGCTGAAATGTCATATGGTTCAATAAAATCTAAAAAATGGATAAGATAAAAACCATAGAAAAGGGTAAGGTTTGAATCTTAACTAAAAGAAAGATGAAGAAGAGAATAAAGTGCATCATGAACACCAAGACATGAAAAAATCATTGCAATAATCAACTAAGAAATAATTTACTGACTATGTAACAGATAAGTGTAAAATAAAATGTCATAGGAAGAAAAAATTACCAATCAGGTCAATTGTTGTTCCATCTTCCACAGTAACCTCAGAAACCGAGGCTCCTAAATCCAAAAGTAACTGTACGCTCTCAACATGCCCATTCAATGCTGCCATATGAAGGGCTGTAATACCTCCATCAGCAGGATTATTAATTACCTTTGAGAGAGCACTGAAACAAACAAAATTGGATGTCGAATATTACCAAACAATCAATGGGGAAGAAGATAATCAAGATATACAAACAATAAGATGAGCGTACCCTTCATCAAATTCCATCTTATGTTCTCCTTTAGCAGATCTTTTCCTTAGAATATTCCAAAAATCAGGAATGCTAGGAATGTAATCCACAAGAAGTAGCCGGATGCATCGAGAGTGCCCATTAAGGGCAGCAAAATGGAGTGCTGTACCCCCATTAAGATAATCCTGTCTGTGAATCTAAAATCCAATCCAGTGTATGTTTGTGAGAGATCCTCCAGTTAATTTTAATATTTTGAGCCAATCTATTTCCAGTGGAAGTAGAAAATAACAAAAAAAGGTAAGATATCATACATTTGCTTTGAAAAGCATCAGTGTCTGAACAACTTCCCAGTGTCCATGTTGACATGCTTGCATCAAAGCAGTCTGTCCAACATTACAAATAACATCATATTCTCAATTGAAACTCAATCATAAATCAAGAAGCTTTTTAGGAACTAAAAAGTTAAAAGTATGGGAAGTTAGGAAAAAGAATTCAACCCACAGAAGAAACATGAAAGGGAAATAAAGGCAACTGCATTTCAATATGAGCACTGGATCACATACCTGCCCTCTATAATTCCTGAGATTAATATCCACTCCAGATTCCAGCAAGAGAGACACAATCTGAATAAAAAAAAAAGAACAATAGAGCCATTACAGAAACCAAGAAAATGAAATATCTGCAATTCAGTATATTTAATTCTAAATTTCAGAGAGGAAAATCATATGCTTAAATTACCTCATGGTGGCCCTGAGCTGCAGAGTAATGGAGGGGAGAGTTACGAACGCCAAAGGTGGAATACCTCGCCAGACGTGGATTATATTCCAATAAAGCCTTAGCTTCCTGAAGATCCCCATCTCTTGCAGCGGAAACCAGCCTCTCCCCGGACGCAGAGCATCCAAAGGAATTGCCCATGATGCTCAGAAATCTCATGATCTTCAACGATTACAACCCAAAACAATATACAACTATACAAGAAAGAAAAACAAGGACTTGGTTTCCCCTCCCGAAAAAATCCCTTAATTTTTTACTACTCAAGCAGTTCATCCATGAATTTTACAGAAAAAAACGAATAAAACTAAAACTCAGGCCTGTCTTTCTCTCTCTTTCACTCTGCACAAAATTCTTTAACCTTTACCCAAACTAATCACAACCTATACCGGTATTTTCAATAATACATACAAGAGAATTGAATAGATGCTTGGATATCTCACTAACCTCAAGCAAAACCCAACAAGATTAATAGAAAAATGGGAAGAACCCTGCTCTCTCCCTGTACATAGATCCTAAATTCTCACCAAAAGAAAAGCTACCCACATCAGAATCACTCATTAAAAAATCAATCCGAATGTGACCGCTCAAAGATTCCTTGTAAAAGAATTCTGGACCTTCGACAAAACAAGGCAACAAGAACTTCAACTTTTTTAACCTCAAATTCCGTTATTTTTTCAATAAGAATAACCACAACCCACATCAAATTTTTCCATTGAGAGCCAAGATACCCGATACCCACATCGAATTTCTCCTTCTTTATCTGTTTCGATCAATACCCAGATTGTATACAATTCCCACAAGCTGTCTATTTCTTATGGGAAGCAAAAGGAGCAAAACGAAGAATGCGATGTAATTGTGAAAAAAAAAACAGAGAAATGGAAATTCAAATAAAAAAAGAAGGAAATTAAGAGAATTTTTAAGGATTAGGGAGACAACTACTTTTACTGCAGTCTCCAACCAACAAGCCTGCAAGAAAAGCGTGTCTCCGTGATTGGAAACTCAGTCAAGCGGTGGTTGGTTTGTTACTTCCCTTCCTAAAACTCCAATAAAAAAACAAAATAACAGCATCTCTCAACGATGAACAGATACAGTTTTATTTCTCCATCCAAAAAAAAAAAACACAGTTTTATTTTAATTAATTTAATTTAGGATTGGCCTGAGAGAGACGCATGTACACAACCAACAACCACCCTCAACTCGAATCCTCCACCGTTGGATTTGATTGGTCTGATGATGCATGCGTAAGCTGTTGGATATACAGAACAGGAATGTAGTAGTGGGAAGAATGTTAGCAGACAGAGTACAGCGCACTACCATGGTGGGACCCACAAAAAGCAATATCATTAATCACCCCTTTGTGTGTCTTTGTGGCTCCATCATCACATCTGGGAAAAATCAAGAGTTGCATATGGGCGTTGCTTGGTAGCATTTCTCTTATCCAAAAGTCAAAATGTTGTGGAGAGATCAGAGAGATCTTGTGATGGGAGCAGATTCCTCTTTGATATATAGAAAGGTGAATAGACATAAGGCGCCCCCAATTCATATTTGTTTTATATCATTGTATAATGATAAATGCTTGATGCACATGGACAATTTTGATTTTTTACAAAGAATTACTTATTGAGTAAATATGCATGGCAAAATTGATCAGTAACTTTTTTATATTAACTAATTTTCCTATATTCTTTTTGCATTAAGCAATGGACCTCACATTAAAGTTATCCTTATTTTTTTGGGTAAAATTTATCCATCTTCGAGGTCGGTAAATAATTTTCTTACTTGAGAGAAATTTTTATAAAACCTGATGAGACCATTTTACCTATTTTAAGAGTTACTTTTGATGAGTAGAAATGCTCTTTTATTATTTACTTAAAAATCAAAAGAACATGGATAAGTGCACTTATCCGGTTAAGTTGCACTGTTACAAACGAACGAAGCCTAATAGTACTAAAAATCCGAGTGGTTCAGACAAGGATTTATTGTTCCTTGTGGTCCAATATATATTATATATTTATAAATATAAATATATAATATATTTATTTATTTATAAATATATTTTTATAAATTTGTTATATTATTTGTTTTTTTTATAAAAATATGTATATATATGATGAAAATAATTAAAAAATACTTGTATTTTTTGTTTTTATTTTATTTAAATTAGTATATTTTATTTTTCTTTTAATATTTGTTATTTTTTTAAAGAAAACAAGTCAGATTTGATTAGATCCGAAGATTCAACTTACCGATAGGATTTGAATTCAAATTGAATCCTATCAGATCTTCGGATTGGATCAAATCCAAAGTGAATAGTATCGAATCATATTGGAATATACCCTAATTCGAATCCAATCCAATCCGTTTGCATCCCTAGTCAAAAGTTTGGTAGGTTGCGTTTGGTATGCTTTTAGAGAATTAATTTGATGAATTTTATAACTTAAACAAATAAAATTACTTTTAAACTTGGATGTATAAAAATTCTTGGAACTAACTCATTTTTCATATAGTGATTTTATATTTTTATCGATCAGAGTTTTAATTAAATATAGAATAAAGTATCATGCATTTACAAATATTTGTTACACCATTAAATTAAAATTTTAATCAATCATGTTAAAGACATAAAATAACATACTTACTTTTCTTTTATTCATGTTAATTTTGCAATGTGTATCTACCATTAAGTTTTTAGGTTTAGTTTAGAAAGATTATAAGTACACTTCAAATAAAGGTTTAGAAATACAAAATAAAAAGATTTTTCACTTTACATATTTGTATTTATACTTTTCCAAACTTTGCCTAACAACGTTAAATATGAAATGCCATTTTACTTTACTATTGATTCATGTATTTTGTTACTTCATACACCATACACCATGAATTTTTCCCCAAATATGAACTTAAAAAGTTGACTTTTATGGTATTCACTATCATGTGGCATTGAAACCGGTGATGTTTACATGAATAAAGAATGAAACGTGTTGATATAAAATCTCAAATAATATTTTCATTTTGAAACACTATTGATTCATGTATTTTGTTACTTCATACACCATACACCATGAATTTTTCCCAAGATATGAACTTAAAAAGTTGACTTTCATGGTATTCATTATCACTCGCATTCAAATTGGTGGTGTTTACATGAATAAATAATGAAACGTGTTGATATAAAATCTCAAATAATATTTCATTTGGTGTTTCAAATTGTTGTTGTGAAATATTGAGCTGAGGGTAATAATGTAATTTTTGGTGTTCGAGGCCAATGAGTCCAATTTGTTGAGAGAAAGAAGACGTCAGAGGCCTAGAGTGTTATCCCAGGGGTGAAGACTTCAATGGTCAAATTAGTCGAGAGTTGTAAGGGGCCGGACCAAGTAAGAGAGGAAATTTAGAGCTTAAGTCTATGTGTGTTTACCTCAATGTGGGAGTCCCTTTAATAGCCAGAGTTGCCTTAGAAGAGGGGCAATTGCGAGCAGGTGGCGGCGTTGGCAGTGGTTGATGATGGATGGCCAAGATGCATCCGGATGATACCACATGTCAAAATCTGCAAGTTGGCCAGATATCCCTACATCACTTGCCCCCCACTCTCAAGGCTGTAGCGGCCGAGGTCGGTTGGTAGGTTTCCTTGAGGCCTTGGCTTCGATCGAAGAGAGTGGTAGATTCACGTAGAGGCGTCGGCTTCGGCTGCGGAGCTCTTTTCAGTGGCTGTGTGACGACAACTCCTCCATCCACCCTTCGTGTCAGTAAAGGATCAATCCAGGCCGAGGGTGTGTGGCCGTGGCCCGTACGGGTGTAGGCTACTTGCGTACATTGCTCATGCCCCATACGGGCACTGATGTCATCTATTGTAGGTCCATACACAAGATGGGTGCCGAGGTTGACTGATTAAAGCTGTGCATGAGATGACATGAGGAGGTTCGGTCCGGTGCATCCCTGAGCTAGGGTCGACAAGCAAACCAGCCTCGTCTCTTGGCAACTATTATCGAGCGACTTGTGACATCGACCTCAGCCTAAAAGACTCTAATACGGAATGTCTTCACGAAAGACTAAGTAAAGAACACTTTCAAAAAAAAAGATACATTATTAAAGAATTGCAAGTTTCTTTACAAAAATGCCTCTTCGAGGGGAGACATCGGCCCCTTGCACAAAAGAAGAAAGAGAAGAAGATAAGAAGAGCATACTTTGACAAGAAACTCAAGTCCCAATAACTCAAGTGTCTTTACAAAGACCTCTTATGGGGGAGGCGTAAGCCCCTTGTAAAAAGAAGAAGAAGAAGAAGAAGAAGAAGAAGGAAGGAAGGAATGAAGAAAAAGAATATAAGTTTTAGGGGCATGCAGGCCCAAACAAAAGAAAACAATCTATTGGGCCCCTCTGGCCTAAGCGGTGGCTTGGGTAGTGGCGTTGGTGGTAGGGTTCAAATCCATCCCTAGTATATCCACTAATTGTTGAGCTTCGAAAGCGAACGGGTACAATTAGCTAGCATCGAAGCTTGAAAGAATCTTCGACACTTGAGCCTTGCAATCATCGAAGCCCTCTAGGTAAGACTAGGAGGCAAAGGAGGTCAGGCCCATCTTGTGGTCCTCTGAGGCTTTATACTTTTCGACTACCTTCACGACAACTTCCTCCAACTACTGCTCCACTGATGCCAAGGAAGACTTCAGCTCCATGAGCTCCCTCTTGGCGATCATTTCGGTCTCGACCTTCTTGCAACATTCGTGCTCATCACGAGCCCACCCCTCAGCCTCTGTCGACTACTGCTTTAGGCGCTCGATCTCCTCTTGCGCTTGTCAAAGCTACTAGATCAGCACCTCCACCTTGTCGCAGAGACTAACCGATGGGCTCCATGTGGCACTGACCTCGGGAGATGAAACAACGCCAAGAGAAGGGGCCGGTTCGCCCATCAACTCCGGCTCAAGGATGTGTTGAACCAGACCCCCCCCCCCCCCCCCCCCCCCCCCGTGTCGTCTCATGCACGACTTCAATAAGCCAACCTCGACGCCCATCCTATTTACAAACCCATGACAGATGATGTTAGTGCCCGTATGGGGCACGAGCAATTCATGCAGGTAGCCTATGCCTGTACGGGCCATGGTCACACACCGACCCTTTACTGACATGAAGTGTGGACGGAGGAGAAGTCGTCACACAACCGCTGAGAAGAGCTCCGCAGCCGAGGTTGTCACCTCCATGTGATTCTACCACACTTTCTTCGTCTAAAGCCGAGGCCTCAATGCAACCCGCTAACCAACCTTGGCTGCTACGACCTTGAGAGTGGTGAGCAAGTGATGTAAGGATATCTGACCGACCTGCGGATGTTGACACATGACACCGATCGGATGCATCTTGGCCATCCATCATCAACCACTGCCAACCGCCACCACCTGCTCCTAACTATCCCTCTTCTAAGGCAATTCTGACTATAAAAGGGGCTCCCAACGAAATCAGGATGCTAACCGCTGCCATAAAATCAGGATGCCATTGTTCAATCTAACGATTCTAACGTAAGACATGTTTGTTCTTGTAATAAAGCTTTTAGTTTTCATATCTATACTTTCCACCCTTTATCCTCTTCATATACTGATGGATCATTTTGTACATTGGATAGGTCATGGTGAAGTCTATCTTGAACATTTAGGACTTGGATTGGCAATTCTTTATTTTTTTAGTGAAATTTTACAAGGTTTTATGTGGAATGCCATAGAATTAATCCTAGTTAATGAGAAAGTTCATTAACTCATTGTGAATGGTCTTGGTTGGCTTTTAGTTGCTGTCCCCGTCCCTCATTTTTTGGTGTTCTCACTATTAGAAACTTTGAATTGCACCTTGATCTTACAATAAATCATCTGCCTAGAGGCCTATGAAAATGTGTGTGTGTTTTTTTTTTTCGACATCCAAAGTTTTAAGATGAAATATGTGTGATCTTCATGTAATAGTAATAGCTATTGCAGAAGAGGGTTTTCATGGTTATACAGATCTCTAACTAAATTGGCATCATCATCTTTGGGTCCTACCACTAATAAAATTCCAGCTCAATCATCCTTGTTGTTGATGTATTGTGCTGGAAGCCTCTCAAGTATCTTAAGTTTGATTTTTGTAAGATTTAGAAAGTTGGTTTTTATTCGACATGGCTGCTTTGATAAGTCATACTACATGAAGTAATTTCCTTGAACATGTGAATTCTAGCATTCCTATAATATAATTTTTTAGTTACTTTGGTTTTTTGGTAAATTAGAAAGATCCCCTATACTATGGGGTCTGTGACAAAGACCTCCTGTACTTTGTTTTGCGATAAAGACCCCTGTACTATGACCGTGAGACAAAGACCCCCTTTCGTTAACCTTCCATTAAAATCCATTGTTGCAATATTTTTAATTCCCATACTACCCTTGTAATAACTATTTAGAGAAAAACATATTGTTCATCTTCCTGACCTCATGATACACGAATAATAGCAGCGACAGACTTCCGAAGTCCTCTCTCTCTTGATCTCTCTTCATTCCCTTCCCCTTTCTTCTTCCCGATTTCATCTGTTTTCCGTACCTTGCAGGTGATTGAAGGGAGAATTGTAACTTTCTACTCTAATGGTGGGCCCAGCTTTTCTACACATGAGACATATGGTGATTGAAGGGTTGAAGTTACAGTGGAGACACCCACATTGCAGCCTTATAACTTTTGTCCCTTTATGCTTTACAGTCATCACAGTTGGTCTTCCACTTTCTTTTTCCCAGAGATTTGGTCAAAAGATTTTCTTTTATTCAACCACTTTAAAACGTGAGGGAAAAAGAACAAGAAAATTGGGGCTTTTCTTATTTAGTTGAGGCTGACAATCAAGGAAATTGATCTATACAAGGAGGTCTAATATCCAAGAAAATTCACATTTTACACGGAATTCTTTGATTCAAAGCATGGTGATGATGCTGTGATGGTAATGCCATTTGCAAGGAATTTAATTTTACATGACAATCCTTAATCTTGTATAAATTTCTTAAACTATCCTTATGGTTTAGCTAATTAACTAACTATACCCTTATTGTTTTATTAGTCTTGCACGACATCTACTGTTTTTGATTATTATCATCATCATTAAATTCTAACAGAAAGGATGAAAAATCAGTTTTACCCTTTCATTAAATCCCATCCATCTTTTCTGATTTGGATTCTTTGTAGATCTAGTGTCGGGATCTCTATGAACTCTTGCTTTTCTGATCTATGTTTCTTGCAGATCTGGTGTGAGATTGTTATGAACTCTTGCTTTTCTGATCTGGGTTCCTTATAGATCTGGATTTCTTGGAATTGCTATGCAGATGGAGAAATGGCAACTGAATGAACAACTCACTAGACTTCCGGGAAAGTGGCATCCAGTGGATGTGTAGAAGATGGAGTTGGAATCGGAAACAAAGAGCTTCTCAAGACTTATATTTCTCCAAAAATGTCTTCTTCAACCAATCAAATGGCTGGATAAGCCAAAGAGATCTTGTGGTTGCAGCGACACCCCTCATCGCCACCACTTGAAAATATCAATCTCCTCTCCAATAGTTGCAACAACTAAGGCTGCAACTTGAGCAGGGTTCGCCTGAACTCAACTCGAAAAAGTTGGGTTGGGTTGCGTTGAGTTGATGTTCGGGTTAGGGTTAGGGTTGAAATTCATGAACCTGGCTTTATTTCGGGTTGGGTTAGGGTTGACCCCTTAGCCAACCCGACCCAACCCAAACTCGACTTTATAGTACATGTCATATATAAATATATGTTATATGTAATATATAACATACATTGATTTGTTTAGTTGTATGATATTTGTATAGCCCCCACCACATAGTATCATGTATTTCTTTTAAGATAATCACTTCACTTAATCCTAATTAGAAAGACTAAAACCTTAATAACATTATTTTATGTTTTTTGAAAATTTTATTCTTCATCTCCTCTATGTTGTTTGCCGCCCAAGAAAGAACTATTGTAAGTCATAGTTCATAATAAACTATAGTCATTTCCAACACTTGTTTTTTTGAATTTTGTACTAAAAGAACAAAAAAAATAACGTCAACAAACAAATACTAATGAAACATAGGATTAATATATGTAGTGAAAGTTGAGTTAAGGTCTAAAATCAAGAAATTCTATGAGGTTTTAAAGGATGGGAAGAAGGTTGGTTTGGGCCCAACCTGAGCCCAACCCAACCTGAAATTGACTTCGGGTTGGGTTAGAGTTGAAGGAATTTAGTTAGGGTTAGTGTTAGGGTTGGGGCTAGGGTTGGCCTCAACCTGACCTAACCCGACCCGACTTGCAGCCCTAGCAACAACACCCTACATTGTCACCGTCGCTTAAGTATCATTCTCTTCGCCACCCCACATTGCCAAATAGGAGTCATGGTTGCAATGACGCCCTACATTGCTGCCACCATCGTCCAAATAGGAGTCATCTCTTCACCTTCTTGATGGTGGAGGACACGAGTGTTTGTTCCTCACTGGTCCAATGCTTGTTGACGGCATAACAAAGACCCAAAGCGAGCAAGGCATCAGAGAGCCTACTATCGAGATGGGGTGAATCGGAATCAAAACCAAAACCCAACTCGATGAGCGCAGAGCCTTGGGTCGCTTCTGGAACTATGAGCTGGTGGTCAATCTGGAGTTGACAGAGATAGGTGGTCAATATCACATCTAACATGGCGATCGTCTCACTTCTGGAATAGGGATTGTTTCCTAATCTCTTAATGGTGTGACTCCTCCTCTGCCATCTCATCTGATTCGCCATTGTGAAGATCTCGGTTTGCCGCTTTTGAAAGGAAGAAGATGGTGAAGGAGGAGGAGGAGAAGAAGAAGAAGAAGAAGAAGAAGAAGGGAGAGGGAGAGGGATGAAGAGTAATATTGGGTTTTAAAAAAATTATGCATCACGTGTATACGGATTTTGATGGAACATTAATAGATGCTATCAACAGGAGTAGAGCTACTCAATTGTCAGAAACAGTATGGGTAGTTTAACACAATAGTTAAACAGTAAGAGTACAGTTTCTCAATTAGTTAAACAGTAGGGGTAATTTAAGAAATTTGTCCTAAAATTTAATGTTATTTGCATTTAAATACAATTTGTTTTAAGTTGCATTGATATTCGTTTAGTCATAACCAGATCGAATTGGATTTGAAAATATGACCCATTTATTGACTAGATTGAATTTGCAATCCAACCCAATCTGGAATATATAAAAGGATCATTTTTTACTCTTAAAGTTCTTCATAATTAACTGGGATTTGGGATACAAATAAACTTATCATTTCTGTTTATAATATATATGTTATTTTATATTTAATTTTGTAAATTTATGCTGATGATCTTATACAGATTTACTAATATTCCAATGGAATTGAATTTCAAACAGATATTTAAAGCAAAATCTATGGTGCATTCTGTACAAATTGTTGCAGCATAACTCAAACGTGAACAAATCAGTGATATATATATATATATATATATATATATATATATATTTGAAATCCCTTAGGCAAATTCATTCATAAATTCTCAGTTACATGAGCCTCCAAAGCAGAACGGAGGAAATTAGGAATAGAGGACCAGGTTTTTGAGAGTGTTACAAGAGAGAAAACCTGGCTAGAGAGTGAGCAACTTGATTACACTGATGACAGGGTACATATGCAATTGAGTAGCCATCCAGGTGAGAGAGAAGGCTCTTGCAGTAAGAAATGAGTGTTTGAACTCTGCAAGGGGTGTTAGTATATTTATTCAACAAGAACTTGATTAGGTATTGAGCATCACCTTCAATAATGGCTGAAGAAATTCGAAGAGAGGAAGCGAAGGGGATAGCTTAGTCAAAAAGCTGCCGCTGCAGTATCTGAGCTCCCAAAAACTGTTAATTTAATCCAAAATTTGTCAACTGATATCAAGTGACATGTAAAAGGACAAAAATGCCTTTTAGGTGTCAACTGATATTAAGTGGAAAATTCTAGTATTAAATGCCAGCCACAATCCAACCATTAACATCTTGCTAATGTCGTCAATGGTAAAATCGTACATTATAATGACGTCTTTTAAGGTCTTTAGTGATAAATATGTCTTGTGAAATGCGATAAGTAAACCAGTGATTTGAAATGCACCCTATTTGGACTCATTTAGATATATAGACTAGTGAATAGAAATCAGATCTAAGATTGAATTCTGATTTATTGGATTATTATTAAATCAATTTTGGATATATACGCTTATTGGATTTAGACTGTAGATATTTTTTTTTTTTTGTTTAATCAGGCAATAATTTTTCCCTTTTCCCTCTACCTCCGTTTTTTTACTCAAAGTGCTGGTTGCAGGATTTGATTCAACATCGATGTTGGGACAATCTAGCTAACACACCAATGATCCAGTCCTCAATTGGTTAGATTGTAGATATTCACAAAGTTATGAGAAATCCAAAAATTCAACTCATTGAAGCCTTACAATGTCATGTCATTTTTGAAAAGGAAACTCTTTGATTAGTACCTTGTACTTTGGATCTAGTGCCATTTTGGTCTCCAAAAAATGCGACAATTCAGTATCTGAATTTTCAAAAGTAACAATCTAGTACTTGCCGTTAATCAGTTGTTAACATGCTATTAAGTGATATTTGAAAAAGACACAAATGCCCTTCAATTGTCATTTAATTTTCTTTATCAACCATCTAAATATTGACAAAAAAATTAACAGTCCCAAGTCCTTCCATTCAAGAAAGTTGGGGTCATGTTTGAGTGGGCATTCTGGTGATCCCAACTTTTTTGAATAGAAGAGTTAAGAATTTGGGACTGTTAATTTTTTGTCAATGTTTTAGATGGTTGATAAAGAAAATTAGATGACACTCGAAGAGCATTTGTGTCTAACAGATGGTTAACAGCTAGTTAACGGCAGATACTGGATTGTCACGTTTTAAAAATTTAGATATTGAAATATCGCATTTTAAACTTTGAAAACCAAAATGACACTAGGCCCAAAGTACAGAGTATTAATCGGGAATCTTCCCTTTTTAAAATCGAATTTCCAAAACATGATCACATTCTAGTATGCAATCCAAATGTTCTCGAAAGGACCTCCATTGTAGAAATGTGCAGAAATGGTGGCCAATCCTCACCAAACTACTAGATAGAGCACCAAGTAGTGATACTTCTTACTGCTCCACGTTTAAAGTATACAATAATTTTGAGTACACTACTTTTGTTATTGATGAAAACCAGATTCAACCTTGTCTCCATGTCATGCCCTCCATATGTAAGATTTAAGCACAATCAATCTTTTTAGCATTGCTCAAATAAAAGAAAAAATTGAGAAAATTGTGATCAAGAGCTATTGCCTTTTGTTCACAGGGAAAATACAGCAATACAATGATGTAGATCATGGCTCAAGGTATATATCCAAAATCTGATTGTGTATTGAGAGTTTTTCATTCAACCGAAACCCTTTTTTTTGTCCTGATCTTCTGTTAGTGGATGTATATCACATATTCACATCAAGTAATAATATCTAAAACAAATAAAATCAACTCACTCTCAACATATATTAAGAGAGTTTTTCTTTTTTTTTTTGTTTTATTTTTTTAATAGCTCTTATTAAGAGAGTATTGGTGACCCCAAGAGCTAATGTACATACTTTTGATACGGTATGACAAGTATTGATGCTTAATTTGAATCTTCTTTTTTATGCACATTCTTTGAATTAACATTGTTGCAGACAAATGTGTAGCAAATAGGGGTTTAATATACATCTGTTATCCTTTGAATTCTAACCTTGCTTCCTACTGGTTGACCCCAATTGTTTTTTGCTTCAAACTTTTAAATGAAAATGTATTAAATATGTATGTTATTTGACCAATATTTTATCAAATTATGATGATTTGACTGAACATTTTGTTGTTGCTTTTTTATTATTTTTTGAATTTCACATGAATATTCCCTACATTGGATTTATGCAATATATATATACTACCATAAGGTCCAGCTGATCCCCTTTGGATGTAGTTTTGTTATTTTGAGTATTAATAAAACGTCAATTGGGGGTGAGGGTTCCTTTTTTCTCTTTATGTGGTTTTGGACCCCACAGGGATGGGGTGCCATACACTACACTAGACCCATTTAGCAGGGTTAGTGGTTACAAGGTATATGTGAGGGCCCACTAACATTCACTAAATGGAGAAATTGCCCTTATGCAAGTCTGAATCCATGCCGTGGAGTTTTGATCTCATCCTAACAAAAATCCCTTCTAACACGTTACAACATAATCTATACCCACACGTCTCAAACATGTTTTGTACATTGTACACATTGGTATAACATATTTGAGAAGCGTGAAGCACCTATTATGTTGGAACGTGTTAGAAGAGTTTTATTTGGGAGGAGATCTGAACTCAAAGAGAGGGATACCAAGTGACCAATTGAATACTGGGTCATTGGCAGTTGGGTGAGGTAGGCGGGTGGAAAGTTGTTCTCCTATCATATTGGGGCGGTGAGAGTCAGCTGTTCAAATGAACTAAACGTCACCCATCAAGGTAAAAGGGTTGCTTGAAGCTCTTTCTCTCTTTACTGCCTGGTTTATTAATAGAGAAATTGAATTAAGATTATGGAAATAAATTAGCTTATACATGAGAAAGATAATCATTAAATTTGAGAACTTTAGTTAGGATAAGATATTAATTGTTAAAGGTTGTTGTTTGTTCTATATTCTGTGAACTGTAATTAATTAAGTAATATTAGATAAAACTTTTTAACTATAAATATAAATGTCTTCATTTATATTCATTTTCCCTTGTAGTATAATTAATTTTAGGTTAATTTAATGAGCTCTTCGCATGATTCATGGCCTTAATGCAGTGTACATTAAATTCATGGCCTCATGGGATTTTAGTGGTCTTTATGAGTTTCCAAATATTTTGACCAAGGCAATTTTACAACTTTCTATTTAGTGGGGCCCCAATTAAATTCTCCTTTATTACATAGCTCCCTATTCAGGATATATTTGTATTTTATAGTACAAAGCCACTTTATGGATTGTGGTACACCTTTGGTTTGGTGGTTGTTTAATGGATTGAAAGTCCAAATTTGTGGAATCGTAGGGCAGAAGTGTGCCCCAATTTGACAAGTGGAATTTTGGATACCCATGAGTTGATCTCATTGGAAAGAAGAAAATAAGCCTTTTGGGAGGGTTGAGCTGAAGATTCAGCTACTTTGGGCTCTTTGGATTTTTCATCAAATGTAACTTATGGGATGTCCGTATGGACTCCACCTCAGAAGGCCAGAAGCCACGGGCTTTTTACGAAAAGAAAAAAAAAAAAAATAGAAACCACTATACTTCAGCCATCCCAAACGGGCTCCAAGGCCTTAAATTTAACCCCAAACAAAAATTCAGACAAAAGTGTTGGATATGTAAAAGGCAAGGAAGGTATGGTTTTACAACAACTCTTTCTCTAAAATGTTCTTTATACAAGTGTAAGTCAAACTCTAGGCATGGGATCAATGTCGGCCTCATGGCTCACATCATCTAAGCCAATGACCAATTGACTATTTAAAATGAAAAGCTACATAGACTGCTTGCCTCCAAAAGTAGTCCGATATGATAAACATGTAAGTGGGTTGGGTTTACTTTTATTTTTTCTCCAATTTGAAATTAGCCTTTTTGGACTCATTTTCTTGTTTTATTTTTTTCTCTCATTTATCTCTAGATTGTTTTAAGAAGATGGTAGGCCCGACTGGTTGCATGTTTGAAGAAGAAGAAGAACTTAGGTTAGTGTCGATACAAATTTTGTGCTAAATTTAGAGCACAAAAAAATGCAGACAAATTTAAAGAAATATATTATTTTTTTACAGAAATGTAAGTGGGATATAAATTTTTTTTTTAAAGAAAATCCATTGATTCTCTTGTTACGAACACAACCCGAACTTGTACTTGTAGCTTGTTACAAACACGACCAGAAAAGCTTGGTGACTTGTAGTTATAGAAGGAACTAGCAATGACCAATTGTATGTGAACAAATCTTTTGTTCGTTATCAATTATTGATTTGAACATGAATTGCAATGCTAACCTTTAGTTGTAAAAGGTCCATTGGTTGTAAAAAATTGATGGAGGCCTTCTTGGCTGAAAGGATTTGTTGAAAACTTTTTGACTCTAGTAATTTGACAGTGGATTTTGATTGCGGTAAATTGAAGATCGAAATCCCCCAATCGACGTAACAAATTTGTAGTAGCTTTGAACCTTCAATAGTTGAGGAGATAAAAATTTGGATCTTCCTTCCTTGATCTAGATGTAGTTATCCCTTCCTTTTTCTTATCAAAAGAAATGAAACCAATGGAGCTAAATTGAGGAGCCGAAGGGGGGGGGGGAGAGCCCAAAGAAGAACCCAAAGAGCTTCCTCTTGTTTTCTCCTCTATTTATAGAGGCTCACCAGTAGACAATGAGCTGGTTGGAAAGATTTGAATGGTTTCAATTCAATTAATCACCATTTAATATTGATTGAAATGGGGGCTACTAAATTGACATATCGGTGATTACTTTGTTGACCCGATTAAGATAATTATGTCATTTAATTGAAGTTAGTTTCAATCCCTACCTGTACTTGGAACCAAATACCACTTGGCATATAGTTGGGAGTACACATAAAAGAAAATCCAATTGATTAATTGTAACATTTCTTCTTTAATTACATTAAATTGGATGCCGTTGAGATCAGACAATTCAATTTAAATGCTATTCTCTATAGTGAAATGACAAATGAATCAATCTCCCTTAATTAAGAGACCATGTGAAGAGGCCATTCAGCCCATTAACCACCCTTATTTCCTTTCATATTCGATCAATTAAGCCCATATCAAATCCTAGTTGCCTTTTAAATGGAATCTACCAAATCATAATTAAAATCTTGTCAATCTGTCATTTAGTTCCAATTTGTGATTTTCTTTCCAATTTTATCTCTGTATAAGACTAGTGTACTTCAAGTGATTAAATCGCTTCCTTTAATTAGCCTTTCTATTAGACCCTACTTTTATCTCCTTGGGCTAATAGGCCAACACAGTGGGTCCCACCTAAAAAAATCTCTCCTCTTAGTGGGCCCAACAACCCCTTCCGATTTGATTTCATATTGGGCCCTACTTCTTTGGCAAAAAAAATTAAAAAAAATTATATTCCAACCGTTAGAATTTGAAATAAGCTTGGATTTGCACTTTCAAAGACCAAAGTCACAAAGTCCCAATTTTGAGGCTTAAAAGTTTTTTTCTTTAGATTATTATGTTTTTTTTTTTTTTAAATCTATTACCCAATCACTTTCGACTCATTTTTTACTGCCACAACCCAATTAAAGCTCAAAAGCATAATTTTCAGTGGTGTAATCATTTGATTGGGTTCAAGTTTAATATGATGATAATTTAGCCATGAATTGAAATGCAAAGAGGTCCATAATGCAATATGTGGTGGGTAGGTGTGCATTAGAGCTCTTAGGATCCATTTGGTTTGCATCAGATTCTTACTGTTTGTCTGACAGGAATGGGATTCCCATTCCCATTCTTGGGGAATGGCCTTCCAAGCCCCCATAGGGAATGGAATTCCCATTCCAATGTCTGTCAAGAGGTAAAAACCTCATGACCCAAACATATTATTAAATTAATAATAAGAAACAAAAATATTAATTACTAAATATATTAATAAAGTATAAAGAAAATATCAATACAATATAATTAAAGTACTGCTGATGAAATATTAACATATTATTTATTAAATAATAAGAAAATATAATAAAATAATAAATTATTAATAAAACATAGTAATAAAAATATTATTAATGTAATAATATATTAATAAAATATTCACAAATTAATGATAAATATTAAGATATTAATTATTAAATACTAATAAAATAATAATTATATATTTATAAAATAATAAAAATAAAATAATAAATAAACTAATACAAAATCGATAATTTCAATTGATTCTGCTTCTAACTCTTAATAAACCAAACAACAATAATCAAATTCTGATTCCTGATTGAACTAAATAGGCATCTTGAATAAATGATTCTGGGGGATTTTGATTCTAATTCCAATTTAAGTCCTATCCTCAAACCAAACGAACCTTTGGGTTAATTTCTCTCGGAGGAATGCTAAAAAAAAGAAGCAATATCAAGTTCAGCTCCACTAAAAGACAATAGCGACTAGCGAGCCCCATGCGGAACAAACTAAATAACAGTCATGAAATTGGCGCTGCATGGTGGCGTTGCTTGTTGAGATTTTCTTATTTGAACCATTCGTTATCCGTCAACACACAAAGCAATAAAGGTATGTATACTGTCTTGATTCTCAGTCCACATCCTATGTGCAAGCTGCACAAGTTTAAATAACAGCGCTGAACTAGTTGGACTGAATGAATTATTGTTTTATTTTTTAATAAATAAAATAATAAAATAATAAAATATTTAAAGGTATAGTAATCTATCTATCCAACTTCAGTTTCAGGCATTAAGGCTGCATTTAGAAGTGATGTAAATCAAGATTGATGTAAATATTTACCTTAGTTCGGTTTTATTGGCATTTGGAATAGGTATAAATCAACATCAACGTAAAACTCTATTCCGATTTAGATTTGTTGGCATTTGAATAGAGTAAAGTTTTATATCGTAAATCAATGTAAAATTTCATCACATGAAAAGTTTTATATCGATTATCAATGTAAGTACTAATACTATATCGGTAAAATCGATATAAAGCTCCACGCTTTTTTGAATTCATGCTTTTCGAAGTTAACAGTCACTATTTTACGGTTCGGTGTAAAACCACATCATTGTACTTTTACACTGATGAAGTTTTACATCGATTCCAAACGAAGTTCAAGGAATTGTTGACCTTTTTAAAAATCTTATACCATTTGATAACACTTGAAACGACTTGAGCTGAAAGGCTAATTGGTTTGTTTTTTAATGAATTAAGTTTTTTAAAGGAGGTTGAGGGTCTCCTAATGAGTAAGCTGAAATTAGATAGATTACTATATCACTAAAAGACGAAGGAATGAATTATTCAGCCATTAACAAACTGCCCCTTATTCACGAAAAGGAAAAGCAAGAAGCTTCAGTTCAGGCGCTTCAGCTGTTATTAAATGGCCTTCAAAGACTTAGTATTCATGGATCCTGTTGATGTGTCATATCATGATTGGTTTTTGTATTCTCCAATTAATTGCCATTATATGAGTATAGATTAATTCACTCCTTACAAAATCATTCTTACAGACTTTTGCAGCTCTGTATTTGTATGTTTTTATTCATGGAAGATATTTCTAATACACAGCTGCAAGTGACTGATACCTGTGAGTACAGTTTTGTAAAGATCGAATCTGAATAGATGGCGGTGATGGGTGTAATGGAAAGGTTCAATCTAATTCACAAGCATGTGTTTGGGGAGGAATAGATTGGATATGGTCCTTACCTTGCACTTCTTACATCAAGTAATTGGCATTGCTTTTAGACTGGAACCCATATTCTCATAGTCGTCTGTACGAGATTTCACTATGACACCAAGTAATATCACAGGTCAAAAGGCTGCAAAAGGCTGTCCACTGTTTTGGGTTTGGGCCTTCGGGGCTGAGTCCATTCAAATTTTGACAAAAGCTACTCTATACTGCTCAAGTTGCACCCTAACATTGGAGTAAGAATAAAAGCTTTTTCATGGAAAAGAAGCATTCCTGTGTTTCAAGGTTGGAGCAGACATGAAGGTTAGGTTGGACTCCCAACTTTGATGGAACTCTGTTTTTACTGGGATCACCCTTTCATTAAAGAGTGATTTTAGTGTGCACACTGATTAGTACTGAATAAGTTTACTAACACCTGTCCCACAAACATCTCCCAACCCACTTGTGCAATGAATTAATTACACATGTGGGTTAGGTGTTAACACACTTAGTGAGTGCTTACTTGCTGGTGCACATAGGATGTGCCTACCAAATCTGGTCTCCAACATTGGGTAGTTGCCATTTTGAATATGAGCAATACTGGTATGTGCTTATGCAACTCTTTGTGATGGATGCATGCCTTTTAATGGGTCCAATTTTATATGAAAAAAAAAGCAATTACCATGGTATTAAGAGAGCTCATTTGATAAGGAATGAAGTGACTAAACTAAAATGACATCATCATCATCCAAGCCTTATCCCAACTAGATGGGATTGGCTACATAAATCTTGTATCACCGTTAATCTGTCCCGTTTAATGCCATATCTTATCTAAAAAAATATAAAGTAGTTATCATGGTCTTAAAGAGCACTTTGATAAGGGATGAAGTGGCTAAACTAAAATTACTTATTGCTTTGTCTTTAAATCACCATCATTTAAGCCTTATTCCAATCATATGGGTCAGCTACTTGACCTTGTTTCACCATTCTGTTTTGTATAATGTCATATCTTATCTGGAAAAAAATAAAGAGCAATTACCATGGTTCTAAGAGAGCTCATTTGATAAGGGATGAAGTGGCTAAATTAAAATGAATTATTGCTTTGTCTTTTAGTCATCATCACCACCATCACTACCATCATCATCATCATCACCCAAGCTTTGTCTCAACTATATAGGGTCGGCTACATAAATTTTGTTTCACCATTTTATTCTATTTAATGCCATGTCTATTATTAAATTATTGGTGCTTAAGCGTATGTTTTGTTCTGTGGACGTTTTGTAATAGGCATTTACCAAAATGCCGCCATGTCATCACCAAATTAACATTTTTCTCATCATATTCATTCATACGCATTGATATTTACAAAAGTGGGTTTTGATTTATGTGCACACCAACCATTGGGAGAAGCTTCATTTTAACGCTTCCCCCAACGGTTGAGCATTTATTCACTGTTCTGCTGACATAGTGCCTAATGGCGCCTAATTGTCAATAAATGGTTTATCAAGTACTTTTCTCGGTTTTGAAGACAAATCAAGTACAACCGCTTATTTAATAAATGCAAGTGTTGGGGTCATGGCTAATCTGGCCTAGAGAGATACGTGGCCGCCCAGTCATTGCCCGACCACATCATCTCAGCTCGGCCATGTCAGCATAGACCGCATGAGCTATGTTACTACCGTGGTCCCCCACTTTATCCCTCCAGCCATGTCAACTGCATGCCACGCGGATAAACCCGACTACGGATAAGGGTGGGAAGACAACTCCGTCGAGGAGTAGGACTCTACCCCGGTAACCTTGGCGGAGAGCTCTATCCTGATTATCCTGAAACCCTAATCTGACCAAGAGACAAACCCCCGGCTATAAAAAAGGTACTCCATGCTCGAGGTAAGGGATCCCAACTTCTAGCACCCATACTGTTACTTTGCTCGAACCAGCACCCTCATTGTTCGGCCTGGCCAATCACTGCCCTCCCATTGACTTAAGCATCGGAATGTCTACCTAGGGACAACTCCTCGGGCCTTTGACTACTTCTCTTGATCGCAGGTTACATAGCGCGGCACCGCCCAGTCAGCAAGGATTATCTGGTTGCTCTCCTCAGTTCGTGCACTACCTCGGATTGAGCAGCATCAGATTGGCACCGTCTGTGCGAATGCACAAAAAGCCTTTCCGAAAAATCCTTTGCCGTGCAGCCTCAAAACCGATCAAAGATGCCTAAAAACCAGTCCGAACAATTAGTAGGCCGTTCCCCATCTCGGGAGGACCGACATCACAACTCCTCGCATTAGGAATCCCCACAGCCCTGGGCCACAATGGACCCAATGCAGTTCCGAGCTATGCAAGAGAAGGTCGACAAGATTTTCGAGTTCATGCAGGCGTTGGGGTCTGCCGCGCCGCCCAACAAGGCCGTCCCCCCTCATGCCCCGATGTGCATGAAGGATGATCCTCGAACCGAGGACCCATAAGAGCATGACACCCGTCGTGGACCAGCCCGTGCAGGCTGCCGCGCATATCGCAAAGGAGCCGCCCTTCGTCCAGGACATTGTGGATGAGTTACCCCCTATTGAATGGCAAGCCCCTAGTTCGACAAGTACGACGGAAACTTTGACCCTTTCGACCATGTCGCGGCACTCAAAGCTCAGATGATGTTGCACGGCGCGTTGGAAGGACTGATGTGCAAAGCCCTTGTAGCCACCCTACAAGGCCCAACTTTGGCGTGGTACTCCTCCCTGCCACCACGCTCCATAACGTCATGGGACCACCTGGAAACCTAGTTTCTAACACAGTTCACCGCTAGCCAGAAGCACTAGAAAACTTTGACCAGTCTCATGCAAATCCGACAGAAGAATAAGGAGTCCCTCAGAGATTACTTGGCGAGGTTCAACAGGGAAGCACTCCAGGTCAGAGACTTGAACCAATTAGTCGCAATTACGGCCATACAGCATGGGCTCCGCCCTTCACCATTCAACTTCTCCATCTCCAAAAGTCCTCCTCAGATGCTAGCCGCACTAATGAGCCACACGCAGAAGTATATCAATGCCGAAAAGGCTCAGGCGTAGCTCAGAGACGAAGATGAGAAGATCGATAAGAAGAGGAGAGATACCAACGAGTGGAAGTCCGAGAGGTCAGACAGAGATCACAAGAGACAAGATCGCCGACCAGACCATAGAACTCGGACGCCTCCACCGACCTACCAAAATTTCACGCCGCTCAATATTCCGCAGACTGAAATTTTGATGCAAATTCGTGACCGCAACTACGTCAGGTGGTCCAATAAGATGAAGATGCAAAGTAACAAGAGAAACACAGACAAATATTGCGAGTTCCATAAGGACCACAGCCATGACACCAGAACTGCTTCGACTTGCGTAACCATATCGAAGATTTGATAAGGCGTGGTTACCTCAGCGGCTTCATCAACAGAAATGAGAAGGCAGCCCAAGAAAAGCGGAGAACGGATGAAGATCAACAGCCGCCGCCCCCAAGGGCCCCTAGTCGGCATCATCCACGTCATATCAGGAGGAACCGCCGCCAGAGGGGAGAGCAGCTCGGGGTCGTAAGAGATATGCTCGGCTGTGCGAGATCGACAAACGGGGTTACAGGAAGAAACGTAACACATCTATCACTTTCACTGACGACGACCTCCGAGGGGTCCAGACACCGCACGACAACGCCTTGGTCATCACAACCGAAGTGGCTAACTTCGAGTTAAGACGGATCCTAGTTGACATAGGGAAAGTTGTCGACATATTGTTCGAAGATGCATTCGAAAAGCTAGGCATCAATAGAGAACGGCTCACACCGGTTGACACGCCCTTGATGGTATTCTTGGGAGAGTCCCTCCTACCCACAGGGTGGATAACTCTTCCCCTCTTGATTGGGGACGATGACATCACTACGACGATGATGGTTGACTTAATCGTAGTGCGTTACCCCTCCTCTTACAGCGTGATCCTTGGAAGGCCGACCCTCAATGCCCTGTAGGCCATAGTCTCGACATACCACCTCACCATGAAATTTCCAACCAAGTATGGCATAGGGGTGGCACGCGAAGACCAGAGAACAGCGCATCACTACTATCAACTCTCCTGCCACGGACTACGTCCAACCTCTGAGACGATGATGGTGTTGGTCTATGTCTTACGCGACGAGGTAAAGGCGCAGCGGGGCCAACCTGTGGAAGACCTCGTCCAGGTCCCCCTCTCTGAAGAAGATCCCAAAAAAACAGTCCAAGTCGACTCCCTACTAGATGGCCACCTCTAAGAAGAACTCGTGCAACTACTAAGGAACAATGCCGACGTATTCGCTTGGTTGGTGGCGGACATGCTCGGGGTCGACCCAGAAGTTATCACACATTGGCTAAATGTCGACCCCCGCTATCGACCTGTGAAGTAGAAAAGAGGAACTTCGCCACAGAGCGGTGGCAAGTGATCATCGATGAAGTACAGAAATTGCTCGATGCCGACTTTATTTGGGAAGTCAAGTACCTCGATTGATTGGCCAACGTAGTAATGGTGAAGAAAGCCAACAGAAAGTGGAGAATTTGCATTGACTTCACAGACCTAAATAAGGCCTGCCCAAAAAGACAGCTTCCCCCTACCAAGGATCGACAAACTCTTCGACACAACGGCGGGGCATGAGCTACTGAGCTTCATAGATGCCTTTTTGGGTTACAACCAAATCCGGATGCACCTAGATGATCCGGAGGGGACAACTTTTATCACCGACCGCGGCCTGTACTGCTACAAGGTAATGCCCTTCAGCCTCAAGAACGCTAGCGCTACTTATCAGTGGCTAGTGAATGAGGTATTCAAAGAACAGCTCGGCTGGAATGTAGAGGCATATATTGACGATATGCTCGTGAAGAGCAAGAAGGCCGAGCTTCACTTGGCCGACCATCACGAAGTCTTTGACACCCTCAGAAAATACAAGATGAAGCTAAACCCAACCAAGTGCGCTTTTGGGGGAGGCTCCGACAAGTTCCTGGGGTTCACAATAACACAGAGAGGGATCGAAGAGAATCCGAAGAAGATAAAGGGTATCCTTGATAGGCCATCTCCCCGAACCCATAAAGAGGTGCAGTGACTCACCGGGAGAATAGCCGCCCTTAGCAGATTTATGTCCAAATCCACGGATTGCTGTCTTCCTTTCTTCAAAGCCCTAAGCGGCCAAAAGATTTTTGCTGGACCGAAAAATGTGAACAGTCTTTCCAGGAGTTGAAGTAGTACCTAAGCTTTTCACCCCTCCTAACCAAGCCGAACCCGGGGGACTTTCTATTGGTTTCCCTGTCGGCTGGAGACGAGGTTGTCAGCTCGGTAATGATTAAAGAAGAAGACCGGGTACAGAGGTTGATCTACTACACCAACAAAGTCCTCAGTGTTGTAGAGACCTGGTACTCCAACCTAGAGAAGTTAGCCTTAGCTCTCGTTACAGCCGCCAGAAAGCTTAGACCCTATTTCCAGGCCCACAACATCTAAGTACTTATAGACCAGCCCCTTAAGCAAACACTACAGAGGTTGGAAGTATTTGGCCGCCTAGTCAAGTGGAGCGTGGAACTAAGTGAGTTCAACATCGAGTACGCTCCCCGACCAGCGATCAAAGCCCAGTCCCTGGCAGATTTTATCATAGAATGTACATTCACCACCGAGGAACCGGCCCCACCACCCCTAGTATGGACTGTACACGTAGATGGCTCATCAAACTAACAAAGCAGTGGCGTCGACCTCATCCTCCTCGGCCCAGATGACGCAGTGTTGGAACACACCCTCAGGTTCGACTGCAAGGCATCCAACAACGAGGCCGAGTTTGAAGCACTGATTGCCGGACTCTGCCTTGCCTTGGACCTCGGGGCCCGAAGAACCGAGGCCTTTAGTGACTCGTAGCTAGTGGTCAAGCAAATCCACGACCAGTTTGAGGCTTGGACCCCCTCCATGGTGAGTTATCTACAAAAGGTGCAGGAGCTTATTCAGCAGCTCGAGTATTTCACTATTCAGCAGATCCCTCGAGCCGAGAACACCCGAGCTGACGCCCTTTCGAAGTTAGCCAGCTTGCCGCAGACTGACGACTCAACTATCCGACTGGATACACTAGCCCAGCCGAGCATCGCACTAACGACCCTTCTCGTCCTTCCAATACAGCACGACCCATCTTGGATGGACCCTATAACCGAGTATCCTCGAGAAGGCATTCTCCTAGAAGACCGAGCAAAAGCGAAGAAGCTCCAATGCAGAGCGGCCCGGTATTGCCTTATACAGGGCCAACTTTACCGCCGCTCCCACACTCTCCCATACTTGAAGTGTCTCCCCCCATCCGAAGCAGACTACGTCCTCAGAGAGATACATGTGGGCATTTGCGGAGATCACCCCGGTGGATGCACATTGGCCCCTAAGGTGCTCCGACAGGGCTACTTCTTGCTGACGATGAAGCAGGACGCCGCCCAATTAGTTCAGAAGTGTGACAACTGCCAGCGGCACTCCAATCTCCATCACCAGCCTACGGCCCCCCTGAAGCCGATCACCAGCCCGTGGCCATTCACCCAAAAGGGAATGAACATCCTCAACTCCTTCCCCGTCGTGGTTGCGTAGATGACATTCCTTCTCGTAGCAGTGGACTACTTCACGAAGTGGGTGGAAGCCGAAGCCTTGGCACGCATCACCGCCCATAATGCCCAAAACTTCTTCTGGCAGGGTATTGTCTCCCACTTCGGCATCCCTCGCATGCTCATCACGGACAATGGGACACAGTTCACCGACAAGAAGTTCGAGGCCCTTTGTGTCGACCTAAGGATCGATCATAGGACTACCGCAGTGCACCGACCCTAGAGTTGACCGAGGTAACCAACCGAACCCTACTACACGGCCTGAAAATGTGCCTAGATCAAGCCAAGGGAAGGTGGGTTGAGAAGCTTCTGAGCATTCTCTAGGCATATAGGACGGCCCCGTAGACCGCCACCAAAGAGACCCCTTTTAGCTTGACCTACGGGGCCGAGGCCATAGTCCCAGTGGAGATAGGTTCCCCAACACTCCGGACCGAGCTAATCAATGAGGGGCAGAATGATGAAGATCTACGTGCGAAGTTGGACCTAGTAGAGGAAGCCCGGGACCGAGCACATTTAAGAATGGCCGCACAACAGCAAAGGATGGCAAAGCACTACGACTCCAAAGTTAGAAGATGCGAATTCAAGACAGACGACTTCGTCCTACACGGAGTCATACTCCCCGCACATGGAGAAGACAAGCTCGGACCCAACTGGGAAGGGTCGTACAGAGTCACCTTGGTCCTCGAACTGAGCACTCATAGACTCGAAGACCTAGAATGCCGACCAATACTGAGGAGCTGGAACTCGGGCAATCTCAGGATGTATTACTAGTAAATCTACAAACAATAAAAATCTCTTTTCTCAAGCTACATCTCCGACCTGCAGGCACATACACGCCCACCGCACACACAACACATGCATAGGCTAAGCCGCACTACCGACCAAGTTGACTCCGTCGACCCCAGAACGGTCAAGCTTATAACACCCAAATCGACAACACATCGCCGACTAAGCTACACGACTCAGCTAACCATGACTAAGCCTAAACGAGGAGAAAGAATGCCCCTGCCCACCAAGGCCTGAGGGCGGTCATGGAACTCCATACAAACTACCGATTAACGACTGAGCTAGTTGGGAAATGGGTAGCCATAAAAGGGCCTCAAAGGTTCCCGAGACCAGAAACTGAGCATCCCATGGCTGAGAGCTCGGGAACCAAAAGATCTCGGATGACTACACCTCGGTCAGCATAAGACTGGGGAAGCTGAGTCATAGCCTGGCTCGGTCGGTGCAATAGCTTGGCTGGCCATGCCTCGGCCAGCGAAAGATAATTGTACAAGTAACAAGACGCCAAGGCATAGCTCAGCTCGGCACGCACAATAGCCTGGCCAGGCATGCTTCGGCTGGAAAAGGAAAAACACACAAGTAAAAATAGCAATAACAACAAGATGCATGTATATAGTCAACACGAAGAAGAGTTGATATTCAACTTAAGAAAGTCCATAACATCGTTTAAGGCTCGACATACCGTGCCAATACAAAAAAAGAAAAGCACAACAAAGGCAGAAAAAGAGTAACTTGGAAGAAACAGCCACTCAATCCTCACCGACAAAGTCAACAACCCTATCAACAGCTTCAGCCTTGTCCCCAACCTCTTCATTGGCTCCCTCAGCGGAATCTTGTGGAGTATTCGGATCACAGGCTCCCAGCCCTATGACTTCTTGGCCATTTCCGAGTGACGACGAAGGATCCTTCAACGGAAGACGTTGAACCTAGCTACGAAGGAAGCCTCGACATACTCATCCATGTGTAGTTGCATCTCCTCCGATGCCTTGTACTGGTTGACTGCCTCCTCGGTAGCCTCCCGCTTCGCCTTTAGCTTAGAGATCTCCTGCATCAGCTCGCAAACAATGCTGGCCTGCTCAGCCAGTTGTGCCTTATGCTCAGTCACCTCTCTCTCTAGTGCAGCCGACCACTCCCCGACAACCTTAAGCTTGGCCAGCTGGGCCTTCTGCCGCAAATATTCGGAATGTTCTCGCTCGTACATTGATCGAACGTCCCAGAGGCGATCGACTAACGCAACCGCCGCGCAAGCATTCTACAGAAGAGAATGATGAGTATATGCCCAAAAATAAAAAAAAAAGAAAGAAAGAGAGCATAACACAAGGGATAAGAAAGGAACTCACCTGGGCAGCAGACTGCAGAAACGTGCAATCTAAGGCTCGGGAACCCTAGGCAACCTTGACAAACGCCTGAGCCATTGATATGGTCATAATCCCTTCCAGCAATTGCTCGGGAACCCCAGGAGTCTTCAAGTCATCGTTAACGCAAATCGACCACTGCGGCATGTGCAAGCCCGAGCTGCTGCCGCCTACTTCCGCCTCTGACGCACCCGTAGGACGACGAGCACCTTCAGGGTCAACCACCACGATGTCATCCTCCTCGGCCTCCCGCTGCCGCCTACTTCCGCCTCTGTGCCAGCGGGCCACTCTATCCGCAGATTGTGACTATTCCGCTGCCTCGGGCCGAGCCTCCGGCCGCACACCAGCCCTCCCCGGCCTTTGTCGAAGCGACCTCATCTGACGAACAATCTCTTCTTCGCTGGCCATCCTTATACCTGCAACACGAAAAGCCCGAGATAAGTGGAAAGCAGACAAAGGGAGAAACAACTTAGCTAACACAGTAAAGGAAACACACCGGCCACCCTCTCCATCAACCCGACGAGCATCAACATCTCTAAGCATGTATAGGCGATCACATCTATTTCGTGGGTCATGCTCAGGGCCAACCTCTCCTTCCAAGTGAGCGTCGTCCACTGGGGTTGCGACACATTTATCCTCGGCTCCCGTATCTCGGCCCAAAAAGGGAGACCCCCAGAAATGCGCACAAAGAAGAATGGCTCCTTCTAGTGCTTCACAAAAAAAGGAGCCCCGATCAACGACCGGATATTCTGCCTATTGGAGAAATAGTAGTACCCCTACTGGTGGTGCTTCAGATGGAGCATAAAGCTCACAATCCCCAGGGTTAACTCGATATCATGGACCACGTAGTAGGATATGAGGCCGAGCAAGAACCTGAAGGAGTTCGGCATTAGCTGCACCAATAGCACCCTGTACCAGCACAGTACCTCGGCGACCCCCTCGCTCAACGGGAACTTCAGCCCAACCTCCAAGCTATGCTCATAAACGCATAGGTTGTCGGGCTGAGCATTAGTGGCCATCTCGTTGGGTAGTGGACACCTCATTTGGTATTCTGCAGGGATGATGTACGTTGCTCGGATCCGAACCATATCCCTGGGCATCAAGACGCAGGGCGTGGTGCCAAACCGGCGACCTGCCCGTAGAGGAAGCTCCGCCTCCGTCCCAGAGGGACCAACCTTAACATCCTCGACTTTGACATCCACAAAATCTCCCAGCTTAGGCTCATAGTTCGAGCCATGAGAAGATCTGGAACCGGAACTACTGGAGGACCCAGAAGAGAAAGAGGGTTGACAAGATGAAAGAGACATACCGGGCAATCTATGGAGCTGAGGAACAAAAACCACCGAGCAACTTGCCGAGCTATCTGCCGAGCAACTTGCCAAGCAACCCACTGAGCAATCTCCCGAGCAATCTGCCGAGTAATTACCGCCGAACAATACCAACCACCTTTTCACAAATGACACAGAGGAGAGGGTCCCCCCTTTTCTTTTATAGCCACCATGAGCATGGACCGAGGAGAGATCAACGGTACAGATGAAGCACCTCTAACAATGCCTCGGAAGACCGATTGACGCGACCAATAATGCATGCGCAAAGCATCGAAAACCGAAGTGGCGCCCCTGACACGCAGCGGTTACGACCATTAATTGTGCCGGTTCGACCCTCAGTGCTTGTCCAACCACCGGCATGGATCCTCAGCTGGGCTGCTCAAGGACGTCGGCCCAACCGGAATGCCCAGTACCAACCTCAACCGAACCCCGATGCCAGACAAGGCTACACGGCCGAGCATTCCCCCTCCTCGACAGCAAAACTGGGGGAGTGGTTCAGGAACCGAAACTTTGGTTCTTATTTAAGTTTTGCAGCCAACGATCGGAGGACTCCTCGGCAACGACCAACACGACGCAAACAAGGCAATAGCTTGAAAGTCCCTCAGCAACGACCAACGCTGAGTGGAAAATACGCATTCCTAGAAGTTCCTCAGCCAAGCAACGAACCAAGAGAACCTCATCCCTCGACTTCAGAACTAGGGGATTGGTGTTGGGGCCATGGCTGAACTATCCCAGAGAGACACGTGGCCACCTAGTCGTCGCCCAACCACGTCGGCATAGTTTGGCCACATCAGCTCAGCTCGGTCATGTCGGCATAGCCCGACTGAGCTATGTTACTACCATGGTCCCCCGCTTTATCCCTCGAGCCACGTCAGCTACACACCACGTAGATAAACCTGACTATGGATAAGGGTGGGAAGACAACTCCGCCGTGGAATAGGACTCTACCCCAGTAACCTCGATGGAGAGCTCTATCCCGATTATCCCGAAACCCTAATCCGACCAGGAGACGGACCCCCGACTATTAAAAGGTACTCCATGCTCGAGGTAAGGGATCCCAACTTGTAGCACCCATACTGTTACTTTGCTCGGACATCACCGTCCTTCCATTGACTTGAGTGTTGGAGTGTCTACCTGGGGACAACTCCTCGGGCCTCTGATTACTTCTCTTGATCGCAGGTTACATAGCGTGACACCGCCCTTGTAAGTTTGGCACCACCCAGTCAGAAAGGATTATCTGATCACTCTCCTCAGTTTGTGCACTACCTCGGATTGAGCAGCATCAGATTGGCACCCAATCAACAAGGATTATCTGGCCGCTCTCCTCAATTCTCAATATTTTTACTCATACTAGTGTGAGGGCACGTGCTATGCACATGTGCAAGTAAAGACAAAGATATAAGTGAAGAATATGTTACCAAATTTAACTTTTATGAGTTCGCTAGAGCCAAGGCAAGTGTGTGTTTGTGTTCTCAAAGAATATAGTAATGCCTTTAGCTCTAAGCAAGTTAGGCTAATAGGTATAGTTGAGGTTAACCCTAATCTAACCCCAAGTAGTTGAACTCCCAACCCAACCCTAACCCAAGTAGTTGAAAAGTTCAGGTTGGTTTCGACTTTGGTTGGGTTTGCACTGATCTGGTTTTTTAGCTTTTCTCAGGCTTAAGACTAACATATTAAGATTTATTGAATTTAGCATTATTATATGTATAATGACAAGGTTATGGTGCTTTATTTTATTATTGAAAAATTTTTGCGTTCAAATTTATAATTTAGATGCATGTGCAAGCATGTATATACACTAGGGCGGCAACTCAAGTTGGATTAGCCCAAAGTCACAGATTGACCTCTCAGGCAACCTAACCCAAGCCAAACCTAACTCTACTATATCACAGTCCCGCTACATACTATCATATAATCTATTTGTATTAATTTATAGTCACGTATATGGCTATATGGGTATGGATTTATAGGCATTGATTTTTTTTTTTCATTTATTTACAAGTTATTGTCTATTTTGTTTGTTTTGTTAATGTGTGATGTACCAAATTACGGGTTGATCTTGTTAGTTGTCTACTTGTCATTGATGATTTCCATTCATAGTTTTGTGCTTTATTATTGCTAATTTCATAATTTTATATTTTTAGGAGGAAATCTATCATAATTCATAATAGACTCCAATCATCTAAAAAGCATTCGTTTTTTCACTTTTGTACTAGGAGAACAGGCAATTAGTAATAGCATATAGCCAATAATTGGTCATGAAAGTTGAATTTAGCTTACCGAAAAAGAGCTGAATTAAGGCCTAATTTGAGAGATTTTATGAATTTTTACGAGGATGGGAGAAAGGTCAAGCTGGGCCCACCGTGAGCACAGTCAAACCCAACTTCAGATTAGGTTAGAATTGAAGGATTAGGATTTTAGGATGGTTCAAGGTTAGGGTTGACTTGGTCAGATTGGATTAGGATTAGGGTTGGTTCACAACATTAGGTTGGGCCCTGTAAACGATATTCAAAAATCTGAATTCAAATATGAGATTGGTTTCTCTCTCTCTCTTTCATTCACTCATTTTGAGCTCTACTAAACCCTCCCTTACCCTTCACTACTGCCCAACCCAAGCAACCACCACCAACAGCGGTTCAACACTAGTTACTAGCCACCGCCGTCGCACTGCTCTCTCTCAATCAGTCGTTCACCTGTTCTGAGCTCTTCTAAACCCCGAACCCTTCATTGTCACCCAACCCATGAAAGCAACCACTAGCGGTCTAGCACCAGTCATCAGCCACCGCAGTTGCACACTCACACCGGTGCACCGCACGCCTGTTGCCGTAAATATCACTATCGGCCGACCTTGGCCTATTGCCGCCAACTCGATTAATAGTCTCCATCTCCCCTACATATTTTCTCTTGGCTTTGAGGTAAGGACTCTATGTTTCTATATATCTTCTAAACCCCTAACCCTTCGCTGTCGCCCAACCCAAGCAAAGCAACCACTAGCGATCTAGCATCAGTCATCGGCTACCGCCGTCACACACTCACACCAGTGCACCGCACGCCTATTGTCATAAATATCACTATTGTCTCTATATATCATAGTTATTTAAGAACCCTAATGAACTCTTTTTTCTTTTTACATGTTTAGATTTTGATTTTTGTTACTTTCAAAGTTTATCATCTTTGATTTCTGAATCCTAAAGCATGTTCAATTTCTTAAAAGCAATTATTCCTGAAGAGATGCTAGATTATAGTGAGTTCAATTTCTTGAAAACAACTCTAGAACAAGCAATGGAGTTTGCCTGTTGTTTTTTCTATTAGATAGGGATAATAGCAAAAACAGTTAATCGAATTCATATTCGAAAATTTAAATTACTCAATTGAATTCGAATCGAACTGAATCAAATATTCAACTTAATAATCGAAATTGAATTCAAACCTGAGTTTTAGATATTCGTTGGACATCAAATCAAATTAGAATATCATGAATCAGAATCAGTTTTGAATTCCAATCTAGCTTGATTTTATTCGAATTTGATTTGCTTACATGCCTAGTCAGGGATAAGGCAGCCCGACTTTCAGCCCTAGAATATACACTTATATACGTATATATGTAATATTTGTACATGCAAATATGAATACATGTAGGATAAGGCAAAGTCTCAATCTTAACCCAACCCATAGTTAATTAGAACTATATTTTTAAACTCCAACCCTAATCTAAACTTCAACCCAACCCAATCCAATTTGGGCTAACCCATCCAAAAGATAGAGAGGTTTATGGTACGTTTGGTTGCCGAGAAAGGATGAGATGGGAAGAAAAAATATTTTTTTCTTAGATTTACTTCCCATGTTTGTTTCCCGAGAAACGATATGCTAAATAACCAATTTCCTGCATTTGTTTACTAAGAAAATCAGTCTTGCAATGTGATGTTTTTAATTGGTTGACATTGTTTACAGCAACACATGCAATAACAAGGTATGTTTGTTGACATGGACGTATGTTTTGCCATGTGGCATACATATAATATGATACATATTTCATCTATTGCCATGTGGCAATCAAAATTGACAAAATGATAGTTTTATGGCAAAAGGGTGAAACAATCTTCCATTCATTTCATACAATATAATATAATCATGGCTAGTAGGCTGACCATGAGGCAACTAATAATCAACCTTTCCGGCTGAATTTGTTCTCTCGAGACTCGAAGATTCCTTGTTTGCATCATTTTTTTTTTGCATGAAAGAACATTCCTCTTCGAGTTTAGGCTGATGTGTGCTATACGGTGTGGAATTCCTACTATAGTACATGCGAAATTGATGTATGGCTTCTTCATATGTGTTGTATGAGCATAAATTGCCCCACTAAATTGATGCACTTGGGCGCTCCATTCTGCCCATGTGAATCAAATGAAACCCATATAATGCATGTGAATCAAATGAAACCCATATAATGGGGTAAAAACCTGCTAATCAATGGGATGAATATATACTCAAAACAAACAACTATTCATATATATCCTTAAAACTCCTTTAACACATTCACATTAGAATGGAATAAGAAAACTTGTCCATCATCATCTATGCAAGTTGACATTTCATTAGAATCTTTGTCCATTCGAGAATTCATTCAATGAGATAGGCATCCCATCCAAAACAAACATTCAACCGATCAAACCAAACATACACTTAAACCTGTTCCTGTTAATCATGGCCATATACTAATCCAGTGTCCAAAACAAACCTTGACTGGATATGATCCTATTCATCAAACCTGTTTATCTAATCCAGTTTCCAAAATATATATTCATGGCCATATATAATTCATCAAACATACTAAATAAAGTGTATTCAAAGCAAAAAACTAGTATGAAACTGTGAAGTCCTACCAACTGCTAATTGTCCAAAGAAGTGTTAAATATCAGTATGGGTTCAGTCAACAAGGCCCAATCACCTGTTTATGCTCAATTTTTTCTCATTTTATATCTATCCATAAAAAAAAATCCCTTTTTGTGCCATACAAGTTCTTTGCAGCTAGTTATCGAATTAAAAAAGTCTCCATGAAAGTCAGTTTGATTAAATATATCACCTTTCATTTTAGTCCAATTCACCTGTTCATCTGACTTGTTAGTGGCCACCCATACATTATGAACTTCGATTAAATAACTAACTAATCAAGTGCCAAAGATTCCTATTTCCCCCCTAAGTGGGCCCGGATGATCAAACGGTGGATCCGGGCTTATGTTACGTTCCCACTCGTGCTCTTCGAAGGAAATGCTTTTCTAAAATTGAGTTCCATCAGAAGAACGATTTTACACTTTTCATACAATTTGTATATTCTATTCATCTGACATATCTAAGCGTCTGTTTGGTTTTCAGTCGGAATCAAAATAGCTTATTCCCATAGTTTGTTTGGTTCAAACAGGAAAGGTAATAGAAATTGAAATCAGAAGGAATAAGGGTCCATTTGGTTTGCAGTCAGAATTGGAACTGAAATGGCTTATTCCTATAGTTTGTTTGGTTCAAACAGGAAAGGGAATAGAAATTGAAATCAGCAGGAATAAGGGTCTGTTTTGTTTGCAGGAATAGAGGTCTGGAATCGGAATCGGAATAGAATGGGCTATTTCGATTCCAACTGTTTGGTTGGGCGGAATCAAAATCCCATTCCCATTCTTGCTGGAATTGCATTCCCCCATTTAAGGGAATGACCCATTTCCCTGCCCCTTCCTTGGGAATGAAATCCCATTCCTGCAGATTTTAATTCCCATTCCCATTCCTATCTGAACCAAACAGACTATGGGAATTGACTATTCTGATTCCGATTTTGAAGGATTTTAATTCCGATTCCATCTACGAACCAAACGGACCCTAAGTTTTCATTTCCAAGGGAGGGGTAGGGAATGACCATTACCTCAAATGGGGAATGTCATTCTAGCAAGAATAGGAATGGGATTCCAATTCTGCCCAACCAAACAGTTGGAATCGGAATAGTCCATTCCGATTCCGATTCCAGACCCCTATTCCTGCAAATCAAACGAGACCTAATCCGAATAGCCCATTTCAAATTCAACTGTTTGGTTAGATGGAATCAGACTTTATTTATCATTTTTAGTAAAATGGTACTTTTCCATTCGAGAGAATGGTCATTCCCTCTTATTCCTCCTTTGAAGAATGAAAGTAGACCATTCCAGACATCAGATTCCTATCTGAACCAAACAGGTGGAAGAATAGACTATTCCAATTCTGATTGTAAACCAAACAGACCCTAAGTTCACAACTGACTATCTAGCTGCTGGAAGAAGTGAAATAAGACAAGCTTAAGGCATGGCATCCCAAGAGATGCAATTGTGTGGGAGAAAGGGAGGGCGATGTGTTGAGCATGGATTAGCTGAACTTGTTAATAGTTGTATTAGAGGTTGTGTAACCAATGGTAACACCTAGGGGGTGTCAATTGTATTAGACTTGGTTCAATTTGATCCAGTCCAATATGAGTTTATTACAAATGGACCAAGTCCAATCCAATCTGGTGAATATTTGGACCATTTTGGACCGGTCTATTTTAATGTCTGAATTGTCCTAACTGTTCAGATTAGTTTAAATTTCGATTGATTCCAACCTGAACTTGGTCTATTAACACTTATATTCATAATAGACTAGATATTGGTTCAAATTCAATCCAACCCAATGCAATATAAATCTATTACTGATGAACAGGTTCCAATCCAATCCAATAAATACTTTGGACGATTAAGTTTGGACTGGTCCAATTCAATATGTTTTATTGGTCCATCTAATTTGATTTTGATTTGGATGGGTCCAGCCTAAGAACGGTCTATTGACACTATGGTTTTTAAAACTGAACTGGTGACTAAACCGGTCAGGGGTCCGGTTACCGGGTCGAACGGTCCGACTATTCAAACCGAATGCATGGCCCGTTCTGACAAAAATATAAAAAACGGTCAAAACTGTTCGAACGGTTAACCGCCTGATTCAGCGGTTTGCTGACCAAAATCAACGGTTTTAGGGGGAAATCCAGTTTTTGGGAAAAACGGAATCGATCACCTAAGCGGTTCTCGGTTTCTCCGATCCGACTGTCCAATCCAATCCGATTTTGAAAACCATGATTGACACCCCTACACCCCATGTTCTGCCATGCTTTTTGGCTGATGTAGGGCTTTATTATTGGTAACACAGCCATCAAGTTCAGCTAATTGGAACTCTCCGGTGTTCTGCTACCTTTTGTATGAATTGATTTCGGATTGCAAATTTGCAATCAGATATTGAATCATGTTGCTGCTTGGAATGGACGGAGGGCAACAATGTAAGTTCACTTCCATTAATTTAGGGCTTGTTGATGTGGACGAGGGTTGATAGGGCCGAGGGCCTGCAAGTCTAACCTGTGGAGGAAGAAGCACGTCAGAGGCTCCGGGTGTTCTCATAGGGGCAGAGACTTCGACGGTCAAGTTAGTAATAGAGGCAGAAAGGACGGACGAGACCTGAGTATAGTAGCACAAATGTGGTCACCAAAAAATTAGAGAGCTTAGATCAATAAATGCCAAGATGTCTTATCTCATTGTGTCACCACTTATTTATGGTTAAACTTGCTTCGAGTTATTTACGAGTAGACGGCCAGGATGCGATCCGCTTTATGTCATGCGTCACTATCCTAGGTTTGCTATGTGAGCGCAAGCGTTTCAGCAGTTCCATTAAATTTTACAAAAACAAAAAGGATAAAAAAAAAAAAAATTGGTTTCTTACATCACTCCTGATCCTTCTACAATACAATGCAATTCGAAGTGATTGAAAATCAAAAGAAACCAAACCCATTAACTTTTACAGGAGATAAGACAAACGTTTCAGCAGATCTAGTTTTGAAATTCAAATAGGCAACAGTGAGAGATAGAGCCGTGGACGGTGGAAGTCCTTGCATTAGAGTGTTGCTTATTTCTTTCACGTTGTGATTATGCTATTTGTATCATATTAAATTCCGTGAAGTGTAAGGAATGTTAAGTGAAACTTCTAAGCATATAATAATGTCTTAATCTGTTGCCTTTTCTTTCCTTTTGGATGATGTTGATTTTGGCTTTATGGGTTTATAAATCCATTCTCTTAATGCATTGTACATATACAATATGATCTCAGCTAAGCTAACTCCTAACCTAACAGAACTTTGCTGAGTCAAGGCTTAATTATATCATAACAAGTGAAACATGAGCCTAATAACTGAATTACATCTTTAAGTAAGCTCTTAAGAAAATGATGTAACTGAATTCAAAGCCTTCTTAATCCGAGCTCAGATCTTTTGAAAGCAAAAACTTTGAGAATACTGAATTCGGCCAGGCCGCACATTAAGAATATTTCTCACATATATATGTTATTCATGGTTTCACGAAAAGAAGTTACTGGATGCCCATGCTTATGGAGTACTCATAGGCCAGGTTTGGTGCTTTCAGGGTATTATTCCATTCTCCCAAGTCCCAGCCATATTTCTCAACCACGCAACGTGGTTTGGTGATGTAACATGACATGGCGAGCACTAAAAAGAAAAAAAAAAAAGATGTAACATGACATATGACGTGGTCAATAGCTTTAATTAGTCATAATTGTTTTACTCAATAAATAACCACCCTGCAATCAAAAGTAAATACTAAAAATACACAAGACTCAAATAATCAATACTAATGTATAATGAACCATAATTGGAACAGTCTCTTTGGTATTGTCTGATTATAATTGAGCTTGGATCTACCTTATATGTCCCGATTACATGTACCGATTATAATTGGATTGGGATTGGCTTTACTTGTTCCAAACTGCTTAACACCCGATTGTAATAAGATTTAAAGTATAAATTAATCCATACTTTTAATTATATTTTTTAGTTTCAAGAATTAAGTCAGGAGACTCGGAACTTTTCTAAGCATGGTTTTTGAATTGTCGTTGATCAAGATGGTCAGACTGTTGAGACGGAAAATCATTCAGGAAACAGGTTCTGTTTTACTCCAAATTCGGTCCCTAATCAAAAATCATTGATTTAGTCAATGATCCGTTGACTCGGGTGGTTAAACCATCGACCTGTTCGATTCATTCAACAGTTTTTGACCGTTCTTTTAGTTTAATTATTTTTTAAAATTTATTGTCAGAACAGACCATTCGTTCAAATTTTACAATTGAACCATTGACCCGAAAACCGGTGGCCAAAACGGTTATAGTTCTGGGTCATTTTTTAAATCATTGTCTCTGAGGACATATTAACCTTCAAAATTGGACAGATGTTCTAACTCGTGGTATTTAATGTGTCAGTGGGTTTCAAAAACTCTGATACATATCATACGGTAAATACCGGTTACATGTTGATACTTGGAACCTTGGATATTCTTGACTATAAACCCAAAGGATTTGCTTTGGAACTGGTTCTTGCAACGTCTTAACCAGGTCGAGCACACAGATCTATCCTAAGTTGGACCATACCCAATCCTTTACCAGCATTAAGGGTCCGTTTGGTTTGTAACCAGAATAGGAATCAGAATTAGAATGGCTTATTCCCATAGTTTGTTTGGTTCAAATAGAAATGAGAATGAGAATTAGAATCAACAGGAATATTGGGATTTCATTCCCAACCCAAGGGAGTGATAGGGAATGACCATTCCCTCAAATGAGAGAATACCATTTCGGCAGAAATGAGAATGGGATTTCATTTATATTCAACTAAACAGTTGAATTCAAAATAACCCATTCCGATTCCAATTTCAAACCCTTATTCCTACCAATCAAACCGGGCCTAAATTCACTCGAAAGAAAATAAATAAAGATTAGAGGTTTTCGACAACATACATGATGTTTTTTTTTTCCTTTTAAAAAAATTAAAACAGCTGCTACAAGAGAATTGTTTTTTGACATAATGGTCTGGATGTGAAGCCAAGAATATTAACATTATATATAATGTGATATACAATGAGTTTATGCAACTCTTGTAATGTGTAGAGCGAGCCTTTATTGGAAATCCATCCAACAAGAGACAATTTGGGTTGCATCATTTGGACTATTAATTGTCTATTTCCTTGTCCCACCAACATTCACAACCAACAAAAGCTACTGTTCTGACTCTTCAGCCTGCACCTGGTGTGATCAGCGAGTTTATAGGCTTTGAATTCCGTATTCATGGGCCTCACAATGTGGCTGATATCCATTATCGTGATCGGCCCAATTTCCCCTTATTATGCCGTAGGATCCACTTGTTTGCCGTATAAATTCATTTGTAATAATTAAAAGTCATGGTTTATTTTTACTTTGTTTTATTTTCATTTATAATGTAAAGAAAGTAAAAAATTAAAACAAAAGTAAATCATTATTTGCTCTCAATTCATTTGCATTTTCATACTTTTTCTAAATGAAATCGCATTACAAACAAACCAGGATTCAAGGTGAGGTCCAATTCTGTCAGGAGAGTTCACATCGGCATCCCACATGTACATCTCGGCATACATTGGGAACATCTCCTGCATATGGGACACCTGTGGGGCACGCCCTATGGGGCGCTGATGTGAGTCAGGATGGGTTATGGTTGTGTGGCCCTTTTAAGTGGAGTTGGAGTTTGGGTGGACTCTGTGCTCCACAGCCCATCCCTCTGTCCATTGGGAACATTTTCTGTGCTTGTCATGAAGAGACATTCCCCAATTCATGGAGGGGATGGGTTGTGGGGTGCATGTAGGGCACGCTTGTGGGGAGCCCATCCCGTCTCATAGAGTCGGTGGAGAGAAAGTTTTCCCTTCTAAGGTTAAAATGGGTATATTGGAATTATTTTAGTATTTTTTTGCTTAAGTGGATTGATAAAATACTGTAGATCATGAGTCCGGACCTATTCTTTACATCGACTTTACAGCATGTATCAGTTGCGTATTGGAAATATTTCCCATACTTATACATTATTTTTCATTAAAGATGTTTCTAATACACGGTGAGATGTGGCTGTGACGTCGGTGTAAGGAGCGCTCTTTGAGGTATAGATCCCATATGTTAAATCCTTTCAATGAGGCAATGACCCAGTTATTAGAGGTGGTCACTCAGTGTCCCTCCAAGAATTAGAGGCAAAAGATCAATTTGTGAAATTGTAAGCTCTCCGTGGTAAGCTCAAAGGACCTTGCACCCTGCTCTGTCCCCAACTCAAAACAAAAAGAAAAAAATGTACCATAACCTTTATATCCTTTGTGTTTCGTTTTATTTGCAAAAAAGAAAAAGAAAAAAAAAACCTACTGTGCGTACGAAATTGTTCTCTCAATTTTTATTGAAGGTGCATTCTTGATTAGGGATAAAGTATGATCAAGTCAACTTTAATTGGGCTTTCGGTTATGTTTGGGTGATGCAAACCAATAGTAGATGCAAGCCGCCGATATTATAGCATTGAAACAAACGTGATCTGGTGCTTCTTATAAGAAGACAGATATTAGAGTGTCCGGGTAGCTTGACCTGGGTAGGTATTTTGATACTTAAGTCAACAAATTAGTGATTGTTGTTGCAAGAAAGTAAGAGAATTAAAGAATTGCAAGAGCTAAATCGCAAATATCTTTTGAGGTTGGAGATGAGGCCTTTATATAGGCAAGTTGTCGTGAATCTCACGAAATGCGTCTGGGATCTCCGACCTATCTAGTTCGGAGGTGGATTCCATGTAAACAGGTAACGTTTATCCAATCTCACCCGAAGAGGGTGGGGCAATAACTGGATCTTCCAACGTGGCGTCGTGATCCTAGGGAATTCGGAGGTGATAGCCCGCTTAAGGGGGAGGTCGCTCGGCACGTTAGGTAGATCGCTAACTGGAGCAAACTGGTGGAAGTAGGTCGCCTCTTTCATCGACTTGAGGTATTGCTTGGTTGTTTACAGTTCAGCCTACTAGAGTAGTGCCAAGGTCGTCAATATGGTTATAAAGTGTCCGAAGTGCTTGGTTGTTTACAGTTCAGCCTACTGTTCTACAATGCCACTTGACGTGATATCATTGAAGAACTAAATTACCCCTCATCAATAATCTTATCTAACCCATCTAAATTTCTTAAAAATTTTCCCTCAACTTTATATTTCTCTTATATTTCCTATCAAACCATAGCCTTACCATAAGTGGTTTTCTTTCTTGTGTGATCAATCATGAAACCAATCTGCCATTTGTATATATTTGAATTAGTCAAAATCAAGAACATATAGCAAAAAGAAAACCAAAATTTCACCTAGTTGGAAATTGTATATTTTGTGCGAGGCATTAGCATGGAATGCTTGGTCCCTACATATATGTCTTGTGTGTTGACAGGTTCAGCCTATGCTTGGATCAGTAAACCCTTTAGGACCCTGACTCCTGAGGTATGGTTCATGTGCTTAAAATTTATCATAGGGACAGATCATATTGTGACTCTTGAAATTAGATTGGGTTTGTATTTGAAATAAGGTTCAAATATCGCAATGTATCAGTGAGTGCATAAATTATGAAATGTACCGGTTTTTGAATCCACCGAAATGTTAAATACTAGTAGTTAAGGCTTTTTAATGGGTTTAAATATTAAAATGCATCATTACGTATTTGTTTGTAAAGTATCAAACTGAAGAAATACAAAAAGGAGTATTAAGAACCTCGTTTTTTGACACTTTTTTTTTTGTACAAAGTGGCTATTGACAGTATGAGATTTTACCATTAAATCTTCTTTAAAAGGAATAAAAGGAAAAAAAAAACAGAAAAATGCACTTAAGATTTTGGGGCCATTTGATAACAGCTTAATTTGCTGAATTGAAAGACTTACTGTTTTGTCTTTTAGTGGATAGAATTATTAATGGTAAAATATTCAAAGAGGCATAATAATAATCTGTTGAATTCCAGCTTCAGCCATTGAGGAACCTACAACCTCCTTAAAAGCTTTTTCCCTGAAGGACAAAGCATTAAGCTTTTCAGTACAGCCACTTCAGCTGTTATCAAACTGCCCCTAAGATAATGGGTTCTACAAGGTCAATCAAAGCCACATAAAAGATTATCCTATGGGAGGCCTATTTGCTTCAAGGGCTTTATAAGCATGGGCCGTAGAAGCACTAGAGACCAAATATGACGAATTCAGAAGAACTATTTTGGGTAAGATTAGGCCCATCAATATTTCAGTTTCCCAGGAGATGATCCTGCCTAAACCCAGCAGGACATGGATGCAAGCCCTGGACCTCTGAACCTCAGTGCAACGCAACTGATTGTCAAAGTCTGGCATGACTTCAATTTGGCTGGGCCCAATTTGATCCAATCTCAACTTTTCAATAGGATGGGCTTTAATGTTCGAGCTCTGGGTTGGGCTTGGATCAAGATTTCAGGTAAAAGTGTAAACATGAGTGAAATGGTTTCAAAGCATAGGCCCTAAATTTCCTTCAAACAAGGCCTAGCCTAAATCAACATTATTTATGATTCCGTTTGGGCAAACTTTTGCTTTTGAGATTTGGAGTGAAAGAAACAAAAATTGAATCAAAAGTGCTTTGAGCATTTGATAAGAGCTGTTTTTAAAAATATAACAACCCCAAGCTTGAATACTTTTAAGCCACAGCCCACAAATAACAAATATTAAAATTGAGACTTTGTGATTTTGGGTTTTGAAAGCATAAATCTGAAGTTTATGCAAACGCAATTTTTTTTTTTTCAAACAAAATCCAACGTTTTGTATCATGAACAACAAAGATATAAGGATTTAATAACCTTGTCTCAGCTAGAGAAAGCTGGGCCTATAAAATCCACATAACATACATATAGAGCGGATTCTTCTGGACCCCAACGAAATGGAAAATTGTGGGACCTTGTCTTGATTATTGAAAATTGAAATATATTTGTCTTGGGGATCACCAAAAAATAAGGTTGTTGGACATAAATGATCTTGCCCACATGGCTTTCAATTGTTTTTGCAAAATTCAATATTTCTGTCAAACCAATCCGTTTCACTGTTTTTGAGTGGATGGATGTAGTTTTGGAACCCTTTTTACATCATACACAATAAACAGGACAAGGGATTGTCTTTAGTTTTCCCAGTAGGCCATGAGTTATGGTTGGTAAAATGGATTTGTTGGGTTTGGTTGAATAGTGTCAGACGTTAAACTCTCCTTCCCTCTTTCCCTCTCTCTTCTCTCTCTCGATCACTTTATCCGGGATGTAAATATATCGGATCGTATTCAAATCATGGTATATTTGAATCCCATACATATTCGAATTCAAATCTGTTAGTAATGCTGGATATCTAATATAATTCGATCCAGTTTAACTTTTGAAAATTTTTTAAAAATATAATAATTTATATAAAGAAAAAACAAAAAATGTCTTTTTTGGATAGGGGATTGATCCAAATCTAAATTCAATTTTCAATCGAATCCTATTATTTGATCCAATCCGAAATAAAACCGGAATATATCCGAACCCGATAAAATAAGATCTAATCTTTTTTTTTTTGCAGTTAATATGTATAAATATATTAATAATAAGAGAAATATACATGAGAATTAGCAGAGTTATAGCAGATCGAGATGCCAGAATATGAGCAGCCTGGTTCAAACAATTGATTGATTTTCTTAGTTAGCTCGATGATCTTTAGCCAAAAATATTTCTGGTTCCCTTGCTATGTTTGGTTTGAAGAAAAAAATAGGGAAAGAAAAGGAAAGGAAAGAAAAGGAAATCTTTACAAATCTTAGATAAATTTTCCTATATTTTTCTTTCTTTCCTTACTTTTTCCTTCAAACCAAACATAGCCTAAATCTAATTTTTTATTAAGGTCATTCTTGAGTCTTAACTACTGTTGGAAATGCTTAATTAAATAGGAGATAATTTGGTTCATATAAAGAAATAGATTCTTACAAGAATAAAACATAATAATAATAATAATAATAATAATAATAATAATAATAATAATAATAATAATAATAATAATAATAATAATAATAATAATAATAAAAGAAAGAAACTGAGAATTGGGGTATGTTGACACATGCTCTAACTTGCCAAAATGTACTAGATATTTCGATTTAGTCTGATATATATATATATATATATATATATATATATTTTTTTTTTAATTTTTCTGCATATATATCAATATTTTATTGGTAATATATATGTTTACCTATTTGTTTACCTTTCAACGGGGAAAGAATTTATTTTCAGATGGGATTTTGTAAGTGAAAACAGGATTCATATAGTCGACTCATATAATTGGGATAAGGTATGGACGATGATGTAATTTTGCATGTAAACACAAAAAAAAAAAAAAAACTCTCGCTGTGGATCGGAAAGTCCATATCTGGTCCAAAATCTAGTTTGTGTGTGGACTGAGTAGTCCATGCCTAGGATATTAATTGGATCAGATTTAGTCTAATCCAATCCGGTCTAATATAAGTTTATTACAGATGGATCAGGTCCAATTCAATCCAATGAATATTTTGGACTTATTTTGAATTGGTCCAATTTTAATGTCTGAACCCTTCAATTTGTTCAAATTGATTTTAATTTAGAATGGTTCCAACCCAAATCTAGTCCATTGACACCTGTTTTCTAATCTTCTATCAATGGTCCGGGTATCAGTTCAAATGTTTAATCCGACCCAATTCAATATAAATCCATTAATGACTGACAAGGTCCAATACAATAAATACATTAGACCATTAAGTGGACTGGTCCAATTCAGTATCTCTTATTGTCCATTCAATTCATCTAATTTGATTTTGACTTGAACGAGTTCAACCCAAAACCGCTCCATTAACACCCCTTTCCATGCTTGGTCCAGAACCCAATAGTGTTTGGGGACATTTCTTAATTACTCGGATCCCCTCAGAGGCTCTGAAAACAAGGAAGCTCCACCTACCAAACCTACCCACGGTTGCTCTTAAATTTTTTTGTTTTATGCTATTTTCTTCCAAGTCTTCTAGGTTTTTAAAAGTGGAGAAGCAAAATTAGGAATAGCAATATGAAAGGCCTGCTTTGCTTCTTTGGCTCTCTTTCTTCATAAGAAAAGTTTTTATTAAATATAATTAATACCCTCAACAGTTTTTTAATGGAAGATAATATACAGTATCTACCTAGTTATTAATATGGGTCCAAATTGTTGGTATGGTGGGTAATCGGGTCCACTTTTATAAACCCTAGGTTTGAGAGAGAATTTGGATGCATGACTACATGCCAATGCCAATTAATGGGTGGGTGGGTGTGGAATTAAAAATTAAAACAGAGAAGCAAGTTTTTTCTTCTTTCTTTTGTCTCTTTGAAAAAGAAGAACAAAACACCTTTTAAGGTGACGTTTGGAATCAATGCTGTTTCCTGAGAAGAGTTTTTTTTTTTTTTTTTCAGAAAACAATGCTACATAGACAGACTGTTTTCTCAAAAACGTTATTTCAGGTTTTTTATTTAATACCATTATTGTTGCTGCCACATAGGCATTTTTCATTGCTATGTCGTCATACCATTGCTAGCAATAGTAGAAAAAACGGAAAAACATCTAAAATGACGTTTTCTCAGACCACACTTCTATCCATTTCTAAAGTATGGTATGAGAAAACGTTTTTTTGTAAAATGGTTAATCAAACATTAAGTGTTTTCCGAAAAAAATAAATTTCAGACATGATGCTGATGTAGCACCATTTTAGAAAAATCGGCATTAATGCGAAAAACCTAATAACTTATTGCCAAAACTGATTTCCTTGCTAAGAAAAAATAGATTGATTAGTCTATCAATAAGGCTTACTCATAATATTAGTATTTGGTGCTGCACCACCCAATTTAATTGGCTGTACTACAGAAGTTTAAGATGAAAGATACAAGTAACAGCATTAGACAGCTCAAGACTTTAATAGACTATTTCATGGGCAACATCTTGGTTTTGGGCTACAAAACCCATGGAATTGTTTGGGCCATGTGATGCAATGTGCCACATTTTAAGAGAGATTGTGGGGGCCACCATTGAATGGGGTTTCACTAAAAAGTTGACTGAACTAAAAGCCATGTTGGGTATCGGAGAAAATAACAATAAAAGGACAAGTTTTGCTTAAAGTAGATGTTTACATTAATGAAGACATTATTAAGGTTCAATTAACACAACATTTTGGATGTCATCTTAAGTAATTATTTATTCATTTTAAATTTTGATCACTGAAAAAGATGGTACTAATTACATTTCAAGGAGTGAACTGAATACAATCCCCTAGATTAATGCATAGAAAAAAGGGGTCAAGCCCAACTGATCCATTAAAACTAGAAGCATGCTGAGTTTTAGGGACCCAAAACCTAAGTTTCCCTAATTTTTCTGGGATAATAGACCTCTCTTCTTCACTTCTCTTTTACCTCTACTAAAGTGAAGATTCCTTGCTGGATCCAAGGGTAGGGCACTGTATGAACAAATGACCTTATTTCAGGGTTTATTTTTTCCTTTTTATTCTGTGTGTGCATTTGGTAGTTTTGAATAGAAGGGCTTGGTGTTGAGAAGACAAATAAAGATTCTTTTAAGCTGTATTTGGTTTGAAAGAAAAGGTAAGGAAAGGAAGGGAAAGATAGGAAATATATACAAGATTTATTAAGGTCTTTTCATCTTTTCTTTCTTTTTCCTATCTTTTCTTTTAAACCAAACGCAGCCTTTAAAAAAAGAATGAGAAGAAGGGCAGAGTGAGGTCTCATCATCTATGGGCCAAGGGTTCAAATTGTTGCAAGGTAGCCTCGTTTATTTGTCCTTGATCAAAGAATTGTACAGTGAAGCAGTAATAGTTGACTAAAAAGAACTAAATAACAAATAAAACAGACGAGCATCAAACATCATGTGCCCACCATCCTCGATACAAAGTTGTTATTTTAGGCATCCTCAGTACAAAGTTCTAGGAAAGACACGAAAAGGTGAGAGCCTGAGATTTGAGGAAAAGGAGCAATCACCATAGAGATGATGCCTTTTTGTGTGGGTTTATGCCCATGGCCGACCTCCCTCTTGGCTGCACAAAAATAAGGATTTTGTGCACTTTGCACTTTGCACTGTGGAGTGCCGACTGCCGAGTGCCACTGCTTGTTCATGGTTCCTCAATGTCAGAAAATACTGCATCTAGGCACCACGTTTCAGGCTTTTCATGCATTCTTCATAGTTCTTACACGTATAGACACACACTATCTCGCTCTTTCTGTCTTGATTTATAAGAAGGGATGAGGTGATGTGTTAAGAAATCAAAATTCTAGAGTAGAAAATTGAGAGGAAGAGACGTATCAAGTTGCAACTACTTGAGATCATAGTAAAAAAGTTGAGAAAAAATGTAAAAACTGCATCTGTTTGCTATATTTTTTGTTTTTAGAAATTAATGGTCATTGGGCTTGATGCAAAGGCTCCTCCCAAGAAAAGCTTTGGATTGCAAATTTGCAATAAGTAACCTTGGGTTCTGTAGAGTTTTTATTTGCTCTTGTTTGAAAAAATTAATTTTCAAATTATATTTTATCCAAGTTTTAGCTAATAATTAAGAACTTCTGTGAAAAAGCTTATCTCATTTATTTTGCTCTGTTGGAAGATTTATTACCTACTTTGATTGCTCATCTGCTGAGATTTGCCATTCCATTTACTTCCCCATATAGGAAGTGTTCACTTTTCGATTTTCAGTTTTTAATTTTCATCTTCTCCCTCCCATTGACTTGCAGGTTTTATTTAGTTACAGTAAGAAAAGAACACATGTGTCCCTATCAAATGGCTTGCTAATCCTACATCTTCACATGACTAGAAGTTAGAAAATCTTGCTGGGTTTCTCATTGTTTTTGCTTAGCTTAGTTTCTTTGGAGGCAGATGGGCTTCCTAAGAGGAGCTGAAAAAGTTCCAAAATTGCAGTCTTTCTGAATCTTCTAGTTTCTTGTTTAGAAATATGAATTGGGTTTTCTTTGATACCCAGAAACCAGATTATTCCCTTTCTCTCAGCCAACCGACCTTCATTCTTCCTCGGCCATCCCCTCCTCCTCCTCTCTTCCAGTCCAACAGTTTCAGTGTGGATAACAAGATCAGTCCAAGCATCTTACTCCTAATCATAATCCTTGCTATTATCTTTTTCATCTCTGGTTTGCTTCACCTCCTTGTTAGATTCCTTCTGAGACCCCCCATTAGAGAGCCTGAAGATTTGGAAAATGTCAGTCCTTTGCAAGGGCAGTTGCAGCAGCTCTTCCATCTGCATGATGCAGGAGTAGATCAAGCATTCATAGACACCCTCCCTGTGTTTGTTTACAAAGCGATTATAGGGGCGAAGAACCCATTTGACTGTGCTGTCTGTCTATGCGAGTTTGAGGCCGAGGACAAGCTCAGATTACTCCCAAAATGCAGCCATGCCTTCCATATGGAGTGTATAGACACATGGCTCTTGTCCCACTCCACTTGCCCTCTCTGCAGGGGTAATCTGCTTCCCGATTTCTCTCCTCATGCTAGCTGCTCTCCCATTGTTCTTGTTCTTGAATCTGGGAGCGAAAGCTCCAGAGAATTCGCTGCAGATAGGGAAGCTGTTCTTAGTACTACCAATTCAGTTCCAGGAACTAGTGCCCATCTGGGATTTCATGGGGAAGATGAACTGGAGCCCTCTTCTAATAATGTTTCTCAGAAATCTTGTGAAATTTCAACGAAAGAGGATTCCCCTCCTGCAATACCAGTGGATTCTGATGAAAAGGTTGTTCCTGTCAAACTTGGGAAGTTCAGGAATGTCGATGCTGCTCCCGGAGGTGGCGGTGGCGGGGAAGGTAGTAGCAGTAGCAGTAATGTAGATGCAAGGAGGTGCTTTTCCATGGGGTCGTTTGAGTATGTCATGGATGAGAGTTCTTCGTTGCAGGTGGCCATAAGGCCACCCACACGAAAACAGACAAGTAGGAAGCCTTCTCTGCCATTAACGCCTGGCCACAGGCCTGCCATGTCTGAATGTGATTGTCATTCTACTAGATCAGAATTCAAGGGGCTTGAAGATAGGAGTACTGAGCTTCATGGAGCTGACAGTTTTGGTGCTGGAGATGTTGCCGGAGGTATCAGAGGGGAAAGCTTTTCTGTTTCAAAGATCTGGCTACGGTCCAAGAACGGGAAACCAACATCGTCAACTGAAGATTCTTCAAGGTGGGCATTCTCCTTCCGATACCCTTTGCAGAGGAATTCGGCAGACGATTTAAAGCTGAAGCATAGCGACAGTAGGAGGACAATCTGTGAGATTGATGTCGGCCGGTCGGAGAATGGTGGCAGTGAATTGGGTTTGGATGAGGAAGTCGGGAGCTGTATCAGTCTGGATTCTCAGGCTAATCCACCATCCTTTGCAAGGAGAACGCTGCTTTGGCTTGTGGGAAGACAGAATAAAGTGGTTCACTCATCTCCCACGCCTAATCCCTGATTCTTGGCTTTGTTTTTTGATTACTTGCTCTTGAGATTCCTGAATTTTGAATAATTAGTAGAAGATGAGAAACAAAAAAAAAAAAAAGAGAGAAAAAAAATGTAAAATTTATATACAATTTTTTTGCATTTTACTGTAGAATGCTCAGTTGAGAAAGCATTTTATGTGGAAGATTAATATTTTGCCTCCCTTCTCATGAATCCTAAAATTAGTGGGTTCATGTTCATGTATCTCAGTCTTATTCTGAATCTCTGACCATATCTGTTATTTTTTTTTTTATAAATCTCTTAGTTGACAAAATGAAGACAACAGAAAAAGGAGATAGAAGCAGAAAATTTTCAATTAGATCCTTTATTATGGGATCCAGTGATGTAGAGGTCAAAATGGGTTTCAAATTTGATATCATCTGTTTTTCTGGGGAACCTTGATGTTCTACTGAGAATTGCAGAAATTGCCAAGCAAGGTCTGTGTTACAGGCTGTTGCAGAATGCAGTTAATGTCTACAGTAGTCCAATGAATTTAAGCTCAAAGCTGAAAGCTACTTAGGGCTCGTTTGGTTCTTGGGAATAAGGATTTGGAATTGGAATGAGAATGGGCATTTCAATTTAACTGATTCCAATTCTGAATATGAACCAAACGGACCCTTAGATGTGGAGGGTGTTGATTCTGGCAATGTGATTAGTGATATTAACTCTGCAATCTTGTGATTAGGCAGAAGCATGAATTAGTTCACAATGAATCCTGTGGCAATTTGCCTTGTCTGCTTGAGATGCAACTTGGCAACTGAAATCAGTAATGGTGGTCTTGCCGGTAGGTCATGAATCATAATGGGCCATAACATCCAGAAGCCTGACCAACATCTCAATATCTTCATTATTAACAAGATTGTGAATCACTTGTAATAATTTAAGCACTTCATAAGGTACTTCTGAAGAAAGAACATGCTGTTAGTGTTGGACTTGGCCGGAGCTATGAATCTTAAGGTCTCAAACATGGAAAATTTCAAGTCCAGTGGCCTGGCAGAAGCTAAACAGTTATGTGCCTGCCGGACCACCTCTGCTCTATGATGTGCTACTGAGCCTGCCGGAGAAGATCAAACATGGAAATGCTCAAATCTAATGGCCTAGCACAAGTTAATCTGCTAAACAGTTAATGGGGTTTTCTGTTTGCAAGGAAATAAGTACTGTACAGCTTTACTCATCTTGGTGGTTGAGCCAGACATCCAGTTATCCGGCTGCCATACCACCATTGATCCCTGACAAGTCCTGTACAGCTCCACCCGTTTTGGTGGTTGAGACAGACAACCAGTTATCCTGCTGCCAAACCACCATTGTTCTGTGCTGTAGCCATCAGCATTGGGCATGGCATTGGCCTGGCCTTGGCTGTTCATCAGAAAACAATGTGAAAAAGAGAACCCTTACTGTTATTGTTGTTATTGTTTGGCTGCTTCTGTTTGTCTGACTAGTGGGCGAGGAAAGGCTGGTCCTAGAAAATGGTTGTCATTGGGGCCTTGTCTCTACTCTACTCTTCTCTACAAACTGAAAAGTGGTGCCTAAGAAAATCCACTTTCCAAGACATGGGAAAGAGCTCACATCATATGGATTGCTGCCAACCAATGGTGTTGCATTTTGAGCCCTTCTAAACACTTGTTATTGTTTTACACAGATGGATGTATTATAGTTTTCATTTTATTATTTTTTAATTGTTTTGTTTATAATGAAAGGTACACTCTTTAATCTTCTATCACTGTTCAGAGATTTTTTTTTTCTTCCCTTCTTTTTTAGATTTGTTGGGCATTTTGATTGCGAGAGATTTCAGTATTTTTTTTTTTTTTCAAAATGAGACTCAACCTCTATGGCCCTATGGAAAGGCAACATGGACCCCCCCCCTACTTATATGACTAAGATTAACATATAGGGGCATATTTGTCATTTAGAAAATGTAAATTTTAATAAAAATTAGGAGTATGCTCGTTTTATCAAAAATGAGATGTGCCCCCCAAATTCCTCTTTTCCAATCATCAAGATGTTTGCATTCATAGAATTTGGATGCTCCAGGCTATTAAGCTAGAGATCACTTGTCTTACCAACTAATGAGATGATCCCACATGACAGGGTGATCTATATTCGATTAAGAGGAACATCAAGATTAGATTGGACTCTAAATTTGACACTTGATAGTTGATAGGAGCTCTGTTTCTTGTTTTGTTCATGGATAAGTTTCCTTCTTAATCTGATGAAAGCCATCCTTTGATGTGAGATGTCTCATTGGTAGGTAGGAGGAAACATTCATACAGACATAGGAGATTTACATATGTTACTCCAGAATACTTGCTCTTGGGGATGACTCTGTTTTGGTAGCCCACCTGAAATGAAATTAAGGTTCAATTTGTTTACAAGAGAATTTCGTTTTTGCTGTTGTAAATGCATGGAAGTGCAAATATGCCGAGTGTAAATACTGGTTTATTTTTGTTTTAGCTTCGGCTGTCTTATTTGGTTGTGAAAAGTAAAATTATGTAGTCTCCACCTTATATGAAAGAGAAAGAGATGGGACGATTATTTGTTTGGGAGTGAGGTTAAGAAGCAACATGATGTAATCCTCACTTTAAATGTGAGAGGATTGATGTAGGAGAAAGGTGGTGCCAAATTTGCACTGTCAGTGAGTGCAATTAAAAAAAAAGTAAAAATTTTGTATTGGGTAAGAGTGCAAATCATCATTACAAACAAATCGATATAAAAATCTTAACCTGATGCAAAATTTTTATCTATTTCAGATTTGCACTGAAAACAAATAGAGCCTAAGTGATTCAGGTCTCTCTTTACATCTTGAAGCACAAATTTATCATCCAAATGGATCCTTTTCCACCTAATTAACAGAATATTAAACTAAGTCAATTAATGCTTCTTGAAAAAAAAAATCTATCATAAATCCATATCTAGTAATTTGTGTTGCATGGGCAAAAACTTCTTTTTATTTTTAGTTTTTGTGGATACAAATATATTCAGTAGAAAACCTTGTATTTGTACAAATATGTCCAGTACAAGTATTTATAAACCTTGTATTTGCACTGTATTTACTTGTATTTGTACTCTTTCCCCAAGTAAAAGTATTATATCTCCCTTCTAAAACCAAGGTTCAAAACATGTATACATTCGTTTTGAGTATCAAAACTACTTTTCTTTTTATTCTTTTTACTTTCAAATTTTCACAGGGGCCCGGTGTTTATGTTATTTAACACTTAGAAATGGGAGTTTTTGGAAAGGTTTAAAAAATAGATATATCGCTGGAGAATACATATCCAGCTACCCCCGATTAAGGACAATCGGGAGATCCCCATTGAGTTTTGAACACGCCAGTGCTTTAATTCAATACTGGCCCGATATGATATTTTGTCTTTTTCACCTCTCTTATATGGGGGTTTATTTATATAGAAATTTTGAACCTTGGCTCAGGAACACTAATAAATATTATTTTAAACAGGATTTAAAGTATTGATAATTGGTTGATACTTATCGTGTCGGTGGTTTCTTGATACATTTTTATAGGGTGTGTATTGAGGTTCTGACCGGTTCAGGAGGTAAAGGAGTCTTAAACCAGTTTCTTTGAATCAATTTTGAAATAAAAAGACAAAAAAATATTATTGATATCATTCGATATACTCCTACCGATGTATCAAATGTATCGATATTTTGAACCTTATTTTTAAGCATAATGCAATCCTAACCAATCCTAAAGATTGGTTAGGATTGGATTGAGAATTAGGGTGCTCAAAGCTTCCCTCTCCACTTAATTAGATCAGGGATGCCAATGGGTCGAATTCACCAAGGGCTTGGATCAACCCAAATCCAACCTGACTAAATGAGAATAATGAGATGGGATAGCAATTCTATTGGGTTAGGGTCGTCGATTTTGGTTAAACTAAGCCCGTACCAAACCCATTCCGTTGATTATACATTTGTAAATATAAAACACTTTTGTTTATTGCTTAAACTAATAGCCCGTACCAAACCCATTCATTAGGTTTTTTTTTTTTTAAAAAAAAAAGAAGCAACTTCATTGATTATCAAAATATTTAAACCGTACATGATAATTAGTAGACCTGCTGTAGGAGATACTTATCTTTCCTTTACAAGCTACATAAGCTAGTTTATATTTACATGAACCAAAAAAGTAGAGCTGAAGTTTTGTACTCGTTTAGCAATATGGTATCCACAGATATGTTCTATCAAGCTTTTTGAGTTACTGTATACTGTGCAATATTCAAAGTGTTAGAAACATTGTGTATCAGAAAGGCAAACTTAAGAGACGTATCGAGATATATCTTGGATACGTATGGATACGGACAAAAAATTAATATATACATGGAAATTCTATAAATACTCCAATAAATCATAAATAAACATCAATACCACTAAATATAAGACATAAACGAGCTATTTATGCATAAAAATAATATGCTTTAGTGGGTTTTGTGAAAAAAAAAAACATATTATGATCAATAATTTTCTAAAATTGAATGGATTTATAGACATAATAGATCAAATAATTATTTCACATGTTTCATTCTAATTTTCTAAAAACTAATTAATTATTTACTTTTATTCAAATAATTATTTTGCATGTTTTATTCTAAAAATTAAATTAAAATTAAGAAAAGTAAATATGTAATAGAAAAATTGAATGGATTTATAGACATAATAGATCAAATAATTATTTTGCACGTTTCATTCTAATTTTCTAAAAACTAAATAATTATTTATTTTTATTCAAATAATTATATTACATATTTTATTCTAAAAATTAATTTTAAATTAATAAAAATAAATATGTAACAGAAAAATTGAATGGATTTATGGACATAATATATCAAATAATTATTTTGCATGTTTTGTTCTAAAAATTAAACTAAAAATCAAAAGTAAATATGTAACAAAAAATTGAATGGGTTTATGGACATAATAGATCATCCATATATTTACTGTAAATATTTATTATTAGAATTTAGATCATAGAAAAAAATTAGAGAAATAAATAAATATTTATAATCTAAAAATAAAAAAATAAAAAAATAAAATTTTCACATGATATTTGAATATATTGATGTATGGAATTATGGACCATGTTAGATCTACCTTAGCTCTACAACATACTCAGCCTATAGGTTTAGATCACATAAAATTAAAGAAATTATATATATATATATATATATATATATATATATATATATATTATTCTGAACATTAAAAAAATAAAAAAAAAAATCAATTATTTAGAAAGAATTCAATTGATTTAGGGACATGGTAGATCATCCATAGATCTACAACATGATCAATTTCTAGAGGTAGATCACAAGAAAAACCTAAAATTTTCATTTTTTTCAGATTTTTTACTATTATGGAATTTCTTCAAATATTCACAAAGATCTACACATAGCAATAAAATAAGTGAGATTTTTTGCACAAGAATAGCATATCAAAATACATAAAGATGTTTTTAAGCATCCAAACTAAAAAAAAAAAAACCAAAAGCATTAGTTGAAAATGTAAAAAATTTTGAAAAAACATACATTTTCGCTCCTTGTTTCACAATGTTGAAAAACTTGTTGAATCTTTCAATTTTGTAAATGTTTTAATGGATCTTAGCTAGATTTGAGTCTCTAGGAAGGTTAATAAGCTTTCTAGAGAGTTGGGGGAAGAAAGAGGGCGTTTGAAATGGGTTTAGAAGCGCTCTTTCAAAGTCATTTTTATTTGTGTTTCCTTAATAGTAAAATCGTCATGTATCAATTGATATGCGATCGAAACTCATTGAAACATTCCCATGCGTTGCCAATATGGGGTCGATATGCCTTCGGTATGCCGAAAAGAAACAATACCATTGATTTAGAATCATTTCCCATGCCAGTAATCCAAAGAAACAATACGTATTGACCGGTACGGGCCAATATGTGACAAAATTTTAAACCTTGATACTGTGATAATCACATATATTCATATGTGAAGCTGCTTCAAGCCCTACCACAAGTGATTTTATTTCTGCATCGTAGTTAGACATTACCCAGCAAGGTGCACCTTTTGCAAGGGTTTCTCTTTCTCCTGTGGTGAGTTTGATGGTGAATGCGCTTCCTACATTACCTGTACACAGGTCAAAAGATCCATAAATATGTGAAGTGTGCATACTTGTGGGTGTAGAACTTGGCCCCATGGTAGTAGTTGAGATTCAGCTATGAAATGGTTCACAGTATTTGTCAGCTTTTGCTATGACTTCTTGTGGGTTACATAAGATGCTCTCGAACACATTTATTTCTGGCGTTCTATAGGAAGTAGAACTTTGCTAATTTGTGCATGGCACCAAATTGTTTTAGTATTGGGTACATATGTGAAAAATAGATGATTTGTTGTCCCAACTTCTTATTGGCAAAATGCACATTTTAGCTCTTCCTCAGGAAGTCAGGCTTTGCAATTTCTCTTTTGTGAGGACCCCATCCCAAAGCAGTTTCCAAGCAAAGATTTGGAAGTGAGGTGGTATTTTCGATATAGGGAGGTTAGCAGTTAGTTGCCTGTAAGAAGAACTTACTTTCAATTCCCCTGATGGAGTGATCTTCCAAATAATCATGTTACACTCCAGCTCTGGGTTAGGTTGAATCTCTATGATTTTCTTAATATATATGTTTAGGGTCGAAGAACTGCTTCAGCTTTGTTTGATGCCATGAGTTTCCATATGTTAAAAAATCCGCCACCTTAATATGTTGGTTTGTTGGAGAGACTTCATTTTGGGATGTGGGGGTACCTTCGTGGATCGATGAGATCCATGAATCTTCTAATTAATGCATGGATGTTCAAGCCATCTTTGATAATGTACATCAGATTTGGCTTTAGTTCTCTTAACATACCATGCGCTTGTTTCCATCATGATGAGCTCTTATTCCCTTTTCTTGATCCAAATATACTTGATTGTGGGAAGTATTGGTCTTTCATTGCTCTTGCCCATATATTGTTTGTACAAGTGATGAGTCCCCATAATCCATATCTAGTGTCTACCATGCATGTAGTTTAAAATGCTATGCAAATTTAATTGGTCTAAGGGCTTATTAATTATATGGCTCATCTTAATTTTAATGATAATATGGGGTGATCAGGTGACTTTTACCTTCTCACCCTAAGTAAAAGCCTTTTATACTTGTATCCCCCTTCCCTTCCAAAACAGAAAAAACAACTTTTTTCTTGGTTCAGAGACACCAGAAATGTTCCTTCAAGCATGGTTAAACTTAAGATTGATTCAATTTGGTACAAGAGAAATACTCTAAGGTTGGTTAGGTTTGGATTGGATTCAGCACAAGCTTGTTCAAACCCGAGTCCAAACCAAATAGTTCAAACCCAATTAAATCCGCACCAGGTCCGACCCATAAGCATTGATACATTTGTAAATATGTCTGAACAAGTGATGTACTTTATAATTGAACAACGATGTACTTGGTTATATCAATATACCGAGACTTAGTACCCAATAATGGAGTGTAACATTTACAGCTTTGTGCAAAATTTCAAAGCCTTATGCTTTTACAGTATTATACAGTGAAACTTTGTTTCTATTTCTCATGTAGAGAGTAGAGCAAATTGCTCTAAATAGTAATGGATGCAGTTGGCCACATTTATTTTTGATCCTTTCAAATTTTGTCCTCACTAAAGCATAATGAGTAATGAAGCCCCCACCACCCATGACCCACCCTTTACTCGGTGATCTATGGTCTTGTAGCCAAGACCCAAGAAGCTTCTAATTACTCGGTTATCAGGTCAATGTGTAAGGCCACCGCAAAAACTGACTGCATGTACGTTGTCTGCTATCTCTTCTGACAGATGGGTGTTCCCAACATGTACCACTCTTCCAACAGTTGTGTCAGCCATTTTGGTTGCTGCACTTTTGTATGGCTAAATGTACTTGGAGCATAAGCAGTTTGTACTCTTGTTTGGGCTGCTTTGTACATGAACTATTTGTCAAGGGGGGTGTAAATTACATATTACTATTCTCTACTTTGGGGGTAGTGGCAATTATCCTTTGAATTTTTAAATCCAGAGCCAGATATTATGCTTTACTGCTTTAGGTTTAGGATTAAATGTTTGGGCTCTATTTACTTCCCCCTTGCTGGGATTCGGTACAGGTTTACTTTCACCCTAACTCATCAAATAACAGGTATTCTATGAACCCACCCCAATTTTAAGGGTCGCAAATGGATGGGTTGGGTGAGAACCAACCCTATAGATATACGCTAGTGGGAATCAGTGCGATATACGGGCTTTGTTATGTAAAAGTTAAATAATAAAAACATATAAGAGTATATAATTGTTTTATATTTTAATTTTTTAAATAATTAATAATTATTTATATTTTATATATTATTTTTAATATATTTTTTGTAATATAAAAGTAATAATAATTAATTTCAGATAGGATGGTCATCAAATTAATGAAACCGATTGTTAATACTCGATTTTTACTTGGTCCACTGCTTGAATAGGAATGGCAACGGGGTGGGGCAACCCCTCCCCATCCCTGCCCCGAAGTCAAGGTACTTTGCCATGTCCCCGCCCCATCTCCGATGACGGGGCAGGGCATCCACTCCTCGTCGGGGACAGGTAATCCCCGAATTTTCTTTGCTCTAAGCCAATTTCTTAAAAAATATTTATTTTATAGACAATTTACACATATAATATAGGAATTTGGGGGTATTTTAGGAATCAAATTATAATACTTTGGGGGTATTCAAAAAATGGAATTATGGGATTCTAGGATTTTAAGAATTTAGAGAAAACTTAGAGATATTCTAAATATCAATATTAAATTTAGAGATATTTTACTAATTTTTCCTTCGGGTTCGGGGAATTATATACAAAACCCGTCCCCGCCCTATCCATCATTCGGGGAAAAAATATTTTCCTCGTCCCCGTTTAGGGTTAGCGAAAACCTGCCCCGTTCGAGGCGGGGACCCAATTTTACTAGGGAAATTTCCATCCCTACGCTTAAACCTCCAATTCACCCTGAATGTCCGATCAGACCTTTCCGATCCTCCCAAAACACCCAAAAACCCAAAAGTCCCAACTTTCAGCCCCAAAGCCCCCAAATCCACCATTAAATCACTTCGATACTGATCCGATGGCCCTGATCAATCCCTATCAACACCTTGACCACTAGATCCAACCCCACCATCAAATCCAGAACTCCCAAAATACCTATCTAGCAAATTTCAGCTCAAGATTCCTCCGTTTACCCCTTCATCAAGCAAAGATTCCATTATAACGCCTCTCGTTAGCCTAAACACTCGGAACCCAAATTCCCTTGATATCAAAACATCCAAACCAATCAGACCACATCATTAAACTCTAGATACATCAAAAGTAGATTTGTTCATGGGCCGAGCCCAGCCCGACCATCGGACCTAGGTCTTGAACCCAAGCCACTCATATAAAGCCCAAAAAGCCTAGGCTCAAGCCCAAGCCCAACTAGAAGTTTGAAAACAAAATTTTTTTCTTTTTTTTGTTCAATAAAAAATTGTTTTATTTATATTAAAAACCTTCAAAACTCAAAAATAATAAACATCTTACTATTACATGTATAAAAAAGAGAAGAAAATTAAAGAAAATATATTATATATATTTTTTATTAAATAAAATATATTTTTATTATTTAATGTATAGTATCAAGTCAGGCTCAGGCTTGGGTTGGGTTCTTTTAGAAAGCCAGAGCCCAGCCCGAAAAATAGTCAGGTCCGGTGCTTTAAGCCCGAGTCCGAGCCCGCATGCCTAAAATTATGCCAATCCTGACTTATAATGGGTCGGGTTACTCAGCCCATGAATAGGTCTATTTTAACCCAAGATTCCCCCATTTGCCCTTCTATTAAACCAAGATTTCATTCCGAAACATCCTATTAACCCAAAATTATTACAATCTTGACCCTCCAATATTAATCAGACATCACCATAAGATCTCGAACACATCCAAATGATCACCTATAAAATTTCAGCTCAAAACACCCTTGTTTGCCCCTTGACCACACATAGATTCTATTTCGATACTCTAAATTAACTGAATTGGGCCCTTTCCATATCTGCCCAATCTGGGCCCAGTTGGGCCAATCCAACACTGCCAATCAACTTGGACTATCTGAAAAACCCACCATGCGAAATTTCAGTCAAAAATACCCCCGTTTATCCAAACATCTAGAAAGATTCTGTTTTTACAGATCTCATTAGCCTGTATACACAAACCACTCTTTGCGGTCAGGGCCACCTCAACCCTTTGATATTTGACCCAAAATCTGAACCATTGAACCAGAAACCTAGCCTAACCCCTTTAAACACGATTTGGCCCTTTTTTTTGAAAATTACCAAAATGCCACTCGAATTCCCAAAAATTACAAAACCTCCCCTAACCCCATTATAAAAGCTAGCCTAATCTTCTTTATTTGGGGGATCAACTATTCATCCTCTTCCAAGTTTGGACGAGAATAGGGGTAGCAGTGGTGAACCTACTTTCATTTGTAACTCTAGTCGTTTCTCTTCTCTCTCATTCTTTCTCTTTTGCTTTTTATCTTCAATCTACATTTTCTCAGATCTTTGCTCATTGTTCGTCGTTCTATTGACGAGAGCAGAGAAGAGGAGTTGTACTAGTGGGCAGTGGAAATACCCATCGCTTGTGGCTGTTTTTCTTCTTAATATCTGATATCCCTCTCTTTCTTTCTTATCCTTCCATCGCCCTTTGCTTCCCTCTCCCATCTGAGTCTTACCCAAGCTAATTTAGCCGGTGCCTTGGGCTTTGGAGTCACTATGGAACAAAAATGATTTTCATATCATTCTCAGGGGTCCCATCACCTCCATTTCCTAATTTGATGGGTGGCGACTCCAAACCAACCCAGATGAATCATTTCCCGATGTTCACATCGACCAACCCGGTCTAACTCGACTTAAGTTGGTTGTGTTTTACTATTTTCCAGATAGCTGTAGTCCAACAATTCTCTAACCCGACTAGGTCAAGTTAGTTTTGGTGTGGGCATTTGTAAACCGACATGACCCATAGATATATATTAATATTTTATATTTTAAATATAATTTTTAATACAGGAAAGTGGGAAAATTTCCATGTTTCTTTGTCTAAAGTATTTTATATTGTAAATTTATATTATTTATTTATTTTTTAATAATAATGCTATCATATTTACAATTAAAATTTAATTTTCAAGTTTAAATCTTTTGAACCAATCGACCAAACTGATACAACCCGATTGGCAAATTTTTACTAATGGTTAGTCTGTTTTGAGTAGACCTTTACACGGGTAGGGTAGGGCTGAGCTTTTCCACTTTATAAACAGAAAATGACCAAGCCTAAACCTAAGCCCAACCTGACCATCAGGCCTAGACGTTGAGCCCAAGCTCAAAGCCTGATCTAGACAAATATTTTATATTATATTAGTTAAGTATTATTAATAATATATTATATACTATATAATATTCTATATTTTATAATATATAATACTTTTTCACTACTAATTTTATTATTATATAATATATATTTTGTATTATTAATATATTATATTTTTTACTATATATATATAATATTATTGGATTGAACTTGGGACAAACTTATTTGGGAAAGACCGATTTAGAATGGCTCAAGTCAAGCTAAACCCATTGGGCTATCTGACTCATGAACAAGTCTAGTTTTGGGTGACAACTCCTCAACCCAACCAAGTCGGTTTGGTTGGCCAAACAGCCTTCAACCGAATCGGAATAACCCATGAACACTCCTAATTTCAAATAACTTAATAGTCTAATATCTAATAAATAACAATAGTTTAATCTTCAATAATTATTGAGAATTTATAGAAAAAATACATAATTATTGAAAATAAATTTATAATGAAAATACAACAAATAACTAATAAATATACAATGAATACATTAATTATGAAAATACAATAAATACTAAAAATATATTAAATTAGTTAATAAGTAGTGTAATATCCAAGAATAGTTTAATCTATAACAAATATTAATCAATAAATTATAAAAAACAATAAATCCAATAAGTACAATAAATTAAATTAAAAAAGTTAAATAATATTTTTATATCTTCAATAATTATTGAATTTTTTTGCTAAATAACAAAACAAAAATAGATTTATGTTAAAATTATATTTATCACAAATACAATAAATAATTACTGAAAATATGTTAAATATTAATTTTAGTATTTACAAATGTATAATAAATATACATAAATATTTTAAAATTATTATGAATAAATATATTTTTGAAAGTTTTTAAAAAATTTCCTTATTTAACTATTTTTAATTAATATTCAAAATAAGATTTAGTTATTTATTTTTTATATTTAACATATTTAAAAATTAGTTATTTACAATAGTATTTAGTTATTCAAATAATCTAATTATTTATATTTTAAAATATTAACTACATATTGAATTTAATAATTTATAAAATTGTAATTTATACTATTATTATATAATTTTGTTACTACTTTTATGAAATATAAAATTATTATTAATTCAATCATTTTGAAATCTATTATCATTACTTTTCCACTTGTAAGGAATTTTTTCAATTTATTACGTAATTTCGTTATTTAAACTTTTTAAAATTTAGTTATGTTAAATATTCCTTTATTTAAAATATTTAAATTTTATTTATTATAAAGTCATCAAGTAATATTCAATATTATATTATATAATTATTTAGCTATTTTAATATTTTTTTATTTAAAGTATTTACTTATTGAAATATTTAAATAATATTTTTTTAGTTTTATCTTTTTACTATTTGAATATTGTTTAAATAATTTTTATTTAAATTTTTAAAATATTATTTAGTTATTATTTTTAATAATCCATAAAAATATTATTTTTGTATTTATAATAAATATTTTAAAGTTATTACATAATTTTATTATAATATTTAAATAATTCTTGAACTTTTAATTCAAACTTTCTTTAGATAGATATAGATGAGTTTGAATCTGCCCCCCACGAACTTCCACCCCAAACTTACTTTTGAGTTCAAACATACTTTTTGAGTGAAATGGGAGCTAACAAGACGAGCTAACGTCTGTCCCATTAGCTCCATACGAGGTAGAAGGCCCGCTTGTAGAGGACACGTGGCATCTTATGATGCCATAGGACGCTTTTGGGGTGCAAGTTCGTGGAAGGCATATTTGAGATAATTTAGGAAAGAAACTCTCTACTTAATTAGAGATAATTTTAGAGATAAATAAAAATTAGAGATAATTTAGGGGAAGGTGGAAGATAGTGGTGCCATGTGGCTTAATGGGTGGGCTGGGTAGGGAGGAGGAGGAAAGAGAGAGAATGAATGAGACAACTGGAAAGGGGATATGGAGAAAGGAGAGAGGTTTAAGGAAAAAAGAGAGAGGAGGAACGGGAGAAGGAGAGGGCTGCTGATGTGGAGCGTAATCGCTTTATAATATAGTATAGATATGTATACATGTTTGTATACATATATAAATATTTGTATGCATATGTATATATAAATATATATACACACATAAATACATGCATACAAATCAGAATTTATCAACTATAAAGAAACCATTAGAATTTGCACAAGTAGAATTAATCCAATCATAATATATCAACAATAAGAAAACTATTATCATTTTCATGCACAAATAAAACAAAATATATTTTGTAAAATCACATGTCAAACACAACTTTAATAAAGAGAATCCCCTCCTCCCATTTTCTGTATTTAAATTTGTCATTTATTTATTTTACTTATGAAATTCTCTTTACTACTTTTAAGCTCACTAGATTAATCATTTATTTATTTTACATTTTTTCTATCGTATCTCAAATTATCAATTGTTTAATACTTTTTATTATTTGATTATTTGATTATTATTACATTTTTACTTTTTATTTTATTACTCTCTTTGACAATATATATATATATATATATATATATATATATCAAAATATATAAATATAGTATATAATATGTCATATTACATTGGCCATTTGTTTTTTTCTAGCATATATCATATTACCAAAATTTCAATAACTTTTTATTATTTTAGTATTTTTTACCTTTTCACTTTTTTATATTGGTTATTTTTACAATATAATCTCTACATATAAGTATGTTATATGTATTCATTCAAGCAAGCATACATACACATACATTCATACTATAATTAAATAATATAAAATATAGTATATATTATATCATATTACATCGTCCCATTTGTTTAAATATTTTTTCTTTGAACCCAAATAGATTGGTTTAAATAATGCACTCAAATATTAATGAACAATTAATAGTAAAATTAATTAATATTAATAATATCCATTGCTAATTAGTAATTACTAGTAGAGTGCCCCTGCTTTGTAGGGCCGATAAGAATACAAGAACACATTTAATAATGTTATTCATATAGGCATATTTAATGTTAACTATTTAAATAAATGAAGAAAATTAATTTAGTGTTATTTAATTAGTTAATTTAACTTAACTAATTAACTATGGTAAATCAATTAATTTGTTAATTTAGTTAATACTTAAATTATATTAATTATTCAAATTTTAAAACAAATAATTGTACAATTACAAATAATAACTTTAAAATAATTAATAAAATCTTAACAAATACATTTAACTAAGACATTTTAACAAGTGTATACTATTAGAGGGGTTAAGGGAATTGGGAGAGAGATGGGAGGAAGCGATTGAATTCTTGGAGAGAGATTGAGAGGAGAAAATGTTTTAAAATATTAGTTATCTTTCGTTCCATGGATTTCAATTGAGATGTTAAAGAGGTGTAGATGAAAAGGCCTAGCTTGGTCCAAAAATTCTAGGCTTGGTCTTAAATTTTTTCTTTACACTTGGTTTGGGCCTGGCCCTACAAACTTTTAGCCCAAGCTTTGGTCCAATATTGTAGCCCAACCTGAGGTCACATTAGATTCACAAATTTCCAATTCAATGTATATAATTTTAGATCTGTCTCCAAATTAATTCGTGATTAGGTGGAACTGGCTCCGGCCCGATAAGAATGGAGACAATATATCATGAACCGAAAACTGAACTGACCCAATCAGTTTGAGCCCATCAGGTTCAACCCGACCATTGATTAAGGATGTAGATGGACCGGATTCGAATAAGGGGTATATCTGAATCCGATATAACACTATTAATTGTAGATCCAATCCGAAGATCTGATCGGATATGATAAAACATGGGTTTGAATTTGAATTTATTGAGGAAGTCAGATTTTAGATATGATCCAATCCGATTTAATTTTTAAATTAATAAATTATTAAAATATAACAATTTAAATAAAGAAAAACAAAAACTACAAGTATCTTTTCAACTATTTCCATCATATATACATGTTTTCTTATAAAAAAATAATATATCAAATTTACAAAAATGCAATACAAATAATATATTTATATTTTGTGATTGGGTGGAACAAGCCCTGACCCAATAAGAATCGGGTTAATATATTAGGAACCGAATCCAAATTGACCCAATTGGTTTAGGTCCATCAGGTCCAACCCGAACCATTGACAGCCCTAGAGATAAAGAGGCAATAAATGAAAAGTATAAAGAGAGTAATAACAATGTTGTGGCAATATTGTAATTACATGTTGATGGCACTCTTCTAATTACATGACAACTTAACGTCATATGCGTAACTAAAAAATAGACAATAATTTTTTTCAATGGAACTTTTTTAATTAATAGAAAATTTAAAGAGATAAATAATGACACTTTTGTAATTAGAAAAAATTAAAGGAAAAAAAAATAATGAAATTTTTGTAATTAGCAAATGCTCCTGAATATCACACATTGGTTTTACACGAGAGTTAATGGTTTGTTTGGTTGCTGAGATATATTGGGATGAGAAAGTAAAATTTTATTTTCTCGTTTTTTGTCACTATGTTTGTTTGCTGAGACCCACTATCCTATAGAATCTGCTTTCAGCGTTTGATTTTAGCCCATTTGGACAAATATATTCATTCTCCAACTACGCATCACAACCCCATTTATGGGTGACATGGCATAGTACTATTTGAACCTTGACATGTGGCATGCTAAGATGGCAATATTAAAAACAACATGGGCATTGAAAATATAGCATACTCGTAGTATTTAGTTAGCAAAAGTAGCTCTCTCTCTCTCTCCCTCTCATAAACTATCTTAATCCAAACCATCCAATGTGTTGTTTCATTTTTCAAGGCTTGAAATTGAATAGCCTCAAGGATAGTTGTGCATTGAATATGTAGCCAGTTAGAAATCAATGACCTAGGAGAAGGTAAGGTTTCACTAAACTACACCATGTGTAGATAAGCAGGAAAATACTGATTGCAGTATGAGAGCTAGCAGCTATCCTATGCTGAAAAGTGCCAAGGTATTAGTTTGTAACCACTCCACCACACTCAGCACCCTGGATATAGGAATCAACATTAGGTAATGGCCCTGAGCTAAGGCTGCACTTAATTTGACATAATTGATCCATGCAAAGGCTGCAAAATCAATATTGCAAAAGAACAAAGAATCCCTCAACCCTTTGGCACCCGGGTCAACAGTCAGCAAGGCTATTAGCAAAATTAGAAAATTGGAATCAAGGAGAACAATATCTCCTATAAGCCAAGGCTCTAGTCTTAAATTTCAATTCCAGAGATATTCCAAGGATAAGCAGAAAGTGAATTGATCTATTGAACCCCAATTTGGTATCATGTGTTGTGCAAAATATATTTGTTAGCTGGCCCATATGTGATCTATTGAACAACTTACCTATTAAGAATCAGAGGTTGAGAACCTCAATGATTGTATTTTAACAAACCAATCTTCAAGATTTGCATTAATAAGATAAGAATCATTTGAAACAATAGAAATCATTTGCAAGAGATTCATCATTTGTTTCACTTGCACCAACAGAAACAAATAAATATAGAGACATGCTCAAGTTACATGCATTAAAAAGATAAGAATCAATAGAAAAAAAAAACTGTTGTAATATTCGATGGGAAAAAATCTCTCACAAATTTGTATCAATAAACTTAAAACCCAACATAATACAATGTTATTATACCAAACACTTTATAAGGAAGGATAAAATTATTTTTTTAACTAATCTCACCTGTTCAGGGATTGGCTAAACAAACAAACAAACAAAATCTCTTCGATTATAACCAGTTCAAGGGCTTCCAATTCGAATATAAGCTATATATGGGTAGAGAACTGAAAATATCAGCCAGTCTACCTCCGTAATGCCACAATGTTGTCTTCACTCAACAAAGAAAACTTATTTCTTAACAGTTGTCACATGTTTTAGAAGCATGTCCGTAACATCATTGGATACCCTTCCAGCCTCTGATTTCAAGTACTGAATCTTACCGTCAGTCTCTTGTTGTAGGCGTTTAACATTAGCACCAGAATCTCCACTGGACTCTGCAACTTTTTTCTGAAATTCAGCCTCCATTTCAGCACGGTATGTAGCAATCTCCCTATTGGCCTCTTCTTTTGCTTGTTTAAGCCTGGACGTTTTTGCATTTTTGGCATCATTTACAATATTTAGGGCTTCTTGTTCTGCAGCTAGCAAGAGCTGAATGCCATTGTGACTCCTGTTGGGATTCATCCTTCCCCACAAACACTACTGCACTTAATTCTTTAGAAGAGGCGTCGACGATGATTAAATGGAAGAAGAGGAAGACAGAGAGAGGTGTTGGGTGTTCTTATTAGTTTGGCTTTGGCAACGTTAAGAATTAAGCATGGGTGCTCACTAAAACCACCAAAGTTATTCAATTCTAGGGAACTAACCATACGTCTATACCCGCGCTTTGCGGTGCGGTTTAGTTGTTGTAGACTAATGAGACACTGGTGCCTACGAATCCGATACCGGCCCTACATCTATCAGACTACCAATTCTAACCCATAAGACATGAGTTGTTTTAGCTGAACACGTTGAAGAAGGCCACTAAAAGAACTTTCGTTCAAAAATCCACGTAAGTGGTTGTAAAATAAGTCTACATTATAACATATTGACTTAAATTATGTAGAAGTAATAATAATTTGTATGGCAAAAAAATAGTAGAAAAAATATATCAAATATAAAGTTAAATACATTTGTTAAGAATATCAAATTTTTAAGAAAAAATAAAAAACTAGCGGGTGTGCCCTTGCGTTGCAGAAAAATGCGTCATATTTAATTTTAAACATAAGTAATTGTGTGAAACCTCACAACCGAAGTGCATTACAACTTTAACAATAATAATAATAATAATAATAATAAATTAGATAAGTTATTATTAATATAAATTAGATAATAATTTATTTTATGATTTTTAAAAGTTTAAGTAATTGTTATTTAGCTTTTGTTATTATTAAATAACTGTTGTCATTATCTAAATAGTTACTATAATTTAGTAATTAAGTAACTAATTTTGAACAATTAATTAGTTTGTTTATTCAAATTAAACAATTAATCCAAATTAAATAATTTAATTTTGTGATTTTAATTATGAAGCCATTATTTTTCTATTATTTTATTAATAAGTAATTATTATTTTAATTATAAAATCAAAATCTTTTCGATGAAATCCTGCATAAAATGAATTGTAGCGAAGACTTAGATGAAATCCTGCTTACGGGTTGAGCGAAGGGTTTATGGGTTTTAACCAATCCGGACTATAGGAAACCAGCCCATATCCAGTATCAATTTTTAATTTCAAGGCTGTAGATATTGTGACCTATTCACACAAACTCAAGTATATTTTTTAAATAATATTTGATTAAAAATATGTTTTTTTTTTCACTACATCCTATTCTTCCTAATAGCACCATCTAAGTAAACTGTAAATAAATTATAGTAAGCTGTAAAAAATTAAAAAAAAAAGTTCAGAATTAAAAATTAAAACCTAACCAACCAACCTCATATCTTCAAATTTTTGTTCTAGTGGTATAAATCAGTAACTTGCTTCGTAATACAATTGAATTTATTTTTCTTTTCCCTTTCTTGACACATGTGTCTCTGGTTTTTGATTGTGTGTGGTTGGTTCTTGATACAATTGAATATATCGTAGGTGATAGAAATGCTAAAGAGAATTCCACCGGATAGAAGCTAATTAGATTCTTACTTTAAAAAAAAAATTAGAGAAGGTATAGTAAAGTTATACTTAGTGAGGAATGAGCTTGGAGTGGAGTGTCGAGGCATTGTGTCACTTAAGAGAGAGAAGCTTCAATAATCAGAAGAGTAGACAGAAAGCGACAGAGGCTTTGCGCATACAATAAGAGGCAAGTGAGGGTGTGATTTGAATTACGATGTCAAACTTATAGAGGAATTTTAAAGCACGGCCCGACCCGATTTATATATTTAAAAAAAAAATTCAGTTTTTCACTTTTCCAAATTAACTTAAAGACTAACAATTTTTTCCAAATTAGCTTAAAAGCTATTATAATTTTAGCCTAAAAAGGTATTCAATATATTTAGATGCAAATTGAATGGTACCATTCATCTTCTAGCATTTTACAAAGCTAACTGCCACTGGATAAAGTTCATTGTTTTTTTTTTTTTGAACATATAATATCAAAATATCATTAACGAGAAACAAAGTCTGCATACAACAGAGAGGAAATAGCTAGAGGAGGGTTTGTTATCCAACCTACATATTGAGCACTATTAAAAGCTAATTTTGATAAAAAATCTGCAACAGAATTTGCAGCCCTCCTAATGATAAAAAACTTTACATCAACAAAATGAGTCATCTTAAACTTTACATCATTGTTCAATTTAATACACTTGTTCAAGATTTCAAGCGTATTGTAATTGAACAAATACAAAAACATTCATCACAAAATAAATGGTTCTAATATCCAAAAAGTTACAAATTTTTCAGGACCCTTCCACTTCATTCCTCAAAAATCATCTCAAGATGAATCTATTTATAAACAGGTATCAACTTGAGCTCCCCATTGGGACCCTTGCTCATGTTAAACTTTTCAAAGCGAGGATATACTTTAGGTTTTGGTGACAATCTTCCCACCTTTCTTGGAGGCAATGTTGCCTCCAAGTCCTCATTGGAGTCGTTATCCGACTCCTGTTGTTGCTGCTTCTGAGGTCTTAAAGCCTCTTGTATGAAGGCAGAAACACTAGGATATCGGGTCGATAGAAACCACACCGCCAGTAATAAAAGAAGGCCAATAAATTAGCCAACAAGAAACGCAAGAGATGCCATCTGAAAAAGGACATTAGAGGTAAAGATTTTATAAGTATTATAATAATCAGATTTATTATTTAAAAAGTTTTAAAACTTTTAAAATATAGAGTTTTTATAGATTCTTCCACCTTATAAATTTTTATAAGCTTATACAGTTAAAAATAATGACAGTTGGGGAAATTTATCACAATACAAAATTGTACTATAGAATATGTGGAGATTTAAGATAATGCATTTAAAAAATCAATAAAAATTTGTGAAAATTATCTATGTATATAAAAGATATATGTATCAATGTATCCATATCTCGATGCACCATTTTAGATATGATATGTCTAATACAAGGTGTGTCGTATATATATTTTAATCATTGTAATTGATAAAACTCAAACACTTTATATTAAGTACTTAGTAATATTTAACATAGCACATGAACAATGCATAAAGTTAGTAGGTTTGGGATCATGTCAAAATTTTGTTGACTCATTTAATATGATTAATAAATATGGTGTAACATATAAAAAATAGGTAAATTACCTAATAACTTAAACTTTTAAGTTAAAAGTGATGTTCAACTCTTATGTGTAAGTCTTACATAAATGTGTTATTTTTGATTTTTTACAAATTTATATAAAACTGACACACTACCTATTAGATTAAAAGTGGGTATTCAACTCTTACGTTTACAATTCATAACAATTATACACTGTAATATTGTATACATATTTATTAATTTTTCATTTACATTACAAAACAATATTTCATCGGAATGTATTTTTTATATTGATATATCTTTATTACATCTTTGTATAAAAATATTATTATTTTATACATTACATTACACTTATAAATGATGAGACAATACATTCATAAAATTGTATTAATCAACCCAAAATACAAAATAATACAACGCTACCATATGACATATCCTAATTATTAAATAAAATCATTTTATGACATTATCTAAAATACTTTTATATTACTCTATTATTTTTGCAAGAAACACCACTATGTTAATTGTGTAAAGATATTTTTAGTAATTTCTTATTCGATTAAACTGATTAAAGAAAAAGTCGATATAACTTTTTAAACATAATTATACAATATTTTTACTTTTAGATCCCATTTATTATAAATAAGTAATAATTTCTTAAAAAGCTCTTAAATATTTTATAATGATAATGCATTTTATTACCATTTACCACATAATTTAACCAATTTTCTCCTTCATTGGTAAAATAATTTATCCACTTGAGAGATGAGCAACATTTTCGTAAATTATTAAAAGACTTGTAAGAAAATTACTTTACTGTAAAATCTATACTTATTAAAAATTAATGTAGGTAAATTGGTCAATTTTTCTATTAGCAATTTTTTATTTAAACTTAATATTAAATGAATAGGGCCTTAGAAAAAATAACATTTTGATCTGCTTTGCTTTGAAGATGTTTATCTTATGTTGCATTAAATAAATTATTTATTTCAAATTAAAATAAATACAAAGTAACAATTATGTATACTCACATACTTTCTTGATTTTCAAGGTAAAAATATTTTATTCGTAGTGGACACAGTATCAAACATCATTTTAATCATTTTAAGGTTTAATTTTTAGACAGTTACACCTATTTAAAAAAAAAACTTAAACCAATCCAAAATGTATAAAATTATTTTTACTTTAATAGTTGATTTTATAATTTTTTTTATGAGCTATTTTCAGAACAAATCATTTTTTAATGACCTTTTTATACTCTTAAAATTTTATTTTATAAGAAATTTGGGTTTTTAATGACCTTTCTATATGGGGCCCTATTTATAATATTTTCTCTTTAACTAATGTACTTTCATAAATCTACTATCTTATAGTAAAATTGATTTGATACTAATGTAATGGGATTTTTTGCTCTTACAACTCTCGAGCTTTGTAAAAAAACCACGTTTGCCATTTTATTATTTGATAGGCTAATTTAGACATCTCACTAAGTTGAAAAGGACATCCATCGTTTGTTCAAAAAATGTACAATGTTGTGACACCGTTCATAGTCCGTTTAATAATGAATAAAATAATAAGAAATGCTAATGTGGTGCTATAAAACTCAAAAAACTAAAAAATTACAAGTGGATCCCATTGAATAAAATAAAATTATTTAATGTATAATTAATAAATGTTGAAAATAATATATAAGTGTATCATACTTAAAATTATAAGTGAGTCCACTTGAAATTTTCTCACTTAAAATTTCCTCTTTTAAGAGAAAAATAATAGGTGAAAAGTGGGGCCCACCTATTATTTTTCTCTTAAAAGATGAAATATGAAGTAAAACCCACTTATATATTATTTTTAATATTTATTAATTATACATTAATTTTTTGAATTTAACAATATTACGTCAACATTTCATATTATTTTATTCATTATTTAAAAGATTGTGAATTACATCATAGGATTATAGCTAATAAGGGCAACTTTTGTGCCCTAATATTAATAAAAGTAATACTTTTAATGAAATTTCAAAAATAGGTTAACTTTTTAAAAATAATATCAAATAAGGGTAAAAACACTATTCATCTTCTTCCTTTTGCAAATCATTCATCAGCGCCGCTACCTACCGCCGCCTCTAGAAACCTCTAGTAACGCCTCTGCCCACCTCCGCCTTTGCCCACCTCCGCCTCTACCTCCGCCGTGTATTTCTTACACGCTCATTGCTTGTGATTTTTTATGAGTTTGCTATGCCCAATATCATCCTTTATGAGAAGTACACCTCTAAAAATAGCATATTTTTGTTAGATCAAAGAATGAACGAGTGGAATGATAGGGAGTTTTCGGTGGAGTTCATGCGATAGTACATAAAGTTTTTATCCTCAAGAATGTTTCGGTGTCGATTCCACCAGAAAGAAGTATAAGGTTCTTTGAGTGCAATGTTTAGGGGAGATCATGATTCAGGACAGTATCAGTTCAAGAGTGAGATCGTTACTCTCAGTGAAAGCTCATTGAGAGAATTGGAAACCCCTCCTGATATTGGCCATAGTTGTTGGCTGGAAGGGATTTTCATAGATGGATCCTTTCATTGGACCAATAGCATCAAACCCTTGAGTAGTAGATTTTCTATCACTGTGTTTGATATTGGCCAAGAAAAGTATCAGACTATAAAGTTCTCTCCCTCTGTACTATTACTAAGTTTTCATCAAAAATTGAGTCTAATGGAGATACGAGGTTCTATGGCACTAGTTGAATGTGGAAGGACTTAGATTCGCATATGACGCATTGTTCATGATGTAGGTGTGTATAATTTGAAGTGCCAATACAATTACAACATCCCAGCAATATGGTCTGATAGACATTACCATAAGTACTTATTGATGGGTTTTCAATGAAATGGCCAGAAATGGTGAGGATTATTGGGTAGATAGCATTCTAGTGTAATCTCCAATAGAGGCGGAGGCGGGTAGCACTAGTGGATGGTAAACCAGCGCCGCTGCCACCGCCTTTTCCTCCACCCACCTCCGGAGGTAGAGGCGGAGGTGGGCGAAGGCGTTGCCGGAGGCGGCGGGGGAGGGGGCGGCACTGACGAATAGTTTGCAAGAGGAAGAAGATGAACAATGTTGTTTGCCCTTATTTGATATTAGTTTTAAAAAAGTTAACATATTTTTGAAATTTTAATAAAATTATTACTTTTATTGATATTAAGGCCCAAAAGTTGCCCTTATCAGCTATAATCCCTTACATCATTAACATCATGTGTTTTTTGGCTAACGATGGTCTTTTCAACTTAATTTGAAGTCTAAATTGACCCCTTAAATTATAAAATGGTGAAAGTGATTTTTTTTACAAAGTTCAAGGGTTCTTAGAGCTAAAAATCTCATTATAATGTAATATAAATAAAAGAAAGTAATGCTAGGCAATATAAAACAAAAATGCACAATGTAAAGATAATAATAAAAAAATACAATATTTTAATACGTAAAATAAAAAAATATATATTACTAAACTACATAAATGCGAATACAAAATATTATAAAAGGCAAATTCATTTCAAAACACTTAAAAAAACATAACCTCAAAGAAAGTATTTAAGGATATAAGTTTAACACTTGAAGGAAATTTAGGCGGTGTTCGGCACTGCGATCATTTCGTGGACGGGGGATGAAGACCCATTCGATTGGGTGTGGATAGGACCCCAATATAGTGTGAACCAGTTCCATCTACACTCCAATATATTGTCAACGGAAAAACTCGTGGATATGTCCCATCCACGGTTTATTTTTTATCCCATCCTTCAAGGAGCTGGGTCAGAGGTTATGTGATCTAAGATAGATTGTAGATAGATAGGGATGCACCTTCAATTTTATCTTTGAAATTCCTATAGTTGCATTTCGGCTGTATGATCTAAAATGTTAATTATTTTACTTAATTTTTTAATGTTTTTATCAATAAAATAATATTTTTAAATATTTAAAATATATTTTTTTATTTTTTAATTATTTTACTATTGTTTTATAAAAAATTAATATTTATTGGTTAATATTAATTCACTAATGCATTTTTTAAAATATTTATCATACAAAATGCAAAAATTAGATATTTATGATTAACTATGTATATCATTCATAAAATGTATATAAGATACATGGAATTAAAAAATTGTGGTGCAGAACGCCATTGTGGGTGTGGACTGGTCTACTCCATACAGTTTGTCCACAGTTCAGAATAGTTGTGGACTGTAGTGTGTGGTGTGAATAGGTCATTGCCACAGGGTGTGGTGTGGATCAATCCACACTCACCAATTTCACATCCACACTATAGAACACCCCCTTAAGCTCAGTATTTTCTAAAATGATCCTTTGAGTGCGAAAGTGTATTCCACCATATCTTAATTATATCATCTCTACTAACTTTTACCTATATAAATTAATTTTCATTATTGCTTACCGCACAAAGTAGTTTTATATTGGCCATTGAATTCTTATTATAGCATGTTCTTTGTTAGAACTAGCAATCTTGACCCCAACCCATTTAACCCACCCACCTTGGAACACACCCATTATATTAACGAGTCAATTTGGGTCGAGTGACCCATTAGGTCAATGGAAAAGGTCATGATGGGTTGGGTCAAGGGTTTCAGTCAAATGTCTATCTATATTTGCCAAGTCTCATAAAAAAAGCACTTGAGGTGACTTAAACTCAAACCACCTAGTGCATCCACATCTCACTGCAATTCCAAGCCACCATGCAACATTTCTTTTTTGTAATTAAAAGTGAAATAAAATAGATTTTATTAACCTTTGTGTTCACATGCAATTTAAACAAAAAGCATACATATTTATATTTAACATCTCTAACTAAAAATTAAAAAATAGTATTTTATAAACAAATATAATAAATAATCCACCAAATCCACATTTATATAAAACGATGATTTTTAATATAAAAATTTGTACAAATGGAATATTAATAATAGAATAATTATTTTAACACTTAAAATTTATAAATTTACACATGATATAAATCTTAAAATTTTTATATATTTTTAAAAATTATTAACTAATATTTTAATTTACGTTAATAAGTAATAATAAAATATTTATTATTTAAAAAAATAAAAATATTATAAACAAAGTATTGAAGAATATAATATTAAATTGAATCTATCAAATCCACTAAGCTACACTTATTTAAAAAAAAAACATTTTATTTCATAAAATTTATAGAAATAAAAATATTAATAATGGAATAATTATTTTAGTAATTAAAACTATGAATTTGAATATGATATGTATCTTAGAAATTTTAACAAATTTGATATACTCTAAGTTGATTTTTTGCTAATTTTAAAAAACTAAAATAGTAAAATAAAATAATAATTAAAATATAATAGGTGCATATGTTTAGTGTCTTGGACTCTTCAGTGATCCTTTATAAATAAAATTATAAAATATCTGCACATCCTAGTATATTAATTATAATATATTTCTTCATATATCATTCAAATTTACATTTTCTATGTATTTATATAATATTTTGTGATTATTTTGATCTTAGACTTAGTATTATTAATGTATTTATAAAATTTGTATGTATTTCCCTAGTATGTCCATACGTTTCCATATTTTTTGTCTGTGTCCATGCATTTCTAGAGCGTATTCATATTCATTTATCCGATACTAATACTTTAATCCTTGGTTTCAATAATTTGAAAGTCTTTTTTGAGGTTGAGGATTTCTGAGTAAAAGTTGAGGCTTTCTCTTACCATTTTTTGTCATGCTTTTATGATATGTTTTCATGTTTTCTAGTGTTTTCATGCATTTTCTACAATTTTTTACATTTTTTTAAAAAAGTTTATTTATTTTTTGCATTTTCTATAATTTTTTGCTATTTTATGCATTTTTTATAAATTTTTGGTTTTTTTGCATTTGTTTTGCAATTTTTGAATTCTTTTGGTATTTTCTACAAATATTTGGTGTTTTCTACATTACCTTTGTATTTTTTTAGTGTTTTCATGCTTTTCCTACAATTTTTTTTTTGTTTTTATTTGCATTTTTTCTTATTTTTTTTCAAAAGTTCTACATTGTTTGCGTTTTTATAATTGTCTGCTATTTTATACATTTTTGTTTTTTTCTACATTTTTTGCATAATTTATGCATTTTTTGTAAATTTCTAGTATCTTTTGTAATTTCTTGGTTTTTTTTTCATTTCTTTCTATTATTTGCATTTGTTTACATTTTTTGCATTTTCGAGTATATAGATTGACCTAACCCGATTTTATCAATTGGCTTCCTTGAGAGAGATAATTCTCTACAAAATTGTTATTTTTTGGTATATGTGTCTCCCCGACTCATTTTTGCCACGTGGCAGCCTTGAAAGTACTGTTCCTTTCAAAATTTGTTATTTTTTGGTATACGGGTCGACCTAACTTGTTTTTGCTATGTGTCAACCTTGAGAGAGAAATGTTGCTCTTAAAAATATTTATTTTAGGTATACGAGTCGTCCCGACCAATCTCCATATTTATAGTTGAGGGTAGGTGGGTTAGTATGGGTGAGGGTGAGTAAGGGAAAATATGGGTGATTTATGAACCTTTAATAAGGATTGATGATGGATCATGGTGGGTTGGTGGGTTAATATGGGTGTGTTGGTATTCAACCCTTACCTAACCCACCTATTTGCTACTTGTAATCTCTCTTGACACTTATTTAGCATTTTCATAGTGGTTTGTGGCACATGTAAAGGTATGAACCTGATCTATTTTTAAATTATGGGTCAGATTCGAATGCATTATATTATGTTGTTTGGGCTATACTCTTTTATGTATCTTTAGCTTATACAAGAAGATAGATAGAATGTAAGTATTGTAAGTGAGAACTTGAGTGTATTAGGACTTAGGGTTTTCTAAAAAAGTGTTTGAATAACTTTATATCTTCATTGTCATTTTCATAGTGGATTTCATCTCCTCCACTTGTAGAGTAGGCTATAAGTCGAACCATGTAAATTTGTGTATGTTTTTTAGTTTCTTTGTGTTTTTCCTTGTTTTCTCCAGTCTTTATCGATTATTTTTATTTTAAGGTTTATTTTACCAAACAATTTCAAAATGCAAAATAATTTCGTATTATTTTTTATATCTATATATTAAAACATTGTATAGCTCTGCACTTTGCATTACTAATTTTATGTTGTAAATCTTAACAATTAAAAGAAAGTAAAGAGAAATAGCATAAAGATAATACAAAGTATGAAGAAACAATGTTTTAATACATGAATATGAAAAAATATATTACTACAAAGCAATGTAAAATATAGAGTTGAAATACTACATAAATAAGTCTTTAAGGACTTACAACGAATCACTTAAGTTTTTATTAGTTATAAGCTTCCTCTATGTTTAGATTCTTTGTTTTTGAGTGTTTTATAATGAATTCATTGAAAGTTATCTTATGTTGTGTAAAATTATTTAAATATTTTAACTAATAAGAGCCCAAATACCTTATTATATGTCCTTAAAATTTACATATTATAATATTTTACCTTTATATGTTTATGTTGCTTTCTAGTTGTATATGTATTTTTGATATCTATGTATGTCTTTGCACTTTGCATTGTTTTATATTGTATAATAAAATATACAATGTAAAAATAATAAAGTGCAAAGATACACAATGTTTAAATATACAAATGTGAAGTGATATCTAATCTTTATTTATATTTAAAACAAAACCTGTTTTCTGGTTGTTTTAAAAATAAACTTGTCTTTTATCTATTTTTAAAATTTTTCTAATTTTAAAATTAAACGAAATAACACAAGTGGCTAATCACCTTTAAGACTTTTATCTTCTCTCATTAACTCACTCTCTTTCCTCATTAACTCATTTGATTATCTCTCATCATTATTTATGTCATTAAATTTATCCTTCAATGACCCATCCCACTAAGGTAGTGTTGGGTTGGGTGTATATATCTTTATGGGACTATTTTGGTCCCCATCTATCATATATCATGGATAAGGACCGTCCATCCAAAATATATCGACCCCAATATTTTTTTTTTTGGTGGATGGGGACCATCCACAAATGGCCAAAAATCAAGTTGGATATTGTGCATCACATTTGCCCAAGTTTCAACCATTTTTCTAACCATTGTGAGAAGATAGAATAGAGGTTTCCCTTTTTCATTCTTAGCTAACTAGGATGCTTCTCTACCATCATTCTTCCTTCATCCTCTTATACTACCATCCACTGGTATTTATAAGTAATATCATAAAGTTCTTGGGGTGTGTACGACGCTTCTATGTCTCAACACATTAAATAGGCTTTCAACACTTGTCCTGTCCCTCATATCCTTAATTGTCTTTTTCCCTTCTCCACTTCTCGTATCCTCTACATTCTTGTGTTCATGTGTCATCTCTTTTTCTAACACAAATCTTTTTTTGCAAGTTTTCATTGGGGAAGAAGTCTCGAGAAATGCTTCTACCCCTACCTCACTTTTTTTCTTTGCTTTTTGCTCTAAAATTATTTGTCTTTCTCTCGCTATTGCCTTGCCTTCACTTCCTTGACCATGCGTAAACCAAAGGGTTCATCAAAGGTTTGTATGTCTAGGATTATTCATCTTTCTATGGTTTCTTCACCACCAAGGGTTTTTTAACAAGCCTGTTGGTTTCGAGAAGAGAAATTGTTCTTGGTAATGGAAGTTCTTTTATGCTCTCAACCCATTAGTTTGCCAAAGATTATGGTATTTTTTTTCTCTTCACCATTGCCAAAGGAAGTTTTCTTAGCCCATCAATTTCTTTAACTTTTGATTATGGCTCTCAACATGTCAGTTTCTACGAGACGTTAACTCTTTGTGGCTTCTTCATCGCTAAGGGTTTTTTTGTCGATGGTTTTCTAATGAGCTCATTCATTTTTTGTTCTCAATGCTCTTAGCTTTCAGTTTCTATGAGATGTCAACTCTATTCCTTACATTTTGGTGATTGAAAGAAACAATTTCTTATTATTTGCTCACATCTTTCATGTTCTCTTTAATTTCTTTGAAGATGTTGCTCGATGAACCAAGGTCAAAGCACAAACTACAACATTCCCTTTTATTAGTATTTTATAATTTTAAATGGTTTTGTTAAAATCTATTAGTTTTTTTATAGTTTTTCTATTCTTTAATGTCATAGGGGCATATTTGTATTTTTCCTTTTTATTATTATGTTGGTCTCCCTAACATAAATACCAAAGCTGGTGGCGCCAACCTATTTGTATTTTCTCCCTTCTCTCCTCTCTCTTTTCTTTTCCTTTCTTTGATTGTCTAACATTTTTCACCAAGAAAACATGGTATCAAAGAAGCTTTTTAAGGATTAGAAGCAGCTCGATCAAGCGTGTCAAGCAATGTTTTTGTGTAGTTCGTCTCTTCACTCTTGGTCGTGTGCCAAGCAATGTTTTTAACTTGCCGTTAATCTGGACAGTCAAACTGTTCGAACTGTCACCCGGTTGACTTTCCAAGTCCGATTCTTATAAAACCTAGCATTGCCAAAGTCAACAAAACTGTCGACCCAAACGATTGAACCATTAAACCTTTTTATTTTGGGTAACTTTTTAAGATCTACGCATTCCAAGGAGCCCAAACACTCCTTGCCCTACTATTTTGCGAAAAAAAACCCTATTTGGACTCAAATAATAATTTTTAATATTTTTTTACATAAAAGATAAAAAATGAATTAAATATAAAATAATACATATATCATGTCTAAAATATAATTATAGATTATTTATTGATAAAATATGTATTTGTACATACAGACACACACACACACACTTAAAATATATAGACGTTGATATGGCATGGTCTGACCTGTTTGGCCCAAACGGTTGAACTAGTGACCCATGACTCGGAGGAAAAAACAGTTCGACCTTCTAGTTAGTTTTTTTTTTTAAATGCTTTTTTCCACCATAAATGGTCAAGAAACCATATCACTTCCTTTTGGACTTACCCTTTCTAATGTGTTACATGTTCTAAATCTGCCTATAAATTTGTTCTCTATTAGTAGTATTACAAATTCATTAAATTGTTCGGTAATCGTTTTTCCTTCTTCTTGTGTAATGCAAGATTCTGCCTCAAAGAAGATTGGTAGAGGTCGTATGGTGAATGGCCTATACATGCTAGAGAATAAAGCTAATCTTGCGGTTATTGAGTCTAAGAGTCAATTTAGTAAGACTCTAGTCTATTTATGGAATAGTTATTTTGGTCATTTATCTTTTGAGTCACTAAAGGTCTTGCTTTCCTTTCCATATTGTTTATTTTAATGTTTGGGGCCCTGTTACTTTACCATATGAGACTGACTACAAATTCTTCATTACATTTATTGATGACTACTCCAGATATACATGGGTGTATTCTATGTGATCCAAAGATGAAGTGCCAAAATTGCAAAAGATTTTCAACACATGATATTTACTTAATTTCATATTGAGATTTAAATTTTCCAATCTAACAATGCCAAAGAGTATTTCCATACTAATCTCACAAAGTTCTTTGCTTCATGTGAGTCCATCCATCGTAGCTCTAATGCCAAAATTCCATAATAGAATGGTGTTGCAGAAAGAGAAAACCACCATCTCCTTGAAGTTGCTTGTGGATTACTCATCTACATGAATGTTCCAAAGAGTTTTTAGTTGAATTTTGTGCTATGTGCTGCCTATCTTATCAACCGTATGCCATCTCATTTGTTAGGGTACAAGGCCTCTCTTTAGCTCCTATTCCCCAAAGCTCCATTCTTTTATATCCCTATTTGTGTGTCTGGTTATCAGTGTTTTATTCAAAACTTGTCTTCTATTCATGCTAAACTTGATTCTCGTGCTATTCCATGTGTACTCTTGGATTACCCTTTTTCTTAAAAGGGTTACTATTGTTTTGACCCTATTTTCAAGAAATATTTTTGTCTTTATAGATGCGTTTTTTTTAGAGTGACTCTTTATTTCTTGTTTCTCCTTAGGAGGAGAGTATGGTGGAGGAGAAACAGGCCCAAGTTCTTCCTCTTCTACCTGACCCCCTTCGTTCTATGTTTTCATCGTCATTGCAAGGTCAACTGAGTTTAAGAACTATAGAACAACTTGAAGTTGTACCACCAACATAATCAGATTCATTGGGGATAGATCCTATCCAACCAGGTACTCTTATTACTATTGATGTATCTAACCCCATTGCTATTGATCATTCATCTCCTAATGACCTAGACATCCTTATTGCACAAAGGGAGTTAGGTCTTGTACCACCAAGCATTCTATCTTCCATTTGATCTCCTATAAGAACATCGCATCTTCTTTTTGTGCTTTCCATTCTTCCATTAGTAGTGTCCCTATCACTAAAAATGTTGTAGAGGCTCTTTCAGTACCTGAATGGACAGTTGCAATCAAAGAAAAGATCAACACCTTACATAAAAATGGTATATGGGAGTTAGTGGATCTTCTTGTGGGTAAGGAACCAATAGGGTGCAAGTGGGCCTTCACAGTGAAGCATAGGGATGATGGAACAGTAGAGAGGTACAAGGCCTGATTAGTGGCAAAAGGCGGGTATACTCAAGTGTATAGAGTAGATTGTGCAAAGACATTTGATCCAGTTGTTAAGATGAACTCTATGAGAGTTCTTTTCTCTATTATTGCTAACCTTAATTGGTATCTTCACCATTTAGATATTAAAAATGCTTTCCTGAATGTTGATCTTGAAGAAGAGGTGTACATGGTACAACTTTTTGGCTTTTTTTCCAAGGCAAAGAGTAGAAAGTGTGCAGGTTAAAGAAGTCCTTGTATGGATTAAAACAATCACCAAGAGATTTTAACAAATTTCATCTTACTACGCAGTAGATTGGCTACAAATAGTGCCAGACTGATCATACATTATTTGTGAAAAGAGGAGAAGGAAAAATTGTATGGATTAAAACGATCACCAAGAGCTTTTAACAAATTTCATCTTGCTACGCAGTAGATTGGCTACAAATAGTGCCAGACTGATCATACATTATTTGTGAAAAGAGGAGAAGGAAAAATTATAGCCTTGATAATGTATGTTGATGACATAGTGATAAGTTGATTATAGATGATTAAAAAGTTGAAATTTAGAAGGTAAACGAGTTCCCACTCACTCAATTTGAGGAGAAGGACCTAAGTCCCTTGAGGTATTTTCTTGGAATTAAAGTGGCCCATTCACAAAAGGGGATCTTCATTTCTCAAGGAAAAAACATCATAGATTTGTTATAGGATATAGGAAAACTAGGGGTTAAGCCCGCTGACTCTCCCATTGATCCAAACCATAAACTAGGTGATTGTCATAGTGTGACTATCAAGGATGTAAAGCTATTCCAGAGACTTGTGGGAAGGATTTTATATTCATCCGTGACTAGCCAGATATTGCTTATGCCGTGGGCGTTCTTAGTTAATCCATGCATGCCCCTAAGACCGCACACTTAAAGGCAGTTGAGAGAATCCTTAGGTATTTAAAAAAGTTTATGAGAGTTGGTTTATTGTTTTAGAAGAATAAACATTTGAAGGTTGAAGTGCATACAGATGTTAACTAGACTGGATCAATTGATGACGGGAAGTTTATTAGTGAGTATTGTACCTTTGTGAGAGGAAACTTAGTCACATGGAAAAGCAAAAAACAAAATGTTGTGGCCAAGTCTAGTGTTAAAGTTGAATATAGAACAATGTCCCATGGAGTGGCTGGAGTTATTTAGATAAAGAATCTATTGAGTGAGCTAGGTTTTCTAATTGATATCCCATGTCCTTGTATTATTGCAGACATCTTTACAAAGGGATTACATCATTTGCACCACAATGACTTATGTAACAAGTTGGGCATGATTGACATTTAAGTCTCAACTTGAGGGAGAGTGTTAAAATCTGTTAGTTTTTTTTTGTAGTTTTTCTGTTATTTATTTCCACAGGGGCATATTTGTATTTTTCCTTTTTTTTAGGATTATGTTGGGTCGCCCTAATATAAATACTAAAGCTGGTGTCGTCAACCTACTTTTTTTTTTGACCCCAAAATTCTTTCTTCTCTCTTCTCTTCTGCTTTCTCTAATTTTCTAACATCTTTCACCAAGAAAATAGGTTCAAACTTTTATTTCTTTTTGATGAATTAATTTTAGTGTGATATCATGTCAATTTGAGGTCCAATACAGTCCATTGCAAATATAGCAAAGTGACAAGATTGTGACAATGCGATAATTGTCCAAGTGAGTTGGCTTTGATCTTTTTCAATTTCAACTAGCAAGAAATCATCTCCAAACACTAGGTTTTCTCGGTTTGTTTCTTTAATGAGCTGGAGAGGTTATTGATTTACTATTGTTTATTTTGTATATGTATTTTGGTAGTTTGGGTTTTCGACTGACCTCCTGTTACTAATATATGAGAAAAGTTATTCAACGTACTTGCTTTGCATGAGAAAATGTTGTGCAAATTGCTCATGTGATCTATATAAAAGAAGTTATTTTTGTGGAAACAAAGATTCTCTTATTTTAAAAATTGATTGATTTCTTTTTTTTTCGTGTGTTTAGGTTTTAATTACCTTTTGTTATTTAATATTTTCTTTCAAATTTCCCTTTGCCTTCATTTTATTTTGTAGAATCAACTGAAGGTGAGCTTTCTTTGTAGGTTTTGCTTATGTCTATTGAAGATCTAGGTTTGGACAATACCCATAATTCCTCTCTTATGTGCCAACTCTTGCTTCTGAAGTTGAGAAAGGTATCTTGTGCTTTTAAGATGATTTTGTGAACTGCTTTTTTTTTTTGAAATAAAAACTCCATGCATTACTTTATCACTCTTGCAGTAATTAAGAGTGGGTTAGAGCCCATTCTCAACTTATTCAAGGTAACGTGTTCTTGCCCACCATACATCTTAGTATATGTTTGGCATCGATGCTACAGTTGCAGACTGCTGATATGTGGGTTGGAAGCACTGTTTTTTCAGAAAACGGTGCATTTTTTTGTTTGGAATCATTGCTGCCATGTAGGACGTTTCCTGGAGTAACAAAAACTTTTTCTGTTTGATACCAATGCTTTAGGAAACGTTTTCTGCACTTCTACCCATTATCCAGTGCCACATCATTGCCCCGTTGGCAACAACAAGCTTCAGCTCTAGGAAACGTCAAATTTGGCGTTGCTTCAAGCCATGCCTTCCCGATTTCCAAGGTGTGGCTTGGGAGCACCATTTTCTATGGAAAAACGGTTCCAAACAGATGGTTATTTCCTAGAGTATTGTTTTTTCCTATGTGGTGCTGATGTGGCACCGTTGCTCCAGGAAACGACAGCGATGCCAAAAAACCGCTTAGTGTGCAATTTAATGCTTGTCAAGGAAACTACTAGGGTCAGATTAATGCAAGTTGTCAAGACGAACTTGATGAAATTGACTAGGTAATGTGGCCCAGCTTACAATTATACAAAATCTTCCATGAGCTCAAAAATAAATTTTTCTTTTCTTGAGTGTTAAGGGTTTTTAATGACATAATTCCTCATTTACATCCAGGTTATTGGTGATTTAAACATCTACGACATCCTCCAGTCTTGCTATCACAGCCCATATGCCATAGATAATGCACTTGATATTTATAAAAGGGTAGAATGGGTATTTGGAAAAAATCGGTGTATCAATCTAACGTTTTCCGTCTGGGACAGTGATGGAAGGGAGGTTTTTGTCGAACTTTTAAAAAGTTCAGGAGAGGTATTTGTTAAAATGAAATTATAGGGAAGGTTTTTATGATTGTCATAAACTTCAAGGAAGGATTTTGTATTTTACCCTATTTAATATTTCAATACTTGGAATCTCATTTTACAAGCATCCATATTTTCAGTCAATGGAAAAACTATCTTTTGTTCCTACTTGATGTAGGATTGGTATGGCTAAAGGATATAAGACTAGAAGGGTAATGATGGGTTAAGATGGGTTTAGGGATGATTTTAAAACTAAAGAAAGGATTTATAGGTGGTTAAAAAGGTTTTGGTTCAGAGCACTAAAAAATGTAGATTTTCAATGAAACATTGTAGTGATGTTTAAAATGATGGATTGATTTGGCTTGAAGTCATTTTGGGTAGGTTTTGTAAAAAAGGATAAAAAACTCCCATCATGCGAGAAAGTGGTAAATTTCCAAAAACTAGGATGCTGTTTTGGGATAAACTTTTGTAGGTCGAAAGGAGATGAAGGCCTATAAGGAGGCAACCTAATACGAGAGCACTTGAAGATTGTGCACAAAATAACATAGATGGCTGGAATGAGAAAAAAAATGCAATTTGATGCAAAGGAGAAAAGCAAAAGCTGAATCAATTTTAGTCCTTTGGAATGTCTAATGAACTCTTTTTATGAAGAATTTGTGGGTTGTTGAGCAAGGATTGAAATGTTGATAGGATATGTCTGACATAGGACATAATGTATCGATATTGGTAGCATCCGACATGAGATATGCTACGATTGGAGGTATATCTTATCAATCATGTGTATCGGACCGATATAGATATATATCGGTTTATATCGCATTGTATCAATCAATACAATACCGATACAAAACCTATACTCCAATTTACAATTATGCAAAATCTTCCATGAGCTCGAAAATAAAATTTTCTATTGCATTGGGTTGTAATAGCAAGGCTGAAGGATGTCCTAGATGTTTAAATCACCAATAACTTGGATGCAAATGAGGAATTATGTCATTAAAAACCCTTAACACTCAAGGAAAGAAAAATTTATTTTTGAGCTCATTTACATTTTAAATTTCATCAAGCTTCTCTATTTTACTATTTTTACATTAACAAAGAAGTCAACTGAATATTAAATTATCAAATATAAATTAATAATTATATCATGTTCTTACCTTATTATTTGCTCACACTTAGCATTGGCCCCTTTCGCTAGTTCTTATTTGAAACATGTATCTACGTTTGTATGTTTTTTTTTTTTTTTTTGTTGGCTCTAGTCTCCATCTTGAGAACAAGATTTGACTCTTCCTTTCTCTTCTGCCTTTGCTCCTGCACCCACCCTCTGCCAGTCAACCACGACTGCACCGCCCCCATCCGTCTCTTTCAACACCACCACCCGCCTGTATTCTTCTCTTTCTTTCTCTTCCACAAATACGTATGTTAATATCTTTCCAATATTATTAGCTTGGATTTTTTTTAGGGATTTTATCTATTGCCTTGCATGATAAAGCTTCAAATGGTGTTGTAAATTTTTTGTTGTTTAGCATGATACATTGCTTGAAATTTTTGGATTGAGAACTGATTAGTTCAATTCGATGATAAATAAAATTTTGAAAAAAAAAATCGATGAGATAAATCCTATGAAATGTTGGAAAAATTATAATATAAATTCGGTGATAACTATCATATGAAAGCTAGGAAAATTTAGAATATAAATTTAGTGATAGAAATCCTATTAAATGTTGAAAAAAATTATAATATAATTTCGGTGATAAATATTATCCTGTGAAAGGTTGGGAAATTAGAATATAAATTTAGTGATAGAAACTATATGAAATGTTGGATAAAATTAAAATATAAATTCGGGGATAAATATTCTCTGAAATGTTGGAAAAGTTATAACATAAATTCGGTCATAAATATCATATGGAAGTTAGAGAAAATTAGAATATAAATTTGGTAATAAAAATCTTATTAAAGATTGGAAAAATAATAATATAAAATTAAGGGATAACTATATATATATATATATATATATATATATATATAAATTCATTGAAATAAATTCCCTATTATCTCCTATATTCAATGAGATAAATCTGAATTTGTCATCTATGATATGTTGGATAGAAATTATATAAATTCATTAATAAAATCTTATATTATCCTCTATGTTATGTTGGAATCAAAGAGTGCAAATTCAGTGGTTTTGTTACTTTTGTTTAAATATTAGTTGTAATTTTATTTATTTATTGTGGTTTTGTCCACACACTAGTATGTATGGCCAATGAAACAAAATAGGCCCCGAGAATCGTATTTTGATTCTAGTTTGGCAAGCTATATTTTTTTTTGTTATTAAAAACATTGATCTATTAAGTGTTCAATAGATCTATTTTAAAAGTCACATCAGTGTATCTATTTACATGAGGCAGAAGACCACAGCCGATTAGTTCTTATTGCTAGAGAAGATGACTGGAAGCTATTAGTATTTATGAGGTAACCATTAATGAGTGAGTGGAAGATAGCAGAACAACAAACGTTCATGGAGAAGAGATGCAAAGAGGAAGTGTTTAGGGCTTTTTTTATCGCATTGGTTCTAATTTCATGCGAAATATGATGAGAGTGCATAAGTGAAAATTCGTCACTTCTAAAAAAAGCCAATCCCCAGGATGAGATTTTTACATTCTACATAAGCACATTTTCTTAGGAAAATGTAATGCCAAATATCATTCTGATCCTCCGAATTGTGAGAATCAGCAGAATTAATTTTGGGGGCCCATGTCAAACACAGCCTTTTTTTCTCTTTATCTTGCTGAATCTGACTCACAAGAGATGTCAGATTCTGATGCATATTGGTCCAACCTGACCCAGCCCAGAATGAATTCATTACAGACGGACCAGGTTCAATCCAATCCGATGAATACTCCGGACCATTCTGGACTGGTCCAGTTCAACATCCAGACCATCTAATCTGTTCAAATTGGTTTTAATTTAGATTGGGTCCAACCAAATCTGGTCCATTGACACCCATACTCTTATTTCTTTCAATGGATCGGATACTGGTTCAATCCAACCTAATTCAATACAAATCCATTACAGATGGACCAGGTCCAATCCGGTCCAATAAATAATTTGGACCATTAAGTCTGTACTTGTACAATTTCAACATGTCTAATTGGTCCATTCAACCCGTTCAAATCGATTTTGATTTGGATAGAGTCCAACTCAAACCCGGTGCATTGACACCCCTAAATTGATTTTCATTCTTCAGTATCACAAGGACACTGTGTTGTTGACTGTTGAGTATGCTTACTTCCCTTATGATATCCAACTAAATTTTGCATCTGCATGACTGCATCTCATTCTACTGGGGCTCCTCTTGATTTATAAGGCATAGCATCATAAGAACACGCAGCTCCATGCCCATCTCTCTATCTCTCTCTGACTGTTGGTGTTTTCTTGTAGCAAATTATAGAGGCTCACACCCTCTTTTATAGAAGATATAGCACCATTCCTTCTTTCTTGACTGTTTCATACTTGACGGTCATCACACGTCTCCTCTAAAACTTCCAACTTAAAGGGACCTTTAGACAAGATATGATGAATGTTGTTAGACCCGGACCAGATAGAGAACCGTTATGGTTGAATGGTCTGGTCTGGTCTGAGTCTGGCAACATTGGATTGTTAATCCAATGGTTATGATCAGTTCATTTAAAAATCCAGGACCAAAGAGTGTTAATAAAAGACCACTTGATGGATGCCCAAGAAGGAATACTCCGAGCCAAACTTATTTAAGCCAACTACTTGTTGAATTAATGTTTGACTCCACAAAAGGCTTTGAGAAAACTACATATAACTGAATGAAGGATAAAGTTTCTCCCTATAACTTTCAACTTATAGGGACCAGTACTAAAATAAAGTTGCAAACTGGGTACCACATGGTGTGTTTTTATATGTTAGTCAAGGAAGTGTGATGCAAGGAGAATCACATTGCAGTCTTAGTATCTCCTTAAATCATATTATATTATCTAATGATAGTTTGATTAACCAACTTGATTCCTTCTAATGTTTTACAAACCATTCTCTATTAATAACTGATGTAACATGTCCACTGTCACACTATCAAACCAAAAAAAAAAAAATAAAAAAAAACGAGTTTAAAAGAAAAAAGAATATCTATATAAATAAATAAACTCCAATTATGCTAATTTTGCATATTGAAAATATTGATACTTTGAACCTTGATTATCAATTAATAGAATTTTTTCTATATATCCAATATGCATGTTTTAAATGAGAAATGATTGTTATTAATTTCTATTTAAATAAGGCTTAAAAAATTTTACCTAAAGAACACACAAATCCTCTATGTTCATGGCATGTGAGGAACCTCCTATCTTAAAAATGCTTTAAATAAAACCCTAGCTTCAAGAGAGGAGAAAGAATTGTACTTAGATGGCAAACCGACCTATTATGCTTTGAAAAGATGGGCATCACTAAGCTTACTTAATAGGGCTAGGGTTTTATCTTTCACAAAGGATGTACCTAATCATTCCTTTGAAAGAAGGATTTGTTCATATATATATATATATATATATATATATATATATATATAATGCTATTGTTTCTATAAAAGTACAATATGATTTAATACACTTCCTGAATTCTTAACGTTAACCCATGTTTATGGTAAAGATTATCATTTTTTTTATGAACAAAGGAAAGAAAACAAAATCTAAACCAAGAAGGAAAAATGGAAGGGTCATAGTACAAGATGCCACAGAGTAGATGTGAATGGGAGACTTTAGAAGTCTAGATTGGCGGCATCTTCTAGTTCTGAATGAAAGTTGTGAAAAACAGCGTTAGCCATACCCTCACTTCAATTGCTCAAGGTTAAATCACATGCCACAAAGAATTCGAAAATCAATCAAAAGCTGGTACAATTCAAATATTTAGTCTATTCAAACTATAGATATGGACTGTCTATATAGGTATATGAGTAATCATATGTACATTCAAATAACAGGACAAATCAGCACCGAGGGAGCAAAAGTGGTGCCTCACTATCAAAGGTAAAATATAGAGACCCACCTGTACTTTGGGGTAGTGATAGTTAGGTCCCTCAACTTTCATTTGTGACAGATAATTATCTTGTACATTCAAATTCTGATACTTTTCTCCCACCCTTAGGATTCGGTCAGTTTTAAATATGGGCAGATTTCTTAAACTATCTTTACCGTTTACAAAATAAAATTAACCTGTATTCTTATTGTTTACATATTATCTAAAGCTATCCTTTAAGTTTTTTACAATTGTCATCATTGTTAAATCAGGATGAAAATGTTGAAGTTATGTTTTTATCCTTCCGTTAAAACTGACAAAAATCGAACTTTTAGTTCAAATTATGGTTTTACCCTTCTATTAAAACACACAAAGGATCGGTTGAAGGTCGGTCACCCATTTAGAAGTTTGTCCCGAAAAAACATTGCCATCCTTGTCCTAGTGGAGGAGGAACCCTATCATCTACGACAAATGCCGTTGCAAACTCCAACTGGTGGTACGACGGTGCAAGGTTTGTATCAAAAACTTATACCTATTCTCCATACTAAAGAGCGTATTCGTCCTAACATCAAACCCTAAACCTTTTCTTTGATGGAAGGACGACATTTGTTCCTTGCTCATTTTGTTTCATTATTTTGCAGTGGGATTGGCAGGATTCGTTTAACCTATTCTCTACGTGTTCAAAGCCTATCATCATTAAAGTATGGTCAAACTTTTTATGCCTTACCACTCATTTGTGCAGCGCTGGAACAAATATGTTTATTTCATCTAGGTATATGTGGTGTGTCGGAACCCATGTGTTTGTTTCAATGCACACACATGGAATCCACACGTGAGTAACAGCATCATACATGTTGAATTGGTTGCTTATTGACATGAATAGCACCAGGTGCTCGACAAAATGCCTGAAACACTGGTTTCTATTTAAACTTTGAGAAACATTAATTTCTAACATATGTAAAACATGGGGAACTTAACATTGATAATGTAAAACACACGTGGATTTACATATATAAAACATTCTAATTTAATGTTTCAAATTGCTTTTACTACTAAATAAATGAAGGGCCCATGATTAAATGAATGGTAGCCACTACCCAACTCAGTGGCGGTTGTGTTTTTTAAGTGGCATACAAGGACTTCTTTATTTTTTGTACAATTTGACACACCCATGTATCCATTGATATCATTTCTCGTATGTTTGAATGCCACAAACTCCATATATGTTGATCGTGGGATGAATAGCCACTAACTAAAGTGGATGAATGGGTGATATGATTGATATACCACATAGGTTGATTAATACTTATAATGTATCTTGTGAATTTTTGGTGATTAACACTTATGATTAACATATGTTTACATATTATGATGTATGTGTGGTTGATATTATTAGCAAGTGTCATGATTAGGAGGTGCTTATGTTATGAGGTGTATATTTTCTTTATTGATTAGTAAATGATGGAGCTTTCATTAGCAGGTTTATCATTGGCATGTTTTCATTGAGGTGCTTATTGTGACTTTTCGTTGGCATGGTTTTCATGTACCTGTACAAAAGTAGACTTGAGAACATCTGTAAGATGTACCCATGATATGATGGGAACATCTGAATTACACCACATATGATAGGAACATCTAAAACCATTTTGGTTGTAACTTTCTTCTTGGAATATCTGAAGAGTGAGAAGTTTCTATCTTGAGCTACCATTACAGGTCAGTCTTTGTAGCCTAAAGCAGACTTGAGAAGAATTCAGGTCCATAGGAGACCTGTTTTTCAAAGGAGGCTGATGAATCAATTCTTGGCTAAGTACCTCGTCATTTGGTCTGCTTCTAAGTGGCCGATAACTCAGAGGCTGAAGTGGAGAACTTTTGCTGGATGAGGACCTGGATGCCGAGCTGACCAGGCCGAGCAGGGGGTAGATTAGGTGTCGAGCTGACTGAGCCGAGCTGGGCAAGTTAGGTGCCGAACTGATTGGGCTGAGCTGGGCAGGTTAGGTGTCGAACTGACTGGGCCGAGCTGGGCAGGTTAGGTGTCGAACTGACTGAGCCGAGCTGGGCAGGTTAGGTGTCGAACTGACTGGGTCGAGTTGGGCAGGTTAGGTGCCAAGCTGCCTAGGGGGCAGATCAGGTGCCGAACTGGCCAGGCCGAGCTAGAGGCAGATTATGTGGTGAGCTGACCAAGCCGAGCTGGGGGCAGGCTAGGAGCTAAGCTAACCAGACCGCCGAGCTAGATTGATTGTTGAGTTTCGTAATTCTTTAGAGACCTGCAAGGAATCAATGTCAGAGGACCCGGGGTGGCTAACCCAGCGAGGTCGCTCCGATGCTTAAGTCAGTACTCTCATAGTAGACTATGAGCTAAAAATCATAAAGTATGAGAGCTAGAATATGCTTATTCCCCCCCCCCCCCCCATGTCATTGGGGTTGGTGCCTTTATATAGGCATTGTTTGGCGTGGGCTTCACGCACCATAACCGGGATTTCTGAGAGGTCGCCTAAGTGGTCCGAGATTCCCGGAGGCAACCACCATGCACGTTGACCATCCTCCGGAACGTTCGATACATGGGCTAACTTCCAAGGATCGTGGGAGTGTTGGAATATGCATGCCGAATTTGTCGGCGAGCACGTCTCGTAGGTCGCCACCTGGACCTCAATCAGGCTGGCACGCCCTCGAGGGAGGTCACTCCTTGCGTTGAGGTCACTTCGGCTAGTGATGAGGTGCTGCAGGTCGGTCCTGGACGAGGTGCCTCTAGCCGACCTGAATTGTGGTCGAGGTCGCTAGGTCAGCGCCTGTGCCAGGTCGCTAGGTCAGCGCCTGTGCCAGGTCGCTAGGTCGGGACACCATCATCTTGACTAAGTTGTTGCCTAGGTGTCACAATGTCATTGGAGGGCCAAATCCGCCCTCATCAATTACCCCCCACTCCCGAGCTGAAAGTAACTCGACGAAGGGAGTAGATTACTCCTTTTGGCTTGGAATGACTAATTCGATGAGCTCATAAGCGTCGATCCAATTTGCTTCTCAGGTCAAAAGAGTCCAAGTGTTTGTAGCCTTGGGCTCTGGGAGCGACGTGCAGTTCACTCTCCTTACCCTTGATTTTGCCCATGCCGAAGAGGCGACTAGGTCTTATGTGGTGCCGAAATCTTTTATCAGCTCGGTACTTTAGCCCTTGGACTATAGGAGCGACTCGTAGTCTACTCTCCTTACCCTTGATTTTGCCCATGCCGAAGAGGCGACTGGGTCTTATGTGGTGCCGAGGTCTTTTATCAGCTCGGCACTTTAGAGTTACGGCTGCGCTGCATCAGCCTCGTTAGTGATGTCGGTCACCCACTCCTACAAAAAGCTATTGGGAGTTTGACCTACGGAGGCAACACTACTGACTTTAGGTCACCAGCTCGTGCAGGAGCCCTCGAAAGCTCGACTGGCAAGGGCGTCCATGCAGTCCGTTGGCTGCCAACTCCCGCGGGAGCCATGAAAAGCTCATCTTGTAGAGGGTACTTCGCGAAGAGTACTAATGAGGCTTTATCCGAGTTGAAATAAAGTTGGCAAAGCTACTTAGTCTGTTGGCCGTCAACTTCTTGTTTAGTCTTTGAGTTCATAAAAAATGGAAATTAGAAAGTGAGAGCTTTAGTTTCTAAAAGGTGAGAACTTAGCTTTCTGGAAGAAGAGGACTTAGCCTTTCAGAAGATGAGAACTTAGACTTTTGTAGCGTTTCCCACAGATGACACCAATTGATGAATCAATTCTTGGCTAAGTACCTCGTCATTTGGTCTGCTTCCAAGTGGTCGATGACTCAGACGCCGAAGTGGAGAACTTTTGTTGGATGAGGACCTGGATGTCGAGCTGACCAGGCCGAGTTAGGGGCAGATTAGGTGCCGAGCTGACCAGGGGGCAGATCAGGTGCTGAGCTGAGTAGGGGGCAGATCAGGTGCCGAGTTGGAGGCAAATTATGTGGCGAGCTACCAGGCTGAGCTGGGGGTAGGCTAGGTGCCGAGCTGACCAGACCGTCGAGCTGGATTGATTGTTGAGCTTCGTAATTCTTTAGAGACCTACAAGGAATCAATGTCAGAGGACCCGGGGTGGCTAACCCAGCGAGGTCGCTCCGATGCTTAAGTCAGTACTCTCATAGTAAACTGCGAGCTAAAAATCATAAAGTATGAGAGCTAGAATATACTTATTTCCCCCCCCCCCCCCCCATGTCATTGGGGCTGGTGCCTTTATATAGGCATTGTTTGGCGTGGGATTCACACACCATAACCGGGATTTCCAAGAGGTCGCCTAAGTGGTCCGAGATTCTCGGAGGCAACCGCCATGCACGTTGACCATCCTCCGGAACGTTCGATATTGAGCTAACTTCCAAGGATCGTGGGATTGTTGGAATATGCATGCCGAATTTGTCGGCGAGCATGTCTTGCAAGTCGCCACCTGGACCAATCAGGCCGGCACACCCTCGAGGGAGGTTGCTCCTTGTGTCGAGGTCACTTCGGCTAGTGATGAGGTGTTGCAAGTTGGTCCTGGACGAGGTGCTTTTAGCCGACTTGAATTTTGGTCGAGGTCGCCAGTTCGACGCCTGTGCTAGGTCGTCAGTTTGGTGCCTGTGTCGGGTCGCCAGGTCGGCGCCTATGCCAGGTCGCCAGGTCGGCGCCTGTGCCAAGTCGCCAATTCGGTGCCTGTACCATCATCTTGACTAAGATATTGCCTAGGTGTCACAGTGTCATTGGAGGGCCAAATCCGCCCTCATCAGAGGCCATCCTATTCTTTTTGTAAAAATATGATAGACCAATACTTACTCTTGACCTTGGTTTAAAGGAGGCCATCCTATTCTTTTTGTTTCTAGCCCATAGGAGCCTAATCAGCCCCACTCTTGTTACTTAGCTGTGATATGTTGAACAAATGTCTTCTTAACAGCTGTGATATGTTAAACATGTTATCCTTGTTCAAATCATTTAAACATCTTCAAATCATTTATCCTTAGTTAAATCGTTTAAATATGTTGAACCACAGTGATATCTAAATAGTGGCAGCCACTCTGCTCTACCATTCTAAACAGATGTCTTCTAAACATCTACCACCAACCCATTCTTTTCATCTGATATGCTAAAAAGATCCCATTCCTTTCGTGTGATATGTTAAACAGTTGAGGGAAAATCTCCTTTAGTTGTCTTTCTTCACACCAAACATCTGTCCAGGTTATAATATGAAGAAACTGCCCCTGGATCCCAGCCCAACAAACTTTCATAGGTATATGATGTTAAGTATTAGCTTGGATTGGGTTTTATTATTACCAAAGCACACACAAGTGTTTGTCTATTTACACAAGCATAACAAGTTCTACTTTATAATCTTCTTACACGCATACTGTGGCTTGAGTAGAGAGAGAGGGAGAAAGAGAGAGTAAACCACACAAGTGTTCTATTTTTTCTTAATTTTATACAAAATTTTTGATCACTACAATGTTTGATCATTGCATCTTTAAAGACTAATGCAAAAGTAGAAGATCACATCATAAATCTTTGATGTGTAAATCCTTGATCATTCTATCCAAATTTACCACCAACAATGTTTGATCATTCTATCCAAATTTTTCTTCTCAAATTGGACAACTGCTACAACTTCGTCTAATGTCCCTAGATGACCTTTCATTGTTTCCACACTTTTAGAATTTCTATCTTTAGAGGCAATAGGAAGGAGGCGGTAAAAAAAAAACTGCCTCTATAATGCATCATAGGAGGCAAACTTCGACGTACATTTTAGAGGCACTTCTTACTGCCTCTAAAATTGGGATTTTACTTTAGAAATTTTGGCGGACACAAATGTGGTCGCTGATATTAGTTTCGCACCCAAACAAAATCGAGCATCCCTCACTTTCACGCTGCAAGCTCCCCGCTCCCTTCTTGTCTTCCTTGCCCTAGTTTCTTCTTTCGCTGCAAGCAACATCGTGGATAGGACGATATCCTTGCCCTAGTTTCTTTCTTCTCTGCAAGCAACACCACGGAGAGGACGATTGGAGATGAAACCAGGTAATCTCTCCATTTTTGTTCGTTTTCTCTTACTTTTCTCCTTTCTCACACTCTCTATTTTTTTCTCTCTTCCCCTTCCCTTTTCCTTCTCTTTCCTCGCTACTGGGACGCTATTCATCGTCTCTATCACCTTGAGTTGCAGTGGCTAATATTTATCCCACTCCCTTTTAGAGAGGACAATTGGGGACGGACTTCACCTTCGTGGCTGTTGGAGAGGACGATAATCAGGTAAGCTTGTTATCGCCCCCAATGAACAGTCAATAGTGTTCTTTAATTTCATTTTTTTTTTTTTGTGTTTTATCCTGTATTTAGCTGCTAATCAACCACTGCTACTGCTTCTCTGCCAATTAATGCTTTTTTTTTTTTTTAATATTAATGTTCTTGACTGATAATAAGAAGAACAACACCTTTTCTTTTGTTCTTTATTGATCAGTTTATTCAATATGGAAACCTTTCTTTATTAGAAGGATTAGAAGGTAATGGAGGCCATTATGAATGACCTCAAAATTAAAACCTATGAAAGTGATCTAATTTTCAGCTTCTCAAAGGAGCGAAAATCCAGGAAGTTCTCGACTGACAGGTAGTGTGGAGAGTCTACTCGAAGAGCAATTCCCTTCCTTTTTGAAATAGCCCAGAACATAAATGCTAAAGTGGGAGATTGCTTTGAACAGGCAAATAATGAAGTGATATGGGGACCTTCATTTAGAAGAAATTTAAATGAATGGGAATTGAACCCAATGGTCGAGTTGATAGGACTATTACAAACCATCAAGGCAAACCCAATGGAAGCTGGGGACTGGATATAGAAACTGGAAAAGGATGGCCAGTTCATTGTTCAAGGTTGGTTTCACAAGAACCAAATCACTTCCCTTTGGTTAAAATATGGAGCCACTGCATCCCATCAAAGGTGGCTTTCTTGGTGTGGACAGCTTCACTTGAAAGATGTTTAACAAATGATCTGTTGTTAAGAAGAAGTGTGAGAGCATAGACATGTTTAATGTCATAGGCCTGATCTAACTTGTCTCAAGCCAAAGCCAAATCGGCCCGGTTCAGCTTGGATCATGAAATAGCAATTCAGGTCAAGCCATGAATGCCACCTACACTTTCATGGCATAGCTGTTTAAAGGGATGATTTCCATACCCAGGGGGACTCTCTTGATTATCCTTCCCATCTTCCTTTTCTTCCCCCGCTGATTCATTTCATCAACTTTGAGCCATTCCTCAGACTTTTGGAGATCTGACCACTGGATATTTGTAATGAATGCACATAATCTTCAAGCCACCTTTTTATCCACTGCAAGTTATCTCACCATTTAAGAACTCTAGCCTTAACAATTTTTTAGTGTGCAATGTTGCATGCTGAAAACAGTACTAGAATTAATCAAAAGGATGGAGAATACAATGTTTAAGCAGTGGAGCAAAGGTCCTTTGGGGTATTTGCCTACTTATATATTATATGGTCAGTGTTGAGAGAAATAAAAATGCATATTGTTGAAATAAATATATAGATATGGATGTAGTAAGGAGGAATTTAAAAAGATTACTGTGTTCATGGTTAAGCATACGAAAACCTTTTCAGGGAGTCCAGTTTAGCTCTTATTTTGTTGGTGGATCTCATTTCATTTAATCATACAAATTTTTGTTTCATCTGGTTTTGCATATCCCCATTGTACATCCTGTCATTGTACATGGGTTGATATATATTTTGATTGGTCTGATTAATACAATATATTGCCTTTCAAAAAAAATCGAGGAGATATCTTTAGCCTTCTGATTCTGCACAAAAAAATGTTCTTGGATCTATGAAACACTTACTTTTAATTACCAAATTCCATTGAAATGTGAAGAATGCTTTTGAACTGGGAAGCTATAGAAGCACTTCAATGAGCAATCCCAAACACCATACTCAATTATGGCTGTCGTGAGTTATTACTAGTTAGTGAGCTACACAGGTTAGGCTTATACTGCAAAATACAGTCCAAGAAGAAAGTAAGATGTGGTGATTGTCATGCTCACATCCACAACATCTTCCCACCAAACCAAACATGTCCATTATTTATGTTCTCACAGAAGCACACACACACACAAGTAGACTTTTAGGTATAGTTATACATTATCAGTGAAAATTAGTAATTTGACTTTTTCTAATTTTTTCCACTTATCTTAGGTAAATAGTGTGAAGTTCAATGAGTATGCATCTTTGGTAGTATCAGTAGGGTATAATAATTCAGTATGTGATTTGGATTGTGGATCTCATAGAACTTAACCAACTCTGGTTAATTTAATGTATCATCAATTTGATACTGAGAAATTGAGATTGTAGCACTCATTTTCTTTCCTATTAACTGACTTTTGCCATGGTTCATTTGTAAATCATCGACACGTTCTCAGAGAGTATAATGTCTATTTGTTTGATAAAATGTGAAATACTTTATGGGAATGTTGATGGAACTGTTCAAAAATTTGACATGTATTGGTAGGTATGCAAGACCAATGGTTAATTCAGTTTCCTTGCTTTAAGTGCCACATCTATTTTCTCAAGAAGCTTGTTGTCTTTAGTTTTGTATTGCTTCTCTAAGATTGAAACCTATCATATCCTTGATTAATGGATTTTCTAACACTTCTAATATTTATTTTTTATCTATTAGAGACATATCTAATCACTTGAGGCAACCTGTGAATTGCATTTCAATGCCAAATGATGGTAACTGCATATTGGATAGTTGCTTTGACCGACTCTGCATCTTTTGAACAGTTAATGTCTTGTGGTTATTTTACGTAAAATAGATGTAATTTATATTCCATTTGTCCATTTAAATGGATGTTGATTATGACAGGACTACTAGGAAACTATTGCAAGAATACAAGGGCCATCTTTGCAAGTTTTGATGCCATAATTTTAGTGTTTTTTCTAACTCATCTATTTTGTAGATTCTAAACCATTTTCCACCATTTATTCCATCCTTCATGGTAGTGTTTCTATGTAGGGTGATTGGGTTAATGCAATTTCGGATCCCCTAATGCAAATTTGGTTCCTCTTACTTAATGGTCTTACAAGATGGATTGTTGCCTTACCAACAATGAAGCCCATGTATGGTGGACCTGAGGATAGCTTCATTTCTTTTGGGATCTTGTGGGTGCATCCTTAGTGTCATGCTTTTGGGCTCACTACTCAGTGGCGAAGTTTTCTTCTTTATAACTTTACTGAATTTATTAACAAGATGGATTGGGATCTTTTGTGCAGACAGCTTAATGTTCTTGCTCATCTTACCCATCAGGACTTTTCGGTTGCTTGACCAGCTTTCCTTCCTGTCCAGCCCTGTTTGGCTGGCTGGTTGTGTTTGTCCCTTCTGCTTTCTGCTGTTCATCTTTTTTACCAAAAAACAAAACAAATAACCCTCCTCCAACTATTCTTTTTCATATAAAGTGGAAACTACTACATTTTACTTCTCACAAACAAATAACACAAATGAAATTTGCATACCCATACAATAATACCAGAATTTATAAATCAACCCATTATATATATATATATATATATATATATATATATACCAGTGCACATTTGCACTGCAAACTGAGCCTAAAAGTCAAATGTAGCTGCTATTGACTTGGCTTTGTAATTTAAGAGGCAGTGTGTTGTTGAATAATCATGGAGTTGATTTGAGGAGTTGTTCAAATATTATAGGTTTTTTTGGTGGCGCAATTCAACAATTCTGGTCAAGATATATAACAATTCCTTCATTGAATCGATAATGAATTCTGATTACATAGCAATTTATCATTCACATAGAACCAGGGCAAGGCTAAACATTGCAAACCAGTAGAGCTGCTGCCATGAGAGAAACATTACATATCACTCTCTACTTTCTCATTCCGTCTTGTGTTTTCCTGGAAGCTCATGCTCAGGATGAAGCAGAAGCTTTGGTGAAATGGAAGGACAGTTTAAGTTCTCACTTCATGGTCCCTTACCAGTCGGTTTAGATAAATCTTGCCAACTCAGGACAATTCATTCACAGGTCCAATTCCATATCAGATTAGCAATCTACAAAAGGTATGGCATCTTCATCTTGGGGGAAACATTTACCTTGAGGAGTTGTGTGTACTCTAGTTCTGGTTTTGTCCATTCATTCTCTCAGTCTGGGTGGTTGTTTTAGGGCCTAGTCCTGATTCTATGTTGGAGTGGGTTTAGGCCCTTTTATGGAGTTTTGGCTTTGGTCTTGAACAAGGAACAGATGCTCTAGCAAGAGCTAGAGCATGGGGTTGTCTAGGACTGTAATGCAGGACTAAAATTATGCAGAGCTAGAGCATGGGGTTGTCTAGGGCTGTAACTAGATCATTCTACATATACAAGAGCTGTAATGCAGGACTATAATTATGCAATAAGTTACTTATACTGAACCACTGACCTTGAATGTGTCGTTCAATTGAGTGCCCACAAGTGCTAACATGTTGACAAATGCTCTAGCAAGAGCTAGGGCAGACAAGGAACAGATAGAATGGGGTTGTCTAGGACTGGGCTGCAGCCTGTAATAGCTTCTCTTTATTTTTTCATGTTTGTGTTGGTCTCCCTATGACAGGGAGCTATACTATGTAACTATTGGCCTGCTGTCTAGTTGGGCCTTAATAAAACATTCCAATTAATTATCAAAAAAAAAAAAATTCTGTAGGAGGAATGGTATATGACAGTTTGTTGAGCGGAAGCTTCCTGTTAGAAAATTTCATAATCTCTGTCTTTTCACTTATGTTTTGTCTTTGCTTGTATTGAATAATTTGTCAGATAGAAAGCAAATTATTTAACAGAAAATGTGGGAGGGCTGAACAACACATGATACTAGATATGACTATTTGATGACACTTCATATCAGACCGTATCGTTTAAGTGTACCTAATTATAGTTATCCATGCAGTCCTGTCTAATGTTGTAAACTTCATGAGATTTTTCATGTCAAGCATTTTTTTTTGGTAAAATGACTGATGATTGATAATGAACTTATTTTATAAGAGTTACAGAAGTTAGAAACAAGAGCTTTGAATGCCAAGGGACTTAATTTTACCTGCTTGGTGATGCTAATTTTGACCTGTTGCATGAAGACAGTATAGGGTTTCAGGTTTCATTAATTGAGTTCTTTCCAAGTCCTTAACCCTAGATAATATCCATTGTGTGCTATCTTATACAAGTATGGAAATGGCATGAAGACAGTACAGGGTTTTGGTCTTGACCTTGGGCTTGGGCTTTAAGTCCAACTCTTAGGGTTGGTTGTAGGTTGAGCTAAAACCCGGCTCAGCCCACCCAACTTGCCCCTACCATTGTGTTAATAGTTATAAGATGTAAATATGTAAGCACTATAGTGAAAAAAGAATAGAAGGAATAAAAAAGTTTCAGTTCCATAATAATTAGAAACAAAATGAGTGGCTTCTTTTTTTCTTTCAGCAAAAAAGTAATTGGAGAATACTCCTATGCCAAGGTTTGGGTAGTCATTAATAAATTGTATTAAAATTTGTATTTCCTATCCAATAGAATTTCAAGTGGATATTACTAACAGGAAGAAAGGGTAAGCATATAGTAAAGTATTGCGGATGGGAATTGAGATGATGATAGAAAGTTTTGAAATGCCAATATGCCAAAGTTCTGAACCATTTTTATTCAAGCAGAAACAATAAGGACCACTCAGTTCATCAATATTCTAATATATTATAAATAATAAAGTTTGGTTAACCAAACCTGAAAACTGAAACTAAATACACCAAACCTGAAAATTGAAACTGAACTTCCAAATCTGAAAAGTGAAACTGAAACCAAAATTTTGAGTTTGATTTTTCGGTTTTAACCAAACAATGCTCACCCCTATTACTGCATACACCAATTCCTCAAGTAGAACAGCCATTCATTAAACTAACAAGGAAGGCCGAAGCCAATACAGCAGTAGAAAGAAAACAACTTGAAAAAAAAAAACAACGAAGACTAAAGCTAAAATTTAGTAGAAGATAAGAAATCAGGCACAAATGGCCAAGACTTTGGTCCAAGTGAGAGGCCAAAGCGTGCAGACTTTTGTCATCTAATTATAGTATTTTTTGGCGCATTTATCATTTTGCTCAGGGTCATATTTCTGATAAACATGGGATAGGTGGTAGGCTATGGGTCCCCCAAAGTCCAGAACCATTTTAATAGTCATGTTTTCTCTTGACCCAGGGGTGCAATTTGGGCAGTTTTTTCCCGAACTGAACCCGAAAAAAGTCAGATTATTGAAAAGTATAATATTGGTTGGGTTTGAGGCCTTGTCCAATCCAATCCAACCTGAATCAGATTTAACTTTATATTTGTATGCATAATCTTAAATACACATGTATTTAAATATACAAGTATGAATCAATATATTAATGTACAAATGCATTTGTGTATATATGTGTCAATAATTTTAAGTTAAAAGCAAAATATTTCTAAAATGTGATAACTATCAATGTTATCAATACTCTCAATATATAGTTGGTTTATTTAATTTAATTGAAGTACAAGCCCACATAATATGGATGCTCCCTTGGTCATAAAGAAACTCATGTAATACTCATGGTTGGAATCAGCTAGCTTGTAGTCTCCACCAGCTAGAAAACCAAAGAAACTCGTGGAATATTGATAGTTGGACCCAGCCAGCCGCTCCTTTTGGAGCAGCTTTGCAGCAACCACTCATTTCACAAAAACTTCTCTCTTGAATGAGCTTTGCTGCCAAAGACTTGGATGGCAAATGTCAAATCTGAAATGGCCAATGAGAACCCAGATTGCTAAAGCCCTAAAAAAGATTTACAGTTCAACAAGTAAAGCCTTTGTTAGCAAATGTCCAAAAACCCACATTGCCAAAGACCTGGATGGCAAATGCCAAATCTGAAATGGACTTTCCATGTTCAACAAGTAAAGCCTCTATTGCATAAACAAATCTAAAATGTCCAAGAACCTACAATTAAGTATGCTTTCTTATCTAGTAATTAAGTTGAAGAGAAATATATTTATTTTCTTATGTTATTTTGATGGCTTGGATTTGATAAAAAAAATTTGACTGTAGGATATGATTAAGGTTCTTTTGAAGAGTTTAAGGAAGTAAGAAGTTGTGGCCAAAGCAGTTGTTATAAGCAAAGACCCATGTAAAAAAGTAGAAGATATTGAATTGGGTCAAGATTTTTGAGAGGTATATGTTGAGGTACTGATAATTCGTGAGGAGCCTTTACTAAGACCCCATGGACGTCATAAGACAATTGGAACATTTGTTGGAGCTACTATTGCTTGGCCTTTGTTTTTGGTAAATATTACAAATTTATGTATAATTATTTTTATTTCATTTTTTGTTGCTATATTACAAAGATTATACATATTTACTTTGTTTTTTCTTTTTATTGCTTTTCTTTGTAGGTTGTAGAGGAAGAAAGGATTGGATGAAGACTACAAAGAGTTTTTTTTTTTTTTTTGAGATAAAAGGATTTTCTTTTGGACTACTCTATATATGATTTGTAGGTTGTTAAAAAAAGAAGACATGTACTCAAAAGGAAGAATGAATATAATGAGGGTTGGATATTGTATTATTTTTGTTTTTTTTTTGTTCTTAAAATGATGATGGAAGTCTATTGGAATTTTATGGATAAGGTTTATCTTTTTGCATTTTATATATGTTTTCATACAAGTTCTATGTTTTGATTGAATATATTTTTATACATGTGTATCAATTGGAATTTATATGTAATAATATTCACAATATATTGCACTTAAAAAAAAATGGATCCTTTTTAGAGGCGGCCAAAAGTGCCTCTAAATACAGATTTTCCTTTTCTTAGATTTCTTTTAGAGGCACATAAAATTGCCATAAAATACTTTAGAGGCGTTCGAATGTGCCTCTAAATTGAACTTTTAGAAGCATTTTTAATTGCTTTTATATAGGACTTTTAGCGTCAGAGCAATAGAGGTAGTCGTATGTGCCTCTAAAAGTCTAATTTAGAGTCTAATTTAATCCGCCTCTAATGCTTAACCAAGCGTCTCTAAAACATTTAGCGATAGGGCTTTTAGAGGCATTTAGTTGGTTGCCTCCTATAACCTTTAGAGGCATTTTTTGGCTGCCTCTATAGATGAATTTTCCAGTAGTGCCATAAGGTCTTGACTCATCTCCTTTCATTGTTACACTCCCCATGCTAGTTTGACATTCTCCACTAAAGTTATCCATGAAAAGAATTTATAGCCACTTGCGTCCTATAAAATTTTTCATACTTGAAGCTTTGCACATACCCAAAACTATTTCCCTTGGCTACCAGGCCTTTTGGATGTGAATACTCTACATAGCCTAATGTCATAAGGACACATCTTTGTCTCATCATTCCATAAGAAGTTGCATCGTCTATCAGGGATGAACTACAATGAATACACAGGTTATTTAGCATATAACATGTGCATAAAATAACTAACATAACTTTTAACATACATAGTAGTGGCACCCATAGAACTGTCAACCAACGTTCTGTCATTCCATGCTTAACCACAACAATGATGCACTCTCCACCACATGGACACAACATTCATGGTGACAGTTCAAGAAAATACAATTGGTGTGCCTAAAATTAAAAAATTATTTATTAGCACATTTCATCGAGCAAACATGATGTGTTCATGGGGTAGTGGTGGGGGGATATGATGACTGTGTGTGCGGGGTAGGGTAAGGGCTGGGATGACTGTGCAAGGTGGGGGGTGAGGGGCTGAGATGACTGTACGCGAGGGGGGGCTAAGCGTGCGACATGGAAGGGCGGGCTGGGCGTGCAACAAGAGGGGAGGGGGATGGGCATGTGTGTGACAGGAAGGGGATGGGTATGCATGCGACAAGAGGGTTGGGGTTGTGTGCTATTTTGTCGAACAGATGCTAGTTAATGCCTACATTTGTTCGAACCTAATAAAGATGTCATTCAAACCCATTGAAGGTGGCAGTCAATGCTTGCATCTGTTTGACAAGTGGACTGTAGAAACCTCTCCAACCACCTTCACGATGAAGATGTCAGTCAACATACCCCACTCAGGAACGAGAGTGACAAAAATGGTTTGAGAGAGAACAAGACTGAGCTCTCCAGCCTCCTCCTTGCTCCTTCATCGACACCATAGTTCCAAAGCTCCTCCTTGTAAGGGGACACCGATGGCTATTAGAGGCAGAACCACACTACTGCTAATGTAAGAAACAATCTAGCCTTGAACGAGCTCAAAATGAAATGAACTGAAATGAAAAGGGCATTTTCAATCATAAAAGGGTATTTTAGGAATTCTATACAAGATTATTAGTCATGTGGTGTCACATGCAAACAGTGTATGACTGTTGACTAATGGTAAGGGAGGTGTTTGACAATTGTCAAAAAAACTTGAAGGGGTAATTTAACTGTTTAAGACAATATTACAAATAGTAAGGGTATGGTTAGTCAATTTCACAAATAGTAGAGGTAGTTTAAAAAATTTGCCCTTTAAATATTTATGAGACTTCTTTGCCATCTTTCTTTAATGTATCTCCAAAACCTAAATTTTTAATTTTTTTCCCTATCTTCTGCCTTTTTTTTCACCTATTGGGAAAAGAAAGATGAAAGAGAGTTGAAAGAGGTAGAGTATCAATTATAAAGTTCAAAACATGGATTTTGGAGATGTAATGAAGGAGAGTGTAAAATGCTTTCATAAAAGTTCAAAATTGATGGAATGCTAATAGGAGTAGAATGTTGGAATCTAAAACTATTGGGTAGTTCTTTGTCACAAAAAAAAGTTCAAGGACCTAAATGTGTCACTACCTCCAAAGTATAGGGTAATTCTTTGTATTTTACCTAGGGGTGATCATGGGCTGAGCAGGCTTTGCACTTAAAATAAGGGCTATAACCTAGGGATGGCACCAACCTAGCCTAGGTTCTAGGCCTAAAAATAAGCCTTGGTCTAGGTCGGGCTGGGACTGATTCTTGACCTATGTTTCCTATATACAAAATAACACACACACACACACAATATGTGTGTGTATGTTATATTTAAATGGCATATAATGTGCATATAAATATGTTTTATATATTATATAATATAAATTATAAGTGTCCTATTATAATATTTAATACAATATATAATATAACATAAAATGACGTATATAAACATTTATACATTATAAATAAAATACATATATTTAAATATATGTGGGATGGATTGGGCTTGAACACAAAACCTAGGCCCAAGCCTAGAATTTCCAGATTGGGTCAGACCGAAATGATCACTTCTAGTTTTACCCCCAAAAAAGCAATATATTAAGTCATTCAATTCAACCACTTAACTATTAAAAACAACTTTCTGTTTGAGCATCTTGAACGTAAGCTCTTTGTTTGGGCCAGGCACTGTGCTTTTGGATTTTAGTGTGGGGCTTTTAGGAGGAGAGGGGGAGGTGAGCTCAACACTACCTTTAAGACAATGGATAATATAAGTACATTAACCTGGCATAAACCTAAATGAGACTAGATTAGATCGGTTCAAATCAATTATTTACTTAATTAGAACTATTAGCATCAACTTAAGTGCTAGAACTTTCTAGAATAATAGTTAAAAGGTAATATAGACAAAAGAAAAATGCAAGATTTCAAGATATGGGAGGCCCAAAACATTATAAATAGGGGCCCCATACCTATATGGGTACCAATTATCAATAACCCACAATAGACCTATTACTATGGGGGAGCCTAGATTTTCTCTTTCCTTTTAGAGGCCTAACCTAGTTATGGAGTCCACCTTGATTACGCTACCTGAACAAAATGAATAATTATTGGGCTTGGATCTTAGATAAGAGATTTGTATGGATCAGTGTTTTAAAAGCCAACCCAGAATTCGGCCACCAGTTTTTAGGTCAGTGGTTCAACCCCTTGGTCCAAATGGGTGATTCATTGTAATTTAAAAAAATAAAAAATATTAAAATATTAAAACAAAAAATAGCGAAAACCATTATCTGGGTTGAATGGGTTGATGGTTTAATTGCTTTGGTCAGTGATAGCTAATCAAGTCAATGGCTTTTAGAAAAATACCGGGTTAAAGGTGAAAATCATGGTATATTTCACGTTTCCTATAATATGTGTAATAATGGGTTATTAGGCTAGATAGATTTTAAGTGGATCAACAACTTGCTTTAGAATGATGCTTCTAGCACTTACAACACTTAGGAGCCCCACCTTGTTGGTTTTTTGTTTCTAGTGTTCTAATTTTCAAGCTTCTTAACTTGTTTCCCTAACCTCTAACCATCAAGGTTCCCATATTATCCCTGCTTCTTCTTCTAGTTGTTGTTGCCAGTATCTTGATTTTGAACAATGCCCCCCTCTACTAGTAATGCTTTACTAAGCACCTAAACATAAGCCTTCAATTCAACTGCAGCAACTATTTATTTGATGTAGGGATTTTATCCCTTTTCAAATTTGTGAGCACGACTCTCCTAGTTTGGCACCAATTTAGGAGTAAATTTAGAGAAGTTGAAAAATTTAGCTTCATATTCGGCCATGGTTCAGTACTTCAGTTACCTTGCATCAGATCAAGAAATTCCCTTTCTTTTTGTCAACCAACACTCTTAAGGAAGTAATGCTCATAAAAGACATTTACAAATGTGTCCCAAGTGCAATTTCCTTCATTCTCACACACCCCTTCTTGTGTTCTCCACCAATCGTTAATAGTTCCTTCTAGTGAATTGGTTGCATATACTACCTTATCCTCCTTTGGGCGCTTAAACACCTTAAGAGCTTTCTCCATCTCTTAGATATGATTGACTTCTTTGCCTCGATAGGGTCAATGGTATTCTCAAAAGGTGGTAGAGTGATCCTCTTAAATTCCAAAAACCCGTTATGTTGCTTCCACTATGCCATCAAGTTTTGTTCCAATTGTTGTTGATACTTGATAGTTCTAAAATTGTTGTTGCTAATAGTTAATAATGTAGATATGTTGTCATTTGTAGTATTTTGTTATTAGGCGAGTCCAACAATTTGTTGTAGCATTTAATATATCTCAAAAGTTTTCTTAACACTAGGTTGGGGCACAACATTAGGCAGAGGTATCTAATCTCCATTAATTTTCCTAGCATTACCAACAAAATCATTAACTTCCTCTTGTTGATGGGGACCCCTAGATTGATGACTTCGATATTTACGGCATGGGAGTATTCAAGGACAATCTTCTTTGAGCGGGGAGGCATAGTGACCTATTGAATCAAATAGTAATGCTGAAATCATGAGTTAATCACATTAATTGTTCCAAATATTTACTATTTCAGTATAGCAAGTGTACTAAATTTATGATCTAAAAATTAACTAAGCAATAATAAAGTAGAGTTAGTCAAATCAAATAACCTAAGTTACTCTAATGTTAACAAGTAGATCAAAATTACTATTGAACTAATAATTAACTTCAAAGAATGTTCCTTTGAAACACAATAAATAAATAACTAATGAGATCTCAAGACCAATGTGTTAGTAAAACAAGCTCTCTACTTTTCCCACACCCAAGTAAATTTGCAAAAGCTACTCCTCCATGTCTAAAAATGTGGAAAGTAAATGAATGAATACACTAATCAATAATTATAAATCCATCCCACCAGTTGGATCATGCCGATGTTAAAAATCATTATAATAATTTGATATCTGATAAAAAATGCTTTATCAGAAAATTCAGATAAATCAATATACATTCTACTAATTAGAAAACAAAACTTACATACTAGAAAAAAATGGTTAAAGCACACATAACGCGGAACACGTAATGCATATCACATAACAGATTCATAAAGTAGACTACAACCACTCTAACCCAATGTCAATGTCTAGAACCACATATATGCTTTGGGGTGAGGGTCCAAAACATACTGGTAGGGTCTAAAGTGAAGTCGCTTAATCTTAGAATGCAAATAGATATAACAATCCATGCATGGGTCTTAATAGCATATTCAATAATAATAACCAAAACATATCCAACTTGAATACCAAATATTCACAAAAATCAATAGAATACTTAAGAAAGATAAAGTATCAAATAAATCATTCCGAATAGTTAACAATGTAATCAACATAATTCTGAATTACAATTATCTAAAAATTTTTGCTTATAATCCATAGTTTCATAAGGTTAAATATTTTCTCCTGCTTAATCCTATTTGTGTAAGTAAAAAAAAAAAGAAACAACTAAGTATTATATACTTTTTATTCAATTAATATTTCCAAACTAACTGTACAGATGGAAGGTTGCATACCTCATAAGCTAAATTCCAAGTACCAAATATATATTCCAAGTCAAAATGTGTGGTGAAAGCCTATAATAACAAATAGATAAATAAATTTGTAAATATAATTATTACGACAAATTTAGAATTGTAGATTCTATATGCATGATACATATTCCTCTAACTTATTACCCAAATCCAATTAAATTTAAAATGGTTTATCACTTGGGCTTCTAAGTTTTATTAATTTCTAATTTTCAACCAACATGTTCATCTCAGAATCGGTTTCCAACATTTATAATTCATTATCTAATGACAAAGTTTATAAATTTATCCTTTAAATATAGGCTCCCCACAACTAGGCATAAAATAGAATCAAATTTCACCCAAAAATATTACAAAAAACTATTTTTAGGCTACCCAAATTTGATTGTCAACTAACTATTTCCAAAATACCCAGATTTGTCATGATCAAGTACCTGGCTTCTCAAGTCCATAACTTCTAATTTGATTATTCGTTTTGAGAATATAACCTACTATTATAAAGACCTTGCGACATACTATCAGTTAGACACAAATTTTGACCATTTTAATCACCATATGGCCATTTTATGGTGGTTTAAATTTGGTTAATCATCATTCTTTCTAAATTTCCCAAGTTTAGTATCTTTAAGATACTTCTTCTCAAGATCATAGCTTTTTACCTAGAAATCCTAATGAGGAGTTCTACCTTCCGTTTTGAAGAGCTCACCAAGAAATATAGCTTGGAGTCAAAATCTAGTAAAAAACATTGCCAGAGGGCATGTTTCTGGTGGCCTAAATTTGGTTGACATCCACTCTATTACAATCTAAAATTAACTTAATTTTCAATCTACAAATCCAAATGCTATTTTGTTGGGATTCTAATGGCATGGGGCTTCAATTAAAATCATTTTTCTTACTGGAAATGAACGCTCAACAAAAAATCCTAATTCTTTGTTTAAAATTAATCCTAAAATGCAAGAGAAATCACAACTCAGTGATTTAAGGAAAAAATAACTTGCCTAGATGATTGCTTGCAGCAAAGATCTCAATCTAAATCAATCCTTCTTTAAGTCTCTGAGGCCTGAACCCCTCCTTTGTCTAAAAGAAAAGATAAAATTTTCTCAAGTTTCAAAGAAGAAAGAAAAAAAAAGTCCTACATTCGAAATTAGTCTTTATATGTTTTTCTTTTTATTTTGTTGCTAAAAAGTCCCTCCAAGTTGGGAAAATTATAGGGTAGCCCCCTGAAACCAAATTAAGTAAATATTATTGTTTTTTTGGTATTTTACAAACTTAAAGTCTTACTTCCTAGAAACAATGTGTTTTATAGAGCAAGATGCTAACACCCAATAGTAAGTTCATTCATCTTCAAGTCCCTAGTTGGAGACCATTTCCATGGTTCCAAGAATCCACGATACATTGAATATTCAAAAGAAGTAAAAATTGGAGTTAAAGATACGATGGATTTACATATAGAAATGAACAAAATTTTAGTCGACCAATTTCAAAAGAAGGGAATTTTAGTCAAAAAAAAAGTTTAGAAATTATGGGAACTATTCCCACTTTTTGTAGTAATACAGATTCAAATTGTGAAAAATCTATCTATACTACTTATAAAAGTGTGAATGAAGTTGTACTTTCTAAAATTTTTGTTGGACATGATTAACCCTTTGATCCTGAACTCTCTTAAAAACAAATTTGTATTTTAATAGAAAAGCTTAAATTGAGATGGTTTAAAGTTATAGTAGTGTATTGTTCGTGAGAGTAAAAGCTATGCATACCACTTAACTCCATCATAAAAATGTTCCTCCACAGATGGAGTTAAGCTTTTCTACTGTAACTTAACTCCCCATAAGCTAAAATATAAAGCAAAGTTACAGTACAAATAGAAGCAAAAACTAAGTTCATTCATAGAAAAATTAGAAAAACGTCGTTTCATAGCTACGTGAGTCATATCTAACGTCTCCTGGTCTTTAGTTTCATATCTAACTATAAATAGAAACTGATCTTTAGTTTCTCATCCATTATTTGCTACATTGTAATTTATTGTATAAAAAATTAAAATGTTGTTTGTATTAAACTTTGGAAGGAAAGATAGAACCCATAAAAAGTGGGTCCCTTATATCACTCCATGAAATCAAGGCCACTATCAGCCCTGAAGCAAAAATCCCTTACATCATCAGTCATCAATGCATGGATTTGAATATATACGCTATAGTGACTCTGTGAGGAACTTGGTGTTCTAACCAACATTCCATTGGGAACAATCCCTCTACATGAAGAGAGTAAATACAACAGCGTGGATCAGTCCCATCAAATATATTAGAGTCGTGTTGGAGTTTTGTAAAGGGATCTTCTTGCTTATCTTCATTTACAAAGTAAAAACAACGAAAACATAGAAAGGGAATATTGCAATTTAGTGGAGGGAATTTTGGATACATCTATTGAAAAATCATTGTAATGTCACCTAAATAATCAATAGATTGCATAAATGAGCCCAATGCAGGATTACCAAACTTAGTGTGTGACCTCACCACATGTCCATGCATCTTGTATCCATAATCAACATGAAAACTAAATTGCCCTTTCTGTACTGGGTAAATTGTTCAACAATTTGTCTCCAATGGGTCAACCAATGATCTTATAGTTAAATAATAAAAGTTTAAAAATACATAAAAATATGAAAAGTTACAGCAATTTTGTAAAAAATTAGGCACATATCTAATATTATATATTTATCATATTAAACAAAAATAAGTTTGATAAATAATAAGTATTTTTATTAATGCTGAAAATGAAATAAAAAAATTAAAACTAACCTAGAAATGAAACTATTTTCCGATTCAAGTGGTGGGTCAATGGATCAAGCTTTTAATCCAAATGGGTAAACCCATGATGTCATAATTAAATAATAAAAAATAAAAAAATAAAAATTATAGAAACTTTGTAGAATAAGTTTGATGGATAAAAAAATCATACTCACTTGAAAGGAAAATTGCTTTTGCATCTAATTGATGGTTAATGATCCATATGGTGCAGCTTGGGAAAGCTTAACTTGAACCCAAATTGTCAAAGCTTGCAATTTTGGATAAGTTGGTTTGGATTTTCGATCCTTGAATTGGGCCTAGGCCTAGGCCCAAAAGTTTGGGCTTTTTTGTTTTTTGGGTTGGGCCCAAGCCAAACCCTTGGATAAACCAAGTCAAGCTTGACTATATACATGCATACATATATAGATACATAGTTGCATGCACAGATGCATAGCCCAAGTCCAAATCCAATTCAAGTGCACCACTTCAAGGTTATTGGGCCTAGGGTGGATAAACTAGGCTCGATTTTAGGCTTGAGCCTAACGCCTAATGCAAAGGGGGTAGGACTGGGTTCAGCTTAAACTCAGCCCAACTTACCTGACTTGCACTATAATGGCCCAATCGTTAAGGTAAAATAGGTCAACTGATGATGTCATAATTAAATAATAAAAGTTTTAAAAGAAATAGAAATACAAAAAATTACAAAATGCATAAAAGTTATAGAAAATTTCACATATGTAAAATATTATGAATTTATCATATTGAACAAAGATAAGCATGATAAATAGGAATTATTTTTTGAATCAATTATGGAAATGAAATAGTAAATTTAAACTTTCCAAAAAAATGAGATTGTTTTTTCTTTCAAGTTAAATATGTTGATCCATGATGTTGTAACTATATGATAAAAACATAAATAAAATAGAGATAAATAAAGAATTATAGAAAACAGAAAATTTTGTCAAAAAAATTTGTGCACATCTCTAATATTTATCATATTAAACAATAAGTAAATATGATAAATAAGAAGCATTTTTATTAATAATGAAAATGAAATACAAAAATTATAAATCCACTAGAACACCATGTTTTGATGACTTATAACGAATTTTGATAAGAATACTAAAATTACTATTGTTATCTAAAATTGTCACGTGCAACAACGCACGTGCACATTTGAAGTGGATACTTACCTTGATTTTGGTGCATGTCATAAAAATTAAATCCAAATACCATATATTATGAATCATGCATTTTGTATTTGTACCAAACATATTTGTATTTGCATTATTTTCAAAAAAAAAAAAAAAAAAAACACATTTGTATTTTTGCTTTTCCCAAACGAGCCTTTCGGCTGTATTTGGTTGCAATGCAAATAAATCTGCAACTGATACAAAACTATGGCAGTGCAAATGATTTGAGTGTAAATTCTAACTTATTTTTGTTTCAAATTTTAACTTATCTTGTTTGATTGCAGTAAAAATAAAATAAATTAAGACATGAAGCTGAATAGAATAAAATTAATGAGAATTTGCATTTTCTTTTATTTGCACTCCTATGTTTTTATATTAGTGAAAATAAAATTGCAATGCAACCAAACACATCTTTAAGATTAATAAGATTGCTCTCCCACTCCCACAACCGGCCACAAGCGACTGTTAGTCTGTTTATTACAAATTATGGGAGAAGAGAACTTTGACCAATCAAATCACCGTGACTATTTCTCATGAATATCAGCTGATTTGCTACAACTTTTTTTTTTTTTTTTTATTATTCCAGTCGATGGGTTGAAAGTTTTTCAGTAGATGCCTTTCCAACATCATAGTTAGGCCCATAAAAGTATAATTCCTATATAATTTATGTTTCTTCTTCCGTTTATAAATTTATGAAAATACAAAATAGTTCCAACATTTAGAATATCAAAGAACTTCACTTATTAAGAATTGAAAAAAAAGAAAAAAGAAAAATGGTTTGGACATTTCAAACTTAAAATTGTTTTTAGAACTTTGTTGCTTCAGATTCATCAAAACTACCAAAGCTAGAAAGACAGAAAAAGGAGATGCTGGTGGAAGAGAAGTTATTGATCCATCATACAAGTGGGATAGTGGGGAAAATTTAAAGCGTATGAAGTGAAGCATCCAGCCAATTGAATTGGTAAAGATAAAAGGTCAATGGAATGTTGTGGCATTGAGTGGATTCCCATCTGATGTCACAAAAAATGCTTTTCTTGTCTGGAGCCCACTTTAAATCAAAATGCCTTTAAAGGTTTTGACACCATTTGCAGTGCGCCTCTTGTTTGGAGCCCACTAGTATCATTCTGTTGCATTTCTGTTCCGAGTTGGGTCAGCCACGAGTGAGTAATAGCGGTCTGGAATGGTCAATGTGTTGCCACGTGGAAAATTAGAATAGGTGATCGAAATATGTATCTGATATGCCACTTGGCAAGACAGGATTTGATGTTTAAGGTAGTTTGCTTGTGAAAATAAAATATATGGAACCGAATTAACACAAAATGAAAAGGAAAAAATCTTGGGGTTTTTATAGTTCACTAGTTCAGTCCACCCTTAGGGTGGAGATAAGATTTTTGCCACGTGGCATTAAATTCGGACAACAAGAGTGAGTGGTGTGACTACCCACGCGGGACGCTCCTTGTCTACTAAATCACCTGACGAAAGCATCCACTCAGAGGTCCCAGACATTGCTTTTCTTTGACAGATGCCAACGATATCATTCGCGCAGAAGATCTTTCCACGTGGCATAAATCAGTCGACCGACAAGTAATACCAAACCGGAGTTCAAGCTTTTCGTTCACCTCTCTGCTTCAGACTTCAGCGTCCTGCGTCCTGCGTCCTGCGTCCCGCCACCGAGAGAAGGTAAAAAGAGCAAGCATAAGGTAGAGAAAGACAAAAACCAGGGAGCAGGTGAACTACTTGCTCCTGCTATTCTTTTAATGTATATGTCGTCTTGGAATTGTGATCAATTGGGGGATACCCGTTTGATCAATCTGGGAATAGAGTGTATTTTGATCAATTTAGGTAGTACCCATTTGATCAACCTGGGAATATAGTTTGTCTCAGGATCCAAATTTTGATTAAACTTGTGTCTATATGGCTTTTTTCCAGCTGAACCACCAAAAGCTTAGAAATTTGGGTTTTATAGTCTGGGTTTGAAAGAATTGATGCCTTTTCTGGTTTAATTCATAGTTTTTAGGGATTTATGTAGTGGGTTGTTGCTGTAAGTTGTGGATTTTATGGAGGGTTTTCAAGGCGGGAATCATCGCATGGAAGAGGATTCGCAGGTAAGGGTTTCGCAATCTGAGTTTAAGCCCACTGAGTGTATGCAGTTGGTGCAAAATGAAGCGGGTGTGGGAGACATTGCAACTGGGAGAACTCCAGATAAGAGTAAGAGGGATGAATGGAGCGAAGGTGGAGTCTTGAGCTTGCTCGATGTGTATGAGTCGAAATGGTTGTTAAGGAACCGTGCTAAGCTGAAGGGGAGTGATTGGGAAGAGATAGCTCGGCAGGTTTCTGGCCGTGGTTGTGGGACAAAATCTGTCAAGACACCCAACCAATGTAAGAACAAGATAGAATCCATGAAGAAAAGGTATCGGGCAGAATCAGCTCTTAACAACTCTGCTTCAGGTTCTTCTTGGCAATTCTATGCTCGGATGGATGGTTTGTTAAAAGGAAACTACTCTTCTCAGTCTAAGGGTCTGGATGGTTGTGCAAATGGGGCAGCCGAGTTGGGTCCGCATGCTTTGCCAAAGGTAGAAATGGATGATTCACAGCATGTTCTGAAACGTGTTAATGAAGCTGGAGCTGCCCATCCTCAGGTCATTGGAAAGACTCAAAATTGTGAGATCGTCGATGTGGAAGCCGATGGGCACATGCAAGATAGCAATCAAGATGATGGGTCTAACACAGTTCCTGACAATAGGAAGGAGAGTAGAGGTACAGATAGTGATTTAAGTACGCCCAGGAGCAAGACTGCAGATGGGACTGCCAAAGTCAATTCCTTAAAGCGAAGGAAGAGCTTAATAACTGATGTGGCTGAGAGTATAAGGTTACTAGCCCATTCAATTTTGAAGATTGAACAGGCAAGGATGGAAATGTATAAGGACACGGAGCGCTTGAGGGCAGAGGCAGAGATCAAGAGAAGCGAAATGGAACTTAAGAGAACAGAAATAATAGCTAAAACTCAGTTGCAGATTGCAAAACTTTTAGCTAGAAGACCATGTAAAAAAGTCAACAGTAGTGGCAGTTCATTATTGAGGCCCGAACCAACTATTCCCACAAACAAGAGGGAAGAAATGGTCAGTAATAATTTTTTATCTTTTTGCATTTCACTTCTTTTTAGTAACTCAAGCACATTATGTTTTCTTTAACTGGTTAGGAAATTTAAATTGTGCTAACGTTTCTTATGAATTTCTGTTGTACCATTGGTTTTGATAGATACCAAATATCTGTACTTTATGTCATGCCCTAAATCTAGTTTGTGGTTGTTGTAGAAACAGTGTTATGTGGATTCTCTCCTAAATGGATGAAGTTAAACAGACACACGTCAGATTCTGACACTCAATGGCCTCTTGAGGGATGCTTAGATGTAAAATGTTCTTTTTTCTCTTAGCTTATCTGACATTAATGAACAACTACTATACATGATTAATGCCACTTTTCCTATAAAATGTTACTTCACAACAAAGTTGACAGTTCAAAACTTTATTTGTATTTATGCATATGGCCTGTACCTTTAATTATCAAAAAAAAAGGCCTGTACATTTATATGTACATGCTGAAGACTTAGGCTTGCATGGGCTGAAAACTCCCCAAGAGACTGTAACATAATCTTTCTCCAACTCTCCTTGCTATGTACTAGGGAATAAGCTTAGGATAGAGTCATATCATCCCTAGTGAGAATATGCTGTCTAGTGATATCATATTTAGAATTCATCTGTGTGAGAAATTAAGGCAGTGTTTGGCAAGTCTTTCCACGTGGTCTTCTGGGTTTCGGCAAGATCAACAGACCGAAAATCAGTCTTTTTCCTTTTGGTAACGAAAGTCTGGAAAGGTGAGAAGACGCATGCACGGAAAGGCCCGAAAAGACCGAAAATTGCAAATTTCAGGAAGCTTCAAATGAAACTTTCTGGTCTTTCTGCATGATAGATAGCTTCCAAATGTGTTTTTAAAAGCCCGGTAGACCAAGCTGCTTAGCAAATGGTCTTTGTCTTTAAAGACAAGACCCCAAAAGCTCAATATGTCTCTTGGCCATCTGGGCTGCTGGAAGATCTTTCTAAAAAAAACTTGCCAAACAGCACATAAAAAAAACTCTGTTCTTTTCAACAAGTCTCCTACATGTCATGGCATCTTTTGGACTTTCTCACTCAATAGTCTCTGGATGGTTGATCTCCTTCCGGAGAGATCTCAAAGTAGAGAATTGATCTCTCCTTGCTCCAAATTGTTAAATGTTAATCTCATCCTACAGTTGATACACCCTAGCCACATTCAATGTTTGATAATTAGTTTCAACCACACCATCTCACATCTCCTTTGCTGTCTTCATCCACCAAAATTTCCTACTAATATGGGTAAGCATCTAATTGACCAATCATGACATTACTGTATACTTTTCTTGCTACCACTGGGCATATTTGAGGCTCTATAATATTAGCTCCTTGGGTTCCACCCATAATGTATTTAAGCTTTCCTTGTCCACCAATATGTAGCTTTACAGATTGTTCCTACTCCAAAAAATTGGCACCATCCACCCTTACTGTGGCTAAAGAGTAAACTCTGCTCAATAATGTGTGGGTCGTCATGCCCTATGAGGTTCCTGAACCTGAAGTCCCTAAAGCTAAACGCTTGTTAGAGAGAAAGAGAAGAAAGCTCAAGAGAGAAAAGTTGTTGGTCACAAGGCTAAGGTACATTGCCACCCTTGCTGCGGTAAGATTGGTGTGGCAGGAAAGAAGAACCAGTTGATTAGGGTAGAGGAAGTCCAAGACATTGATGAGGGGACTTTGAATGAGGTGCTACAGGTCATGTCCAGTGTCTTGACAGAGGTTGGAGGTGAGGCAGAGGTACATGGTTCTGCTGATGGTCGGCAGGTGGCTGAAGGGCAGATTTTAGAAGGGGTTATGGCTACCGCAAATGAGCCCCAGGGGTTGACGATGAAGGTAGGTAGTGATTCAAGTAAAGGATTAGAGGATGGATGGTTTCGGTATTGGAGGCTCAAAAGTGATGGTTGATATGGTGAGGGTGGGGAATAGAGATGGTTGTGGGTTGGAGGTTGCTTTTCACGGGGTGGGTGGGCTGTTTTGTTTGAGAATTTGGTTCAGCAGTGATCGAATGAGACTGCCTTGGAGAAGAATGTAGGGGAATGTTGTTTTATTGATATTAGGAGTAGAAGATTGCAGTGAGGCTGTCAACTTGATGGGGAAATGGTGGTTGGGAGAGGTGTAGTTGATGGTAGTGGGATATTGGCAACATAAAAGGAAAAATATAGAACTAAGCCCTTAATTGATGATGGAGAAGAGATGGTTGAGTCTGAGGTGGGGGATGATCAATTGGATGAGGTGTCATGGGTGAGACACATCTGATTGAAAGTTTCTATTACAGGGAGAAACTTAACTTCGTGCTAACGATTACTTGGAGAAAAGGTGGTTGATCTCTCCAGGAGGCTCTGCTCTCTGTAAAATTTCAATTACTCAGTACAAGATTAACAAATGCACTTGTCTGTAGGTTAGTGCCACTATCAATCTGCTCCCTTGTCCTTTAACCAATTGGGCTCCACAATTGCCTGAGTTGCTTTTGAGTCATTGAGTCTTCTCTCTTGAGATAGAAGAATTAGTAAACCCTAAGTGAAAGAAAAATCACCAAATAGGGCTTTTGGGCAAAGATGTCTTTTTTATTTCTTTTCTTTTTTGTTTTAAATTAATTTTAACTGCAACTTGCGAAGCTATTCAGGTTGAACAGTTCAACTGTTCAAGTCAGTAGTTCTTTAACCATTTCTATGAAACTGATTGGTTTTTGGGTCAAATGGTTCAACCGTTTGGGTCAATTCTACAAGCTGCCGTTGTATCAAGCCACTTGAGGCAAACCCAAACAAGTACATGTTTTAATACTATCACATTTTTCATTCTACAGCCAGTGCTTCGACAACCCCCATTTTTTCTAATATTGTTCATTCATCTTTTAATACAATACATTTTTCAAGCCGTTGTAGTTCTCTGGTTACTAAATTCTGGCAGAGAAGAGCAGAGGTAAGTCAGTTAAAGAATGGCGGTGATTCAGGTAGGGAGAGCAAGAGTGGCGGGATGACAAGAAAGAGATGGGTCTCCTGAATTCTAGAAAGTTCTCCTATTTTGTCTTTTGCTGATTTTGTCGTTTTATTATTAGTTTAGAAATTTTTGTAATTTCAAGTTGATCTGATTTTCTTCAAGTGTGAGTGCTTACCTGGTTCAAACTGATCTGGTTTGACTCGGGTTTACATTGAGTCAACTAGGTTTATGTTTTTATACAAGTCCATTGTCTCACATTAGGCCCTGTTTGGTTCAATTCTCATTCTTTCTCATTCTTACCCAAGATGAAATTCTAAAATGGAAAAGAATGGGTAAAAATAGGCAGAATGAGAAAATATTGCTATGAACCAAACAGTTTTTCCCTAAAAATAAATTCTTTTCAGACTGACAAGTGTCTTATGTTGCTCATTTTCATTCTTCATAAAAAAAAAAAAAATTGTGCCGTATTCACAATCCGCTAGCCTAGGTCTCCAATAGTCAATGTTTACCAATTGGCATAGATGTTTTGTAAAAGTACTTTCGTAAAAGTGATTTTATAAAAGTACTTCCATAAAAATTCTTTTATAAAAGTACTTTCGTAAAAGTGCTTTTATAAAAGTACTTTCATAAAAGTGATTTTATAAAATTGCTTTCATAAATGTACTTTTGTAAAAGTGCTTTCGTAAAAGTACTTTTGTAAAAGTACTTTTATAAAAGTGCTTTCGTAAAAGTGCTTTTGTAAAAGTGCTTTCATAAAAGTGTTTTCGTAAAAGTACTTCCATAAGTGTTTTCGCAAAAGTACTTCCACAAAAGTACTTTCGTAAAAGTGATTTTACAAGTGTTTTTGTAAAAGTACTTTTATAAAAGTACTTCCATAAAAGTACTTTCGTAAAAGTGCTTTTGTAAAAGTAATTTCACAAGTGTTTTCATAAAAGTACTTTCGTAAAAGTGCTTTAGTAAAGTACTTTTATAAAAGTGCTTTCGTAAAAGTACTTCCATAAAAGTGCTTTCTTGTAAAACTACTTTCATAAATGTGCTTTCGTAAAAGTGCTTTCTTGTAAAAGTAGTTTTATAAAAGTGATTTCGTAAAAGTAAACATCTACGACAATAGCTTTGTAGGTAGAGTTTCCTAAAAGAATGAAATGAGCAAGATGGGACATGATTATTTTTCATGCTGCATGCTAGTCAATTTTTGTGCTATGGGGCTGATTTTTCATTCTAAAAGGAATGTGGCCATTGGCAAGAATTTTGTAACCAAACACTCTAATGTTATTCATTTTTGCCCATTATTGCTTAGAATGAGCAAGAATTAAGAGAATGAGGCCAAGAAAAGTGAACCAAACATGGCCTTAGCCCCCTGCTTAAGAACGATGGTAGCCATTTGTTAAGCAGAAGTTGGGTTACACGTTTTAACCATTGTACTCAGCCATTATCCCCCCATTTTGGGAGTGAGATCGAAGAATGATGCTAACAAAATTAAATTGTTGAAGAATTTTTGTTATAGGATTAGCCCCCAAAGTTCTGAAACAATTTAGTGAAAGATCAGTTCATAAATATTGGAAGAATTTTTTTAGAAAGATTAGCCCCCAAAAGTCTGAAGAGATTTTAGAAACAACCCCCAAATACCTGAAGAATTTTTAGAAAAATTTGACCCCAATATTTTGAACAGATTTTAGAAAGATTAGCCCTCATATTTTGAACAGATTTTGAAACAACCCCCAGATATCTGACCAATATTAATGTTTCGAAATTAAATATAATATTGGGGTGAGATTTAGTTCTGTGGGGCAGAATTTTGTGAAATCAAGTTTTACGAGGCAAGATTGAGGAGTTAACACGAGTTTGTGCAATGCGATCGTTTCGAGCTAGATCGTAAAACGAGGCGAGAGCATGGGACATGAGGAAAGATTTCTTGAGTGAGGCAAAATTGTTGCATGAGGCAAGATTTTTAAGCAAGGTAAGTTTATTGGGCGAGGTGCAGTCAATTTAGGGCTGTGGGGCCAATTTGCAAGTTGCTAGGTTGGAAGAGTGTGAGGCCAAAAAGAGGCTCAAAGTGAGACCATAGGGAGGCAAGGTGTGAGTCTGCAAGATGAATATTACCTTTGTGATTTTGAAAGAAAACAGTCCCCAATTGAAGGTTAATTACACAAGTGCTTGTACATTTGCTAGTTGTGTGATTCCATCTTTTCTAGTTATGTGAAATGATTGTGTTCATATAAGTGTAAGAGTAAGCATAAATCGTAGTTGTGGGTTCGAAACTGCCACTGTAAATGAACTCATAGCTGTGGGTCAGAATTGTGTATGCGAGTGTACAAGTCTGTGAATCATGTACTTATGAGACGTGAAGTGTTAAGAGTAGTGATCATAGACATGTGATACTATAAAAGGTATGCGTGGGATATTGGCATATAAAGCAGTCATATAAATTGTGAATCTAATCAAGTAGTCATAGAGTACATAATCATGAAAGTACACATGGACATGTGAGTTTATTAGGTCTAAGTATCTTGGCATATAACTCTAGGTGTGAATCTATCAGTGTATAATCATGTGTATCTGTCAACATATAAAGTATTAGTTGTGATTATATAAACTTATAATCAAAAAGTGCAGCTCTCAGTGCATGAGGCTCCTACAAGTATCATTCATCAGTATGAACATAAGAATGTAGATTATAAGAACACATAGATCAACAATCATGAGCATTTTATGTAAGTATGAGATATATGGACCTGTGAGCATGTAAATCATGCATGTATGAGTACTGATTTATAAATCATGAGTCTAAATATTAAGCATGTCATGTACAATTATGAAATTTAAGTATCTAAATGCATGAAATATGAACTTGTTGGTGGGAGACTAGGGTTTGAGAAAGATGCTTGGGGAGACCAAGGCTTTAAGAGGTGCCTGTGGAGACCAAGGCTTTATAAAAGGTGCTTGGGGAGACTAGGGTTTTGCTGAGCATTTTGCTTTTAATATATTGGAAGCGCTAGGCCTTAGTGATAGAGCCTTTGTATGTGAATGGAGGAGTTGAAGCTCTTTGAGGCAAGGAGCTCTTGGCATTGAGCCTTTGATCATAATGGGAATCAGAGATCATAGAGGCACGGGGCCTTAGGCATTGAGCCTTTGTATGTAACTGGAGTCGGTGCTCTTTGAGGTGTTGCACCTTAGGCATTGAGCCCTTTGTATTGTAGAGGCGCGGGGCCTTTTGCATCTGGGGTTACTGTTGATTTGGACAGAGCCTTTTGTGCAATGCCAGGTCTGTTTTGGATGGGGTTGATGAATAAGTTGCAATGTTAATAGCACATGCATGTGAAAGTTGTAAAGAAATGTCATTTTTGTTGGAAACTCTGTGAAAACAGTGATTGAAAAAAATGGTTCGTATAAGATAATCATGTAGCTTTGGAAACACTATGCATTTATTTGTGAATTGCTTTAAAATCATAGTTTTCAAGGCGCCAAGGCGAACCTAGGCGACAGGGGAGCGCTTAGTCACCTGGTCGCCTAGGCGTTACTTAATGTCTAAAAGAAAAATAAAATAACAAGGGGATGACAGAGCATGCTAAATGAGGGTGCAAATGACTGCCCAAACACATGTAAGCGCAACCCCTTACAATAGGTATATATATATATATATAGATAGATAGATAGATAGATAGATAGATAGATAGATAGATAGATACAGTTGAGGCAGATCCCGTGAGTTGGGCTTGTACAATTTAAACAACAAAAGTGGCGAGATCGAAAACTTTCAGGCAGCAATTTTGTTAGTAAGATAGGGGGAGGATGCAAAGTCAAAAATACTTTGGGTGAATCTCTGGGCGGTGGAACACAAGAATGTATCTAGGATGGTGGATGCTAGATCGATGGTGACAAGTTTACTGGAGGATTAGTAGAAGAAAAACATCAGGCAACCTTTTGTAACTGATGAATTCATTGAGAATTATTAATCTAAACTCAGGATCTATTAGAAGTAAATATAAAATTTATATCAGGATTCAAGTATAGATCAATAGGACTACAGAGCCCAGTGCGCACATGCCCCTTGATTTAGCAACAAGGTGGATGCATTCTGGGCACCTGTTCTAGAGTTCTAGGAATCAACACTTGTCAAAATGATTGCAGCCAGTAGGGGCTGCAAAGATGGCAAGGTCTTACTGTTTGCTGTTGATAGAATAATAATCAGTCAATCCAATCAGAATTCCTTATCAAAATACCCTAATGGAATCTTGATACAGGATTAGTAGAAGAAAATGAAAACATTGCTTCTCAGGTGGAAATTATGCTAATAAAGATGGTAGAAAGTACAGAAATCATGGCAAAACAAGATCAACAGAGAAAGATGCAAAGAAAGGCATTTTCAATGAGGCTGAGAGATTGAGGTCGAGTTATCGTAGCTAGTGATTGTGGTAGTGGAGATCTGTTGTCTCTGTTCACCCATTGGTAATGACAGTGACAGTTTATGACCCAGGGGAATTCACATGATGCTCCTCTCCAAGGTCAGTGATGGTTGTGGATTAAAATTGCAAGGAAAGAAAGGATAAAAACTATATCTGAACAGAGGACCAGAGAGCACAGGGCTTATGGTGTTGAATTGCGGCTCCCCTATTGAATCTCTGGCTTAGCTTGTAATTCGCATTTGGCTGTAATCTGCTGCCAATGGATCTGATCTCAATGATTTGGTGGTGGAGCTAGATAAAGATTGATTCCCAGTGATTTGACTGTAAGCAGGATCATTGTCAGTGGATTTGAGAATTATTGGTGACTGTAAACAATTGTTTTTTTTTATCAGTGAAAATGATTTTATTAAAAAAGAGAATATTAGTACAGAGAATGGGTAGCCTCGGCTACCCCAATGTCCAAAGACATTCCACCTAAAATTTGCTTTGTAGACTTACAACAGAGCCCAAAAACAATGCTCCCTGTTAACCCCTTGCTTTGCTAGCTGATCCGCAAACCCATTTGCTGCTCTTGGAGTCCACTGAAATAAAACCTGTATATCCTTTGTGGAGTGATTAATTTTCTTAATCTCATTTCTGAATACCCATGGAGCCTTTCCATCCTGCTTCAGCCAGCTTATCACCACTTTGGAGTCGCCTTCTAACTTCCTTACACCTATTTCCGGGGCCTTTTGTATACCGAAAACCAGGGCTTTTAGTTCAGCTGTAATGGAGTCTCCCCACCCAATAGGGCTGGAAAACAGCCCCACTACATTCCCCCTGTCATCTCTAATGACCCCACCAATACCAGCCATGCCCGGGTTGCCAAAACTGCTCCCATCAAAGTTTAATTTGACGAATCCCGCTTCAGGAGGATTCCAGCTTCTTACTACCTTCTTTTTAGCTGATGATGAGGAAGATACAGTCCTCCAGTTCCTGATTATATTATTCACAGTAAAGTCTGAGAATGACTTGATTGATTTTACCCATGAAACCACTTTTAACATAATCCCCTCTATCAGTAATTCCTTACACCTTTTCTTCCCTTCAAAAATCCTCAGATTTCTTTCCTCCCATAACATCTAAAGTACTGCTACCTGTGTGCATCTCCATAAGGTTTTCCCCCTTCTCTTTGGCCACCTGAAAGTGGAGGCTTCAAACAAACTCCCCAGGCTCACCGGGGTATCCCACCTGCAACCAAAGAGAGAAAAGAACTACTCCCATATGCTGCTAGCTACAGGACAGGAAACAAAAATGTAAAGAGCAGTTTCACCATTAGGTTCACACAAACAACACCAATTAGGTGAAAGGCATCAGCCAGACCTCCTCCTCTGCATCAGATCACAGGTGTTAATTGCACCATGGTAAACTTCCCAACAAAAGGCACCCACTTCAGGGGGAATAGGGCGACACCAGACTTCACGGAATGGAAAATGGACCCCAGGTTGAAAAGAAGTCAAAGCTTTGAAGAAGGACGCACAACTGAACTTACCAAGGGGGTTAGGAATCCAAATTCTAGTGTCTTGCTTGGTAGAATCTATACAAATCCCATCAAGCAACTGAATAATAGTAGACACCAAATCCAACTTGGAGTCATGCACATTTCTGTGGAGACCCAGGTTCAAAGCATACCCAGATTGCGAGGGAGAGGGGGACAGGAAATCAGCAACCGGTTTTCCTTTAAAGTGGGATAGAGCAAAAACTGAAGGGAATAAAGTCTTTAAAGAAGAGTCACCCACTCAAACATCTTCCCAAAATTTGACTTTGTTACCTGAGTTTAGATCAAACCTGACATGATTGAGGAACAACGGGAGGAGTTTGTGAATCGCTTTCCATAGTGAAGCATTGGAAACCCTATAAGACACTCCAGCATCCCAACCATTTTCAGAGAGCCCATGAATACTAGTCACAATTTTGTGCCACAACCTATCTGTTTCTTATGGGAACCCATAACCACTTTCCTAGTAGAGCCTCATTCTTTTCCTTCAACCTTCCTAACCCCAATCCTCCAAATTCTTTCCTCCTAGTTACAAGATCCCATCTTACTAAATGGTCTTTCTTCTTCTCGCCCGGTTCCCACAAGAAATCCCTAATTATTCTCTCTAATTTCTTTCTTACAGCTTGAGGCAAACTAAACACCGAGAGGTAGTAAACTAGAAGGTTTGCTAGGGTATGCTTGATAAGAGTAATCCTTCCCCCCAGAGAGATATATTTCCTCTTCCACACCACAAGTTTCTTTTCAAACCTCTCCACAACTAGATTCCAATAATCTATGCTTCTGGGATTTGCACCAAGGGGGAGCCCTAAATACTTGAGTGGCCACTCACCGCTTAAACATCCTAGTTCCTCAGCCCAAACATTAATCTCTTTTGGTGCTAAATTGATCCCTGCCACCTGGCTCTTGTGGAGATTCACTCTTAGATTTGTCACTTTTTCAAAGAGTTTTACCAACATTCTCAGATTTCTTGCCCCTAACTCATCACTAGCCTCACAGAAGATAATGATGTCATCCACAAATTGTAGATGAGTTAGCACCACCCTCACCCTTCCTACTTTCCAACCCCTTAACAATCCTACCTCTGCTGCCTTCGAGATCAATCTGCTAAAGACCTCAGCTAAAATGGTGAAGAGGAAAGGGGACAAAGGGTCCCCTTGTCTCACACCTCTTAGTGCACCAAAGAAGTCCTTAACTGCACCATTCACCAACACCGAAAAATGGAAGATTGAAGACATCCTTTAATCCATTTACACCATCTTGCCCCAAAATCACACTTCCTCAAAGTTTCAACTAAGAACTCCCAATCCACCAAGTCATAGGCTTTCTCTAGATCCAGCTTACACAATGCCCTTCCATCTTGCTACCTTGAAATCCTCCACACACTCATTGGCTATGAGTATTTGATCTGAAATTTGTCTATCTTGGATGAAGGCCCCTTGAAAATGAGATATGATTGACGGGAGGGCCTTTTTTAACCGAATAGAAAGGACTTTTGCAAGGATTTTATACTGACTTGTCACCAGGCTGATTGGCCTAAAATCCTTGGGGTGGCAGGCACCAGATTTCTTGGGAACCAACGCAATGAAAGTGGCATTTACCCCTTTACGGACAATCCCCCCATCATAAAACTCCACAAAGACTCGCATCAGATCATCCTTTAGCCATTCCCAACACTCTTGGTAGAAAGCCATAGTGAATCCATCGGGCCCGGGAGCTTTAGAGCGGTCCATGGAAAAAACTGCTTAGTGATGCCGGTTCTATTGGCGGATCTGCATGATGCCGGTAATGATGCCATTAGTGAATCTTTGATGTTGGTGATGATGTCATTGTTGGATCCTTAATGTCGGTGCGGAAATCAACCTCTGAAGTGCCATCCCATCTAGGGATCAAAGATCGAAATTAGTGATTCTATGTAAGCTGATGGATAGGGCATTAACAGTCTGATTCTAGGAGTCTGAGGAAATGGCTGTTGTCTGGAACAGGAGAAAATGGGAAGAAGGGGATAGAACCAGCTGGACCCCCTAACAGGCTGTCTACATGCCCTCTGGTGAGGGATTAAGCTGCTATAGTTTTCTGGTTACTGAACTCCAGGGAGAGGTACAAAAGTGAGTTAGTGAAAGTATGCTAGTGACTCGGGTGGAGAGAGCGTTTGAAAAGAAGAGAGAGAGGGTCTCCAGAATGTGTGATCCCCCCCCCCCCCCCAATCTGGATATGGTGGTCCTATTTATAGGTTCTTTGGGTTGACTTGAGTTCTGGAAAGTAATATCTTGTTTTTTGCTATTTTGCCCTTTTATTATTAGTCTAGAAACTAAATTGATCTTATTTGCTTCAAGTTTGAGTGCTTACTTGGTTCAAATTGATCTAGTTTGACTTGGGTTTGTGTCTGGTCAACAGGGTTTATGTACTTATATTAGTCCATTGTCTCACAAGAAGAAAATGATATAAATTGTGGACTTCTTATTTATTTCAGTTATAGACCAATACACAGCATTCTTTTTTTTTCTTTTGATGATCCAGTATATAAACTCCATGAGAAGAATGACACAATACAAGTTTATTTTGTTTAAGAATAGTTGTGCGCATTAATAATTTGCTAAAAAAAAGCCCTTTTAATCAGCTAGAGAAAATGGAGGCAAAACCCAGATAGAATACATATTGGATTGAAAAACCATAATGGCCAAAGTTATAGTTAAACTTGATGCTCCAAGCTACATATAAGTTTTATCATACTTGTTATTAGATCACAAAAAGATTATGCATTTTATCTTTCTTGTTCTTTTCAACTCTTAAATCCAAGGAATATTTCAACAATGGTAAGGGAAGTTATGCCTTGGACCGTGTTCTCCATCCATGTATTTGGTTAACTAGGTCCTATCTTATATGGCTTTTGGGTTAAAGGAGGGTGCTCTAGAAACCAGACCTCTGTACTTCTTTCTGTTTCAATCCCCCCAAATAAATACTTCTCTTTTTCCAGGGGATGCTCAGTCATTCCATTTGGTGACTTAAGCACACGTAGTTTCATTTAGATGGGATCACTGTTTCTTCCTGCTGCTTGAGCTTTGATGCTGATCAAGTTGCTGCCGCTTGAGCTCCAACACCAGTCATGCTGTCGTTGCTTGAGCTCTGAGATTCCATTGTTTCAAGCTTCTGTCCATTGAGAATAGAAAAAAGGGTGACTGAATTGTTATTCTAGTATTACTCTGGGTGTATCATTTTAATTTATTTATATTATATATGTAATTATATAGTTGGTTCGGGTCTTAATTGGTTCAGATTAAAACCCTGAGCTGAATCAATAAGTGGGACATATAATCTAGAACCAGACTCTATATAATTGGTTAGGTTTTGTCAGGTCAACCTGACCAGGTCCAGTTTACAGCTCTACAATGGAGATGGCACTGAACAGAGGAATGTAGAACAGGATTCATGCAACTGATCTCATATAGTTGGGACAAGTCTTAGTTGAACATACGCACACAAATACAGACTGAACTTTACATGCAAAATGAACATGATTAGACAAATCAAACTCCTACCCAGGATCCCCACAAACATGTGAAAGGACCAAACAACCCTAATGATACAAAAATACATAAAAATTCTATAAAACTCCAGTTTTGACTCCTGGGATCTTGCATCACTCATTCAACTTAATATCTCTGTCTCAGCTAAGCTTATTTTGTGGACAAGTTAATTTTCAGTTTACCACAAATTATGGAATTTTCCACTTCTTTTAGTATCATTGCCAGATTCAGTAAATATTTAAGGGGACATACATGGAAAATAGAGTCAATACCAAAAAAAAAAAAGGAGAGATGATCCTTGCAATTAATTTTAGCTTTCAATTTCCATGTTCCGTTCTGAGCTTCTTTGGTTCTCTGTTGTTTCTTTGGGGGCTGACATTCATATAAAGTGGCCATTTATTTCTGTATGCTAACTATATTCCTTGTAATGTTTGTCCAAAACCTTTAACTAGAAAGCAGTTTATTCAGAAGAAATTGAAACAGATGAGATTGTGTTGCAGGGTGACTGAAAGCTGTAGATGGTGAGTGACCTTCAGAAGCACTGATCTGATGTCAGTTTTTCTTTGGCAGCGTAACATAAACTGGTGGTTTCCAGAAAATTGAGTAAATAACATTTAATTGTACTTATATGACATAAATTCTTATATTATGCTAATAATTTCAAAATTTGGGGAGACTGGAAAAATTAGAATCAGAAAGACCATGATAAAGAGACTGAATGATCAAGACAAATATCCAAAAATTTGACCTATCACCAACTAGTATTTGCTATAAAGTTACTTTAATCTTTCAGAAGTACAAATCTATGTATTGCATCTCTAGTCTAGACTTTGCACCAAGTGATTCAGAATCTTGTTTTCCTGAGAATTCATTTGAAATGTTGGAAACCCCATGTGGGTGTAAACCATGGTGTTCAGTCGGTATGTTGGAAGCAGTACTAGCCCTTCTTTATTGCTGTTACAATTATATTCTTTTTTTTTTTTCTTTAATTGGAACAATTCAAACATCACGCACATGGGATTCGGATTCCTGGCACCCTCGAATCATTTAAATTGAAAACTAGAAAATTCTTGCTCGGATTAATGTGGGAAATTTCCTTAATAGTACAAAACTTAGCAAAAGCTGTGTAAAACATGGAATCCATCGTGGTACGAGGAGCAATTTCCACTTTTCAGTTCTCAGTATCCCTGAATTGCAATTTAATACTCTATTGATATTCATTAAGCAAAGAGATAGGTTGACCATATAGAGCTGCTAAGTGCTAACTCTTTCACAAGTCGCAGGTTCTTTTTGGAATTAAGCTTCATAGGGTTCCCCAATGGGTTATTTTGTGGTAGTTTCTTAGCCCGCCTTGCTGGCATAAAGGCATAATATTCTGGATTTTCTACTCCACACGAATTTTCTTGTTTTGTTGGTAGGGCCGTAGGGGTGCAATTTGGGCGGGTTGAAGGTCAACCCACGCCTAAACCTAAAGGTGCAAACCTTGGGCTTGGGCCTGACCCAACCTGAGGTTAAGTTTATCAACCCAGGCCAACCTGAGCTTAATCCAACATAACTCGGGTTCGGCTTAGGCTTAGGCTTGGGATAGTCAGGCTTGGGCTGCAGGTTGGTTGGATTTGAAAGAATTTAGGGTTGTAAATGGATCGCATCAGTAAAATCTAAATCCAAATCAGATTCGATTATTGAAAGTTTGCATGCAAATCTGATTGGATTTGGAGACCTTGGGTTCAAATTCGAATCCTAGCGGATTTGGATTTAATCCTACTCTACTATAATTTTTTTTAAATACAAAATTATTAAAAAGTTAATTATTTTTTGACTTCTATATATAATAAATTAATATAAATATAACATACTGAATTTAATATATATAAGTTTATGTATATAATATAATAAATATAAAAACATATATTAAAATCAATAAATATTATAACATAATTGGATTCAGATTGAGTCAAATCCGAATCCGATCTGATTAATTATTAATCAGATACAAATTGCAAAATTCAAATCCGATCTAATTGCATAAACACGACATCCAAATCCATGTTTAAGATAAAGATGTTGGATTGAGCCGTAGAGTTTCAAATATTATTGACAAGTTTATAATACATGATTATACATATATGCATGTATATATAATTAGAAAAATGTATTTTTATATAAATATAATGTATATGTATCTGTAATTCTACATTTTTAGAAAAATTATAAATAGGTATCGAGGGGAGGGCCTCTCAAGTGGCACAACCAAATTCCTAAATTTTGAGAAATATACATTCAAGTCCAATTGTTAGAGTTCTGTTAGCGTTATGTGAATTATCTTGAGCCCATGATGTCATGTGCCCCTTGATACCCTTCTCTTTCTATGCCTTCATCTTTGTTGTTTTCATCATCTTTGTTCAATTGAAAGTGATCATTGATCTTCTGTTTACACTGGTCAATAGATTAATAGAAAAGAGGTTTGATCTAAGACTTTATATAATGCCTGCTCAACTACTACAAACAAGACTTCAATTTAATTACTTCTATGGTTGAAAAACCTTCATGTGATGGGATGAAGTTTTCCTATTGAAATCAGATATTTGCAACTTAAAGTTTTACTGGTTAAAGAGAGCAGATTTGAATCCCCCACCGGTATGAATGGTTGAGTGCCCTTAGAATTTGCAAGGTCATCTGGAGTTCTGCCAATTAACAAGCCAACCGAGCTGGTCCAAGGGAGATAGACAACTGTGAAAGGTAGAAGATTCCATTGAGATTCTGATAAATTTCCTTCTGCTAGAACTTTTGCCAAATTCCAAATTATACTCCGGCGTATGGAGAAGTGGATCCTTTTACCTCTCTGCTGGAGCTAAAAACAAGGATTTTTGTCAACTTACCACTCGATGGTAAAATCCTTCAACTGAAATTAGGAAAAAGTTAATCTTCCCAGACGTATCCCAATCCTCCTCTGACAATTCTATTTTTTTATTTATTCTCCAAGGCTACGATAACCAAAACAGAAGGCTAAGATCAAGAGATTCCATTTCTTTTCGTAATCCTGACCTGAAACTCATTTAATATCATGCATGCAACTATGCAACGTGTATTAAAAGTAGCAGATATTAATGCTTGTTTGTCAAATTGTCAGTCTCCACAAAGAATCATGTGCTGAAACCAACAATTTCAATCAGAAAGTTGTCTCCACATCCCAAAATTCGTACTGCTTAAACGGGTGCAAGCGGTGCAGATTAACTCAATGACATCATCCTTCTTTTTTAGTTGTTCTTGATATCGCTCTCTGATCGAGAATTCGCTATCTCATCCCCCTCACAGAGCTTTTGCAACTCATCCCTCAGAGTGTTTTTGCAGCCAGCGACAGGGAGAGAGAGAGAGAGAGAGAGAGAGAGAGAGAGAGAGAGAGAGAGGAAATGTCTAGTGAGCGCGAAGACGACGCTAACATAGGCCTGAATCGGGGCCGTTCAATCGGTGGCGCACGATACACATCCCTGCCATCGTCACCACCTGCAGGGGCTCCTGAGCTTCTGGTCTCGTCACCACAACCGCCCCCATTTTCAATGCGGTCACGGCACGCATCGACGAAACCGAACCCCGTGCTTCTCTCCTTTTTACTCCGAGTCGTAGTCATGGCGATTGTTATCTCACTTTTCTTCCTTTTTGTTGGCATTGCCACCATCTTCCTCATCCATTTATGCGTTGTAGGTGGAGCGTTCCACCGCAGGAGGAGGCGTCAGGCGTATTCCCGCGATTCAGGCGAAGGTGAGGTGGAATTTGGTGTTGGGTTGTCTCCGGAGGATCTACAGAAGCTTCCCTGTTGCAATTATGGAGGGGTTGTGGCTTTGGCATCTGGGTCGGCATCTGGGTCGAATAGAGATTGTGCCGTCTGCTTGGAGAGGCTCCGGGAAGAGGAGCAGTTTCGGGTTCTTCCGGGCTGTAAGCATGCCTTCCATGTGAACTGTGTCGATGCTTGGCTGGTAAAAGTGCCTTCTTGTCCAATTTGTCGTTCTGGGATTGAACTGAGGTCGAGTCTCGGTTCAGGGGATTTCAGGGTTTGAGGTGAGTCTACAGTCCAATCTGTGAAGAAATGATAAACCCTAACTAAGGGTTGACAAAAATCTGTAAGTTTTTTCCCCATTTGGGGGTTTTTCCTCATGTACCTTTTGCTTTTGAGGAAATATGATTTGGATTCACTTCATCATTTTGTGTTTCACTTTTTTTCCTGGGTGTTCTGGATCAGTATGAAACGTTGGTGATAAGATAGAACTGTAGATTGATTGTATGAAACACTCGTGATAAGATAGAACTGTGGATTAATTGTCATACGTTCTTGTATAATGTAGAAAATGTAGTTAATGTTCACCATTATCAGGATTTTAAATGGAGGGAATTAGTAAATGAGGATTTTAATTTGCAGAAGATAATGGAAGCTCTGGCTTTTTGTTTTACTGAACAATAGTTTTGATTCTTGTTTGGAAATAATATTGATCATGAATTGTTTTGGACCTTTGAGTAGGTAATTGGTGCTTGCAGCTATGGCCTACAAATGGTTACTTTCTTGTTCTAGAACTCGTACATTAAGATCAAATATGATATTGTAATGGATTCAGTCTGGTCCATGTCAATGGATGGTGCACTGTAAGGATTAAGGTATCTCTAGGAAAGGAGTTAGATAAGAAAAGGCTGTAGGAAGACTGCTCAATATGCTTATAACCGGATTTGGGTAGCAAATTTTAGGAAAGAAAAAGGTAGAAATGCTCTTTAAGAGCATAGCAGGTTCCATCTACCTTGAAGCAAACTTGAACTGCTTTGTCTATTTCATTTATTATGCAGTGTGACTGGTGGTTGTAACTATTGGGATGGCAAATTTTAGAAGCTTTTCTTTTCTTTTTTTTCCCTCCTTTTGGAGGGGGAATTTAATATAATTTCTAAAATAGGTTAATTTTTTAAACAAAATCACTGTTTATCTTCTTCCTCCTCCAAACCACTTCCGTCCCAGCGCCGGTGGGCAACGCTCATGTAAAATATTGTTTTCTCTCAATCTAGAGAAGAATCGCGAGGCTGCTGCTGTTCATGTAAAATATTGTTTTGGGCCCTAATATCAAACGATGCTGTTCATGTAAAATATTGTTTTTTTTTTTTTTTTTTTTGAGAAAACGCTCATGTAAACAGTGCGGGGCTGCTGTTGTTGAATGGAGGCGGGCGGCGTTGGCGTTGGTGGGCAGAGGTGGAGGTGGGCGGCGGTGGCACTGATAGATGGTGGTTATTAAGGTTCGCGGAGATGGAGCGGAAGTGGTTCGGAGGAGGAAGAATTTTGCATATTAAGGCTCAAAAGTTGCCGTTATAATCCCTTTTTTTTTTTTTAAAAAAAAAAAGCAGCAATCAAGCTATTCATTATTCATTAACTAACCGAAAACTGTACAGATTGTCCTGATAGGAGAGTAACTGGTTATATAGCTCGTGATTGGTTATATAGCCCGTTTCTTTTATTTTATTTTTTCTCTTTTTTAGGATCCACACATACAGAACACTTGACAACTCTTATTATTTGACAACTCTTATCCAACCGACCAATCAACCAGTAAAATTAATATTGGTTCAATTAATGATCTTTCCGGTTTATATTCGGTCCAAGTGTCAGAAGTCACAGCATTAATTGCTATAACCCGGGAAATTGACCAAGTAAAAGTCGTCATGCATATAAATTCATGAAATACCTTGCATCTTGAGGACTCAAATCACTCCAAACTCCGAAGTCTGTAATTCTTCCCATAGAAATAGAATGAGCCAAGGTGAGGTTCCACGTCTCCATGTCTCAGGAACATTTCCTACCATCTTGCTTTCTTCTCTACTCTTTTTCCTACTTGTGGGTCAGAGTGCAGGCGATGGTTACTTGCTCTACACCTGCACAAATAAGGCCAATTTCACCAACAGCAGTGCATTTCAAGACAATCTAGATCTCATCCTCTCTAAGCTTTCAGCTGCAGCAGCAAATACTGGATTTTATAACGACACCGCCGGCCGGATTCCGGACAAAGTCTACAGTCTGTTCCTGTGCAGAGGAGATGTTAACTTAGATATCTGCCAGACATGCGTCCAAGCTGCAAGTCAAGACCTCGTCAAAGTCTGCCCCTACCAGAAGGAGGCAAACATATGGTATGATCAGTGTATGCTCAGATATTCGAACCGACCCATCTTCTCGACTCTCGACTTAGACCCATCTAGATCTGGGTATCCAAATCAGTCTAGTAATGTTTCCGGTCATGTCGAGCAACTTGATCGAGCGTTAAATAAAACATTCACTGATATTATTGCCCGTGCTGCCTTTAGTACTTCAATTAAATTCGCAACTGGAGAAGCTGCTTTTGATACACTGCGGACTGTATATTGTCTTGCACAGTGCACCCCAGATATATCTGGGAGTGATTGTTATTTATGTTTGAATACTGCTAAGGCATATTTAGGTAAGTGTTGTGATGGAAATGAAAGGGCAGCGCAACTCTGGCCGAATTGTGTTCTGAGATACAGCATATACCCATTCTATCAACCCAAAGCTCCTCCGCCATCTCTGTCAACAAACGCAACCGCAACCGTGATACAAGGTATGTTTACATATTGCCTAGGGAAACGCAATTCGTGGAATTAATATTATTAATCATCAGCCTACGCTGTTGAAAATAATGATAATATATTAGAATTTCAATTCTAGCTTCAAGGTTCAAGATTCCATTGCAAAGCGAGAAAAAAAAAGATTAACCGTAAATATTGCTTCCGTATTTGCAGTGATCAAGGAACCAAATTCATCTCATCTTCCCATCATTATCGCCACTTCAACTGTCATGGTATTTTTACTTCTATCCACTGTGTTCTACTTAAGAAGTAGGAGGAGAAACGGCAGGAGGATGAGAAGATCAAACCCTAACGTCAATGGTAACTACATGTCATATACTTGCTTGCCTCTTATTAACTTATAAGGAAAAACCTATAATGCTAGAATTTTTCAGCGGAAAGAATTTCATGCCTCACTGCATATCTCAACCGTATATTGGGAATATCTCTCACTAACAACCTTTAAAGATGTTATTGATAATCAATTTTTGGTGTTAAGTATCTTGTCATTTGGTCTGTTTTCAAGTGGTCGATGACTCAGAAGCCGAAGTGGAGAACTTTTGCTGGATGAGGACCTAGATGCCGAGCTGATCAGGCTGAACTGGGGGCATATTAGGTGCCGAGCTGACTGAGCCGAACTGGGGACAGATTAGGTGCCAAACTGATTGAGCTGAGTTGGGCAAGTTAGGTGCCGAACTGACTAGGTCGGGCTGGGCAGGTTAAGTGTCGAACTAACTGAGTCGAGCTGGATTGATTGTTGAGCTTCGTAGTTTTTTAGAGACCTGTAAGGAATCAATGTCAGAGGAACCGGGGTGGCTAATCCGGCGAGGTCGCTCCGATGCTTAAATCAGTACTCTCATAGTAGACTATGAGCTAAAAATCACAAAGTATGAGAGCTAGAATATGCTTACTTGCCCCCCTATGCCATTGGGGTTGGTGCCTTTATATAGGCATTGTTTAGCGTGGGTTTCATGCACCGCATCCGAGATTTTTGACAGGTCGTCTAAGTGGTCCGAGATTCCTGGAGGAAACCGCCATGCAAGTTGACCATCCTCTAGAACGTTCGATACGTGGGCTAACTTCCAAGGATCGTGGGAGTTTTGGGATATGCATGCCAAATTTGTCGGCGAGCACACCTCACAGGTCGCCACCTGGACCTCAATCAGGCCGACACGCCCTCGAGGGAGGTCACTCCTTGCATCGAGGTCACTTCGGCTAGTGATGTGGTGCTGCAGGTCGGCCCTAGACGAGGTGCTTCTAGCCGACCTGAGTTGTGGTCGAGGTCGCTAGGTCAGTGCCTGTGCCAGGTCGCCAGGTCGGGACACCATCATCTTGACTAAGTTGTTGCCTAAGTGGTTTTGGGTGTCACCTAGTTGTTCCGAGATGCCATGTGTCACATTGTCATTGGAAGGCCAAATCCACCCTCATCAATTGCCCCCCACTTTTGAGCTGAAAATAACTCAGCGAATGGAGTAGATTGCTCCTTTTGGCCTAGAATGACTAATTCGATGAGCTCGTAAGCGTCAATCCAATTTGCTTCTCAGGTCAGAAGAGTCCAAGTGTTTGCAGCCTTATGCAGGACCTCACCATCTGTCTTAAGTGGTGTCGAGATCTTTTATCAGCTTGGCACCTTAGCCCTTGGGCTCTGGGAGCGACTCGCGGTCCACTCTCCTTATCCTCGATCTTGCCCATGCCAAAGAGGCGACTGGGTCTTATGTGGTGCCGAGGTCTTTTATTAGTTTGGCACTTTAGAGCTACGGCTGCGCTGCATCAGCCTTGTTAGTGAAGCCGGTCACTCACTCCTACAACAAGCTACTGGGATCTCGACCTATGGGGGCAGCACTATTGACTTTAGGTCACCATCTCGCACGGGAGCCTTGGAAGGCTCAACTGGCAGGGGCGTCCGTGCAGTCCGTTGGCCGCCAACTCCCGCAGAAGCCACGAAGAGCTCATATTGTAGAGGGTAACTCGCGAAGAGGACTGATGAGGCTTTATCCGAGTTGAAATAAAGTCGGTAGAGCTACTTAGTCTATTAGCCATCAACTTCCTGCGTAGTCTTTGAGTTCATAAAAAATGGAAACGAGAAAGTGAGAGCTTTAGTTTCTAAAAGGTGAGAACTTAGCTTTCTGTAAGAAGATAACTTAGCCTTTCAAAAGATGAGAACTTAGCTTTTTGTAGTGTTTCCTACAGACGGTGTCAATTGATGAATCAAATTTTGGTGCTAAGTACCTCATCATTTGGTCTATTTCCAAGTGGCCGATTACTCAGAGGCTGAAATGAAGAACTTTTGCTAGATGAGGACCTAGATGCCGAGCTGACCAGGTCGAGCTGGGGGCAGATTAGGTGCCGAGCTGACTGAGCCAAGCTGGGCAGGTTAGGTGATGAATTGACTGGGCAGGTTAGGTGCCGAACTGACTGGGCCGAGCTAGATTGATTGTTGAGCCTCGTAGTTCTTTAAAGACCTGTAAGGAATCAATGTCAGAGGACCCGGGGTGGCTAACCCGACGAGGTCGCTCCAATGCTTAAATCAGTACTCTCATAGTAGACTGCGAGATAAAAATCACAAAGTATGAGAGCTAGGATATGCTTACTTGCCCCCCTATGTCATTGGGGTTGGTGCCTTTATATAGGCATTGTTTGGCGTGGGCTTCACGCACCGTATCCGAGATTTCTGAGAGGTCGCCTAAGTGGTCTGAGATTCCCGGAGGCAACCGCCATGCACGTTGACCATCCTTCGGAATGTTCGATATGTGGGTTAACTTCTAAGGATCGTGGGAGTGTCGAGATATGCATGCCGAATTTGTCGGCGAGCACGTCTTGCAGGTCGCCACCTGGACCTCAATCAGGCCGGCACGCCCTCGAGGGAGATCGCTCCTTGCGTCGATGTCACTTCGGCTAGTGATGAGGTACTGCAGGTCGGCCCTGGACGAGGTGCTTCTAGCCGACCTGAATTGTGGTCGAGGTCGCCAAGTTGACGCCTGTGTCAAGTCACCAAGTTGGGACACCATTATCTTGACTAAGTTGTTGCCTAAGTGGTTCCGAGTGTCATCCAATTATTCAAGATGCCACGTGTCACATTGTCATTGGGACAAATCCATCCTCATCAGTTACCAACGGGTATACTACATTCTATTACATCTCTTCTCGACCCCTTCTCCCACTTAACCCTAGTGCCAGCGACAACGAGATTTAATGCTATGTCTCTACTCTCTAATATAGGTGTTATGTCTTGAGTCAAGATCTTACCGGCCACCAGCTGTTGGTAGATGAGATGTGAAAGGCAGTAACACCCAAATACAAATTTTCAAGGGTAGTGACAAGACCAGGTCATCTGTCAACAAAACATGTTCCAACCCAAAACCAACGTCATGTTATACCATACATCTCATACACGGTAAGATATAATAAATTGGTAGAGGGTTGGAACGTGTTTTTTTATGGGTAGAAAATCTCAACTCGGTAGTGACATATACCAACCACTCTTAATTTCTTACAATCTTTTAAAGATGGGGCCTCTGCTTTATTGACTTGTGGTAAGCTCTACCCTACAGATCGGGGTTGATTCAAGATTCGGGTCTGTGATCTTACCCATCTTTAAACATTTAAAATTAGGTCTCAGTGGTCATTGGATCACACGGATTTTGCATTGTAATTCCTCCATTCATTTTTCAAGTTTGCTTTTTAACTTTATTGTACAAACTTTTTCTGATTTTAGCTTTTGTTTTCCTTGATGTTCTCTGACTCAATGATGAGCCACGTATGACTGAAGTTTTCAAATGCGTTTAAACTGGCAATTTTGACCCAACTCATTTGACCCATTCACTTAAAAACCCACCGATTTGAATAGCGGGTCAGTATGGGTGGTTCAATGACCCTTCAAGGTGAGGGTGGGTTGGGTTCAGGGTTATCCATTGGTTGACTTGATCATAGGTTGCATTTGGTTTGAGGAAAGATTTTGGTGAAAAGGGAAAGGATGGGAAGGAATGGGACGAGAAAGGGAAAATAAGTGGAAATTTTTATTTTTTATTGTACCATTTGGTTGCAAAAGGGAAAATAATGGAAAATTCAACATTAATAATAATTATTAATTAGGTAATTATTAATATTTTATTATTTTATATTTTACTCTTAATTAATTAATAATTTTTAATTATTAATAGTTTGGGTAAATTACAAAGACCCCCTATAATATGGGGTTAGTGAAAAATACCCCCTTGAACTTTTATCTGCAATGGAGACCCCTTGAACTTTTACTTTGTGACAAATACCCTATCCATTAGTGTTGCATCAATTAACTATTTATTTTAATTTGTTTTCAATAATAAGAATAATAATAAAAATTAAATTCTTAGTAATGAAATAATTCTTTATTATTCATAATTAGTTAATTAATTACTTATTTATTATTTTGTTGTTAATTATTAAGTAGTTAATAATATTTTTATGATTTAGTATTTTATTAAAAAGTATTAATTAATATTAATAATGACTTAATTAATTATTGAAATTACTTAATATTTTAATTTTATTAGTTTATATTGTATTATTAATATTCTATTTTCTTAATACTTAAGACTTATTTAATAATTTTAACATTTTATATTGAAATATTAATTAATTAATTTTAATTGATTAATTATTTATTTTAGTTTATTCACTAATTATTTTTATTAAATTTTTTATGAATATGTTGTTAAATAATTAATAATTTATTAATGTGTTATGGGTCTAACATTTAACTCTTATAAATACCACAAGAAAGGTGTTTTTTCTTGTTAACCAAGTTTCTTCTCCATTCCCACTTATTTCCTACTAAAATGGTGGGATTTGGCATCCCAAGAATTGGGATCTATAATCCCACCTTTTTCCCATGTTGTCTCATGGCATCCCACAAAACAAACATGGGAAGGGAAGATATAGAATATTCTTCCCCTCCTATCCCACAAATCAAATAGTCTTAGGGTTGAGAGGAAATTGGGAAAAACAAAAAAAGGTTTTAGGGTTCGCCCGCTCCAACAAACAAAACATAATTTCTTCCTCCTTCACTCTATGAAACACAAATGATGCCAAGATTTCTATTTGTCTGCAAGTAGAGAAGTGAGAAGACATAGTAGGCATCATCATCATTTTATTCTCCTGCTTCTTCTTTTATTATAGACGTAAAAAGGGGCTGAATGGAGGAGGTCAACAATCAAATAGGAGCTCTCTCTCTCTCTCTCTCTCTCTCTCTCTCTCAATCTTCTTCTTCTTGAAAAGGGGTTGACCTTGTCTTCTTTCTGTTTCTCAGAAAATAGTGGCTCTCTTTGCTTAAACTTGATCCAGAATGTTGATAGTTAAACGTGGCTCTCTTTTTCTCTACTCTCACTCAATCCCTCTTTCTCTCCACTTATGTTTCATTTATAAAGAAAATTGAAATTGTTTTATTATTTATTTTTTTGAGGATTTTTATCAAATTTCTATTTATCTAACTTTTCAAAAAATATATAATGGTAAAAATAGATATATCCCATGACTTTCTAATGGTAAAAATAGACATTAGATTTATAGATAATGTACGTAGTAAAAAAAAAAAAAAAACCTAATTTCTGATGGGGCTATATCATATGGATTTGTAAAGTCAAAAAAGAACTTGATTAATCCTTTGCCCAAGACTCTTCCTATGAAACTTGTTATGGACTCTTGTAGAGAGGTATGGGATTTATACCTATTTTAGAGGTTATTAGTGATGAAAACCCAACTTATACGAGTGTAGATCCCATAAATTAGGTACAAATGGAAAAAAAAAATCAGCAAATGGCCCATTGAGCACTATAAACATTTGTTTTGTCCCCATCTAACTTTGAAGTTCTTCAATGCTTTTTCAAGTTGAGTTATATACTCTTAATGAATTCGACTTTAATTTTGTATGGTTTTTCAGTACACACATTATTTATAGATTCATATATGTGAGCTTGGGGTGAGACTACCTCTTATGAGAACTTAGGTTGGCTCTTTAATAACATAAGGCCGAAATAATGTCACCCCATTAAACTCACAACAATTAAAAGGCAATTAGATGAGTATCATGATTAGTAGAAATACACTAAAGAAAAATAGAATTCAAAAGCTTAGTCCTAACTGAGATGTCACAAGTGTAGGTTCAAAGTCCAAAAGGCACTAGAATAATTGCATTTCAGTTTCAGAATTTCAACTCAATATCAATTTTATTTTGCATCAGAACTTTTTGAATCATGCAGGGGATTGTTCTGTTTTCGGTGCTTTTTAGAGGTGATTCAAAAGCTTTTTGAAGGGTTAACATTTTTTTTCCATGCTTGCATACGCCCATTCATATCCACACAATTCTAACCTCCTGAAAGCCGCCCTAGCATTATATCCTCCTCTCAAGAACAATAGCCAACACTCTTGCCATCTGAGCATCTTGCTCCATTCGACTTTTGACTATATTTGAATCGTTCTCCGAGCTCTAATCCGGTGAATTGGCAAAGGAATTCATTAAAGTCTCCACTTCTTCAATTATGTTCCGACCCTCCATTTCCTCCTCATCACCATTATTGTTCCCGCAAGAAGTTTCTACGATCGCAACCAATTCGCCACTGCCACCCAACCCTCTACAACAAAACCAGACAAAATATCCTTGTTTTTTAACAGCTCCATAACATAGTCAACCTTCGTGCTCGTCAGTCTCCTACAGTAAATCTAAATCCTCACCCATGCCTTTTTAAACACCTCTTTGGCAAGGATTAAATTTCTCTGATTTCTGATCAGGTTGATATTAACTCTTGAGCTCTTTTCGGAGCTGTAATTAATCGCCTTTAGACGTTCCCAAATGGTGGAAACAGAGACCACCATTTGGGCCTCCGTTGTACCTCCAGCCTGACCTAAATTATTATGCTTGATTTATTTGTAGTATATATATATATATATACCTGATAATATTGCTAAATTAGTGAAAAACTAGTTAACAAAATGCAACGTACTCAACTATAGCTTCAATTAAACTAGCCCTGCGAACGTCTGGTTGTGTGATTTCGAAGTCAAAATTGATCCCATTAAGAGTGATCCGCATTTGATCCATTGATGATTGGAGTAAATATGGATCCACCCCAATCGGTGTAATTCAATTTCATTCAAAATAAATATATTTACTCAGACATATATACTTCAAATTTGTATTAGATCTATATAGTTATTAGTTTGAATTTATTTTTACTAAACTATTATAGTTTCAGTTCAATTTGTTCATGAAATATAGTATCAAAGCCATATTTAGTTCATTCTATTAATAATACATCGTATTTTTAGTTTAATTTGTATCTACCTATATCCGATTCGATTCAATCCACTTGCAGCCCTTCTGTATACAAAGGGCATTTATTATTCTCTCAGCCATATAAGGTTTAATTTTATTTCTGCTAAATCTTCTGTATAATTAGAATCTGAGTACCTCACAATAAGGGATTTTAATTAATTATCCACAACAAAATGGAGGTCTTATATGATATTGACGTCCAAATAGACTAATTTACGTATAATTTAATTCTTGTGGCCCCCATAAAATTACACCCATATAAAACCCCTAAATTCAAAGAAAACAAAATAAAAGCAACTTCTCTCTCTCTCTCATATGTTTCTTCTTCAAGCTTTAAACTCATTAAATTTATGTCTCTATTGTTTGCTATTTTTTGTAAAGATGTGGACGAGATTATAAGCGTGGAATACTTGCAATTTGAGTTTAATTTGATAAGGGCTGCCACGAATAACTTTTCTACTGCTAATAAGATTGGCCAAGGTGGATTCGGTTGTGTTTACAAGGTAAGGAGATTATAGCATAATAGTCTCATGTTAAGGTGATTAAGCAAACTTTAGTTTATTTTAATTAGATTATAAAATTTTCTCATTTTTGTCTTATATATCCTTAGGGTACATTCTCAACTGGGCAAAACGTGGCAGTAAAGAGGCTCTCCAAAAATTTTGGACAGGGTGAAGTAGAATTCAAAAATGAGATTGTATTAGTAGCCAAACTTCAGCACAAAAATCTTGTGCAATTATTAGGATTTTGCATACAAGGGGAAGAAAGGTTATTAATCTATGAATTCGTGCAAAATACAAGCTTGGATAATTTCATATTTGGTTTGTCTCTTTTTCTCCTACTTTTTCAATTTATTTTATTATCATATCATCTAACATGTATGCATCATTATAGAATTGGTTATGTTTGGTTTGAAGGAAAAAGTAGGGAAAGGAAGGATAAGGTAGGAAAACCTTTACAAATATTGTATAGGTTTCCCTACTTTCTACTTCAAACCAAACATAGTATTTCATATTTGTTTTGTTTCTGTTTCTCCTATTTCAAATTCATTTCATGTCATATCATTTGATATGCACACATCATTGTAGAGCCTAACAAAGTTTCAAATCAACTATTGGTGCGCTAGGACATTGTACTTTTGGTTTGTAGTTCCAAAAGCTAATTTAAAGCCATTTAATAGTTTAAAGGGAGAAAGAGTTGACATCTAATGATTCCTATGGATACATTCATTTATGATTTATAGTAAATGTGCATATGCAAAGCAGTGATAATTTTTTATGATGATGATGGCAACTAATATTTGCTTAAATGTTTTCTATAATTTTTTTTTTTTTTGTATTCTTTATGCTTTTGTGTCTCTGTCTTTTTTAATTTTTATTATCATTTAATTATAACATCAAGGATTTACACATTTGGTACAAAAGGTTGAATTGTTGACTCACCACCAAACATGAAAATTCCATTTTTTATTTGGTTTTAAATTTGTATTTTATTTCTATTATCTATAAAAATGATTATTCTTTATGACACTTATTTTTTTATGTTAATATCAATATAATCAATTAATATAAAATTTAATGAAAGAATAGGAGTTGATATCTTAAATATAAGACTTAAAGGGAATTGAATGAGGAGAAATGTAGTAGTTTAAATTACATTTTGTGCCCCTACAATTAGAGAGTGATCGAATACAGAAATAGGGGTATACTAGTAAAGAATTGGATTCAACGAATGCTAATAAGAGTTAATACCTTAAGTATAAGATTTAAATGAAAGGGATTTGAATAAGGAGAAAATGGTTGTCGAAATTATATTTCTATCATTGTAATGAGAGAGGGACCAATTAAATTAAAAAAAACCGGGTATCTTAATCAAACAAAAGTTCCACACTCTCATTCATAATAGTAATATAGATTTTTTATGGTAAATAAAAGGGGGATGGGTCCCTCCAATTTGTTGGAACTGAGAACCTATCTACATAACCAGTAAGTTGCATTGACCAATAAGGTTCTTCATTAGGCTTTTTTGCACAAATGCTATGACTAAAAAGTTTTTTACCAAAAGTTATACATTTTTTTGTTGATGAACCTAGATGGCCATTTTTAGGTTATATTTTGTATCTGACACTCTTAGGCTTAAAGAAACTTGTATTGCAATATTTCAAAATAATAGGAGATTAAAACTTTGAACATCATCTTTGTAGAGGATTGGCATATAGCTCATTAATATCATTAGTTTAACCTACAATTAAGTAGAATAGTTGGACATTACTGATCAGTTAAAAAGGTGTCAATCCCAATATTCTACAAAGTTATTTATACAAATGCTTATGATTCTTTAAGGATGTCTTTAAAAAAGGTAAATTGGCTATTTCAAATGATTTTATTGTATACCTAAAGAACAAGAGATTGATTTTAATGAAGAAAGAAATACAAGCAATGCTTCTTAAGGTAAAAGTTAATATTTATGGGAAAGAAGGTTTAATTTCATGAAAGAGGAGATTAAATACATGAATGAAAAATGATGTTTACAAATTTATTGAACTTTCTAACATAATCAAGCCAATTGATTATAAATATATTTATGAAAATAAAAAACTCAAAGAAAGATTTCTTTTTAATCATTATGACTATTGTGGTTCATTTTAATCTAGAGCTACATAAAAAAGATGTAAAATATATTTTCTCAATTAAAATCAATATAAAAATATTTTTATAGAACAATCAATGAGTTTTAAGATATAAAAAAATCTAGTATGTAAGCTAAAGAAATCTATCTATGGTAAAATGGGCTTTAATGTAATAATTGAAGGTTAAGGAAACATTGTTAATTAGTATATATATTTGAAAATTGGTGAAAGCAAATTCATTGTTTTGGTTTTCTATGTAAATGACATTACACTTGCTAATAGAAATAAATCATTTTCATTAATAAAAGTTTATTTATGTTTCTTTTAAAACCTATATATGTTATTAGTTGTGATCATATTATTATTTTTTTTGTATGAATCTTATGCCTTGTGCCCCCATAGGAGGCATAAATCTTCTCAAAGTTGGTGGTATCCGGTAGCGGAACTCAAATCCACATCTCTATTGAGACAACCCAATTTAGGTATCACTAAGCCACCACTCAGTTGGTATATTATAATTCACATAATAATGATTCTATACATTTTAGGTTTGATTATATATTCTAATTTTATGTGAACATGGGTTTGTTAAAATGTCGATTGAGCGTTTTAATTTAAAACATCAAATACCCTAGCTTGGGACAATGATTTTTAAATTAAAACATAAAGGTATCTTTTGAGACATGCTTTTATTTAAAACATGGGGGATTTGTGTTGAATTGATAAAGTGGACTAATTGAAAAATACAATTGCAATTATTTCACTTGTTATTTCCATAATATAATAACCATGTTTAAGATTTATATCAATGACAATATTGTTATGACAACTATAAATGAACTTACATTATTGAGAAGATGTAATGATTTTTATGATTTATTACTAATATAGATTTTCATTGGATCAAATCTTGTCTACAATAATTCCCATTAATTGTTCTGCCTCTAAGTCAATAAGCCATTTTATAAAAATATCCAAAATATTTTTTGAACAAAAAGGGTGAGCTTTTGCAGACCAAGTGAGAGAATAAGAATTTCTTCATGTAGTCTTAAAAATCACTTTTGTTTTGATAAAAAAAAAAATTAGTATTATTCTGAAAAAGTAACTAAAATAAATTGCATAAAGAAAGCATAGTGCTATATAGAAATGCACAACTTTAATTAATGTATTATTTAATATGAAAGCTCTATATAAGAGATGTTAGTCCCTCCTCTTACACACAATGAAGAGAAAGAATTTCTCATTTTGATCTTTACATGAGGGAAAAGAGTATAGAGGAGAGAACCCACTTCCGATTATGTTTTTGGACTTAAGGATGTGTTTGGAAATGATGCAAATGGAGTGTAAATCCTGGTTCAGGGTAAATTTGCATTCTGGTTCACTTTTACATGTGTTTGACAATACTATATTTGTGCATTGACAAATGACAGAAAACACATTTTCCAATGCATATTTACATTGATAATAAGATGTAAAGTACATAAATTTGCATTTAAGTGGACTTTTGATAAAAAAAAAGGCATATGCTTTATTGGAATTCGTGTTTGCATCCATTAAAACTAAAGATTTGTTTTCAGTGAAAAACTAACCCAACTTTATAATTTATATGAATCGCTTTATACTCTACATATTTGCATTTACATTTATTTACATCGTTTCCAAACGCAGCCTAAAGGATTGCAAACAGGTTTACATCCCATATTCGCATAGTTTCCTTGATGATTTTGAATTCATTTGAATAGAATTTTGGCTGCTTTTAAGATCTAGATTCAGTCTTTCATCATATCCCATTATTGAAGGCCTTCTTGATGTTAAATGCATAATTAATAATCTCATTAATAGTTACTTCCTAAAATCTATATTGATCCATATTTTCATTTTCTTTTCTAGATCCAACCAAATGTAGTCAATTAAATTGGAGCACACGGCACAAGATCATAAGAGGCATTGCTCGAGGACTTCTTTATCTTCATGAAGATTCTAGAATTAAAATTATCCATCGAGATCTTAAAGCTAGCAACATTCTTTTAGATGATGAGATGAACCCAAAAATTTCAGATTTTGGCATGGCAAGGCTTTTTGTAGTTGATCAAACTCAAGCAAATACAAGTCGAATTGTTGGAACTTAGTAAGTCGATCATTTCTCCTTTTTTTAATAATTTTGTTTTTTTTTTTTTTGGGGGGGGGGGGGGGTGGTCATTAATTTATATACATTTAATTGTTCAGCTATGACCTTGGTAAGTTTTTCTTATCTTCCAAAGTATGACTAATTACACTAAGATGAAATGCAGTGGATACATGGCCCCAGAGTATGCAATGCATGGGCACTTCTCAGTTAAGTCAGATGTATTTAGTTTCGGTGTGCTACTACTAGAAATTGTTAGTGGAAAGAAGAATAACTACTCCCATCAGTCAGAAAGTTCAGAAAATCTTCTTAGCCATGTAAGCATAGAAACATAGACATATATAATGTTAAGGTTAAAGATAAATATTATTATATAAAACAAATGAAAATAATGACTAAATACTAACAACTAAATTAATGTATGATTTGATTAATTTTTGCAGGCATGGAGATACTGGAATGAAGGAACGTTATTAGAGTTGATGGATACGACTCTGATCAATAATTACTCTGGACATGAAGTGTTGCGATGCATTCATATTGGACTATTATGTGTTCAAGAAAACACAGTTGACAGGCCAACTATGGCATCGGTTGTTCACATGCTCAGTTGCAACTCTGAAAATTTACCCATACCTTCAGCGCCAGCCTTTTTCATCCCTACTACAAGAGAGGGAGACTTGCCTCCTAGAGAGCATTATTCATCGACAACTGAGTCATCCACAAGTAAGCCACTACTGTCTACAAATAATGTATCAATTACCGAATTACACCCTCGATAGAAGTTGTGCTTCGAAGATTACTCTTGTAGTGTATTCTCATGAACATGATATGTGGCATTTACAAAAATAAAAATAAAAGAAAAAACACATGATATCTGGCCACTAATGTAATTTAAAGTAAAGTTGGAAATTAAAGCCTTATTTTCTTTGTGGGTTAAAGACAGCATCAACTTAAACCACTATACATAGGTTATATTACATTGGCTTAGCTTGTCTATTGTAGAATCTCATGCCAGGTTAATGAAACTTTCATACCCATGATGGGGCATGGAACGTTACATTTCTAATGTTATTCAAGTTTCAAGAAAATTCAGGAGTGGACTTTTCCTAAATCATATTTTCTAGCTTAATTAATAAATCATCAAGGGAAATGGAATTGTAGTTCAATGATGTTGCAATTCTTGTACTCATTCTGCAAGACTAATATCATAAAATATTGAAGCCATAAATATAAGGTACACCATCTATATCTATATATTAAAATGCAATGTGTCAAGCTAACACTTTTCTGCTCTATGGTTTGTTCTAAAAGCCATTTATCTCTTTTCTGGTTTCTTCTCAAAGGAACCTATCTTTTTTCTGATTTTTTGAATTTTCTAATTTTAAAATTTTACAAAATAACTTAAGTGACCAATCACCTTTAAGAGTTTTAACATTCTTCATTAAAATGCCATTAACTCCCCCCCCCCGTTAACTCTTTTAATAATCTCTCATCATTAATTATGCCATTAACTCTCCCCTACTCCATTAAATTGCATAAAATTCATTAACTTTATCTATATTTGCATTAAACTTTAATTATCATTAAAGTTTAATTATATTGAAATCGAGATATTCAAGGATATATTATTGCACTAAATAATCAATTTCCATTTAAAATTATAATCCATTTATATTCTATTTGAAAATAATAAAAATAATTAACCATAATAAAAAAATTAGTAGGTTACTTAAATAAAATAAAAATAATTATTAATTATTGTTATTGATAAAATATCTTTATTGATATAATAAAAAGAATTTAATTAATGAAAGGAATAAGATAAATTAAAAATGAATGTCAATTTAAAATTGATATAAAACTAATACAAAATTATCTAACAATTATTAGTTTTATAATTAAATTTTATTAAATCAAAACCAAATTAAGTTCCACTAAAAATGAAAAAATTTATATATTTAATTAAATTTCATAAGGAATTTAAATTTAATAAAAAATTATTATACTTAAATAAATTCATTTTTTACTAATTTTAAAAATTAATATAAAATATAAGTTTTAAATAAATTTAAAATTCATTTAAAAATAAGGAAAATTATAAAAAACTCCTTGGGTTTTCTAACAATCCTATGAAACTTAGAGTAAGAAAGAAAAGCCGACAAACCCAGCCAAAAAACCAATCGAAATCAAATCGACCGGTATACATATATTTTACATATATTTATGTATATTATATATTTTTTTTATATATATTTTATATTTTCTATGTATTATAAATTAATAAATATGCATTACATATAAATATATATTTATAATACATAATATATTATTTATTACTTAAAATATTATATATATATATATATATTTATAATATATTATAAATGTAAAAAACCAAAAAGCCAACAAACCAAACCGATGGTTAACCGAATCGATCATCCAGTTAGTTGATCAGCTTTGGTTTGATTTCAGTTATCGGTTTTCCAAAAACTGGTAACCCCTATTCAGTTTCAAAAATAGGTCCACAGTTCAGTTAATCGAACCATGGGCACCCCTAATAAAACTCCCTAGTGTTTTGACCATAACAAAAACCCCCCCTATTGTTTTGAAAAAAGGTGCAAATACCTTCGTTTAATTAGCATTCCAAATAAAAAATGTTCATGTAATGCATTAATTTTACTTCCCTTCAGCCTTTTTACATTTGTCTAAGGAGAGTAAGGAGAATTGTTCTTTGAAAGTTGTCTAGAAAAATAGATTAGTGGAGGGTAAAGTTGAAACTTTAAATTATGTATGATAATGCATCAAAAATGATAAGGGTATTTTGGTGACTTTGATGTCTTTGTTACTGAAGAGTTAAGGGAAAGGAGGTATTTGCACTTTTTTTTCCAAAATTATTGGGGAGGCCTTTGTTAGGGTCAAAACACAAAGGTGGTTTATAGAATTGTTAGAAGATGATGATTTTTTAAAATTTACCTAAATATAATACAAAATTAATAATATACCAATAAAAATTAATAAAAATATTCCAAAAAATTAATAAAAGTTAGCAAGAAATAAAAAATAATACAAATTTATCTAGAGAATAGGAAATTGGCCACTCTCGCTAAAGAGCAACTTAGATTGTGATTGGATAAACTAGACATAACCCCAAAAAATGATACTTGAATTGAACTTAGATGGACACTATTATTTTTTTATAAATAAAGTTTGTGCATCGCATGGGTCTTGACTAGTTATATTTTGATTTTCATAAACAAAAGCTATAACATTTATAGCTTTGGTGTGCAACATTTTCATACAAAATAAAGCAATAAACAATTAAGAGAAAAAATGAACATACCTGATATGAGGATATTGGGATGGACAAGTAGCAAGATTAAAATGGACAGAATTAGAAATGATCATATAATATGAGAAAGAGTTAATTGATATGATTTGAGCGTGTATATAGACAACTATTGACCATACCAATAAGAAGAAACTTGGTGCAAGTAGAAAATGATAGAAGAACTACCAAATGTGCATGCACTTGGCATGTGGCAATTTTAAATGATGATGATGATGATGATGATGATAGTAGTAATGTAATTACTAGTGGGCTAAACTCTAATCCAATCACCAGGGCTTTGTCACTACTGGGCTTATTAGAACCGTTGGGAATCTATTTGTCTTGAACCTTTTCTTGATTTGCATCACTTATAGAAGAGGTAGCACCTTTATTTTGTTGTACGAGGTGCACATCCTATATAGGTCCAATACTCAGCTTAGCCGAATTTTCTTTCTTCTTCCTCATATGGCACTCAACTTCTTCATGGCCATGTTTGCACCAAAAAGTGCAATATTTAGGAAGCTCTTCATAAACAGTCTTCTACCAATAGCCATCCTTCTCAAGCCCAATCCAAACCCTAGATGGTAGACCCTTAAATAAATCGATCTCTTAGAAACCTTGGCTACAATGGTTCTCATCAATCTAGAAGTTAATACATCCACCTTCAGAGCTCTTCCAACAACCTATACAATCAATCTCAAATATCTATCACTGTATAGATTGATTAGGAGTAGAGAAAAAGTGATCCAAGATGGAACCATAAAGGGATCCCACCCCAATTTCATTCTAGGCACCCACTTGAGAAGATAGAATAGGAAATCTTTAATTCTAAAAGATTATTTCATTCAAACCCTCAAATATTCGTTTTTGTCTACAACCGTGATCAGAATATATCTAGAATCAGTTGTAGTCACCACCACACCATCAGAGATCTTGAAATTAAACTCAAACAAGAAACTTCCTACTCTTAGGCATAAGAGGGTGGCCATGAACACACTTCCCAACTAGATCAAACTTGAGAGGTGCAAGAGATTTCTTCAAATAAGCCTTAGAGAATAAAAAAATAGGTTATCCCTGTTTCAGAGAGGGGGCTTTTAGAGGAATATCAATAACAAGGGGATCCAATCCAAATTGAAAGGAAATGGTGAGAAAGAAGAAGACAAGATGAAAACAAAGGAAGGTCTATAACTTGGAGGTTCGCCCGTGTTATCCCCAAGAGCACTAATCTTGATAATTCCTAGACAAACTGTGTTGTGTTTAAAGGTTACATAATATAGTCACTAGAACTAATTCTAAAGTTATGATGGATATCATGCATGGTTCTAATGATTGGCCCTAGCAAATGTAGTATATTCAATATGCAATTCATAAGGAATTGGTATATGTTATGTGGAGCATTAATCACATTTATTGCGAAGGGAATGGTGTTGCAAACTCCTTAATTGTGACACCTTTGTTGAACACTGAATATGCCAATACAATTAGTTTATGAACTTGCATCCTATGGACTCATTGGTCCATTCTTACGTGGATTGATCAAATCATACTTTGCCTCATCATTTAAAATGGTTGAGTACAATTAAGAGTAAACATCCATTACCACCTGGTTTCTAGTTGGGAGGTTACTATCCATTGCCTTCCTCACACCGGACCAGTCCTTCCTTCCATTTGACATGAATTGATTTTCTACTCGGGTGCTATGATGTGAAGCTCTAATTAGGGAAATGGGCAAAATGCAATGCTACCATTATTTTGGGACTTTCCCTTCGTTACTGGAAAAAATCGAGTACAAATACTTGTCCAAAGAACCAAGGCTTGGATAATTGTTGTGTAAGTTACAGCTCTAGTGTATATGGAGTTTCAGCTAGTTCATAGTATATTTAAATTAGCGATTATTCTCATCCACAAAAATAATGGCGTTACCAAATAGTGGAAACAATGACAGTTCTCCTTTCATGTCAAATCTATAACATCGATCCATCACCTTGAAAAGAACTTGCTTCAATGAGTACCGTATAAAGAAGGATGACGTCACAACATCCAACATTTGAATGGTACTCGAAGACCTTCATTGATGCAGGTGAATTCGGATTCAATGTGCAATTTCACTTGAACCCTTCACCAATTGCCCTGAATTCATGCATGTGTTTTATGTTAAGCAAGATGGGTAGCCTATAAAGATCTCCTTAGTATAAAAATAAAAGAACAACTATAAGGATGATGGTTGAATGGAAGGGTTGCAATATGGTGCATATCCCCATAGGCCCTCAGGCCCAGCCCATGTTCCAGCCTCATAATGGGCCAGGTGATAAGTGAAGCCATGCATGTGAGGACACGCATCTATAGCGTAACCACCTACCAGCTCAGTGTAGTCTTTGATTGTAATAAATATCTCCTTAGTGTACAGAGAACAATTGGTTATAAAAACCTTCCTCAAGTGTATTTAAGTGGGATCGCTTGCTTGATATCAATCAATGAGAATTATCCCTGTTATTTTATTTCTATTCTTCCTTCTTGAGCTGATAATTCACTATAGCTCGAAAGGTGACGATAGGTTTTCGTGCACCAACCGAAGAACTCTGATAACAATCTGGTATCAGAGCAACTGTTCCTGGATGTCGGTATGGAGCAATTGGAGCAATGAGTTAACAGAACTGAAAGACAATTGGAGAGCATTGGCCGGAGGTTGGAGGAGATTATCAACCAACTGCAATCACTCATCGCAAGAAGGCCTAAGCCATCAGGTTCCTCTGGCTCTGCCATCAATAGAAGAGAGCTAGCTCCCAGAACTCTATTCCAAACACTGGGTTTCCAAGACAACTTGGGATGGATATACTAGGATTTTCGAGTGAGAATTTGGATGGGTGGCTCCTTCTGGTTTGGTAGTATTTCTAGCTACAAGGAGTTCTAGAAGAGCAGTCTCCAGTATGGGGTTCAAAGATAAAGCTGTGGAGTGGTATCGCTGGTATTGTGATTACCAACCTCACAGCAACTGGAGACAATATGTGGCTGCTTTGGATTGTCGGTTCAATGGTCCTAGAGAATTATATGGATGAGTCTCAGAGATTATAAACAAAGATCAAGGGGTTGTCGGAGGACGGATCATCTGGTAGGTTGTTTCCATGGCCAGGATTAAACCTGAATTACAGGCTGTTGTGGAAAAGTTCAAACCGGTCACACTTACCTAGGCAATGAGGTTAGCACAACTAGAAGAAGAGGAGTGGACAGAAAGGAGGAAGGCTACATCTAGGATTGAATTCACTAGGAACCAACCTTCTCCACCATTGGGCTCCGCTCTGGTGCCACCTAGAGAATTCCGGAGGTACAGGAACTAACACCCTCAGAAGCCAAGGAAAGGAGAGCTAAAGGTCTTTGCTATAATTGCAACAAGTGTGGAATCCACTTCACAAATGCAAAATACAGAAGTTGTTGTGGATTGTTGGGCCAAAGGAAGATGGAGGTAATGCTGGAGAGATAGAGGAAAGATTTTTGAATGAATGGGAAGAAGCAGAAATAGTTCTAGATATCTCTCTACACGCTATCACTAGTACAAGTTCAGCTTAGGTAATGAGATTAGCTGAAAGAGTTGAACCTACCCCATCCTTTGAACACTCATTTGAAGTGATGGTGGTCAATGGAGAAAATTAAGAGGAGCTCGCAAGTGTTTACAAGTCCCAATTAAAATTCAAGGAGTAATCATTGTTGCCGACTTTTACCTTCTACCTTTATCTAGTTATGATGCTATTCTAGGGATGCAATGGCTAAAGACTCTGGACCAATCCTATGGGATTTCAATGAGTTATGGCTTTGTTTCTCTGATACATAAGGAACCCATGAACTCAAGGGTATCAAACATCAAGAACATAAGGTGGTGGAGGGTGGGCCTAGTTCTAAAAGAAGGCCCATGAAGTCTTCTTGTTACAACTGATATGTTCTGTGGACTCGAGCCTAGTCCAATAGACCCATCCCCCAGTTTAGGAGGTGTTACAACCTTATCCAGAAATCTTCCAAGAGCCTGTGGGCCTACCACCTCAAAGAGCCCAGGACCTTGCAATCATTTTGACAGAAGGAACCTAGCCCATTAATGTGAGGCCATATAGATATCCTCACTACCAGAAGAAGGAATTTGAGAAATTTGCCAAAGAAATGTTGGATTCGAGAATCATAAGGCCTAGTAATAGTCCATTTTCATCTACCGTGTTATTGCGCACAAAAAGGATGGGGGATGGAGGATGTGCATTGATTATAGGGGCTTGAATGCAGTAACAGATCGGGATAGATTTCCCATACTGATAATTGATAAGTTATTGGATGAGTTGTATGGATCCCAAGTTTTCTATAGACTTAATCTCAGATCGAGTTATCACCAAATCAAGGTAAAAGAAAAGGACATTGCTAAAACTACTTTCTGGACACATGAGGGGTGCCTTTCGGGCTTACCAATGCCCCGTCCATGTTCTAGGCCTTAATTAATGAAATCTTTAAGAATTACTTACGGAGGTTTGTTTTAGTGTTTTTTATGATATTCTGATTTATAGCAGAGATTTAGAAGCTCATCTTCAACATTTGAAAACTGCTCTAGGTATTCTTAAGCAACACCGGCTTTACGTCAAACTTAGTAAATGCCAATTTGCAGTGGATCAAGTGGCATACTTGGGCCACATCATCTCATCCCAAGGAGTCTAGATGGACCTAAGTAAGGTAAGCAGCATGACAGATTGGCCCACTCCCAAGTCCATCAAAGCATTACGTGGGTTCTTTGGCTTGACAAGCTATTACCATAAATTCATTAAGAACTGGACAGACAAAGTTACAAGGAAACTTCCACCAATCCACATTTACAAGCCATTATACTGGGCCTGAAACAAGACAACACTCAAGCACACTATCAGCTGATACAAGGACTGTTGTGGAAAAGGGGTTGGATTGTTTTTGAGCCCAGTATAAAAAACTAGGAAGAAGATATTTGAAGAATCACACTATTCACCATCAGGAGGACATTCTGGATTCCATAACACTCTCCATAGGGTGTAACGATTCTATTATGGGAAGGGCTGCCGTAAGGAGCCTAAGAGGGGGGTGCAATAGTGTGGCGTGTACTAGAGAAGAAAAAAATGTGAATTCCCCAGGGCTATTGCAACCTCTTCCAATACCCAATAGAAATTGAACAGATATTTCCATGGACTTTATTGATGGGCTTCTGACTTCTCACAATAAGTTTATAATTCTGGTGGTGGTTGATAGACTATCCAAATATGGGCCTTTCTCTTACCTCTTTCACACCCATACACGGCTAAGGATGTAACCCAGGCCTTCATTGATGGCATCTTCAAACTCCACGGAATGCCTACATCCATTGTGAGTGATCGAGATGCAACTTTTACCTGTCTCTTCTAGAAGGAGCTATGGCACCTTCAAGGCACCAAGTTGAGCATAAGCCCCATATCACCCACAAACTGATGGGCAAACTGAAGTACTAAATCAGACATTAGATACATAGTTGCATTGTTTTTACTACTTCCGACCCCACAGCTAGGTCAATTGGCTACCTCTGGCCGAGTGGTGGTACAACTACCACCTACCATCCTGCCATTAAGTTCATCCCCTTCTAGGTGGTCTATGGAATACCACCTCCCACTCTAATTGCTTATGTTCTAGGAACGCGAGGGTTCAAGCAGTAATGATGAATTGATAGAAAGGGACAAGGTCTTAGCCCAACTGAAGTTGAACTTAACCCATGCTCAAATGTTGTATGAAGAATATGGCTGACAAGTACCGCTCAGAGAGAAGTTTCCAAGTAGGGGATCTAGTCTTCCAACGACTTCAACCCTATAAACAGAGCAGCCTGTCCATGCGCAGTTCCTATAAGTTAGCAGCTAGATTTTATGGGCCCTTTAAGATGATAGAGAAAATTGGGGCCGTTGCATATATATATATATAGGCTGGACCTTTCGGAGGGATGCAAAATACATCCAATATTCCATGTGTCCTAGCTCAAGAAGAAAGTGGGAGGGCCTCCTGCACAACCAGCCCTACACTTCCTCTCCTTCAATCCAATGGTACCCTTCAACCTCATCCATTTGTACAGGTGTTAATTCAATGGGCCGACACATCTCTAATGGATGCCATGTGGGAAGATTCGAAAGAACTGCAGCAGAAGTTCCCTGGAGTTAGCCTTGAGGACAAGGCTATGATTGAGGGGGGTGGGGTACTGATACATATCCCCATAGACCCTCAAGCCCATCCCACATTCCGGCCTCATAATGGGCAAGGCGTTAAGTGAATCCATGCATGTTCCATGCACATGAAGACATGCATCCATAGCATAACCACCTACCAGCTCTTCATAGCGGGCTCGCCCGCTGGATAAATCCATCAATGAGAAGTACCCCTGTTATTTGATTTTTGTTCTTCCTTCTTGAGCCGATAATTCACCATAGCTCGAGGGCAACGGCAGGTCTCCGCACACCAGCCGGAGAACTCTGATAACACAATAAAGATTTGGATTGTCTAATAGTTTAGATGGCTGCCAGTTCCATGAGAAGAAAATTTGACAAGATAAAGTGATTGCTATTTGCTAAGATAGGGAAAGTGGTGATAGTAGAGTTGATATATTAGGCAACAATGGTGAAAGAAGAACAACAAGAAACAAAAAGACGAAAATAATTAGAGAAGAGTGAAGGGGAACAAAAGGGAGGAGAAATAGTAGTGGGAAGGGAAGGAGGAGATAGAGTCAATGGTGTTGTTGCTTTGGTTGAAAAATTCAAAGGGAGATGAAGAAGGAGACAAACACACACACATACACAGAGACCATTTGCAGATAACTAGTTCATGATGCCTGTCACTACCATACAATCTGTTTCTCTACAATAGTTGGATGAGACTACAGGAAGCAGCAAGGGAGAAACTAAATGAAAAGAAGGGAGGGGATAACAAAACTATTTCTTTGTTCAGTTATAGATTCAGGGAAAAAACCAAAAAAGGAAGAAAGAAAACAAGAGGGTAAAGAGAGGGAGGGGAAGAAACTCATTGCCTAATGAACATCCATTAAGTTTCACTCAATAATTTTAAATGATGTAACAAAATATAACTGGTTGGTCAATGAAGATGATGGACCAACAGGTCCAAAAGATTCAAGCTCTGGGATCGGCTTTAGTGTTCGCATAGCGTTTTACACCGTGCAAGACTGCAAGGGACTGTACCAATGGTGTGAGCACTATCTTCGTGCGCACTAAAGCCAATTTGGCGACCTCTTAGTTTACTCACATGATCGCATCTATAGTTTTGGCATTACATTACAATAAGTATTAACCTGCCTCCATGCTAAGTCCTCGTGAGTCTTTGGTTAATGCTCTTCATACTTCCTATATAGTTGTCTATGAGGAAGATCATCCATTAAAGTTATTATGTGGGGTAATTTACATCCCCCTAATAGGCGTTTTCTCTTATTTGAAATAATAAATTTCCTTGGTGGTTGTTGTTCCTCCACTGAGATGATGTTTGGGGTCTAGAAAAAAAAAAGGGAATTATTGTGTTTGATATGGGCATTGCTACCTAAATTGTTTATTTTTAATGTGACAATACATACTAATGCTCATCATCCAACATCAAATATTTTATCATTCTTTTAAGTTATAACAATTTCAACCATACAGAAAATTAGCTATTAAAATCAAAATGACTCAGTGGCACGATGTGGCAGCATCAACCCATTTAGTACATCTACAATTCAAAGTGAGACATTCGCATTGGGATTAAATTTGATCATGGAATGAGCGTTGGGATTACGGGTGTTCACATCTACAACTAACTTGGCTCGACCCAACCCGAGTTAGTTGATTTTTCAAAACTATCAGTCGGTTTCGGTTTATATGAAAAAATAAATCAACAATTCGGTTCGGTTTCAATCGAAACTAAACCGATCATATATGTTTAAGTAATTATTAAGTAATCCCTACCCTATACGTTAAATGTTGACATATTTTATTTGTGTTTTGTTTGAATTTTGAAAAAAAAAAGGTTATTTATGATAAAAACTAAAAACGTAAAATCAATACAAATATAACACAATGGTACAACATTTAATTCAGTTTTGTATATATTTAAATATATATTGACAAAAAGAATCAGTTTTGCATAAAAACTAATCAACTTAAATATATTTTGATTTTGTATAAAAACTAAAAAGAAATAAATTAAATATAAATAGATATTTAGAAATAAATATTTTAGTTTAAAATATATATAAAAACTGACTTAACCAATAAATCGGCCCTTCATGTTTGGATTGGTTTTATTTCAGGGTCGATCGATTTCGATTTAATCAATAAGTAAACAGATTAAATCGAATCAATTAAAAAAAAATGACTTAAACCGACCTAACCCAATCCATAAACACCCCTAATTCGTACATTCTACTTGGAAGACTGTTTGACAAGTTGCATACCCAATCACGACAGTGAACACGCCAGTCGCGACCATTCCATACACTTGTGGGTCTCATGTCTAGCGTCGGGATCTAATGCTTACAATAAACCATGTGCACGGAACACATGTGTGTTCTGTTGGGATTGGATACATAATCCATTACACACAGTACTGTGAGAACGGTCCCAAACTTAACGTTGTGGGGGGCTGATTCAGTCTCACTCACAAAACCATATTCATACGATTTTCACAACCTTTTACGGCCAGGCATTAGGAGTATTTTTATATTTATATACTTTTTTTATTGGAAAATATTCCTAATGCAAGGCTGTAAGGAACTGTAAGAACAATGTGAGCACCTTGCAAAGATCAAATCTGATTTCTTTTTCTTAGACAGAAATTATTTATTATTTTATTATTTTTGTTAAAATAATTAAAAATAAAAACAATGAAAAATAAAAACCTAAATGTATTGGGAATTGAGACTCATTTACATTTTCATTTTTCATTGTTTTTTATTTTTAATTATTTTGACAAGATGATAAAATAATGAATAATTTCTGTCTACTCACTCATTGTGCTTACCTAACATGCCTACTACATCCGAAGACTCTGATTGTGTATCGGAGACTCTGCTACTAACAATACGTGTATAAAGGGTTTGGTTTACTTCTACATCCATCCCTTCCAATGCCATGTTCCCCGGGTCAAAGACTCTGATTGGGGGTTGGTAACGCGTCCACCTCTCGAAGGTGCTTACCAATTTAATACCAGTTAATTCATTCGTAACTGGCAAGTCAAGACCAGTCAACAAGGTGACTTACGCACTTCCTAAAAGCAAAAAAAAAAAAGATTCGAGGTTGCCAGGAATCCGAATCCGAATCCCAGGTTCCAAAAAAAAAAAAGAATATAATTGTTACAGCAACAAAGAGGGGTTAGTACTGCTTCCAACATACCAACTGAACACCATGGTTTACACCCATATATAATACAATGGAGGTCAGGTGGGACGGGTATTACTTAAACTTTCCCCAATCCCCACCCCCGCCTAAGCAATCTCCATACCCCACCCGATCGGGTCAGGTATATTGGGTACTTGACGAGGAAGGGAAAGTTGCCATCCCTATCTATTCAGTAAACCAGGTCACAGAAATGAAATCTACAGTTGATGATGGTAGAAATTTAGGATTTGGATTTATGTTTGGCCTGAATAGATGTTTTTAGGGTTTTAAGTTTGATGATCATGGTGTGAATAGGTTTGGTCGGGGTCATCGAATTTGTATCGATAGATCTTGTGATGAATTTTGAGGATTTGAGGTTGAGATTCAGACCCTTTTGTTTTTTGGATGTTTCGAAGAGATCAGATTAATTTGATGAAATGGGGTTCAAGTCAAGGACCAAGCACAAATCAGATGCTGACAGTACCTTGGATTGCTTAAGCTCTTCTATAGATACATGGATCAATTTAAATCATTAAATTTTCCCCACCAAAAGAGGGTTCATGGCAAGAAAAAGGTAAAGATTTTTATAAGAGCAATACAAAAAACAATGAGAATAGAATGATTCAGTCGGTGATGACTGGTCTTCTTGAATCGTTTAAATAGAGAAGTTAGTATTATATTTAATAAATATATTTAAGAGAGAATAATAATAAAGTAAAATATTAATAAATCAATTAATATAAATTGGTTAAGGTTAAACCAAGGTTTTTAAAACCGGACCAGATAGGAAATTGTTTTGGGTTCGGTTCCCGGGTCGAATGGCCAGAATGTCCAATCCAAACGGATGGCTTGCTTTGACAAAAAAAAAATTAAAAACCCAAAAATTGGCAAAAAAACGTTCTTAGGTTGAACGGTTTGATGGTTCAACCACCCGGGTCAACAGTTCGCTGACCAAATCAACAATTTTTTTCCAAAAAGTGGTTTTTGGGTAAAATGGAACTAGTTAAGTGACCGGTTCTCAATTTTCTGATTTGATTATCTGATCCAGTCCAATTTTGAAAACATTGGGTTAAACAATCAAGCATAAAACAACAAAATTAAAAATATTATTTTAAAAATTATTAATTTAAAAATCCACTAAACTTCCACTTAAAACTAATAAATATCAACAAAACTTAGTAAAAATTAAAAACATTTCAGTTCTACTTAAAAATCAAACTTAATAAACACTAATGAATATAAGAAATATTATAATTTAAACATGGGTTTGATAAATTGCAAATAGAACCCATGTTATAATGTTGTATTTTGTTTTGTTTATTTTTTTATTAGATAACTTTATCTTAATGCATTTTTAATTAATTAATTAATAATATTGTTAAAATTAATAATTTTTATGAGTTTAGATCTTTATTGTGCATAGTGTCCATACTACACAAGAGGCTTATATAAAATAGAGAACCCATTAAAAATGAAAGTTTAAAATGTAGAACCCATTTTATCACATGTGTTGATCCATTTTCGAAAACAGTCCAGTTCGTCTAGAAACCCATAATGTGTGACACATGATATACAACAACAACAAAAACAATAATAACAATCTATATGTAATAAAGTTGCAAGTTTTTATCTAGTTACTATTAAAAGTTAAGAAATTAATAAAAATTATTATTGATTGAATAACTAAAATTAATAATAAAGTAACAAATTGTTTATAACTTAGTCTTACCCAACCAAATTTACACCAACATAATGTAGGTAGTAGGGTTGTGAATAAATCAAATCAGCTACATCCCCATCAATATCTGATTATAAAATTTTTAGATCAACATATCTATGTTGGATCTTGAATAAATTATGTTGGATCTTGAATTTTAAAATATAAATGCATATATGTATAATTACACATTATCTATGTGCCAAATTGGATGGGGTTAAATACACATCCAATAGAATTATTAAGCAAATGTAAATTCTAACATCCAAATCTAGGTTAATTTGAAATCTAATTGGGTATCAAACTCCCGGATTTCAATGATGGTTCTAGCAGATAGGGCCCAAGCTAAGCAACCCCTAATAAGCTCAACTTAGAAGTTATATATATATATATATATATATATATATATATATATATATATATATATATATATATATATATATATATATATATATATGTATGTATGTATGTATGTATGTATGTATGTATGTATGTATATGTATATGTATATGTATATGCATATGTATATATGTGCCCTATATATGTATTTTTATACAAGACTAGAAATAAATAAAAATTTTAATTTATAAAAAAAATCATTGTTTTATAATTAACACAACAAGTCTATAGGCCCAAACAAATATTATTACACTTAAGGTATGCGTTAATATGCCAGACTAGCTTAAAAACTATTAATACATTATCAAAATTTTCATTGGGCTACACAATAGGGGTAGACCATCCTTCATATCTCCTTTTGTTTCAATCTAATATGGTTAAAAAGCCCCAAAAATAATGCATGCATATGCTGCACTCAATTTGGTTCAATCCAATTATGAATGTTATGATGCATGCAACTTGGATGGATTGGGTTAGGATAAGGATCAATCCAAATCTAATCCAAAGCCTTAAACCTTTAGTTTGGGCTTAGGTTAATTTAATGATGATTAAAAAAAGTTAACTATAGATTAATTTAATTATGACTAGAGCCTAATTTTATATATTTATTGATCTTTAAGTATTTTAAATATTCAATTGATATATACAAATAATTGAAACACTTATTCATTAATAAAGTAAAACAGATAAAATAGAAAACAAATCATATGAAAAAATAATTATTTTATTAAGTAATTAGCAATAATTTATTATTTTTGTTAATAAATATTAATATAATGAATACAAATGACTAAATTAGAAAAACTTTTTTGTAATAAATTATTAAAATAAAGGTTTAATTATTTTGAACAACATTGCATTCTTTCCTTAATTATAAGTTTTGATTATTTCACTTTCCTTGATAAATAGTATGCATCGCACAATATATATATATATATATAATACAAATGATTTACGAACTTGCATCCTATGGACTCGTTGGTCCACTTTTATGTCGACTAATCAATCATACTTTACCTCATCATTTAAAATCGTTGAATACAATTAAGAATTAGCATCGATTACCAATGGGTTTCTAGTTGGGAGATTACTATTCATTGCCTTCCTCCCTAGAATGCACACCAAACTAGTCCTTCCTTCCATTTGATGGGAATTGATTTTCTACCAAAGGTATCCCCTCTACTTGTGTGCTATGATGTCAAACTCAAGTTTGGGAAATGGGCAAAGTGCTACCATTATTTTGGGCCTTTCCCTTTCTCACTAGAAAAATCGGTTACAAATACTTGTCCAAAAAACCACCCTCGGAAAGAAAATAGTTTTAGATAATTGTTGTGTAAGTTACAACTCCAGTATATATGGAGTTTCGAGTAGTTCATTCATAGTATATTTGAATTAGCGATTATTCTCGTCCATAAAAATAATGGCCTTACCAAATGGTGGAAATATTGGTAGCTAGTTCTCCTTTCATATCAAATCTCTATCATAGTATCATGACCTTGAAAATAACTTATTTCAATGAGTATTATATAAATTAAAGGACGTCACAATATCCAAAACATCTGAATGGTACTACAAGACCTTCATTAATGTGGATGAATTCAGTTTGTCAATATAAATTTCGTGTTAAGTGGATAAATTCAAAAAAATTTAATTTTTTTTAGAAATGTAAATGAGATACAAACTTTTTTTTTTAATTTTTTGACAAAAAAAAAAAACCTTTGATTCTCTTGTCACAAACACAACTCAAACTTGTACTTGTAGCTTGTCATGGGCATGATCCAAAAAGCTTGATAACTTGTAGTTGTAAAAAGATCTTGCAACGATCAATTGTATGCGCATAAGATAGGAGAATTTTTTTTGTAATAATTTGATGAAGTTTTTGATTGCAACAACTCAAAGGCTGGAATCCTTCAACCGACGTTGCACAGAGTTGTAACGGTTTCGAAACTTCAATGGTTGAGGAGCCGAAATTCTGATTCTTCTTCCCTTGATCTTGGTGTAACCCGTCTCTTCTTCTTCTTTATCAAAAGCAATGGAAGTAAAGGAGAGGAATTGGATAACCGAAGGAGGACTAGAGCTTCCCTCTTGTTTTCTCCTCTATTTATAGAGATTCACCATTAGGTGATGAATTGGTCTAAGGATTTGAATTGATCTGAATCCACCCATCATTGTTGTAATTCAATTAATCACCATTTATTGCTGATTGACATGAGACCTACAAATTTGATGATTCGATGATCAATTTACCAATCACTAACATGCCTTATTAAGGTAAGTTGGTTTGACTAAAATCCCAACACTGGGAATTAAGTGCCATTTGGCAAAGGGGTTGGGTCCATATATCATTCAACCCATTAACTACCCTTGTTTCCTTCCATATTCATCAATTAAGCCCATATCAAATCCTAGTTGCCTTTTAAATAGATCTACCAAATCATAATTAAAATTTTGTCAATCTATCATTTAGTGACAAGTTCCAATTTGTGATGTTTCTTTCCAATCATGAGACTACAGGAAACAAGGGAGAAATTGAATGAAAAAAAAGGGAGGGGATAACCAAACTATTTCTCTTTTCAATTAAGCTATGTTTGGTTTGAAGGAAAAGGTAGGGAAAGGAAGGGAAAGGTAAAGAAACCCTTACAAACCTTGTATAGGTTTTCCTATCTTATCCTTAGGGATGGCAATTTCCCTCATAAAACCGGAGCCCCACCCTGCCTTGCCCCTAAATAGGGACCGGGCAGGGACGGGGAAAATGTTTTTTCCTTGAATCGGGGACAGGCAGGGATAGGTTTTATATATAATTCCTCGAATCCGCCCCGAATCCGAAGGTAAATTAGTAAAATATCTCTAGGTTTAATATTGATATTTAAAACATCTCTAAGGTTTCCCTAAATTCTTAAAATCCTAGGATCCCATAATTTTATTTTTGAATTACCCCTAAAGTATTATAATTCAATTTCTAAAATACCCCCAAATTCCTATATCATATGTATAAATTGTCCATAAAATAGATAATTTTTAAGTATTTGCCTTTAAGCGTAGAAAATTCAGGGATTCCCCGTCCCCAATGGGGAATGGATGCCCCACCCCGAATCCACCCCGCCACCGGGGACAGGGCGGATACAAGACAAAGTATCTCGAATTTGGGGAGGGGACGGGGAGGGGGTGCCCCACCCCATTGTCATTCCTACTTATCCTTCATTTTCCTACCTTTCCCTTCAAACCAAACAGCCTTATAGATTCAATAAAAAGAAAGAAAGAAAACAAGAGGACTAAGAGAGGGAGGGGAAAGAGATTTACTGACTAATGAAAATGGTGGACCAATATGTCCATAAGATGCGAGCTCTTAGTTTACTTGCATCTATAGTTTTGGCATTGCATTGCAATAAATTAGGATTAGCCTGCCTCCATGCATGTTAAGTAAGTCCTCATAAGTTTTTTGTTAATGATCTTCATAATTTCTTTAGTTGTTTATGAGGAAGATCATCTTTTATAGTTTTTTTTTGAAGGGTTATTTAGGCGTTTTCTCTTATTTGAATTAATAAAATTCCTTGGTGGCTGTCCCTCCATTGAGATAACGTTAGGGGTTCATGAAGGAAAAAAAATTGAGAAGTATAGTGTTTGATATAGGAATTGCTATCCCAAATTTTAATTTTTAATGTAACACCACCTTACTATATATACTAATTCTCATCATCCAATTTGATGTTGTAAATAAAAACAGTTTCAAACAAACAGACATGAGTAAGTGGCATTGATAATCTGATATGACAGCATCAATCCATTGAGTACATTTACAATTCAAAGTGGGCAATTCGCAACATCTTTAGAGTGGGAATAAACATGTATTCCCACTCTAAAGATGTTTTTCAATTGGAAGACAGGTGTTTTTCACTTGTGGTTGGATTCATAACCCAATATACACGGTAGTGTGGGTAAGTGTTGTTTTCCACATGCTAACGTGTCATGCACGAATGCACGATGACGTTTCCAAATTTCAACACCCAAACCTTTTGCTTTCAGGACGGATTTGGTTGATCTGTAAAAAGCGAATTAGAGAATCCGTGGTTGTTTACCTGGTGAGATGCTTCGATCGTTAAGTTAGTTCTTGGTTGCGAATTGATAAAGGTTTAGAATGCAAGAGAGCTAGAGAGCAGAGGTTACGTGTACCTTTCACCCTCGGACGGTGGAAACTTTATATAGTGGAATTCTCGCGGGTTTCGCGGAGTAGTTCTGGGATCATCATCACGATGAGGTCGGTTTCCGCGTTAATTGGGGATAATGCTCTCAACTGATAAAGTTCATCACTTCCGCCCGAATCGGATCGGGGAGATAATGTTAGTTGTTACGAGGCATGATCCCGTGAGGTGCGGAATCTGGTGGCAAGATCTTCGGGGTTGCCATGCAGTGGTCGGTTAGTATCACCCGAACTAGTGCCCTTTGGATCCAACCTAGTATGAATGACGAAGTGCCTTGGGACTGAGGTGGTCCTGATGCGATCGTGCACCGAGGTGAACTCATCCCGAGGTGGACTTGCCTCGAGGTGGTTTGGTTATCCGAGCTCGATCCATTGCGGACTTGGCGTGTCAGAATGAGCTATCATCCTAGTAGTTAGGTTGTGTCCACGTGTCCCCCTATTACTAGGTCGGGCCAAATCACCCTACATCAATTGCCCCCCACTCCCCGAGCTAGGGGTCTCGACCTGGTGCGGGGAGTTCATGATGAGCCAAGTGGATTTGGTTTGAGGTTCGGGTAGCTAGTCAGATGGACCACTAGTCGGACTTGTTCGGCCACCCAGCTCAACCAGGAAAAACCCAGGTCGCGTCTGGTCTACGCGCAGATGTCACACGAACCATACACTCCGCGGACGTCAAAAAACACGCTAAACCAATTTTATCCTTGGGGGTCGCGCAACCGGTTTTCCTAGGAGCCGTTGGATTGCTTCAATCTTGACCGTTAGTTTTCGGACATAGCGGCTATAAATAGGGGGCCCGAGACTCATTTTTCTCACCACAAATTCACAAGTCTTCATTTTGAGGTCGCGTCGGAATCCTTCAGCTCGCTTCTTCTTTCTTCGTTTTCTGAGGTCACTCTTCTCTTGTTGAGTTCGTATTTTTCTAAGTTTGTTCTTCCTTTGTTTTTTAATCATGTCTAGCTCTAACATAGATAGGCTCTTAGGTAACTCTAGTGAGGTTGAGGGTGCCGAGGTGCAATCAGCGGCCCCTGCGGGGGAGGTCAGCTCATCGTTGGGCGACTCCCCTCTTCAGTCTTTCGAGGGAACTTCAGTGTCCGAAGTTGAGCCATTTCGGCTCGAGGAGACTGAGATTTGGGAAGAGGGTCCATCTTCTAGAATGGAGGCCCCGTCTTCTTCCCGAGGTCGGGATCCAGACGACTTCGGCCCCTCTACTTTGACTTCGGATAGGCTAATGTACTTAGTAGCTCGCTATCATCTTCCCGATAGCTTAGTTTTTAGTCTTCCTCTAGGTCAATATCCTTGGGCTCACGATTACCATGAGTTCGCGGTCTTTGAGGAGCAGCTCGCTGTCGGGTTGCGCTTCCCGCTTCACCCCTTCATCATAGAGGTAGTCAAATTCTTTAACATCACCATCGACCAACTACACCCGAACTCTATTTGGAACATAGTTGGTACCATCTCCTTATTCCACACGTATAACCGACCTCTGTCCCTAGACATCTTCAGCTCGATCTGTTCGATCAAGAAGAACTTCGCTTGTTTGTGCGGGGACGTCAGACAAAGCTATTATATCTCTCCTCGGCATGGGTTCAAAATCCTATTCGGCAATCCGAACAAGGTTCCGGCCAGGAAGAGGAAGTATTTCATTGTCCGAAATCCTGAAGGATGGTCTTTTCCAACTCACTGGAGGGTGCCTATCAAGGATCCCGGGGTGAGCTTAGATGCAGAAACTCGGGCAGTTACCAACTCATGGAGGGACCTCGGCCTTGAGATGAAAGATTTCTTGGCCGAGGAGAAGCTTGTGCGAGCTGGACTAAGCCCTCCTGGTAGGTTTCCACCTTGGTTTTTTACTTTAAGGTTTTGTTTAGTTCGCAGCTAACCTTTTACCCTTGTAGTTACCATGCCAGAGGTCGATGCCAGGAACCTTCTCAAGAGCTTTCAAAGAGGGAAAAAGAGGAAGGCTTCGAAGAAGCCTCACCGGGAGGCCGGTCCTTCTGCCCCCGCCCCATCCGAAGTCCTTGTCGTGGAGCCGATCTCTGCTGAGCTCCTAGAGGAGGAGGTCTGCCCTCAACCCCTCGTAGTGGACCTGGACAAAGACCAGGAGGAAGGAGCTCAGCCACATGAACCGGGGAGAACTTCTGTACCCGAGCAGGAAGGCATCCAGCCTCATAAGCTAGAGAGTGCTTCTGCATCTGGGCTCAAGTCCCCCAAGGAAAGCATAATGACTCTTCGGCTCAGAATGCGCAAGAGCAGGGATGCTGTCTTTCCTAACGAGGTCGTAGAGTGGGCTGACATGTCTACAGCCCGGCTCGGAGGCCGAGCTGCCAATTATTGCATGGTGGTAAGTATCTTACTTTATATTTTATTACTTTGTTAATTTTTCAAATGTACTTACCTCGATTTTCTTTACTAGGTGAACTCCGCCATTCATTCGTTAATGTGCCATTCCGAGATCCACCTGAAGTAGGCTCGGGATGCCGAGAAGAAGGCACGATAGCTTCATCGCGAACTAAACATAGCTCGGGGTGAGATACTTCGGGCCAAAAATGAAGCTCAAAGCCAACAGGAGCTGATCTTGGTCATGACCGAGGAGAAGGCAAAGCAATAGGAACTAATCTCCGCATTGACTGAGGAGAAGGTGAAGCAACAAGAGCTAATCTCAACGATGACCGAGGAGAAAGCGAGGTTTCAACGAGAGATCGAGAATCTCGAAGCGACAATCCAAGAGTGGACTAAGATCTTCGAGACCGCCATCCAAGAGGCGCGAGCTGAAGAAAGAAGGCACGCCATTGAGCGCTTCAAGGAGTCCTCGGAGTTCCACGATCTCTAGGTCGAATATGGATTGAGCTCCTATCGCTCCGGTTTCAAGCTGTGCAAGTACTTGATGCGGCAAAAGTTTCCCGATCTTGATCTCGGAGTCGTCTCTATGTTGGGCCTTACTCCCGAGGTGGCAGAGGCGGCGAACGAAGAGCCCGGCTCATCAGAGGAGGAAAGCGACGAAAAAGTCCAAGAGGCGGGCTCCTCGGGTCAGGAGGACGTAGAAGATCATATGGAGACCGATCCGGCTGACGATCCTCATGCATGATTCTGGCACTTTCTTCTTTTTGTGTTTTGGATGTACACCCCGAGGCCACCGACCTCGGGTTATAGTGAAATCTTTGTACTTACACTCTTCTCATTAATGAAATATGAACTTTCTTGAGTAATCCTTGTGCAAAAATATTCGAAGTATAAATGACTCCCGATTTGGGCAACAAGTGTATAGGTTACCCGAATTATCGAGTTACCGAGCTGGACAACAAGTAAAGATAACCAAAGTAAAAATTTTTCTAAGTGTTTGTTACCCCGAATTGTCTACTAGGACTATTAGTAGGGGCAACTTTACGTAATGTACGCCAAGGTGAGCGACATTGTAGGGTATATACCTGACCTGTCCATGCACGGGCTACTTATTTAAATGGTGGGTGTCCCTAACAGGCCCAACCTGTTGATATATGCCGAAGTGGGCTTGACATCATAGGGCTCATACCCGAGCTGTCTACGCCTTAGGCATTAAAAGCACTTTGCCTATGCCGGAGAGGTGACTAGGTCTTATACGTCCATGCTGAGGAGGCAAGTGGGAGTAGTTCGCCCATGCCGAAGAGGCGACTAGGTCTTATGTGGTGCCAAGGTCTTTTGTTAGCTCGGCACCTTGGCCCTTAGGCTTTGGGAGCGACTCACAGTCCACTCTCCTTTGGATTTTGCCCATGCCGAAGAGGTGACTGGGACTTGTCGTAGTGTCAAGATTTTTTATTAGCTTGGCATTTTAGTCCTTGGACTTCTGGGAGTGACTCGCAGTCCTCTCTCCAGTTCGGCAATCATAGGTAGTATCGCCTTAGGTTGACGATGTTCCATGCTCGAGGTACCTGTTTTCCTTCTAAGGTTTTGAGCTCGTACGTACCTTCCCCGAGTACCCGCTTTACCCGGTAGGGACCTTCCCAATTTGGTCCGGGCTTACCGACACCGGGCTCAGGCACCATAACTTTCCGAAGGACTAGGTCTCCGACACGGAAGTGCCGCTTCTTGACCTGGGCATTATAGTACCAAGCCACTCTTTGTTGGTAGGCTGCGGTCCGGATATATGCGAGGTCCTGTACTTCTTCTACCAGGTCGAGGTTGGTGTGGAGCTTGTCATTGTTGGTTTCTTCATCGTATGCCTCCAAGTGTAATGTAGGCACCTCGATCTCGGTTGGGATTACCGCTTCCGTGCCATAGGTGAGGTTGAAGGGGGTTTCACCTGTGGCGGTCTTGACGGTGGTTCGGTAAGCCCATAGTACACTGGGTAGATCATCTACCCATAGTCCTTTCGCTCAAGCTAAGCGAGCTTTTAGTCCACGGAGTATAGCTCTGCTCGTGACTTCCACCTGCCCGTTTGCTTGAGGGTGTGCCACCGAAGTGAAGTTTTGATGTATCCCCATCTCGGCACACCAGTTCTAAAACTTGATATCTTCGAACTGCTTACCGTTGTCAGAGATAAGCACCCAAAGTAGCCCGAAGCGGCATACTATATTCCTCCAAAAGAAGTTTTGTACGCTTTGGGTTGTGATTGTTGCTACGGGTTCCGCCTCCACCCACTTCGAAAGTAATCCATTGCTACCACCACGAATCTCCTCCGTCCTGTTGCTGGCGGGAATGGTCCAAGAATGTCGATTCCCTACTATGCGAAGGGCCATGGGCTAGTGAGGTACTTCAAGTTGGCAGTAGGTCGGTGGTGGATGTTGGCGTGGCTTTGGCATTTATCGCACTTCTTGACAAGATCGAGTGCATCTGCCTTCATCATGGGCCAGTAGTACCCTTGCTGTACCGCTTTCTGGGCAAGAGCCCTGCCTCCTAGGAGTCCGCCACACAGGCCTTCATGAGTGTCGCGGAGAACGAGCTCGGCCTCTGAGGGTCGCAAGCAGCGAAAGTAGGGGAGCGTGTAGGATCTCCTGTACAGTCGTCCGTCTATCATGACATACTTGGCTGCCTGGCGCTCTACCCTTCTATTTGCATTGCGATCTGCAAGGAGGGTCCCATGAAGCAGGTAGCTCGCGAGTGGGTCAATCCAACTCGGCTATGGTTGTGTGACAGGAGCGACCTCTTCTGCCCCTCTGAGAATGATGGGTCGAGGTAGGTTCTCTATATACACGATCCTCATGGCATTGCTACTCGTGCTAGCTAACCGGGATAAGGCATCGGCCTCAGTGTTCTCGGACCTTAAAATCTGCTTGAAGAAGTATGATTGGAAGCTACACAGAACTTCCCTTACCTTGGCTAGATAGGCAGCCATGGTGGGGTCGCGAGCTTCGTAATCGCTGATGACCTAGTTGACCACGAGTTGGGAGTCATTGCAGATGACGACATGTTTCGCTTGTATTTCATTCGCTAGAGTGAGCCCGGCTATCAGTGCTTCATACTCCACTTCGTTATTAGATGTTACGAACTCGAACCGAAGTGCGTACTCCAGTTTCACCCCGCTTGACCCGTACAGAATAACGCCGGCTCCACTTTCTTGTTGATTAGATGAGTCGTCTATGTGGAGGATCTAGGGCTCCTCGTCCCAGGTTGGCCTTACTCTAACCAGGACTGGTGCCGCACTGGTTGAAGCTTCCTCTCTGTGCTTGAGCTCAATCAACTCGGGGACTGCGATGCTGAAGGTGCATTCTACAACGAAGTCAGCCAAGGCTTGGGCCTTAATCGCTGTCCGAGGCTTGTATCGGATGTCGTACTCGCTAAGTTCGATGGCCCACTTCGTCAGCCTACCAGATACCTCGGGCTTGAGTAAGATTTGCCTCGGAGGTTTTTTGGTGAGGACGACAACGGTGTGGGCTTGGAAGTACAAACGAAGCTTCCAAGCTGCAATGACCAGCGCGTACGCTAGTTTCTCTATTTCCGGGTACCTAGTTTCGGCGTCCTACAAAACTTTGCTGACGTAGTAGATAGGTCGTTGGACCCGATCTACTTCTTTTATCAGTACCGAGCTGACTACCTCATCACTCGTGAAGAAGTACAACTTCAAAACATCTCCCTCCTCGGGTTGGGTCAGAACCGGGATGCTAGCTAAGTATTTTTTCAGCTCGTCGAAGGCGAGCTGGCATTCTTCGGTCCATTCAAAATCTTTACTTTTCTTAATTGCCTTGAAAAAAGGCAAGCAGCGATTTGCCGACTTGGACATGAAGCGGCTCAGAGCGGCTATACGACCGTTCAGCCTCTGAACCTCCTTCAATTTACAAGGTGGCCTCATATCTGGGATGGCCTTTATTTTTTCAGGGTTGGTTTCGATGCCACGCCGGTTAACTATGTAACCCAGGAATTTACCGAGGTGACACCGAAGACACACTTGTTAGGGTTTAACTTCATATTATACTTGCACAAAATTTCAAAAACACAATGTAAATCATTTATTAAACAATTTGAAAATTGGGTTTTGACAACCATGTTGTCTACATAACACTCAACCTTGTTGCCGATCAACGGCTCAAAGATTTTGTTTACAAGTCTTTGGAAGGTCGCCCCGACAGTTTTTAGCGCAAAGGGCATGATCTTGTAACAGTACAATCCTAGTTCGATTATGAATGTTGTTTTTTCCTCGTCGGTAGAGTCCATCTTAATCTGGTTATATCCTGAGTACGCGTCCAGAAAACTCAGCAACTCGTGCCCTGAGGTCGCGTCCACTAGACGGTCGATCTTAGGGAGTGGAAAACAATCCTTTGGGCAAGCTCGATTCAGGTCGGTATAATCGACGTACATGCGCCATTTACCGTTGGCTTTTTTTACCAGAATGGGGTTAGTTACCTAGCTCGGGTAATTGACCTCCCTGGTGAAATCGGTTGTGAGGAGCTTCCCAACCTCCTCGTCTACTATCCTCTAGTGCTCTGGTGTCACGGGGATAGTTCTACAGCGGAAGAAACCCGTGCGGCGTCCAGGCCAAGGTAGGCCAAGACAAGCCTTTGTGTGCTTAGAGGCTAGGAGTTGCCCGATGGGATGGCTCCACCAAAGTCAATAGAACTGGATCATGACCTCAAGTCTAATGGCCGGGGCACTCTGCTGGCTTAGACTGGTCCATGGGAGGCGCCGCTTATGTGCTAAAGGGGGATAACCATAATGCAAGGCGACTGTGCGTCGGAGAGGTGACTAGGCACCGATGTGATGGGTCTCCTGTATGCCGATGATGATGGGCACCTATGTTCCATGTTGATAGGAAACTACTTGGGCCGGAACACACCCGTGCGCTAGGGGTAAAGGGATAGCTCAATCAGCTTGGGCAAGGGGTTGGTGAGGTGAAGGGTCATGCTTGAGCCAGGCCCGCATGCCAAGCCTCCCTTGAGTGTCGACAGCGCAGTGCCGGTCCAACACTGTCCCCATGAGCATGTGTGCGCCCATGAGGAACCTTGGTAGCCATGCTAGCCATTAACCAGGGCCGCCCCACAAAGGATGAAGGTCTAGGAGTGCCAAGGTTAGGCACCCAAGGAGGTCGACCACCCCTCCTCAAAGAGTACGTTAAGCTTTTGGTGGTCTGCTTGAAGATAACATCAATTCTCCCAAAAATCCTACAGGTGAAAATGACGGTGATGTCCCTAACGTAAGCCTACTAAGCGTAGGCAAGGCTAAGCCTGTGTCAGACCGTAACACTAGGGTGAGGTTGCATTTCTTCTATCTAACGGGCCTGATTATAGGATCAATATTTAACTTATGAGTTATTATCTTTGCATCTATACCAGGCATCTCTGTCACAGACCATGCGAATATATCTAAATTTTTAAATAAAAAACTTACCAACTGAGAATGTAGAGGTTCCTCGACCGATGCACCGATCTGGAGAGTTCTAGCTGGATCTTCTATTGAAACAGGGAAGTGGATTGTCTCCTCTCTTGGTGTAGCTCGCTCCTCGGTGTACTCCGTAGGTCGCTCTAACTCGACATCGTCCACTAACTTGGCTTTCCCTTTGAGGGCGACAACATAGCATTTGCGAGACTCGAGCTAGTCACCTCGCACTACCCCTACTCCGAAGTCCGTGGGGAACTTCATAGCTAAATAGTGGGTGGAAACCACTACGCGGAGTTCATGGTTAATAGGCCGACCTACTATAGCGTTGTACGTGGAGGGAGTCGCGACCACCAAGCATGTATGCTAGAACCTCGCGATGCTAGGCTACGTGCCAACCTCTACGGGTATTGAGACTCGACCTAGCGGTCTGACCTCTTCTCTGTTGAAGTCCACTAGAGGAGTATCTATTGGCTTGAGATCGCCTTCTTGGAGCTGGAGCTTGTCGAATGCGTCCTTGAATATGATGTCTACTGAACTGCCTGAATCGACCAAGACGCGCTTCACTTCAAAGTCGTTGATCCTCATCTTTATGATTAAGGCATCGTCATGGGGATATTGAACCCCGCGCGCATCATCCTCTGTGAAGAAAATGGGATCTTCGAGCCTTGGTCGCTTAGGAGGATTCTGCTCTTCTCGTTCCAATTCGCGAACCGAGGTCTTCCCCGCTGCCGAGGTGCAGCCCGTGACAATAGACCCGCCAGTAATCATATTGATTACTCCGCAGATCGGTCTCTCTTCGGGCAGTTGTCTCTGCGGCTGCTCAATTTGTCTGTTGCTGGATTCAGGAGCATCTCTCCTTTGCTCCCCCTGTCGATCTGTCTAGTTTTTATTATCTTTTTGTACAAAAAATTTTAAGTATCCACGATGGATGAGTTCTTCAATCTCGTTGCGGAGGTTTCTATAATTTTCGGTACTGTGACCGTGATCTCTATGGAAATGACAGTATACATTTTTGTTTCTAGTGGCGGGATCTCCCCTCAACCGGAGTGGCCACTTCACATAAGAGGCGTCCTTGATCGCCATAAGAATCTCTCCTCACTTTGCATTGAGGGGCGTGGAGCTTAACCTTTCAACTGGAGGAGTTTGGGAATGCTGATTTGACTTGTTCCCTCCCCTGGTTGGCAACTTGCACCTTCTTCGCTTGTTGTCCCCGTTGTTCGAGGTGTCACCTTCTTGTTTTCTCTTCTCCATTGGATTCTCACTTTTTTGGTTCATCTCCTCTTCTATCCCGATGAACTGATCGACAAGCTTGAGAAACTCGGTAATATCTTTAGGCTTGTTGGCTATCACGTGCGACTTGAACTCCCTGTGAGTGATACCTCTCTTCGCTGCAATGAGTCTTACAGCAGGATCCAGATCAAGAATTTGTAGACAAGTGTCATTGAAGCATTTAATGTAGCTCCGGATTGATTCCCCTTCTCTCTTAACTATGTTGAGGAGACTTTCTTGTGACCTCGGGCACTTCTTGCTGTTGATGAAGTGCGAGGTGAACATCTGTACGAACTGCGCCCAACTCTTGATTGTCTCGGGCGCGAGGTTTCTGTACCACGTGCGAGCTACTCCTTTGAAGGTTGTAGAGAAGGCAACACACATGCAAGATTCGTCAGCCCCAACTAGGTGCATCTGGGACTGGAAGGAGTCTACATGACCATTCGGGTCGAATGACCCATCATATTTATCCAACGGAGGTACTTTGAAGTCTTTCGGCATTGGGGTAGCCAGGAGCTCAGAGGAAAAGGAGATGGCACAAAGAGGATGGAGGCTGTCTTTGTGGCTTCCAAGCTCGCCTCCTCTTTACCTTTAGGTTGCTCGGTCTGACCAGGAGTGGCGAACTGGCTTGGAACTGTAGCTTGGCGTGCCTTACGATGCTAGTTCTGCTGCTTCTTGACTGATTTTGCATTTGTGCTGCTAACTTCAGTGTGATCGGGTACGGTGCGGACACGGGGCAGTTCAAACTGCTGGTGCTGGCTACTATGGATGGAGGGGCCTCGCCTGGAGTCTGTGATCAGAACCCCGAACCGATTCCCCGCGAGTGGACCTTCTTGACGCGATGGCCTAGGTGAAATGGCCCTAACGGGTTGAGTGTCTCCCGATTTGTTGATGTTCAACGAAGTAGGAGGAGTAATCTGCCTATCCCTCCTGCCGCAAGATGAGACTTGGCTCCCTAGAGGATGTGGAACCTGGGGAGTCTGTCCTCGGCGAGAAGGGCGAGTGTTCTGATGATGGGATCTGCTTTGCTGTGGGGTCGAATTCTGAGGTGGAACCGACTGTTGATTCTGCGGCAGTGGAGGGAACTGCTGCTAATACTGTTGTTGGTAAAAGTGGTGCAGGACCTGCTGCTGGTATTGTTGGAATTGTTGGACCTGTTGCATTTGGACCTGAATAGTCCGTATGCAGTGTACCAGGTCGTCAAGTTGACTCTACCCGACTATAGGGGGAACCACAGAGGGCTCAGTAAAGGTTGCACCCACCGTAGGAGGGAGTGGGGCATTTAATGGTGCTATGACTCGAGGTATGTTCAATGTCGGAACCCCATCTGTAGAGAGAGGCATAGTGAACTGACCGATGCACACGGCTAGGACATGAGGTTGCCCCCCGGAGATGTTCATTTCACTGTTCTGTCCGGCATTGCTGGAGGATGCCATTGATTATGAGCTTGAGACTTTTGTTAGAAAGAAGCTTTTAGTAGCGATTCCCACAGACGGCGCCAAATGATGTTACGCAATCCGGCTGCTCCTTGCTAGAGATGATCTGGATCCCAATAGACGACGGACTTGGTTGATCTGCAAAAAGCGAATCAGAGAACCCGGGGTTGTTTACCCGGTGAGGTCGTTCTAATGCTTAAGTTAGTTCTTGGTTGCAAGATGATAATGGTTTAGAATGCAAGAGAGCTAGAGACCAGAGACTACGCGTACCTTTCACCCTCGGGGGGTGGAGCCTTTATATAGTGGAATCCGCGCGGGTTTCACGGAGTAGTTCCGGGATCATCGTCACGATGAGGTCTGTTTCCGCGTTAATTGTGGATAATGCTCCCAACTGATAAAGTTCATCACTTCCGCCCGAATCAGTCAGGGAAGATAATGTTAGCTGTTACAAGGCGTGATCCGGTGAGGCACGAAATCTGGTGGCGAGATCTTCGGGGTTGCCGTGCAGTGGTCGATCAGTATCACCCAAGCTAGTGCCCTTTGGATCTGACCTGGTATGAATGCCGAAGTGCCTTGGGACCGAGGTAGTCCTGATGCCATCATGCACCAAGGTGAACTCGTCCCGAGGTGGACTTGCCCCGAGGTGGTTTGGTTATCCGAGCTCGATCCATTGCAGACTTGGCGTATCGGAATGAGCTATCATCCTGCTAATTAGGTTGTGTCTACGTGTCCCCCTATTACTAGGTCAGGCCAAATCACCCTAGATCAGCTATTAATAAGTTACTCACGTTCACATCTTGTGGGGCGCCCCACAATGTCCCACAGCACATCCCCGCCGTGTGTTGTGGGACGTTGTGGGACGTATAATAACGTCTTAGTATGAGAGATGATGTTCGTGATGTATGGCTGATAAATGTTGTGGGGCAGTTCAGACTGCTGGTGCTGGCTACTGTGGATAGAGGGGCCTCGCCTGGAGTCTATGACCAGAACCCCGAACCGATTCCCCGCGAGTGGACCTTCTTGACGTGATGGCCTAGGTGAAATGGCCCTGGCGGGCTAAGTGTCTCCCGATTTGTTGATGTTCTCCGAAGTAGGAGGAGTAATCTGCCTATCCCTCCTGCCGCGAGACAAGATTTGGCTCCCAAGAGGATGTGGAACCTAGGGAGCCTGTCCTCGGTGAGAAGGGCGAGTGTTCTGATGATGGGATCTGCTTTGCTGTGGGGCCAAATTCTGAGGTGGAACCGACTGTTGATTCTACGGTAGTGGAGGGAACTACTGCTAATATTGTTGTTGGTAAAAGTGGTCCAGGACCTGCTGTTGGTATTGTTGGAATTGTTGGACCTGTTGCATTTGGACTTGAATAGTCCGTACGCAGTGTACCAGGTCGTCAAGTTGATTCTGCACGACTGCAGGGGGAACCACAGAGGGCTCAGTAAAGGTTGCACCCACCATAGGAGGGAGTGGGGCATTTAATGTTGCTATGACTCGAGGTATGTTCAATGTCGGAACCTCATCTGTAGAGAGAGGCATAGTGAACTGACCGATGCACACGGCTAGAACCTGAGGTTTCCCCCCGGAGATGTTCATTTCATCGTTCTGTCTGGCGTTGCTGGAGGATGCCATTGATTCTGAGCATAAGACTTTTGGTGGAAAGAAGCTTTTAGTAGCGATTCCCACAGATGGCGCCAAATGATGTTACGCAATCCGCTGCTCCTTGCGGGAGATGATCTGGCTCCTAGTAGACGACGAACTTGGTTGATCTGCAAAAAGTGAATCAGAGAACCCAGGGTTGTTTACCTGGTGAGGTCGCTCTGATGCTTAAGTTAGTTCTTGGTTGCAAGCTGATAATGGTTTAGAATGCAAGAGAGCTAGAGACCAGAGACTACGCGTACCTTTCACCCTCAGGGGGTGGAGCCTTTATATAGTGGAATCCTCGCGGGTTTCACGGAGTAGTTCCGGGATCATCGTCACGATGAGGTCCGTTTCTGCATTAATTGGGGATAATGCTCCCAACTGATAAAGTTCATCACTTCCACCCGAATCAGACGGGGAAGATAATGTTAGTTGTTACAAGGCGTGATCCCGTGAGGCACAGAATCTGGTGGCGAGATCTTCGGGGTTGCCGTGGAGTGGTCGGTTAGTATCACCCAAGCTAGTGCCCTTTGGATCCGACCTGGTATGAATGCCGAAGTGCCTTGGGACCAAGGTAGTCCTAATGTCATTGTGCACCGAGGTGAACTCGTCTTGAGGTGGTTTGGTTATCCGAGCTCGATCCATTGCGGACTTGGCGTATTGGAATGAGCTATCATCCTGCTAGTTAGGTTGTGTCCACGTGTCCCCCTATTACTAAGTCAGGCCAAATCACCCTAGATCTACTACTAATAAGTTACTCACGTTCACATCTTATGGGGCGCCCCACAATGTCTCACAGCACATCCCCACCATGTGTTGTGGGACGTTGTGGGGCGCATAATAACATCTTAGTATGAGAGATGATGTTCGTGATGTATGGCTAATACATGTTGTCGGGCAGTTCAGACTACTGGTGTTGGCTACTATGGATGGAGGGGCCTCGCCTAGAGTTTGTGACCAGAACCCTGAACCGATTCCCCGCGAGTGGACCTTCTTGACGCGATGGCCTAGGTGAAATGGCCCTGGCGGGCTAAGTGTCTCCCGATTTGTTGATGTTCTCCGAAGTAGGAGGAGTAATCTGCCTATCCCTCCTGTTGCGAAACGAGACTTGGCTCCCAAGAGGATGTGGAACCTGGGGAGTCTGTCCTCGGCGAGAAGGGCGAGTGTTCTGATGATGGGATCTGCTTTGCTGTGGGGTCGAATTCTGAGGTGGAGCCGACTGATAATTCTGCGGCAGTGGAGGGAACTGCTGCTAATACTGTTGTTGGTAAAAGTGGCACAGGACCTGCTGGTATTGTTGGAATTGTTGGACCTGTTGCATTTGGTCCTGAATAGTCTGTACACAGTGTACCTGGTCGTCAAGTTGATTCTGCCCGACTATAGAGGGAACCACAGAGGGCTCAGTAAAGGTTGCATCCACCGTAGGAGGGAGTGGGGCATTTAATGGGGCTATGACTCGAGATTTGTTCAATGTCGGAACCCCATCTGTAGAGAGAGGCATAGTGAACTGACCGATGCACACGGCTAGGACCTGAGGTTGCCCCCTGGAGACGTTCATTTCACCGTTTTGTCCGGCGTTGCTGGAGGATGCCATTGATTCTGAGCGTGAGACTTTTGGTGGAAAGAAGCTTTTAGTAGCGATTCCCACAGACGGTGCCAAATGATGTTACGCAATCCGGCTGCTCCTTGCTGGAGATGATCTGGCTCCCAGTAGACGACGAACTTGGTTGATCTGCAAAAAGCGAATCAGAGAACCTAGGGTTGTTTACCCGGTGAGGTCGCTCTGATGCTTAAGTTAGTTCTTGGTTGCAAGCTGATAGTGGTTTAGAATGCAAGAAAGCTAGAGACCAGAGACTACGCGTACCTTTCACCCTCGGGGGGTGGAGCCTTTATATAATGGAATCCGCGCGGGTTTCACGGAGTAGTTTCGGGATCATCGTCACGATGAGGTCTGTTTTCGCATTAATTGGGGATAATGCTCCCAACTGATAAAGTTCATTACTTCCGCCCGAATCATTCGGGGAAGATAATGTTAGATGTTACAAGGCGTGATCCCGTGAGGCGCGGAATCTGGTGGCAAGATCTTCGGGGTTGCCGTGCAGTGGTCGGTTAGTATCACCCAAGCTAGTGCCCTTTGGATCCTACCTGGTATGAATGCCGAAGTGCCTTGGGACTGAGGTAGTCCTGATGCCATCGTACACCGAGGTGAATTCGTCCTGAGGTGGACTTGCCCCATGGTGGTTTGGTTATCCGAGCTCGACCCGTTGCGGACTTGGCGTATCGAAATGAGCTATCATCCTGCTTGTTAGATTATGTCCACGTGTCCCCCTATTACTAGGTCAGGGGCGCATAATAAGTTACTAATAAGTTATTAGTAATAAGTTACTAATAACTTCTTACTATGAGAGATGATGTTACTCACGTTCACATCTTGTGGGGCGCATAATAACTTCTTACTCTGCCGTGCTTTCTGGTTAAAGGAAAATAATTTGGTTATAAAACTGATGTAGGATGGGAACTCGAACAACCCAAGCGCAGCGCCTAGGTTCATAGTCCGTCGATCGACTTCCTTAGACCATAGTTGACTGCGGATCAGCTTGAGTTGAGTGTTGTCTCGAATTGAACCCCGACTGCCGTTGAGTTCAGAGTGCACGCATCCCAAGGTAACAACTCGACTTAAATTTTTGAATTTTATCGTTTTGATACTAACCGTTGCGTTTTCTTCACTTGCCGATACGCGTGGCGGCGTGGGTAACTGCTTTTGCAAAACTAAGCTCTTTCAACTTCTTCATCATCATATCACCACTCCCTTTCCTTCGTTAATTATGAGTGCAATACCCTTGACCTCTGTTGGAATTTCACTCTTTCTCTGTACCCTACTCTTCTTCTTCTCCTTGCAGTTGCAGGCTAACTCCCAAACCATAAATGATGAACAGTCCATCCTACTCAAACTAAAGCAAGACTGGCAAAGTCAACCTCCTATGGACTCATGGAACTCATCCCTTCCTTTTTGCAAGTGGACAGGAATCACCTGCAACAATGGTGGTTCCATCACTGCCATTTCATTTTACAACTGGAACATCACACGAAAAATCCCTCCGGTCATCTGCAATCTCAACAACCTCAACCACCTCGACCTCGCATACAACTACGTTACTGGAGGGTTCCCCACTTTTCTCTACAACTGTTCCAAACTCGCATATCTTGACCTTTCTCAGAATTACTTCGTCGGCCGGATACCTGGCGATATCCACCACCTTTCTCGCCTTAACCACCTAAATCTTGGTGCAAACAACTTCACCGGTGATATCCCGGATGCAATCGGGCTTTTATCGGATTTGAAGACCCTCCGTCTTTTTATGAATTTGTTTAATGGGACCTTCACTCCGACTATCGTTAATTTATCGAACCTTGAATCCCTAGAAATGGCTCATAATAATTTCATCCCTTCCAAGTTTCCGGACGAATTCGGTCAGTTGAAGAAACTGACATATTTGTGGATGACGAAGACAAATTTGATTGGAGAACTTCCCGAATCAATTGGTAACATCATGGAACTTCGTCACTTGGACCTCGGATTCAACAATTTGTGTGGATCGATCCCTAACAGTATATTTCTTTTGAACAAGCTAGAAAATCTGTTTCTTTACGATAACAAATTTTCGGGTGAGATTCCTAGAAGGATTGAAAGTTTGAGTTTGAAAGCCATTGATCTTTCGAGTAACAACTTGACGGGTACGATACCGGAAGATTTTGGAAAATTGAATAACTTAACGGTTTTACTTATGACTGATAACCAACTATCGGGAGACATACCAGCAAGTATCGGTCGCCTTCCGGCTCTAAAAAATATCCGGCTATTCAACAACAGCTTCACCGGCGTCCTACCTCCCGAATTAGGCCTTAATATGAAGCTCGAAAATATCGAAATATCGAACAATCGGTTAACCGGCAAGTTGCCAGATCACTTATGCGCCGGCGGTGTGTTAACGGGAGTGGTGGTTTTCTCGAACAATCTCGGTGGAGATGTGCGAGCAACCCTTGGAAATTGCAGTAGTCTGACCAGCGTTCAGCTTTCCAATAATGGATTTTCTGGCAAGTTTCCCACCAATCTCTGGTCAGCGGTCAACCTAACGTATTTGATGATAAGCGACAATTCATTTTCTGGCAAGCTTCCCAGCAAATTGTCCAGGAGTTTAACACAATTGAAGATCGATAACAACAGGTTTTCCGGTGAAATTCCTTCAGATATCGCGTTTTCAGTCAACCTGGTGGTCCTCAAGGCAAGTAATAACCAATTTTCCGGCAAAATTCCCTCAAAGCTAACGACCCTCCCCTATCTTACTACTCTATCGCTAGCCCAGAATCGTCTTTCGGGTGAGATCCCTTCAAATATAGTTTCATGGAAGTCACTAACCTCTCTGAACCTCAGTAGAAATCAACTATCAGGTCAGATTCCTGGTGCCATTGGATTACTTCCGGACCTAATTGACCTGGACCTGTCAGAGAACCAACTTTCAGGCAATATTCCTTCTGAAATCGGCCGACTTAGACTAACCTTTTTAAACCTATCCTCAAACCAATTCATGGGGAAGATCCCTGATGAGTTTGAAAACATGGCCTATAAAAACAGCTTCTTGATTAACCCAGGACTGTGTGCAGATAATGCTTTATTAAACCTTCGTGTCTGCATTTCTGAACCCCAAGAATCGCTCAAATTGTCCCCCCGACTTCTGGCTATAATCCTAACCTCTTCTGGGCTTCTGTTTCTGGTTACCTTGTTATCAGCTTTCTTGTTTGTCAGAAACTTTCGAAGGAGAAGACATGAACAAGACCGTGCAAAGTGGAAGCTCACTGCTTTCCAGAGCTTGCCTTTCGCAGAGTCGAGAATCTTGTCTAATTTGACCCATAGAAACCTGATCGGAGATGGTGGGTCGGGGAAAGTTTATCGAGTCCCTTATAATCAATTGGGTGGGGTCGTTGCCGTTAAAAAGATTTGGAATAACGAGAAATTAGACGAGAAGTTGGAGAAGGAATTCCTGGCAGAGGTTCAGATATTGGGGACAATTCGGCACTCAAACATTGTGAAGCTGATGTGCTATTTTTGCAGTGAGAAATCAAGGCTCTTGGTTTATGAGTTCATGGAGAACCAGAGCTTGGATCGGTGGCTTCACCGGAAGAAGAGAGGATTATTGCTACCATCTGACTCAGGCCAAGATGCCGTATTGGATTGGCCTAGAAGGCTGCATATTACAATTGGAGCAGCCCAGGGACTGTGCTACATGCACCAAGACTGTTGTCCTGCCATCATTCACCGTGACGTGAAGTCGAGTAACATCCTGTTGGATTCAGACTTCAATGCAAGGATTGCAGATTTTGGGCTGGCCAGGATGTTGATCAAACGAGGGGTTCCTGAAAGCATCTCAGCTGTAGCAGGCTCTTACGGCTACTTGGCTCCAGGCAAGTGTTACTCAATTATAACAAGTTTACAAAATGAAATTACTTTACTTTATTAATTTGACATAAAGAATTTTTTAATTAAAAATTAAAAGTTTTTTTGGGGATCCATCAAAATTTGTAGGCATAAGGGTAAAATGGGTATTTAAAAACCCTAATGCATTAGATCAATGTTGGTTGGGACAATGATGGAAGGAAGGTAACTGTAGGATTTTTCAAAATTACAGAGAAAGTTTTTGTTAAAATCAAACTTCAAGGGATATTTTTATGATTGTCAGAAATCTTAGGGGAGGTTTTTATATTTTACCCTTATAATTAATTAATTTAAGCACAAAATCTTATGTTTATGGATGCTTCAAATTAAACTAATAAGCTTTTTGTGCGAGGGAGCTTGTTAGAAATTAAAAACCTATTGAGAGGCCTCACTTAGTCACCTAACAACATAAGCTTTTAGATTTATCGGTTTCTTGGCACACACATGACACACCTATAGGTGTAAAGTGGGTCATGCCTTGCCGCTACGACATGACTTTGTGGGTTGTTCGTGCTTTAGTGGGTCATGTTGTACTGGCATGTGTGTTTGGGTGGGCCGTGCCTGCCTAGCTCGAAACTCTTTAAATGTTAGGCCCAGCATGGCCCAAGGCACAAGCCCAAGCATCGAGGCCATGGGTCGAGAGTCATGAGGCATATTTAAAAAAAAAAAAAAAAATTTAATGGAAATGTTAAAATAAATTAATATATCTATATAGATATTATTATTATTATTATTATTATTATTATTATTATTATTATTATTATTATTATACCAACCCACGGGTGGAACTAGCCACTTTACAGGTCTCCACACACCCAATGGCCAATTGAATTTACATTCATGTGATTTAATGCACAGAATATGGCTACACAACCAAAGTGAATGAGAAGGTTGACATCTATAGCTTTGGGGTAGTGCTGCTAGAGCTGGTAACTGGAAGGGAAGCCAACGATGGGGGTGATAATACAAGCCTGGCAGAGTGGGCATGGCAACACTTGAAAGATGGAAAACCCATAGTAGATGCTTTGGACGAGCAAATCAAGGAGCCTTGTTACTTGGCTGAGATGAGTGTTGTGTTCCAGTTGGGTATCCATTGTACAAGCTCCTTGCCCTCCACTAGGCCTTCTATGAAACAAGTGCTTCAAGTTCTAACTCGATATATCCCCTTGCAACAAAAAGTGGTAAGGTATGACTTTGATATAGCTCCCGTGCTCACTAGTTCTACATACCTTTCCAGCAACCAGAGGAGTAAGAAAAGATCAATGGATGTTGATGATATTGTATCATGTGATGTTTAATATATTGGTGTAATTAAGTATTGTTTGACAAGTCTTTTTTAGGAGGATTTTCCAAATAATCTACAAGTCAAAAAACGTGATGAACTTTTTTTATAGATAGATCTTAAAAGACCACAGGTCATTTGGTTGCAATAATTTTCATAGATACTTTCAAAAGCTAAAAATATTGAAAGACCGTTTGGTAAAAGACCAAACTAGCATTTGTAGGCTCCACCTATACCTTGGCTTGTATAAATAGCACTTGTGGGTGCTACCTACACTTATACAATAGCACCTTGTATAAATATCACAATATGGCCCTACTAACACAGAGTCCAAATCTACTGACCACAATACATTGCTTGTCATATATATTCATCTAATTGTACATCAAGAATATTAGTAATATAAAGTACGTCAATATTCCTCATGTATGGCTGTGCGAACGTGGCCAGTAATGTGTTGTGGTATATCTACAAACATTACATAAGTGAGACCTACTTACACTCCTACAAACAATAATGTAACATGTGGGTATATTAACAGATATACATGTGCAAATAGAAAAACTGGATCCACCTTACAATAGTAGATCAAGAACTGAATGAATTAGTCCCACAAAAAATATATCAAAAGCATGTTTAATACCATGGTTAGTAACATAATATCCTTGTTTTTAGTGGTATCTACCCCATTTCCATGATAATCAAATCAAGTGAAAACAAGATCAAACACATCATAATATAGAAATAGGCACATGTCCCAATTGCAGCAACTCACTCCTTATAATCTGCATTGTCATGAATGATATTACAATGTGAGCTTCAGGTTCTTCTCGATTGTAATTGTCTACCGATATAAATCATGTAATCATTCTAAACACAAATAAGGTGCTTTAAGTACTAGATTTGTAATTAATTAGAAGAGCTTTTATAAAACCATCTTTTATAATTTTTTTTAGTCTTTCCCATCAATAACTTCATATACCCACGAATAGTAGCCATAACTTTTAACAATAAAAAAGTCAACATCAAATCATAATTAAAAGTATAATTAGTTTGAAGTACATTACTTTAAATGGTTTAAATGTCCTAAATTATCCTGGAAACATGATATTTCAGCATTATCATTATCAAACTATACTGGTCCACTTTGTGATCTTTTACACCATATCTATTGTTAAATTATGGGCCCTTACATCATTATTCACTAGCTACTTCAACCTATGTCTTTACGGCCTGCCCTAATTCTTCTAGCCTCTTCAACTTGCAATAAACCAATTCTTTATAGTCTGAATCTTAATAACATAAAGAAAAAAAACATACATCAATAATATAAATATAAATAAAGGAAAAATTACGTGAGATGTTAAAACAGATAGTGACCATCAATTTAGATTTTAAATTTGACAGGCCTCTACTATTGAGCAAGGATTAGTTGAATGTAATGGTTGTTTAGTGGGCTATGGAACCAATGATAATGTTCCATGCCAGTAATAAAATACATGGGACCCACACCTTTCATAGTGAGGCCTATGAATTTATTGCTGGTGTGGATCATTATCATTGATTTCACAACCAACCGAATAGCCATAGTGTTCAGCTAATCCCAATTCTCTAGCTACTATTAGGGGAGGCAACCTTGGGTCTAGTTGATTTGAGAATTTATTAGGGATGGCAATTTTTCCTATTTTCTCGATCCCCATGGGGATCCACCCCAAATAGGATGGGAATGGGGATGATTTTCCCCTTGCGGGGATAGGGAGAGCATTCCCCGCCCCGTAGGGACCTCGATCCCTGCCCCGTGGGATCCCCACTAATATATATATATATATATACGCATACATCTATATATTAATATTTTTAAAAATATGATTAAATATGTTTGAATCTTCTGTAATAGGATTGTAAATTTTAATATTTTATTTTTATTCTTATAAATAAAATAAAAAATAAAAACAAAATAGTTAGCATTATAAAAATCACAGGGAATGGGGATACCTGTGAGGACAGGGATGGGGATAAACTTGTTCCCATTAGCAGGGATAGGAATGGGGATTTTCGCGGGGACGGGATGGGGAGAGGCTGCCCGCCCCTGCCCGCCCCGTTGTCATTCCTAGAATTTATCAAATTTTGAATGGGCTTGACAGTCTGAGTTTGAACTTCAGCCCAATATGGTTGAAATTCTTGTCAGCCAACCCGACTTGCAGCCCCTCATCTACTATACTACAAAGTAAGATACTTTTAAGAAACATTTTAAAAGATTGTTGAGGTGAGGCTAAAATAAAAAAGTCTGGCCTCGATAGCCTTAGACCCCAGTAGTAAGGATTAGACCTTGAGTTATTTGAGGCTTACGCCTTTAATCCTTTGGCCTCATAATTAAAGGTATAAGTTGGGTTAAGTTAAGTCGGGTTGTGGTCAACCCTAACTCAACCCAAGTTTTTGAACCCCTAACCCTAAAACTTTGCACTAGGTTACGATTGGGTTGGGTTTAGATTGGGGTTGTGTTAGTTTTGGGTTGATAGGTTGGCCCAGCTTCTTTACTTCATTTTGTCAAATGTATTTATTTTCTAGATTCTATATATTCATGTTTATTCAAGCATTACTGTGTAAAAGAAGATATAGTTATCATGTTTTAGAATAAATCTTCCTTTAAATTTAAAATTTTTGACATATAATATACATGCATACATTTATAGATAGATAGATATGCATATACATAAATAAATAAATACTTGCAGCAAAAAAATACATAAATATATAGATATATACATTTATGGATGCATAATTTCATACACATATATACATGAATAGTTAATACACATTTACTAATTAAGTATTTGCATGCATAAATACATATTTATATAATACTTATACAAGCAAATATGAAGTTAAGTCGGCTTCATATTTTTCAACCCTAACCCTAACCCAAATTTTAGCTCAACCATAATTTTTGGGATGGATTCGGACTAACTCAGCCCAAGTTGCAGCCCTATTCATAATGTCCAAGGCTAAAGTGCCTCAAATATTTGATCTACTAATGTGGAATATGTAAGTTCATATAGGGATAAAACAGAAATTTAACACAAAAAAATAGGGTTAGGGTTCATTGTAAAAAATCCATTAAGACTTGAGAGTTTTGACTCTGAAACTATACTTGAGGAGGCTCTCCTAGTGCTCCAAAGTGTAAATTACACCATTCTAAGAGATGAGACAAGATTTTATCGCAAAAATCCAATGTCCAAATGTTCAATCATTGGTTGCGTCCATTCGTGCTGAATGATGTATCTGATCCAATGTGCTCTTCTATTTAATTCAATGAATTTCATTTCATTACCAAGAAGCATAAAAGATTCAAAATTTGTAGCTCCGTCTAAAGCCATGGGAATGTTAGATGCTTGGATTACCAATTTGATTTTGTATTTTCTCTTTACCAATTTGATATGGGATGTTACTCACTTGCTCATTTATCTTATTGTACTCCATATAAATCTAAAAGAAAAACATGGGTATCTCAGTCAATATGAATCAAAATTTCATTGACCAACTTCCCCCTTTCAGTCAATAGGACACAATTTTTCTATCTCTCTATCTCTCTCTCAAAAGTTGGCTTTGAACTCTTATTAAACTCAGTTTGGAAAGAGCGCAAATACAAGCTTCCTGAAGCGAGCATTTCAACCACCATTTTCAGTCATCTTTGCCATAGAAATGGTCGCCCGCGTCATTCCTACAAGTGAACACTTTTTCCCATTGTCACTAACCTCCCAAAATGAGCCCCTATTGCACCCCTGTGCATAGATAGTAGAAGAACTATTTCAGTCGGCGGCAATTAGTAGCTCTTCCACTAGGTTGGCTGCTATTAAATTTTAGGATTTTCAAGTTACAAAATTATCAGAATTCAGTAGTCATCTGGAAGAACTCAGTGGTTGGAAAACATTCCTTGGAGGCAATGTAGAAGAAATTAGCGCTTCACCCCTGTTCTCTGAATCTCTATGATCAGGTTGAGTCAAGCTTCTAAGTTGTGAATGTCTACAATCAATCTCAACGATCAAGTTGTATTCGATTGGGAGGAAAAAAATTCTTTCATCTTAAACTGGGTTGTAGAGAGAACGGATTCGATTGAAAGGGAAACAAGTTTTCTTGTTAAATTGGATTGCAGAAAGAAGAGAGAAGATAACATAGGGAAGTAGTTTCGAAGTATCATGACTTAGAATGGTGTTTGATTGTAATTAAGCTGACTTTGAGGTTGTTTGTTAGAAGTTGGAAAGTTGAAACGAAAAATAGTTTAACTTGCTTAATTAGGTGGAATTAAAAATTAAAGAGTTAAACTAGGAAAGGGGATTTTAAAGCAAGTTTTGAAGAGGAGGAAGATTGCCACGTGGACAGTCATTTTATATATATACACTGACTTTGTTAAGCGAAAGCTAAACGATAGAAACACATAAAAGTATGTAATTGTTTTATATTTTAACTTTCTAAATAATTAATAATTACTTATATTTTATATACTACTTTTAATATTTTTTTTTACAATACAAAATAACGATAATTAATTTCACCTACGGTTGTTCATTAAATCGATGAAACCGACCGACCCGACCCAACTTGACTGGAGTTGGCCGATTTTCACTAATGGTCAGTCAGTTTTGGATGATCAATTCCCTAACCTAACTAGGTCGATTTGGTTGGCCAAACAACCTACAATTGAATTGAACTAACATGTGAACACTCCTAATTTCAGATATATTAATAGTCTAATCTTTAATAAATAATAATATTTTAATCTCCAATAATTATTAAAAATTTATAGAAAAATACACAAATATTGAAAATAAATTTGTAAAGAAAATACAATAAGGAACTAGTAGAAATCCAATAAATACAATAGTTACAAAAATTATAACAAAAATACATAATTAGTAAAATAAATTTATAACAAAAATACAATAAGTACAATAAATTAAATTTAAAAAGTTAAATAGTAATAATTTAATCTCCAATAATTATTGAAATTCTTTTGTTAAATGACAACAAAAAAAAAGCTTTATAAATAATTATTAAAAATATACTTACTAAAAAAACAATACATAATTACTGAAAATAAAATAAACATTAGTTTTAGTATATATAAATTTATAATAATAATATATTACGATTTTAATATTATTATTAATAAATATTAATTTTTGAGTGTTATTTTCTAGAATTATTAATTGATATAAGTGAAATTAGTTTAAAATATTATTTGGTTATTTAAATAATATCATTATTTAAAATTTTAAAATATTATTTATTTATTAAATTTAGTAACTTGTAAAATTATAATTTATACTATTATTACATAATTTTGTTATTAATTTTGTAAAATATTAAATTATTAGCTTTTATGTTATGAAATCTATTATAATTGTTTGTCTACTTTTAAGAATTTTTTTAATTTTATTACATAATTCTATTATTTTAAATAATTAAAATTTAGTTTTGTTAAATATATTGTTATTTAAAATGTTTAGTTCTTTAAATATTTAAATAATATGTAAAATTTTTAAAATTTTTTGTTATTTGAATTTTATTTATTTTAAAGTTATTATATAATGTTAAATATTTTGTTATTAGCTATTTTTATTATTTTGTTATTTAAGATATTTAGCTATTGAAATCTTTAAATAATATATTATTTTTAGTATTAACTTTTTTTCATTTGAATAACATTTAAATTGAATTATCTGTAATATTATAATTTATATTATTAGTAAATAATTTTTGTGATGAATTTTGTAAAAATATAAAATTATTAATAAGATGAATATTATTAAATTTATTATAATTGTTTTTGTATTTTTAATAAATATTTTAATCTTACTATATAATTTCATTATGATAATTAAATAATACTTAAATTTATTAATTCAAGAAATTCAAAAATAATGAAATTTGAAAGGAGAGTTGAGAGCAAGGATAAAAATGATGACGTGGACAACCCTTGCTTTATATGTAAATAGATAGTATAGATAACCTTGTAATATATATATATATATATATATATTAGTAAAAGTGTATGTGCATTGCATGTGGCAATATTTCTATTTTTACTAACAATAATTCTTATTTTTCAAACATGTTTTTGTTTTATATGAAGAATATATAATATTAATGCATGTTCAAATTTTTCTATAAAACTTATAAAAAAATCTATATTTTTATTTTTTATTATTTAATTTATGACATAATAAAATTACTTATTTATCAAGAGGAAATACAATTCCAATATATTGTTTGAATATTGGTTTTTAATCGTATGGTCAAATATTATATATATATATATAATATTGTTTGAATATCATCTATATATAATATATGCTATTTATTATTTATTTATAAATATGTTTTTTATATTTCATTTTTGTAAACTTCGTATATGATGAAAATTGTTGAAAAAATACTTATATTTTTTGTTTTTCTTTATTTTAACTACTATATTTTCTTTTCCTTTTAATAATTTATTATTTTTTAAATAAATTCAGATCATATTAGATTTGGATATCCAACATCTTGATCAGATTCAAATTCGAATCAATTTTTATGAGATCCGATCAGATATTCAGATCGAATCGAATTCAAATATACCTTGATTCAAATCCGATATGATTTGTTTGCATCCATACCAAAACACTTGCCTACAATGACTTAGCTAATTAAATCATTAAACCATTTGACATGGTTAGTAGGGTCATGTGTTAGACATTAATGCTCTTTAATTTTTATCCCATTTCTATCATTAATGAAAACAATTCTCATTAATCACACTTTTTATATGATGAATATATAATAATATAGAATGTAACTAGATTTTCTACATTTTTTATAATTTTAATGTATTTTATTATTTAATAATAGCATCATGTGTTGATCCATTTGACATGGATAGTTGAACCACTAACCCACTAGCTGGATGGAAAAACCATTTTTTCTATTTTGGTTGATTTTAAATTATGTATTATATTTCATCATTAATAAAAGTAATTCTTATTTTTGCATTTATTATTGCACGTGGCAATATCAAATGATGATGATGATAATAATCAGTAACCAAAAGACTTTACTAGTTGAATTGTTAACCTATTTAACTAGAAAAATGGACTATGATTAAGACATTAATTCATTTTTTTCTTTGTATTTTAGCCATTTCTATCTTTACTAACAATAATTCTCATTTTTTCAAACATATTTTTGTTTAATATGAAGAATATATAATATTAATGTATGTTCAAATTTTCTTATAAAATTTATAAAAAAATCTATATTTTTATTTTTTATTATTTAATTTATGAGATAATAAAAATTACTTATTTACCAAGAGGAAATGTAACTCTAATATATCGTTTGAACATTGGTTTTTAATATTATGGTCAAATCAATTATTTATATATAGTATATATTATTTATATATAATATATATGTTATTTATTTATAAATATGTTATTTACATTGTATTTTTGTAAACTTTTTATATGATGGAAATAGTTGAGAAAATACTTATATTTTTTTGTTTTTAATTTCAACTATTATATTTTTATTTTTCTTTTAATAATTTATTACTTTTTTAAAAATTAAAAAGGATCATATTAGATTCAAATATCCAACATCTTGATTGGATTCAGATTCGAATCAATATTTATGAGATCTGGTCAAATCTTTGGATCAGATCAGATTTGAATATTCCCTAATTAAAACCTGATTTGATCTATTTGCATCCCTACCAAACCACTTGCCTACGATGACCTAACATAACTAATTAAATTATTGAACCATTTGACATGGTTAGTCGGGTCTTGTGTTAAACATTAATGCTCTTTATTTTTTATTATAATTTTTATTCCATTTTTATCATTAATGAAAATATTTTTCATTAATCACACTTTTTTATATGATGAATATATAATATTTTAGAATGTACCCAAAATTATTGATAAATTTTTATATTTTCTAAAATTTTATGTATTTTATTTTTTAATAATAACATCCATTTGACATGGATAGTTTAGCCACTAACCCACCACTTGGATGGAAAAACCACTTTGCTTTTTTGGTTGATTTTAAATTATGTATTCCATTTTTATCATCGATAAAAGTAATTCTGATTTCCACATTTATTTTTGTTTAATATGGTGAATATATAATAATAGAATTGTATCAAAATGTTTTATACAAAGCTTATATTTTTCTTTGAGTATGTATGTATGTATGTATTTAATATTTGTTACTTAGTTATGCCATCATAGATTGACCCATAACCCATTTGACCTAGAATGTTAGACCATTGACCTACCTACCATCTAGATATGAAAATTGTTTCATTTTCAAACTGGTTTTAAATTTTATATTTCATTTATATCATTAATAAAATAATTATTATTTATCATAATTATTTTTTTATATTATTAGTACCTAATGTTATAGATGTGCTCAAATTTATTTCATATTTTTTGTACTATTCTATTTTAAAAAAAAATTATTTTTAATTATACATCATGGGTTAACCTATTTGACCTAAAAGGTTAAACCACTAACTCACCCCCCTAGATAGGAAAATGATTTAATTTCCAATTGGTTTTAAGTTGTATATTTGATGTCCATCATTAATAAAAATATGTCTACTTTATCATAGTTATTTTTTAATATGAAAAATATATAATAATAGAAACATGTCCAATTTTTTTTCAAAATTTATTTTTTATATATATTTTGTATTTTTTATATTTCTAAATTTGTATTATTTATTTATGACATCATGAAATTATCCATTTGACCTAAATGGTTGAAATACTTACCCACGACGTAGATGAAATATATGATTTCATTTCTAGGTTTATTTAAAAATATAAAATTTCATTCTATTAATGATTATTGTGTATGGATTTATTAGTGAAATTTAATGATGATAAACAAAAGTATTTTTTATATTTCTAAATTTGTATTATTAATGACATCATGAAATTATCCATTTGACTCAAATGTTTGAACTACTTACCCACCACCTAGATGAAAAATATGATTTCATTTTTATGTTTATTTTAAAAATATAAAATTTCCTTTTATTAATAATTATTGTGTATGAATTTATTATTATAATGATGATATATAAAAGTATAAATGTTGGATTCAATGAGAGAGAATGTAATTTATTTAATGACTTAAATGTGAGACTTAATGAGAGGTAATTGAATGTGCTTAATGGTATTCTTTTAATTACATTTTATGTATTTTCAATGAAGATGAACTAAATTCAAGAGGATGGACATTTCAATAAAGAAAAATTTGAACACTTTTATAAGTTATATATATATATATATAATTATTTGATTATTGATCGTATGACTGAAACTCCATAAAGATCATGGTTGGTTTTTTTAGACACCATAATCCTTTTTCATTTTAGTGACAGCATCACAATAATAAGGTCGGTGGTAACTAGCGGGATGCATAGATATAGATATTTGAGTATAGATTTTCTTTACAATGAGTTCACAAAATGATTAAGGACAGTTTAGGGCTTTAGAAATGTTTTTGGACAGGTAAATACGCAAACAACACTCACATAGCCATAAGTATCAAACGGCGGAAGGGGTTACGTTTGAGCTTTGAGGGTTAACCGTTAACTAGTTAAGTGTCACTATTATTGGGCCTGGGCGTCCAATTGCACCCCAAAGCCCATAATCCAGCCCCTAGATACTGCAAAATGTCAACTTACAGTGATTCCAGATCAGCAGCATTGAACTCTCGAAACAACTTAATATGGTACATAGAAAGACATAGAGTAGGGCTTATTTATGATTATCATCTGATTCTGATTCTAAATTTCTTTTCTGTCAGAAGGCAAAGCTCTGGTTCTTCTCTGCTCTCCTTCCTTAGTCTGATCTAATTACATTCAGTTCTTTCCGATATATGTAAGCAATTGAAAAAGTCTAGTGAAACCCATTTCGTTTCAGTGTCGCCAGATGGTGCTTCACACGCAAACTTTTGCACTAAATTCACTTCCCTCCATCTTCCCTACTTCTCCCTTCTGCAGAAATATCTCTTTCTTTTCTACTTTCTCTTCAATTGAACCCATTAGGAGGTCCACTTTGAGTCTTACAGAGAAAAATCCATTTCTCAAATCCTCGTATCAGCCTCTGAAATGCTCGCTTTCTGTAGTTTCAGAGCCCATCCAGAAGGATTTGCAGAAAAAGCCATCTCCAGCTGAAGTTACTCGGACAATAATGGAGCTTACCTCTGTAGGTACCCTTTCTACTCTAACCCAAGAAGGTTTTCCTCTTGGCATTGGTGTTCGCTTCGTTGTAGACCCGGAAGGTACTCCTATCTTGTGTTTGAATGGTGCAAACAGACAGTTCTCCTTAGACAGGAGGTCTAGTCTTCATGTACAGGTAATCCACTTCAGAGCGTTTCAATTTTCAGTTTCCTAGAGTAAATTTTCTGATTTAATTTCTCTGAAAATGGTTCAACTTTATTGTTTCATCATTTGGGGCTTGCTCTGGAACTTTTGGATTTAAATCCACACAATATGCTTGAGTTTGATACTTAAATATTCTCTTTCACAAGCCAAAGTATTTCAAAATAGGCCTCATACGAACGTTTACGGTATGTTGCTTTGCAAATTTGTACGCTTTAAACAGTTGGAACAGTGCCGAACACGGTCACCACAGTGTACACTACAAGGCAGCCTCGACAAACCAGAAGATAGAATGATTTTGAAGGTAAATTCTTTTCTTCCTCTATGCAGGTTTTCCAAAGACTATAGGTTTTGGTATTATTTTGTCACCATTTCAAGCGTAGTCTGCAGATTGTGATTAAATTCTACAACTCAGAAAACAGTTGTCACCTTAAGCAATTCTGTCATTGAATTGATATCACTGTCTTATTTTTTGAAGAATAAATAAAAAGGATTTCATTAAAATAAAAGGAAGTGTAATCTAAGCAGGTGTCAAGGTGACACCTCAAAAAACTACTCTACACAGAACTGGTCAACATTACATCTTTGAATCTCCAGAACACCCCACAAACTGTCCCCAAAGGCTGCTTAAATGACCTGAGCAAAATCTGGAGGGACTAAGACCCAATCAGACACTAGTTTATCACCCGAAGCCACTAACAAATCAATGACTTGGACTTGTTTTCAATTTTTCCTCTTATTCCAAATGATCCAGGTTTCTGCAAATGGAATGAAGCTCCAAACGATTCTTTCCTTCCTAAACACCCCTGGATCCCATAGTATGACCAGCCACCCAACAACCCTTCGGCCTTTAGATCCAACCATTCTCCACTGTTCACTCCCCTGATTTCTTCCTTCATGTCCACATCAAAATTTATCTTTGATTAACTAATAAGTAAAAATGGGACAGTAACCCTTCCATAATTCATCTTCTTGGTGGGGAGGGAACCTCTCCCTCCTTTATTATTATTATTATTATTATTATTATTATTTTTGATAAATGATCTCCCTCCTTTATTTTCTTTATCAATAAAATTGCATCTTTCAAAATAAAAAAAAAAGAAAAAAACACGTCTCATAGGTCATCATACTTCATACCCTATTTTTATGTCCATTTGAGCATGTTTTCTCCATCTTTCAATGTTTAGTGGCCACAACATGTCCATTTGAAGATAGAGAGTGATAAGGGATGAGAATGGAACCATGTGTGCTACACATTCAGGTCCAATAGGAGAAGGTGATTCAGTGAGGGCAGAAGCTCTGGCAGTAGTATTTGGAGTGCAGAAAGCTAAAGAAATGGGGGTGGAGATGTTGATGATTGAAGGTGGTTCAAAGGTGGTAGTTGGCTGGTTAATAGAGGAAAAGAATGCGGTGTGGAATTCTAGAAATGAATTAAGATGGTTCAAATGGTTCTCAAAATACATTCAAACACAAAGCGGATGTGTATGAAGATCTGCAAACTGTTTGGCTAAGCAAGGGGTTAATAGACAGCAAATGTTCTGGGTTCAAATTTAAAAAGGGTAGTGGTGAAAGATTGTAGTAGTATCTATTCTCTTTTTATCGTTTTCACAATCTCTTGTTGTAATTCTTTTATAAAAAATGTTCATTGAAGATAAGTTGTTGGTATCTCTACACATTTGAAGATAAGTAATAAAAAACATTACATTTAATATTATCTTTTACCTCGGGATGTTCAAAAGTTGCCTATTTTGCTTTCAGAAGCTTCAATCATTATGGGAAAAGAGGTTTGGGGAGAAAGTTGACGAGGATCTTGTCTACATGGTTTCTGTGGAAAGGGTGCTTCAGATGGAAGATTTTATGGAGGTAAGGTGGCTGTTTTTGTGAAGTTACTAGTAAGTTGCGATATTGAGACTTTATGTTGAATAAATGACCTATTGTTTTTTATTACTCTTTGTTCTATGTTTAATAAAGATAATTATACACTCTGAAGCCTTTCTTCTGTTCAGTACTAGCCTCATCTTTGGAACATAGTTGACTCTGTTGTGAAAAGAAAATTGTTATGTTCAATGTGCATTTCAGGGTGGTGCATGGGTTACTGCATCAGAATATAGAAATGCAGATCCTGATCCACTCAGGGATGTCGCAGAAAAGATTGTAGATGAGATAAACAGTGAACACATGGATGATATTCTTCGCTTTTGCAATATTTATGTGGAATTGGAATTCCAGGTATGCATCCTGTATTACTTTATCTAGTTACATTGGAACTGTTGCTAGATTTGCTTAATGCATGAAGGTTCCTTTAAGAATGGTTGTGAGAAAGAATGTGGTACATATTTGGCTTGCTAGGAGTAAGCACCTCGAAGATGTACTAAGTTGAAGTTTGATAAAAGAAAACAACGTTTAGCATTAAATCTGTTGCATTCTGTTGGAAATCAGAAACCATTACTGAATGTTGGTCCCAGTTATCTAAAATCTGGGAAGGGGTGGAATGGTTACATAACTAACCTTTGGCTTTTTTCCCTCACAAAGTGGCTGCTCTCAGACTCGAACCCACATTCTCATGCCAGTCAGCCTGAGGTTTTACCATTATACCAAGCAATGATCCCTTGCAAATCCATCAACATTGATAAATCATTGCAAAATCACAAGCAATATTGATAAACTGCATAGTTAGGAATGACCATAGCTCTTTATTTGTTTCTTTTTTTTTTTCCATATAGGGGCATTAATCAGTGGCCTATCCCCCTGTAAATTTACCAAGCTTACCATCTATCTGAATGGATGCCTAGAAGTTAGAAGTCACTTTGTAAATTTTGTAAGAGGTCCTTGCTTGCATATTTTACAATTATTAAAAGGTTTCTAGAATCAGGGATTGAATGGGAGCCTAATGTGTATTGCTAGATCACTCACATTTGAAGTCATAAGCTAGTTGCTTGGACTCCAACCAGAAGGAGAACTGAAGAAATTACCAAGCATGTCATTTGAATCAGGGTATACATGTAACACATCCAACCATGTTTAGACACATTGATGATGATAACATGAGAAACCTTATTACTTATTTATCCATGGCAGTGCTAAAGTCACATGATTCCAATGTGATCTGACTCTGAGAGAGCTGTGGCCTAAATATGAACAGTTACAGTTCCAATAATTACTACTCTTTAGTTATTTAATTTTTCTAATTAGAGTTTTCTTCAGTTTAGGATTCATTTTGATAGGAATCTTTATCATCATCATCATCCAAGCTTTGTCCCATCTATATGGGATCAGCTACATCAATCTGTTTCTGTTCTGTTCAGTGCATTATCCATCATTAAGTTATGATCCCTTAAGTATCATAAATGGTATTAATTTAAAAAATTCATATCGAAGTTGTAGGGGGTTAAGTCTATTTTGTTTGAGTAAAAAAATTGTCCACTTTAGATGGTTTCTGAGATCTTTTATTAATTTTAACTTTTTCTATCTGTGGGTTTGTTTTGAAATTCTTTAAGAGTCAAAAACTGTGATAAAATGGTTGCAAAAAAGGGAAGGAGTGATCTGGCAGCTGAAGAATGATTTCAGAAGGTTCAAATGGATGTCAAGAAATATGTCTATTCAGGTGGGTTGGGTTAGGAGATCGGCCAACAGCTTGGCTGATAGCTTAGCAAAGCAAGGGGTTCAAAGAACAGATATGTTTTGGGCACATTTGTAATTCTGTCCTGGGTCAGCTTCTATGCTGATTTCTTTGTAACTTCTTGTTGTACATTAAAGCATCTTAATTAATGAAAATTTTCAGAGTTACTGATCAAAAAAAAAAAAAATTTCTTTAAGAGTCCTAAAAATAGAAATTAAGGCTGTATAAAGTCATAATTTGTCTGTAATAGTAAGGTTACAAACATTGGAATAAATGTTTTTGCCATTTGCTATTTGTTGTTGATTCCATATGTCATGTTGGCTTTTGTCATTTTATCTTCTAATTTTCTCTTTCATACTTTTTTTCTATCCTTCTTTCAATACAATTTATTTATTTACCTTCAATCTTATTCATCAACTGAACAACCCTACGTTTTGTTTCTTGATGCCTTGTACTACTACCATAATATGAATTTTCCTAATTTAGTTATTGCATTGTGTGAGTCTAGAGGGAAAGGCACTACAGTGGTGAATGGTCTACCGGAAAGACGGTAGATGGTCTTGTGGGAGAGGATCCAAGGAGATTGAGAGAAAGGTCATAGTGGAAGAATTTTCAGATTTCAGATATGAGATCTGGGAAAGAGGCTCTAGGTGAGAAGAAGGGAATTCTTAGGTCATAGAGTGGCAAAGCTTACACAAGGGTTCAATATTGGCCACAGAGAACACAACCTCCCTTATCTCTTCCAAATCAAAGTTCCTTTCCAGCCAGCTAGCCAGGTCAGGGTTCAATTTTGGCCACTCTAACCCTTTCACTCTAAACCCTACATCCCCCTGCTGCTTGTAAACTACCCTAAAGCGACTCATGAAAACATTGGCAATCTCATCTTGATTTTCCACTATTTCACCGTTGACCTCTAGTTTACCCACAATGTTCTTCCTTCTCCTTCTATTAGCAAGTGCATGGAAAAACTTAGTTTTGCCATCCCCCTCTTTAATCCATTTGTCTTGATTTCTGTCTCCAACACATCTCTAAGGACTACCTCTTCCAACTCTTTTTCAGGGACCACCTTGAGTTCCTCTCTTCTTCCGATAGCAAACCCTGCCCGCCCTTCTCATCCAGATTTTCAATTTGGGATGTAATGCTTAATTTCCTTTCCTCCACTCTCCCTAAATACTCCCTATTCCACTGTTTGATGTTTTCTTTTAACCTCTAGATTTTCCTGTGGAATTTGACTCCCTTCCAATGGACTCCCACCACTTCTTCATTCCACCATTCTTCAACCTTATGAATGAAATCTGGATGTGTTAGCCACATATTTTCAAATTTGAAAGGCTTGGGTCCACTCACAAAGTTCTTTGTTCCAATGCTGATCGGCCAGTGGTCTGAGGTGACTCTTGGCAAGGCTCTAGCTAACAACCCTGTCCAATGGTCTCCCCACTTTGAGTTAAAAAGGAACCTATCCAACTTAGAACACCTTGGGGGGATTGTAAATTGGACCAAGTGTACAGTCTGCTGGAGGGGCAATTCTGACAGCTCACACCCATTAATAAACTCATTAAACTTCCTCATGCTACTTGTGATCACTTGAGAGGGATTGTTGGTTTCATTTGTAAATCTAACCACATTAAAATCACCACCTAAGCACCAAAGACCCTCCCACAAACCCCTAATATCAGAGAGTTCTTCCCACATTTCACTTCTTTCCCCATATCTATTGGGACCATAGACATTTGTCAATACCCAAGTAAACTCTTCTCCCACACTTAAATTTCAATGAGACTGAGAACCGACCTACTAACTCTTCCAGTGGCTCCACTACCTCTTGTCTCCAAATTGTCACTATTACCCCCTGATGCCCCCCATGAATGAGAAAAGGACCAGCCTAATCCTCTAGAGCTTCATACACTTCTCACCTACCTTCTATCCCAATCTACCACTTTTGTTTCCTGGAGCAGCACTATGTCCGGGTTTTCTTTTCTGATCAAGTCTTTTATTACCCTTCTTTTCCTAGCCATACCCAATCCTCTAACATTCCAGCTTATTACCTTCATAGCAACACTTCTAAAACCACCCTTACTCTATCAACCCTTACTTAGTGCCTTTCCTTCTTTCCCCCCAGCACTAAACTCTAAATCTGCAGCCACATCTGATTTTAATCTCTCAAACTCTGACAGCTTCCTTTTCCTTTGACAATCCTTCTTTTTTCCATTCTTTTTGCCATAGACTTTCATGTTTTCTACCTATTTAATTTTCAGGCCTAGCTCTCCTGTCACTTCATCCATCGGTTTCTTCCCGATCCCCATTCCCTCACCCTTTCCCTTCTTGTAAGGACCTCAAAGGATTTGCATACCTGACTTTTTGCCTCTCTTACATTTTTCTTCTTCTTCTCTTCTGTCCTCTGTCCTCTTTCCCTTTCTCTCTCTCTCCCATAATTCTCTTCTTCAATAATATGGTATCAGAGCAGGATGGTGAGCTCTAGGATTGTTCCTCTGATCGTGGTCTTTTTTTTTTCTCTTTTTCCTGGACTGAGAATGGAAGGAACAACCTTTGCACAGATCTGAGAACTCCACACTTGCTTCTCTCTTCTTCTATCTTGGCTTAGGCATCAGGAATCAATACTGGAATCTATGGATGGTTAGTTTGAAGTAATTTAAGAGATCTATGCCTTCCTTTTTTATTAAATATTACAACTTTTAGATTGGTGACCTATGGAATCCTACTTGGATTGAACAGGGACAAGTTCTGTACCACTTGTAACCCTAGTTCTTGGTTGTAAAACAAAGAACAGTCCAGTTTTGAAGAGGGGAAGATTACTTTGGAAGTGCACAAAAGCTGCAGTGGTCTGAACATTGTGGGAAGAATGAAACAAGAGAATCTTCGAGGAAAAAAAAAGAAGTAAAGAGACTCTGATTGAAATGATTATGGTAAAGGTGACACATTTTGTGAAGACAACAATCCTGTTTCTTGACTTCACTTTTGATGACACTATCAGACAGTGGGGTACAATTGCTGCAGCATCTTCAGCAAAAAAGAAACAAATGGTAAAATGGGTGATTTTTTTCAAGTTGAATTTTGATGGGAGCTGTCTTGGCAATCCGGGTGCTGCTGGAATGGGAGGAGTAACAAGTGTAGAGTTAGTTGATAGACTATTAGTGTGTGTGTGGTCCCAGCCCCACACCTGTTTATTTCTTTATGTTACAGTTATGGTAGTTGGGCCGGCTGGGCCTTTTTTATTTTCTTTTGTTTTAAGTAGGGGTATTAAAGTAACTCTACTTCTTGTAAAGTCACAGATATAAATAAGATTTAGTGGGGTGGCCAGAATAATCCAACCACACCCTTTCTCTTCTTTCTTCTCTCTTCTTCTTCTCTTCAAACCTAGGTTGACTTATCTTCTTCTTTCTAAATTACATCAGAAAACACATTCTTTTTCTGCTTCTTTTATTCAAGTTGGTATCAGAGCAAGGCGAAGAAAGATTAGGGTTCTCATGTGAGCTTGATCTGGTCGGCTACATGGGAACTCTTTAGAACTGGATTTTCTGCAGTAGTGCCTGGTTCTTGGAGGTTGCTGGAGTATTGGAGACTGCCTAAGGAATTGAAAGATTCTTGGAGATTGCCTGGTGACCAGGAAGAATCAGAGAAGTCGGGTGAGACCAAGATTAGGGTTTCAATTGAGGTGGCGACCAGTGTTCTTCTGAGAAAGGTACAATCTTTAGTAAGGCCGATCTTGGTTAGAAGTAGTTTAAGCCTCTCTATAAGCAGTGGCTGATAAACCTTTGTATCCCCTGCTGTTTTCTCCTTTTTAAAAACCATACGATCAGTCTTTTGGGACTCAAAGACTGGTTTTTTAGACTGATGATGAACTGGGGAGTTGATTGTTGACTGTGGATGCTTTCTTGGAAGGTGACTATTGGCTGACACTGAGTTTTTGGTGACTGTTCCTAGCTGTGAATAAATTCTGGGTTGTTTTTTCTTTCAATTCCTTGGGGTTTCAGCATAAAAGAAGTTCCTTTTGGGTTATTTTCTTGGAAGTCTTGACTTGTTAGTGCTCTACATAGAATGCAGAAGGCTGGAGTGAGTTTAAAACTCAAGGGGAAGGATTTTTAGGGACTGGTAGCATGACTGAAAATTCTTTTCAGGTTATCACTGTTAGGTTTGATGAAACCAATTACTTGGAATGGGCCCAATCAGCAATGATGACCATTGGAGGTAGAGGTAAATTAGGTTATGTGACTGGAGACACAAAGAAGCCAGCCAATGATGACATATCACATCCCAAATGGCTTCAAGAGAACTATTTGGTGATGACTTGGCTATGCAACTCAATGCAGCCTCACATTAGCCGAAACTATTTATGGGCAAAAACAACCAAGGAGATTTGGGACAACATGAAGGAGACATACTCCCAACCTCTTAATGTTGCTATATGAGCTGAAGTGTGAAGTGAATAATCTCAAGCAAGGGGAGAAGCCAATCTCAGTGTACTTTACTACTCTGAAATTCCTATGGCATGAAATTGATCACTTCAAAACTATTGAGTGGAAAAGTCAGAGGGATGCAACAACATATAGAAAGCTGATTGAAACAAATAGAGTGTTTGAGTTCTTAGCTGGTCTAAACTTAGATTTTGACATTGTAAGACAACAATTTCTTAATAGGGAGAGTGTGACATTATCTCAAGCCTACTCATTGGTTCACAGTGTGACATTATGTTACCATTTTAGCCTATGGAATCAACCTTAGCAACAACAAAATCTAAAGTTGGAGGGGAGAAGAAAAGTGAAATGAAGAAGGAAGATAAAAGATACATTTTTTGTGATCATTGTAAGAAGCCAAAACATACCAAGGACACTTGTTGGAAGTTGCATCCCCACTTGATGCTAGTGAGACTTAAAAACAAGAAGGGAAGTGCTAATGTGGCAGTTAATAGAGATGGTGCATCCACTTCTAGCACAAGGACCACATCCTTAGATTCCTTAGTTGCTATCTGGGCTACCTTGACAAAATTAGAGAATGAAGCTGGTATTTCTGGGTCATCATCTCAACCTTTAGTTACTACATCTGTTAATCCTACTTCGTCCTTTTCTCACTCAGGTACAAGAGCTACAACATTTCATATTTCAGCCCCAAGTAACACCTAGACCCTTCTAGGTAATAGATTCAGGTGCTTCTAACCATATGACCAGTTTATCCACCTTGTTTACCACCTATTGTCTATCCTCTAGCTGAGACAAAGTATCCATTGTTGATGGCTCCCTTGTTCCTATTTCCGGCAAGTGAGATATCAGACTGTTTGATGCCATCTCCCTGTCCTCAGTTTTGCATGTCCTTAAGCTTAGTGGTAACTTGCTTTCAGTTAGTAGTATTACTAAGAATCAAAATTGTTCAGTGACCTTTTTCCCTGATCGTGTTTTTCAAGATCTGGAAACGAGGAAGATGATTGGGATTGGCCATGAGACGAATGGAGTTTACCTGCTTGAGCATTCACAAGGGAAGGAGAGTGAAGTTGGGAGATTGTTTGTTTCTTAGTCTTTGAGTCAGATTATGCTTTGGCATAACCGATTAGGTCATTTGTCTTTTGGGTCTTTGAAGAGTCTGTTTTCAAATTTGTTGGAGTTAGTCCAATTGTTTAGTTTGAGGTGTGAAAGCTGTGAACTTGCAAAACATTATAGATCAACTTATTCTTTGAGCAATAAAAGAAGTAAACTTCCTTTGAAATTATGCATACAGATATTTGGGGGCCATATCATATTCCTGCTGGGGGGGTACAGATACTTTTTGTTATTTGTTGATGATTATACTTGTTTCTCGTGGGTTTACCTTATGCATTCTTGAGATGAGGTCCCTTCTTTGACCCAAGCTTTTCATCAGATGGTTTTGACCCAATTTGAAATTAGGATCAAAACTCTTAGATCCGATAATGTCAATGAGTACTTTGCAAAACCCTTGGCATCATATCTCCTAGATCATGGAGTCATTCATCAGAGCACTTGTCCCCGTACAGCTCAACAGAATGGGGTTGTTGAGAGAAAAAATAGACATATATTGGAGGTAGCTAGAAGCATCATGCTCGACTCTAATGTTCCCATACGCTTATGGGGGGATGAAATCCATACAGTTGCTTACCTTATTAACAGAATTCTTTCATGGGTTATAGACATGAAAACACCATTCAATCTCCTGTATCCAGACAAGGACTTGTTCACTATTTCCCTTAAAACTTTTGGGTGTACTTGTTTTGTTCAAATCCTTAGACCTCATCGCTTCAAATTTGATCCCAAAGTTGCTAAGTGTATTTTCCTTAGGTATTCACAAAATCAAAAGGGGTATTGTTGTTATGAGCTTGTTTCAGGGAGGCGTTTTGTGTCCATGGATGATTCCAAAGCTGCTAAGTGTAGATCACACTCTCTTCTTTAAGAAGGCAGACTCCTCCTTGACCTTACTTGCTGTCTATGTGGATGAAATTGTGGTGACAGGAAGTGATATTAGTGAGATTGACTCTCTTAAGCTGCACCTTCACAAGGAATTTGAAGTCAAGGACTTGGGGGGAATTGTACTATTTCCTAGGAATTGAGGTAGCTTGATCTAAGCATGGCATTTTTATCTCTCAAAGAAAGTATGTTCTTGACTTATTGGAAGAAACTGAAAGGTTAGGAATAAAACCTGCTGACACACCCATTGAGTTGAACCATAAAATAAGTGTAGAAGATGGAAAACCTCTTGAGGATAGGGCTATGTATCCAAGATTGGTTGGGAAACTTCTTTATTTGTGCCTAACACGACTAGATATTTCATACGTTGTCAGTGTTGTTAGTCAATACATGCATTCTCTTAAGACCACTCACCTTTTTGCGGTGGAAAGGATACTTGTTTACTTGAAGAGATGCCCAGGGAGAGGCATACTCTTTAGGAATAGTGGTCACATGAAGATAAAGGTATATGCAAATGGTGATTGGGCTGGATGTATTGATGACAAAAGATCTACCTCTGGGTATTGTGCATTTGTAGGGGGAAACCTTGTTTCTTGGAGAAGCAAGAAACAAAATGTTATTGCTCTCTCCAGTGCTGAAGCTGAATATAGGTCCATGGCCAATGGTGTTGCAGAAATGTTATGGCTGAAATCTTTGCTTGATGAGTTGGGAATTGACTATGAGAAACCTATGATGCTGTATTGTGATAATCAAGCTGCAACTAACATTGCCCACAATCCAATACAGCATGACAAGACTAAACATATCGAGGTGGGCAGACATTTTATCCGAGAGTGAGTTGCATCTCAAGAAGTGTGTCTTCCCTATTGCCTCAAATATGCAGTTAGCTGATCTCTTTACTAAAGCAATCACAAAAATCAAGTTGGAGACTGATTTACGCAAGTTGGGAATGATGAATATCTACTCCCAACTTGAAGGGGAGTGTAGAGTTAGTTGATAGACTATTAGTGTGTGTGTGGTCCCAACCCCACACATTATTTTATTGTTTATTTCTTTATGTTACAATTATGGTAGTTGGGCTGGTTGGGCTTTTTTATTTTCTTTTGTTTTAAGTAGGAGTATTAGAGTAACTCTACTTCTTGTAAAGTCACAGATATAAATAAGATTTAGTGGGGCAGCCAAAATAATCCAATCGCACCCTTTCTCTTCTTTCTTCTCTTCTCTCTTCTCTCTTCTTCTCTTCGAACCTAGGTTGACTTCTCTTATTCTTCCTTCTAAATTACATCAGAAAACACATTCTTTTTCTGATTCTTTTATTCAAGTAGAAAGTAGAAAAGTGCAAAATATCTGTTTTAATATAAAATCTGTGCAAGAAAGAGAGAAAGAAAGAAAAGAGAAGGTTTGTGCAGAGAAGAAAAGAGGAGAGAAATTGAAGAGAATGGGAAAAGCCAAAATTAGGTCTGGCCGCCCCTTTCATTAACACTGAATACAGAGATAAGTATGCCCTTAGTAAGTCGGCTACTTGTAAAAACTAAGTAAACACTCTTAACTTATACATAAACTAATGGGCCTTGGGCCCAATAGCTCTCTGACTATGCTATGTAAATAAAACAAATGTGATCATAAGCTGGCCGAAAGATAGCGACAAAGCTCCATGATATTTCAGCAATGAGATTAAGAAATTTAAAAGATCTTCAAAAGACAGGTAGTTGATGTTGCAATTGATCCCTAGATCAGCTAACAGCTTAGCCAATCATTTTTCTAAGCAAGGGGTCAATAGAGGGAATTGATTTTGGGCTCATTTGTAACTGTAAGATATAGTGTCCTATTGTCTTGAGATCATAAGGTAGCCGGGGCTACTCATATTATTGTAAACCTTTCTTCTAATTAATAAAAGATTTTTCTGTTGCTGATAAAAAAAAAAACAAAGAAAAGTCCATTTTTTGTATTGACTGAATGGTATAGGGGAGTTTGAACTCCTTTGTGGATCAAAAGATCCCAAACCATATAAACTTTTGAACCTTTGTAGGTCATGAGGAATCCGGATCAGCCCTTCATAGAGCACTCCTCACACTGACCTCACAGCATGTACCAGCCGTACAGCGGGAACATCTCCTGTACTTGAATGTTATTATTCATGGGAGATGTTCCCGATACATGGTGGGATGTGGCTGTGAGGAGAAGATCCCAATTCGGTCATGAGTGACCTGGTTCTGTCAGAAAATTGCTGCAGTTATTAATTGTTGATAGTTTGGGTGGCTTGTGGTAGCCTTGGAGTGATCTGTATGACCTGTACATGTAGTGCAGTAGCAGCAGCATTGTTTGGGTATGTGTTTTGCTGTATCCAAGAGGGAGTGGTTGTCTAAACCTGCTGTGGTTCCTATTACCTCTTTTGTGTGTGGACTGAAGTAAACGAATTATTGTCCTCTCTGGAGTTGTTATTTGTGGCTTCCAAAGACTCTGCAACATCAGGAACTACAGCTAATTAGGGTGGACTGAGCAGTGGTCATGATACCTTGAAATTTTCCATAACTATTACTCCCTTAGATCGTTGAAATTACTTGGCATGGTCTAAGGAGATGCGATTGTATATTACTGTTAAAGGCAAGGCAAGGTATATCAATGGGAAGGTAAAGAAACCCAAGTCAGGTGCCGTTGAATATGATAAGTGGGACCAAGATAATTGTATGATCATGTCATGACTTCTAACATCCGTGCTACCTTTCGTTAAGTAGAACTTTATGTGGGCAAAGATAGAAAGAGAAATATGGGAGCACGCAAAGGCAACATATTTAGAACAGAGACACTATGCTAGGATTTATTAGTTGCAAGTAGAATCCTCCACATGTAAGCAGGGGGATAGGAGTTTGTCTTCCTATTTTTCAACCCTTACTCTAGTCTAGAAAGAGCTAGATCATTATTGTGAACAAGTTGATTAACCCTAGTTCAGTTCTAGGTCCGAAGTATGTAAGAAGAAGAAGAAGAAGAAGAAGAAGAAGAAGGAGGAGGAGAAAGAGAGAAAGAGGAGAAGGATTCGGTCTAGAAGAGAAAAGTAATCTCCCCCAACCGACCCACTTTGTATTTATATTGTATATACTGAATTACAAAGATCAGTATTGTCCCTCATTAAGTATGGAACACATAACTTAAACTCAGACAAGATAGACTATGCAATCTCAATTAGATAGACAAAAGACCAAAATACCCTTGTATTGTCGACTCTAAGAGTCCCCATCAAGCTGGAGAATGTATGTCATATAGTCCCAGCTTGTCACATATGTAATCCACTGTGCCCCAAGATAGCCCCTTTAAACAGATCTGCCTACTGGTTTCCTGAACTCACATGAGTTATAGTTATCACTCCATCAATCACTTTTTTTCTTACAAAGTGGCAGTCAACTTCAATATGCTTTGTTCTCTCATGGAAGACTGGATTGGAAGAAATGTGTACAACAACTTGATTATCACATTATAACCTCATGGATCTATCAATTGAGAACCCCATTTCCTGTAAGAGATTTGTCAGCCATACTAGTTCACATGTAGTATGAGCCATAGCCCTGTACTTAGCTTCTGTGCTGCTCCTTGCTACCACTGTTTGTTTCTTGCTCTTCCAAGTTACTAGATTGCCACCAAGGAAGGTACAACTATAGTTGACCTTCGGTCTAACACATATCTGGCCCAATCAGCATCTGTATCCCCTTCTATCTCAAGAGTTCCTCCACTTTTGTATAACAGACCACGACCTGGAGCACCCTTTAGATACCTGACTATTCTTAGAACTGCTTCCCAATGTGGAACCCGAGGAAGTTGCATAAACTGACTCACCATACTTGCAGCAAATGATATATCTGGCCATGTGATAGTCAGATAGTTCAAGTTTCCCACCAACCTCCTGTACCTTCCAGGATCATCAAACTCTTCACCTGCATCAAACTCAACTTAGCATTTGGTTCCGTTGGAGTTAGTAGATCTTCTTGAAGGAAAGGAACTTGTGGAGTGCAAATGGGTGTTCTCTGTGAAGCACAAGGCAGATGGTACAATAGAGAGATATAAGGCTCGTCTGGTAGCAAAAGCTTTTACACAGGTGTATGGAATTGACTATGTAGAAACTTTTGCTCCAGTGGCAAAGATGAACTCCATTAGGGTTCTCTTCTCTTTGGTAGAAAATCTGGATTGGGAGCTCCATTAATTAGATGTCAAAAATGATTTCTTGAATGGTGGTTTGGAGGAGGAGGTGTACATGATCCAATCATTCGACTTTTGTGCTAAGGGCAGTGAACAAAAAGTTTGCAATTTGAAGAAGTCTTTGTATGGCCTAAAACAGTCACCAAGGGCTTGTTTTAGTAGATTTCACCAAGTTGTGCAGCAGATGGGTTTCAAACGATGCCAATTGACGACACACTGGAATGGGGAAAAACGACTACATTGATTGTCTATATAGACAACATAGTTTTCACTAGTGATTGGGTCTCAAAGATATAGAGGTTGAAGGAGTTTTTAGCTACCTAGTTTGAGGTGAAGGATCTAGGACCATTATATTACTTCCTTGGGATTGAAGTTGCTTGCTCTCAATAGGGGATTTTCATCTCCCAAAGAAGTACATCCTAGTTCTCTTGAATGGCACAAGAAAGTTAGGAGCAAAACCAGTTGACACTCCTATTGTGAAGCGTTTATGATGATTTATAGGATTGCTAGGCAAAAGAATACCTTAGAGGGGGATATCTTGAAAGATCAAAAAAAATAACATGAGGAGAAAAGGTTGATTTGCTTGGAACTTTGTATTATATTTTGGGTCGGAGTTATACATCACTGAGGTGTTCCCAGCTAAGTTCTTTTTGGATGTAGAGATTGATGAAGGTTCTGTGTTTCCAAAGCTTTTGGGGTTCTCTAGAGCGTTAAAGTTTTTATATTTGGTGGTTCTGAACAAATACTGATGTTTGAGTAATTGATTCATTGAAACAAGCCTATTCCTATGTCGGTGTACAAAGTGATTGAAGATATTTTCACCCTTATATTTTATTGATTTCAGAAAGTTCAAGACAGTTGTAAGGTGCCCTGAATCCTACCTTGTTTTTTGCAGGATAGTTCAATGCTCTTGTAAGGCATGCACAACTCAAGGATTTCTTTTTTGATAATTAAAAAGGAAATTAATTAAAAGAGAAAATAACTTTACAAAAAATCCATATCTACTGAGAGGTGCAAGGTGCAACCTCTCAGCAACTCAGGGATTAGTGGAATAATGTTAAATTATAACCATAAAACCACTAAAATACAAACTGAAGCATCAAAAGACTTCTTCAATAGAGGCTACCAAACAAAACCCTTTGAATACAACTCAACAATGCCTTATTCTAAGTAAATGGGATTGGATAACGAATCTTGCTTCATCATTCCACTCTATTTGGGGCCATGTCCATGATTCTGTTGCAAGCCATCAAATCATTACCTCAATCCCTAATTCTTTAAATCCATTACCTCAACCAGTCAACCTATGTTCTTTTTGTCCTATCCTTAGATCTTTACCCTTCAGTTTGCACCCAGTCACTTCTATTGGTATGTTACTTGGTGTACAAAGTACAATGGAACAACACTTAGCAAATAATAACCTGATATACTATTCATCACCTCAATCCATGTTCTATTTACCCTTCAGTTTCACCCAATCACTTCTTAGTGATATGCTACTTGGTGAATGGAACAGGACCTAGCAAATAGTAACCTGACATGCTAAGACCAAAGGAACTGATGACAATATACAAAAACAATTTAATTGAAACCCCGAGAGCAGCAAGGCACAGTGAAGCTATGTATATAGCTGTAAAGGCTAGAAAAATGTTGCCCATTAGCCCCAACAAATTTAGTAGTGTTCCACCACAGAAGAAACCTCAAACAGAAGAACCAAAAGCAAGCATTTCTGGATAATTATTTTTTCTTTTAACATTAATGAGACCTATCTGTGATATAGAATGTGGTTATTTTTCATCTATTATGGGGTAGACAGAAGTTTCTTGGAAAATCTGGACTTGTTAATCAAGGAAGAAAGAAAATACAAAAAGTTGGATTTGATGTTGGCTGGAGGTTGGTTAGACTTGATGGAAAAGAAAGCAATTTGTACTGTACCAGGGACCACATTCATATTAGCATGGTCTTCTCAATGATTCATTCATTCTTTCATTTTTTATCTAACCCAGCGAATGCACTCTAAAAGATATTGGAGAAACTTGGTATGATTAAGCTGATGCTGATGCTTGTTCTCTTAAAATCCTTCTAAATAAAGTTTTTAAGGAACATAACAAGTCCTGCAAATTTGTTTTACTGGTTAAATTAGGAAACTAGATGCAAATGGTGCTGAAAGTTGCACTTTTTTTGGAGTATTCACTTGCTTTCTTAAAGAAAAGGTTGTTGAAGTGTGTGTTTCTTTTTTCTTGGAATCTTAGTTATTATTTCTGGTCATTGCAGCAAATGAACAACTCAAGGTTTTCTTTTTCTTACCATTTAAATGTTATTAAGATGACTTACTATTACAAAGTGAGACATCTCTATTTTTCCAGGGAATTTTGTTTACTTCTCTATTCTATCATTAAATTTCTGGTAATCCCTTTTCTTTCCAGTTCATTGTCCTGATTAGAGTTTTTCTTTCTTTCTAACATGCACTCATCCATTGTAAACTATCAATTTGTGTAGTAAAAAATCATGAATCAAATAGTATATAATCTATTTCCATCTTGTATTGGAAATGTGTTTGACACCTTGTCCAATTGTTTCATTACCACAATATAGAGTGGGAAATTACATTTTCTAGAAGTAGGAAATATGTGCTACAACACTTGGGATTGGAGACCATGGTAATTAGGCTTTCAAAAGTACCGCCAAACAGGGCCTTAGTTCACACTATTTGTCTTCAGTGCTTTGGAGTTGTGTACCATGGTAATTAGGCTCTATAATGGATTACTTTCAAGCCAGTCCAAAAATCTGATTGTGTGTATATATATCATATCAAGATTTCATCCAGTTTATTCTGTCCAGTGTAATATGGATGGGATCAAAATACTTCCTGTTCTTGATAAAATCAAATGAGAGGTCTTGATGAAAGTTTAATCTACAGTCTTTCACACCTACCATCCAATTCTGTATTTACTGTAATTGGGTTAGATCTGGATCATGGTCTGATCCATTCACAGCACTATAGTCTTTTGGATCTGATCCATTGTGAGAAAACAAAGATTATTTTTATTGGTCAAGTTTATTATACAAGTTAATACAAGGAAACTTATTTAGTTTTTTGTTGTTTTATTAGAAAGGATAGAAATGACTACTCTGAATGAACACGGGATATATAATTTTTGTCCTTTGAACTATGTTCCTTGCAGTTCTTATTTGTTGTCTATGGTAACAGGTGAAAGAAGCAAATATGATATGGGTTGACAGATTAGGTTTTGATGTGCATTTGAGCTCTGCTGAGGGAGAGACTTATGAGGTCCGTATCCCATTCCCTAGAGAAGTGACGGATGAGAAGGGGGCAAAATCGTCGTTCAATTGCATGTCCCAATTTGCTTGGGAAGTAGAGAAAAATTACAGTGCTCCTACCTTTGAGAAGGTGAAGCAGTTGAAGCATATCAGTTACAGTGGTTCTAAGATGGCATAAGAAGTTTTCTTGGCGGCAATGTACCATCTAATATATGTAGAGTCATTTTATGTCTTATGTTGATTCACAGACTCTTCTGCAAAGCAAAAGAGTAACAAATAATTATCTAATTTGGTGATACTAGAGCAGTTGTGGTTCTCATTATTCCATATGCGAGTTTTGTAATAGATTCAACTGAGCAGTGAGGGATTGGATTGACATTCTGTGATTAATTTAGTTATAGTTTTGCTGAGATTGGATGATTCAATGCACGGAAAACAAGGAAAAAAGTGATAATATTTTTTGTCCCCCATTGAGATCAGGCCCTGTTACCATAAGAAAAAGATCTGAATGCGACAGGACTATTCTCTGTTCAAAGGGTTAATGTAACCATGCATGTGGATCTTCCCTTTGGCTGGGGATTCTCTTGCTGCCTTGCCCAAGTCTGCAAATTCTTTTCTTGTATCAGCATTACTACTTAAACTGAGATTACATGACAATGAGCTTAAGAAGGAGATGCATATGGACATCTAAGAAGAAGATGCATGATACCTTCAATTCAGCTCTACAACGAGGACATTCAGTATTTGATATCATCCCTCACCTCCAGAGTCCATGTTTCACAACCAATGCCTCGGAAGGCATCTCCAAATAAAGTTTTAGATTTTCAAAGGAAAAATTTCCATGCCCATTATAAAAACCATATGGCACCGACTCATGGAGTTATAAATTCACTTGTTCGCAGGTCTCCAGGTAGGTGCATCATGGGCTAGGGCTTCAACATGGACTGGTCCAACTTGAACCTTAATAGACCCAACCCAAGCTTTTTCATGGATGGGCTTCAACTGTTGGCCTTTGGGATGGGCCTGGGTTTGGAAACATGGGTTCGACCAAGGTTCAAAATACCGATACAGGGTGATACGCCGGTAGGGCGTTTTGGCCTGTATCGGTGGTACTTTTTTTTTTTTCAAAACTGATTCAAAGGGGCCATAAGGACGCTCTATTCCTTGAACCACTTGCCAACCTAAAACACCCCCTATAGGGTCATATCGGGAAGGCTCTAGTACGTGACAAAATTTTGATCCAGTTTACACTATAAGACAAATTTGCCCACAGTCCCACACTCATGTGGACATACATTATACATGTGTATGCATTGTCTCTAATCATACTTGCATGTATTTTTATATTATTTTTAAATTGGAATATGAAGTACACTTCACTTAGGACTTGAGAGCTTACCCTGAAATTCCCAAAGACCTTGTTTATTTGCAATGCAATTTCATTTGCACTGGTCCAAATGTATGCATTTTTGTTTCAGCTCTTGCTTTATTTTGTTTATTTGCATTGCAGATGAAATTGCATAACAAACAAACCATGCTATAACACTAATCCGGAGAGATCATAATTGTTTCAGACATTATTATTGTTGGGAAATAGGGTCACTGTAACTTTGGAGAAGTTTTGAGGTGCGTCTGAAGATATTGTCCTTAGAACATTATTTGCCTCCACTCAGTTTCACTGAGTTTGCTGTTGGGTTACATGCAAATCCGTTCTCAGGATACAATGGAGCCTTGGGCGAGAATCTGCAATCAGCAAAGTTGAAGAATCTCCGAAGAAACCTTCTATGAGACTGTAGCAGACCGGACTGAGAGAGAGAGAGAAAAAGTGGATTTCGAAAATGTGTGTTCTTGAAGTTTGATTCTTGCTACTTAAATAGTTTATGAAGAGGTATGAAGAAAAGGTAGGTGTTGGTTCAAAGAAGGCACCTTGAACAGTCAAACTTTGAATTGTGCCTCTTGATTACACCCGATCGAATCGGGACCATTGATCTCATCAACGGTTAGCACCGCACCAAAACTAAAGCCACCCTTTGCAAGCCACGTGCGGGTGCGAGCGAAGTGCGCCTTTAAAGCGCCTTATTGCGTCGTACACGCGTGCGTGCACATGTTGCACGGTATCAAACCTCCATACTCTCATCTACTATTTCTAAAGAGTATAAATAAGCTCCTATTAAAATACTGAAAACAAAGCTAATAATTTTCCAATGTGGGACAAGTTCAAAATTGGGTTTTGTAAGAGAAAAGATAATTTTCCAATCAAGTGTGCAAATGCAATTTCTTATGTAATTGATCAATCAAACCCATTGAATTTAATCTCTTATGAGATTAAAATCCAACAATTATCACCAAAGGTTTTGAATTTTGATGGGGCTCTTCTTAAAATGCTTTTTATGCAACAATTAAATTTGCAATATATGGTTTTTCTTTGAACTTTCTTACTTAACAACTTGTAGTCCGAATAAGTCATTTGACTTCATTTCTTTCCTAGAACCTAATCATTCATGAATCAACAGGAGCTCACAAGAAAGGATATGAGATTATGAGAACCTTTCAACAGTGGATTAGCATCAGATGGGACATCGTGAGAGAGAGAGAGAGACCCGGCTTATAGTTTCTAGATGTCTATGGCATATACAGTTAGATTTGAAGAAGCTTCGACAGTCCTCTTGCATGGACTGATTACTGCAAGGAGAAAAAGACAAAGGATGCAGTTTTTCATCAACGTTATCTCCAGGAAATTTCTAGGAAGAAATTTGCTAATGAAAGACGACATGGTAAGAAAACGGAGAGTGACAACTAATGCGACCCATTTGGAGTTTCATGTCAACAGAATTAAAGGTAGGGAGATTCTATTCCACCAAACTTACTATGATCTGAATTTCAATCCAATTCGATGCAGTATTACTTTTATGTTTCCTTGGACCCCTAATAAGTTTACTCTAGGTGGAAGGGCGGCCTCTTTAAAATTTTATTAACCATTATGGAATGGAAGAAACATAACCCGCGCTCCTTGCCCCAAACTCAACAAAAAAACACACATCCTTTCCCACCCAGTTCCCACTCACCCACACCTAAAACTAGGGCTTACAAAGAAACAAGGAGAGAAAAAAAATAAAATATCATTAGCCCATTCTAAGAACATTCGGAACACTTAGTCAAGAAGTGAATAGGCAGTAATTACCATCATCTATGCCTTTGTTGGCCAAATAATCTCCATACCAATTGCTTCTTTTAGCGGCACAGTAGCACCTAAGGTGATATTTGGCATCAATCATAATTTCTTGAAAATCACTGCCATGTCAGAGCCACATCAGCATTTGAAGAATCAGCGTTGAAATTTCTGTTTGGTTGGCTGATTTTGGTGATTTTCAGGAAATCAGCCAAAAATCAATTCTTGAAATATGCCCTTTTCAGGTATCACTTTTTTTGGTGATTTTCTAATTTCTAATTGATTCCAATTTTTTGAAGATGACATGGCATCCAACATGACATTGAATAATAATTTTGCTACAAAAATAGTTGCCCCTTGAAAATCATACCAAACAGACTCAACACTGATTTCTCAAAAATTGGCTTATATGACAAAAATGATACCAAATAACAAAATTTACCGATTTTTTTTTTTAAAAACACTGATTTAAAAAAAAAAAAAACATCATCTAGACAACAAGTCTGACTGACCCAATTAGTCTACTATCTTCTCTTATGTGCTAGTGGTTACATAGATCAATTTATAAAAAAGATTTGGGTAAATTGTTCAAACCTCCCCTGTACTTTTTTTTTGACCGTTGTGGTTCAATACCTTGCTTTATACTAATAACATTGTCTACCCCTGAACTTTTTGATATTGTTGCATCTACACCTCCTCCATTATCTTGTTTTAATGGAAGTGAACAAAATTACCAAAATACCCAGTTTTTACCGTTTGAATGGTCAATTGGATTCTAAATTTGCCCTTCCCTATTACACTGATAATAAAATTCATAAAATTTATGCTTTTTTTCAATAATTGTTGTATAGTTTGTTGAATTATATATATTTTTTGACATTTTATGACTTTTATGTATTTTCTACATTTTCTGTTTTTCATTAAAATATATATTTTTGAATTTTTATTGTTTTCTTGGAATTTTTCCTTTTTATACTTGACACACACACATAAAATTTTATCATTTTATGTATTTTTTCTGCAACTCTGATTTTTTGATTGAAATATATTTTTGAGAAAAACATATCATTTTTTTATATTTCTCTTTTAAATTACAGATTTTTTGTTGGTATATAATTTTAATTTTTTTTATCAATTTTTGTATCTCCTATTTTTTTTTTCGTATGTATTTTGAAAAAAATACTAGTGTGGTGGATATACGATCAAAGTGAGTGGATTGACGTGGGTGAGGGTCAGGGTGGGTTCTAACGTAATTCACTATTCAAGCAAGGTATGGATGACTATTTTGGTGGGCGTAAAACCACATGTTTTTATCTAAGGGCAATATCTTGACATTTAAACATGATCACATCAGCAACTTTGGTTGAAAGTTCAAGGAAGAAAATTGCTATTGGCATAAATTAGGGTACTGAACCGCAATTATCAGGAAAAGCACAGGAGAGGTTTCAGCAATTTACCCAAAAGATTTTATTAGCAAGTTCAACCAGGCTGAGCACTCCATCATAACTCAATCCTAAGCTGTGTTTGATTGTAGTATAAATCTGAACCCGAAAAAAAATTTTACACCCAGTTCAGTTTTGCATCAGTTTGTTTTGTAACTATGATTTGCATCCTTCAAGATACAAAATTTCATCTTTTATCTCATTTGCAGTTTTGCACTCACTGTCAATGCAAATTTTGGAACACCTCCCTCCACATCAATTCTCTCTCTGATACAGTCGAAACCACATCATCTTGCTTCTTACTTACCTAACTCCCAAACAAATAACAAATAACCTTCTTCTTATAAAGACTGCTGGGGACACGCATGATTTTACTTTCCATTAACAAATAATACAAAGTCAGATCTAAACCAGAAATTACACAGCCTATTTGCACTCCCATGCATAGACAAATTAAACTGAACCTAAAGGAGCTGAAATTAAGCCTAGCTATGCTATAAACTGCCAATGTAAAGAAAGCTCTGCAAAGCTTTGGTTCAGGTTAGCTCTTTGGCGTTAGATTCCAACTGTACAAGCACTATAAACTAACAAGAAATTCTATGTGCAGTAATATGGATTTAGTAAGAAAATCTTTTTATTTGGATTACATAAGGAAAACAAGCTCCAGGCAATAAGAAATTTATACAGAATGCCTAAGTGGTTACATAGATAGTTAGATACAAGATGATAACTGGACTATGATAAGGGCTTAATCGATCCTTCAGCAAGGAAGAGCTTCAGCAACATATGGAACACTAGGAATCATAATGTAACCTGTTCCTTGCTTCATTTCCACCTTTTCACCTGGGATTATGTTACATTGGTAATAAAACAAAGTAAACACAGTTGACCCAAAGATTTTCAGCAAACAAGCTATACTCATCAACAAGCTTGCAATGCCCAGCTGAGTGGCTTCTGTAAAAGCAGTGTTTCCTATTATGGAACCAAGAATTCCAGAGATGGGAATGAGAACTGTAACACAAAGAAGGGTGAGAACACAGCCTTGAAGCCGGCTACCCTTCATAAGCTCTTCAGCTTTCCCAATTGCCTCCAACCCATAACAACCATCTTCTATGATAGAGACCACAAGACCCACAATCCAAACCGAAGATAGGTAGAGGGAAACAAGAAGCAGCAGAAGAACAAGCAGGAGAGAAAAGGCACTCAATGCAATGGAGCCACTGGAACCAGTAGAAACCATTGTGAACAGACCCACAGGAGCCAAGGCAAGAAGAGAGCAACCCAGAATTAAGAGGGAAACGTAGAACCAAGTGATGGCCGGACCTGTCCATGTTGCTCTGATCCTCAAAATCAACTCCTTGAGAGTCAAGCTCATGCCGGTGTAGGTCATGGCTGAGGCATAAACGGTTCCAGTCACAGAGAAAAGAAAGACCAGCCACATTGCAGTCTTGAAGATAGCTTCTTTGAGCATAAGAATTCCGATATCCCTTCTGATTTGCTCGACTAGCTCCATATATTCTGGGCTTCCTGGTGCTTCTTGGTATACGTCCATGATTTTTAGAACCAAATCAACGACCAGTTGTTTGACAGAGAAATGGTGGAGCAGGAAGAGAAGAGTGTTAGGAAGGATGGTGAGAAAAGTGATGGAAGCTGTGAGCATCCCATTTTTCTTAAGGATGGCGAAAGATTCTCTCAGAATTCCCATCACACCCAAATGATCGGAAAGTTTCATTGATCTGATCTCTTTCAACAATGCCCTAGCATTTTTAGTAGGACCTGATCTTCTTGCCTTGCTTTCTGTTCCCATTCCCAAGGAAACCATCGCGTGGTCTTCTGTGTTATTTGCTTTTCTTCCTACTAAATACTAATTGAGTAGCTCGTGCTGATTTTGTCTTGGTATTAGTATTGGGTTGGGACCGGTTCTGTCGTCTGTGATAAACCGATTAAGATCCGAACCGATTATTGTATTAATAATATAAAAGGTTTGTTTTTTGTAATTTTTATTATATTTTGTCTAAAAGAATAAAATTTAATAGATAATATATAATATATAAGATAATTTTGATTAAAAACATATAAACAACTTATTAATTTATTGTCATTTTTATTAAATTATATTATAGAAAATGAAGTTTTAAATTGTTATTAAGATAGATAGATATAGATGCATGATAGTGTCCTGATTAATAATTGTTTTGGGACTGACCCCATCCCTGAACCAAACCTGGCCCATTAACAGCCCTACATGAATAGGGATGGGAGAGAGGAAAATATAAACAGCCCATTACCCAATATTCTCCTAGCTAAGAGCTACAGAGGAAAATACTACTCACTTCACTCCTTGCCCTCTTTACTAAGTACTAACCCAATAAAACAATACCAACCATCTGTATCATTTAATAGGAGTCCTACCTATGCCAACAAACCATCTAGTGCATCAACAGACCAAGGCGCTAATCCCTAATTAGAAACTAATTAAGAGTATTAATTAAATGATGTTAAGTGTGTAGTTATACTTATACCAATTAAATTCTATTGATCTAAATTGTTTGACAAATACTCTATCAAGAATCAACTTATAATAGGACACATTTGAGTAGTTGTTTATTACTAACCAATCAATCTCCAAAGAAGATGAGATGAATGCTACCAAGAGCTAGAAGGAAGAAGCATCGAGTTCTACTGTTTTATTATGCTTTATTTCATAAGACTTAATGTAATCACTTGCAAAGAATTCATATTAGTGGCTAGTATTAGGTTTGGTTCTTAGGTGATCTCAGACTTACACATGAGCTTAAAAATGAAAAATCTAAGTTTGAAAGCCTAAGAAAGTTATTTCCAACCCTCTAGAATTTGAATATCAGAGCTTTTAAGGCTAAAATGGTTGATTGTCCTTAAAGCAGTAGTGTACAGTTGGCTATTGGTTAGCAATAGTTGACTGTCTCACACTTAAGACTGGGTATTGGCAAGTAGTTGATTATTAGGAGGAAGTAATCAACTGTTAAAGAAAAGAGATTCTTTTTATGTATAGTAATTGACTACTAGCTCATGATAGTTGACTATTTGGTGAAAAATTTGACCGTTTGAAGATATAATGACTTTAGGTACTTTCAATTTTGTCAGAAATTTGCTATAAACATTTCCAATGGATCTATAATGATCATATTCTCCCAAACTCTACAAATCAATGATTTTGGATTGATAATCTCAAGAGTTTGAATTATGAAACGGACAAAATTCTTAAACTACCCCTATTGTTTAGCTAATTGACTAACTATACCCTTACTATTTAATTATTGTTTTGCACCACCCATACTATTTCTGACAATTAACTAGCTCTACCCGTGCCGTTAACATCCCTTAGTATTCTGTCAAATTCCGTATATACATAACATCGCATGATGTATAAATTCTTTTTAAAACTCAATATTACCCTCCGTTCCTCTCCCTCTCCTTTCTTCACCATCTTCTTCCCTATCCCTCTCCCCGATGACAGCTATAGCAAACCACTCCCCATCTGTCACTGTGGTTAAGCCGAAAGAACTGATACAAATTCTTTCATCGACCCCATCCTCTTCCACCAGTAAAGGAGGATATGTTCGGGCAACATTTGGGAACAAGCCGGTGGTGAGAATAGAGGGTTTTGACCGCCTCGAGGGAGAGGGAGATCTCTAAAAAATCAAAAACAACCGGTGGGAACCAGCAACAATTGTGAAGTGCTTACGTAAAAGGGTTCTGCAACTCCACTGTCCACCAACTTCGATTTTATATTTTTTAATTTTTTTTTCACTAAAAACTCTAGTAGAAAGAGATCAAGAGAGAAGGAATTGAGATATCCGAATTTTTTTTTTTTTTTTTTTCATTGTGGAGTTATAGTAAGAGATCGTGACTAATGGGGTAGTTGATTAACGGAGTTGCAGCAATGGATGGGATAGTTGATGTTATCGAAGTTGTTGCTATTAATGTTGATGCTGGCGATCTCTAAGTAAATAGAGATTATCTATTGGATTTAGGCAAAGGTAGCACGCTTCCATCGTTCCGTCTCCAAATAGCTGATCGCCATGTGAAAGTTACTGCTATTGTTGTCGGTGGTTTTTAAGTAGAGACTATTTATTGGATTTAGGGAAAGGTAGTTTAAGAAATTTGTATAGCCTTTGAACTTATTTGTTTTTCATTGAAATTTTTTAAATTAAATCTTTTATTTTTATTTGTGCTCAATTTTGAATACAATCAAAGGTCTATTTAACACCCACAAATCTAATTGTTTAGGTTTGATTGGCACCTAAAAGGCAAGGCTGGTAATTTAATTATTTAGGTCTTATTGACACCTGAAAGTCCAATCATTATAAGGTTTTCCTGGCACTCAGAAGTCTAATTAATTAATAAAAATTATCAAAAGGTTGCCTCAAGAGAAAATATAAGCCTAAGTTTGGCCGAATCTCTATAAAGTTAATATATACTTTATTGTAATTGCTTACTTCAATTGTTTGTTTACTTTGCTTTCATAGTTTTATAATTTTAGAAAGTTTTAATTGGGAACAAATCCTCCAAACTCAATTCACCCCTACTAGTTTAGGTTAATTGGGCAATAAGGAAAAAAGAAAATTCTTTCCTACAAATGCATGGGAATACAATTGAAACAAAGAATTTAGAGTAGAGTGCAAGGTGGAATGCAGTGGTTTATTTTTGTTACAATTGGAATCTGCTGAAGGACATGTGGCATGATCTCGGAAGGCCTTAATGATGGGTCCAGCTTAACGTGTGAGTTTGTTATGGCCAACAGTGTCTGTTAGGAATATTCTGCCTAATTAATATATGAAGGCTGCAACTTCGGTCGGGTTAGTTCGAACCTAACCTTAACCCAATTTGAAAAAGTTAGGTTGGGTTGAATTTGGTTGATGCTTGGGTTAGAATTAGGGTTGAAATTTATGAACCCGGCTTTATTTCGGGTTGAGTTAGGATTGACCCCTTGGGCAACCTGACCCAATTTGAATTCGACTCTATAATACACACACATATTTGTTTAGATGCATGATAGTTATATAGCCACTACCACATACTATCATTTATTTCATTTAAGATAATCACTTCACTTAATCCTAATTGGAAATGCTAAAACCTTGATAACATATTTTGTGTTTTTTGAATATTTTATTATTTATCTCCTCTCTATTATTTGTCACCATAGCTTGTTGCCCATAAAAGATCTATTATAAGCCATCATAATAAAATAGTCATTTCAAACAATTTTTTTTTTCTGAATTTTGCACTCCAAGAACCAATATAAACATCAATAAACAAATACTAATAAAACATAAGATTAATATATGTAATAAAAATTGAGTGAAGATCTAAGATTAATAAGTTCTACAAGATTTTAAGGGATGGAAAGAAGGTTGGGTTGAGCCCAACCCGAACCCAAGCCAATCCGAAGATGAGTTTGGGTTAAGTTGGATTAAGTTAAGGTTGAAGGAATTTAATTAGGATTGAAGTTAGATTAGGATTAAAATTGACTTCAACCCGGCCCTACTTGGAACCCCAATAAATATAGTAGCTAATGAGAGTAAGGGCATCGAATTATATATATTTCCAAATGTTTCTTCTATATGTTTCTCTCTCTCTCGTATTTCCTCGTTTGTGCCATTTTCAGTCTGAGAAACTACGGATTCCTTCCATTGACGATCACATAAGAAGAGGCCCAAGTGAGAATGGGCATTCCTATTTTGTGTCAGATGCAGTCGTTGCCTCGGATTTATTGCAATTCTTTAGATTTATTAAGAAGAAAAAGGGCTACAGGAATAGATAAGGCCATCTTCATACCCATTATTAACCTCCCAATCGTTGAGATTTAATCTTCCCTACAACCAGCCAAAAAGAACTTAATAACTGAACCACCACTGGTTGGTAAGTTAAATTTTTGATATGTCATTAAAAGATCTCAATTATATTTTTCAAGTGAAGAACTGAGGTTGTGTTTATTATCATTATTATTTCGAAACAACAATTTGATATTTCTAAAAATAGTTACAATTATTTTAACCATAATAATTAACCTCCAGTAACAATTGTATGTCAATTATATTGATCAACCCAAATTGTTTCAGGTAAAAAGAGTAAATATTACCAAACACATATTAAACGATTTCAAATCTCTTGAAAAATAAAGAGGAAAAAAAAGGGAGAATGACGGTTCAGTTCAGGGTCAGAATTACAGGTTTAAAATACTGTTCGAGCAGGTGCCAGTTCCGTATTGATGTCAATTCACGAACAAAAGCGTTAATACATAGAGTATAGATATTTGACATTTAAATGTTTATAGATCTATAGTAAAATTCAGAAATCTGTATTGGGCCTGTTCATACTTTTCCGAAAAAAAACAAGTTTTTAAAACTTACATTATTTTAGTCTCTGTTTCTAATTGATTAATAATACCAAGACAGTGAAGGAGGTAACCATGCATTTCTGACCTGAACCCTCTTTCGTGTGGATTTTGAATGTGGGGCCTAGTACTTGATATGATTTTCCGGGTTCGTCCGTCCATCTGATCGAGATTGATTTTGGGTCTATTGTCTTGATGTGCAAGATTTGATTGATAGGGTTGTGAAGGACACATCTCGGACGGATTTCTTTGGCTGAATATACTTAGCTCTTGCAATGTTTACTTTCCTGATTATCGTTGTCTGTATCCATGAAGTTTCTTGGAAAGAAAATGCTTTGACAGTGAAGGGTGATGAATATTAAAAATAACACCTACCATAAGAGTTAAAAGAGTCCCAACCCAACTACCTGTAGTTTTGTAGAATAAATTTCATCAGTCTGTCACACAGGCACATGGGAAGGACTCTTTCAATTGGATTCTGTTGGGTTGAAAGGAAAGGTAGGAAAAGATAATAGTATCTATCTTGTTGAAGAAAAAGATAGGGAAATGAAAGGAAAAGTAAGAAAATCTTTACAAACATTGTATAGAATTTTTTACCTTTCCCTTTTTTTACCCTCAAACCAAACATAACCTAAGGTAGCGCTTGGTTTAAAAGAAAAGGTTGAAAAAAGAGGGGAAAGATAGAGGATCTGTTTGGCGCATCTTTTTAGAAAGATTTTTTGATAGCTATGACAGTCAAAAGATATATTGAGTTTTGTATAAAGATCTGAGCAGCCCGAAGCATGTTTGGCAGATACACGTTTTACCGTGTCTTTCCGTACAAGAATAAAACGTGAAAAGATTCATTTGAAATTTTCTGAAATCAGCCCAAAATAGGTTTTTCGTGTCTTTTCGACGTTCTAACTTTTGGTGATTAGATCTTTTATACGCCAAATAGAAATAGACCAAAAATCAATCAAACCAACTTGTAAACAGCTGAAAGACCAGACCAAAAACACACCACACGGGCCCAGAAAAACTTATACCATTATCAACCATTCATTGAAACATATCCTATCTTACGCCAAGAGAATGGTTCAATACCACCCCTCTTCCTTGAAGGCAAAAAAAGCTACCTTTCTAATTTATTTTCGGTAATGCGTTATCTTCATCATCATGTTTAAATAATGTTTTCAACTCATGTTTAAACTAATAAGTTGATTTGTCACCTGGTCATATTTCTGAGTCCATGTTACTCTTGAATCGTTTTGTCTAAAAAAAAAGAAAAAAAAATCAAAAGAACGGTTGATGATTCGGTGATTTGGCCAATGTTTGGCAGGTCATGAGTTATTTATTTATTTATGTTCTTCTAGTATTTTTAACCATTTCCGTCATTAATAATAGCGATTCTCATTTGTGCAGTTATTTTTATTTAATAGAATGAATAATGTTATATTAGAGAGATGACAAATTTTCTTTGTTTTTTATATTGTCTGTATGCTTATTATTTAATTTATGAAATTACAGGTTGACCCGTTTACCCCCTCATAGTTGAACTGCTAACCTGTCACACAGACAGAAAAGTGCTTCCATTTTTCAGATGATTTTAGAAACATTGTTTCAAAAAGTAAATAGTGGACCTTACTAACAGAAAAGTGCTTCCAAGGTAAATATTGGACCTTACTAACAGGGCTGGTTCAGTCTAACCTAACGCAATATATGACTCTATCAGGATATCAAATTGGCCATTTTTTTTTTTTGGTAAAGTTGGAAACTTATTTACCAAATTTATAAATACATGTATGAATATTAGGCTGTGTTTAGTTGCAGTGCAATTTTTTTTTTTTTTGCATTAATACAAATTTATAGGAGTGCAAATGAAAAAAATGCAAATTGTAATTTAATTTTGTTTTGGGTTCTACTTTATTCTGTTTCATGTTTTTATTGCAATCAAATAAAATAAGCTAAAAATTTGAAACAGAAATATCTTGGAATTTACACTCAAATCATTTCCACTGTCATGATTTTGCATTAGCAAATTTATTTGCATTGCAACCAAACACAGCCTTAGGCATTTAGGGTGACTATATGGGGTGGGGTGGGATTTAGCACCTGTTGTAAGGGCTATAGCTTGGGCCTAGACCTGGCCTGGTTTTGGGCATGAAACATAAGTTTATTTTATGTGTATAAAATTTATTTTATGCATTACATAATATAAAATGTTATATCTAATATGTATTATAGGTGTTATATTATAATATTTATATAAAATCTCTCTCTCTCTCTCTCTCTCTCTCTCTCTCTCTCTCTCTATATATATATATATATATATATATATATAAATTAAAATAAAGTGGTAAAGAAATTTTCTCCTTTTTTTGAATTTTTTATTTTTTTTATTCCATGTCATTTTTGAAACAACCAATGAGATGCACTTTCCCAATAACCTAAATAATCTTTTCTCCTAAACTACCTCTCCCACTTTCTCCAAAATTATCTCTAATTCCTATTTATCTTCTAAATTATCTCTAATTCCTATTTATCTCCAAAATTATCCCTAATTTAGTAGAGAATTTTTCTCCTAAATTATCTATAATTCCTATTTATCCTCTCCCCTACTTTTTATCTATGTTTATCTAAAGAAAGTTTGGATTAAAAAATTTAAGAATAATTTAAATATTATAACAAAATTATATAATAACTTTAAAATATTTATTAAAAACATAAAAAATAATTTTATATTTTTACAAAATATATCACGATTTTATGTACTAACAATTTAAATTATGTTTTTCCAAATTATAAATTTAAATGATTTTTAAATATTTAATAACATGTAATAGCTTTAAATAAATAAAATTCAAATAACAAAAAAAATTAAACATTTTATAGATTATTTATATATTTAAATAACTAAATATTTATCATAACTAGATTTTAAATAGTTAAAATAACGAAATTATGTAATAAATTTAAAAAAAATCTTCAAAGTAGAAGAATAATTATAACATTGAAATTAATAACAATTTAATATATTACAAAATTAATAATGAATTATGCAATAATAGTATAATTTATGATTTTATGGATAATTAAATTCAGTAAATAATTAATATCTTAAAATTTAAATATTTTAAATGTTATTTAAGTATTTAAATAACTAAATATTTTGAATAACAAAATATTTAACATAACTAGATTTTAAGTAGTTAAAATAAAGAAATTATGTAATAAATTTAAAAAAAATTCTAAAAAGTAGAAAAATAATTATAACAATATATTGAAATGAATAATAATTTAATATTTTTACATCATATTGTAAATAATTAATTTCACTTGTATCAAGTAATAATTCAAGAAAATAACTTTCAAAAAAATGAATATTTATTAATAATAATTTTAAACTCTTAATCTGTATTTATTATATAATTATATAAACTAAAATTAATATTTTTTATTTTTTATGATAAATGTATTTTCAATGATTATGTATAAATTTAATTAAATTACTATTATTGAAATTATTAAATTTAATTTATTGTACTTATTGTATTTTTGTATTTTCTATAGTTATTGTATTTTTCATTATCAATATATTTTCAATAATTGTATATTTTTTCTATAAATTTTCAATAGTTATTAGAGATTAAACTATTGTTATTTATCAGAGATAAGACTATTAATTTAGCTAGAATTATGAGTGCTCATGTGTTGGTTCGTTTCAGTTGTAAGTTATTTGGCCAATCAAATTGACCTGGTCAGGTTAAGGAGTTGATAAGCTAAAACTAACTAACCTTTTGTGAAAATTGACCCACTCAAGTTGTATCGGTTTGGGTCAAATTTTTGGTTTGATCAATCGATTCAAAAGATTTAAACTTGAAAATTAAATTAAATTTTAAAAATTATAGTGTAATTATTAAAAAATAAATTTAAAAATTAGATTTATGATATAAAACATTTTAGACTAAGAAACATGGGAAAACTCCCGCTTTTCCAAATTAAAAATTATATTTAAAATATAGAATAATAATATATATCCATGGTTAGGTCATTTGATTTTGGTCGGTTTACAAATGGCCAAAGTGAAACTGATCCAACTTGGTCGAATTGAGAAATTTTTTATCCAAAGCCAACCTCAAATACTAGAAAAACCAACCAACTTGGGTCGAGTCATTTACTAAAACACACCTTTAGGGATGGCAATTTCCCCATCCCCAATGGGGACCCGACTTCCCCGACCCAATGGGGCTAGGGATGGGGATTGTTTTGGCAGGGCAAGGGTAGGGACGAGGATTAATAGGAATCCTGGGTCGGGGTCGGGGTCGGGGATGAGGATTGAGGACCCCGCTCCGCCCCGACCCCAATTATATATATATATATATATATATATATATATATATTACATGTTATTTATATTAAATATAATATTATATATATAAAAAAATATTTAAAACATTATTTCTAATTTAAAATTTTGATTTATTAAAAAATACTATTATATGAATACATTTTGGGGATTCGGGTCCCCATAGGGAACCCATCCCTGTCGAGGATCGGGGATGGTGGTTAATTTTAGAATCGGGGTCGGGGACGAGGAATATGATCCCCGTCCTGTTGCCATTCCTACACACCTTATAGTTTTACATATTTACTTAAGCATACCTTAAAGTTTTCATTTTACTAAAATATCCCGTATATTTTACAACTTATTTACTTAATCAACCTTTCATTAAGGAGTATTTGTTTTGCCATTAGACTCATTAGTTTTTATTCCAAAAATACCCTTAACACTTTTTTTGTATAAAAAACAAAACTGACCAAATATAGCCAATAGAGTGGTTGTCAGTGTCTTATTAAGTGCAGAAATGGTGTTTCTATTTTTATTTTTTTAATTAAATTTATTTAAATGAGCATTAGGGTCAACATTGTCATTTTCCACTATCATCTTATGGAAGATTGATTAAATCCATTGCAAATTATAAGTGGTGTTTTAGTAAAATGCTAATTATATGGTAGATTTTAGTAAATCCATGAAACTATAACAGGTATTTTAGTAAATGACTTTTTCTATTATTTAGTTTTCGCATAATAAATCCCATGCATCCCATAGGTCCCTGCTAGTATCTATGTAAAGAAAGTTTCAATTAAAAAATTCAGAATTATTTAAATATTATAACAAAATTATATACTAAATTTAAAATATTTATTCAAAATATATAAATTAATTATAATAGATTTAATAATATTCATATTATTGATAATTCTATATTTTTAGAAAATTCATCATGAAATTATGTAGTAACAATATAAATTATAATTTTATGAACTATTCAATTTAAATGTTATTCAAATAATAAAAATTTAACATTAAAAATAAAACAATATTTTCAATAAATAAATATCTTAAATAACAAAACATTAAAAACAGATAAATAATTATATAAAAATATTTAAAATTACATAATAACATTAAAATAAATAAAATTCAAATAACGAAAAATTTTAAGTATTGTACATATTATTTAAATATTTAAATAACAAAATATTTAACATGACTAAATATTAAATAGATAAAAAACAAAATTATGTAAGAAATTTAAGAAATTTCTTAAAACTAGAAAAAGAATTATAATAGATCTCATAATACTCATATTCAATAATTTAATATTTTACAACATTAAAACAAATTATGTAATAATAGTATTAATTATAATTTTATGGATTATTAAGTTCAATAAATAATTAATATTTTAAAATTTTAAATAACAATAATATTTAAATAGATAAATAATATTCTAAATAACTAATTTCACTTATATCAATTAATAATTATAGAAAATAACTTTCAAAAAATTAATACTTATTACCAATAATTTTACAATAATAGTTTATATTCATTATATATTTATATATACTAAAATTGATATTTATTTTATTTTCAGTAATTATTTATTGTACTTTTTGATAAAATTGTTTTCAATAATTATTTATAAATATATTTTTGTTTTGTTATGTAACAAAACATTGTCAATAATTATTGGAGATTAAACAACTATTATTTAACTTTTAAAATTAATTTATAGTATTTATTGTATTTTTTATAAAGTTATTTTTAGTAGTTATATATTTTTTATAATTTATAGATTAATATTTATTATTTGTGTTTACACTAGTTATTAACTAATTTAATATATTTTCAGTATTTATTGTATTTTTGTAATTATTGTATTTTTATTATATATCTATTATATTTTCATTATAAATTTATTTTCAATGATTTGTGTACTTCTGCTATAAATTTTCAAAATTATTAGAGATTAAACTATTTTTATTTATTAGAGATTAGACTATTAATTTAGTTAAAATTAGGAGTGTTTGAGGATTGGTTCAGTTCAGTTGTAAGTTGTTTCACTAACCAAATTGACTTGGTAAAGTTGGGAGTTTGTCACTAACCAAACTTGGTCAATTTGACCAAATTGACCCGTTCAAGGATTAGTGAAAACCCACCAACTCAATTTCTATCGGTTTGGGTCTATTTTCAGTTTGGTTTGTTTGTTCAAAAGATTTAAACTTAAAAATTAAATTTAAATTTAATAAATTATAGTGATACTATTAAAAATAAATTAAAAAAATTAAATTTATGATACAAAATATTTTAAACTAAGAAATATGTGAATTTTCCCACTTTCCCGTATTAAAAAAAATTAAATTTAAAATATAAAATATTAATATATATTTATGATCGGGTTGGTTTACAAATCGCCAAATCGAAATTAGCCTAACTTGGTCAGGTTGGAAAGTTGCTAAACCAAAGCCAATCAGAAATACTAGAAAACCGACTAAGTCAGGTTGAGTTCGATCTGATTGATTATTGTTTTTCTATTGTTTAACTTCCGCTTAACAAAACCCGTGCATTGTATGATCCCGCTAGTATAATATAAAATAACGCATATATCCATGTATAAATAATAAATATAAATATGTTTACATTGGACGGGCCTATACAGAAAACCAAGGCCCAAACTTGGAATTTCTGGACCAGGCTGAAAAAATCACCATACTGAATATATGCTATATTGCTATATTAACAGTGTTGTTTGATTGGGCCACTGAATCCGATGGTCAGATTGTGAGAAGCAGGAATTGGAAGCTAAATCAATTTTTTGGTTGACCATTTCTTAAAAATGTTTAGGCCTGCAAACAGTTCCAAGTTTGAATTCAAATTTGATCCTATTAAGGCCTTAAGGGTGATGTAAACTTTGATCCATTTACACTGGATCAAATATGGATTCACCCGCAGTATCTGATTCAATTTTGTTTTAATATACAGGTTCATATATACTTAAAATTTATATTATACCTATTAATAAAGTTGGTTTAGATGTTAGTGTTTTGGCGATATTTATAGGGGTGCAACTCAGTTGGCCCATATTAGCATTTTGCACTACCTTGGTTTTGGGCTTTGGTTCGGTTCAAATTTTGAATTTGATAAATAATGCTTTGAATTTGTTAACAATTTTATACGATATTATAAGATTAAAAAATTTGTAACGTAGGTTTTATATCCCAGTCAAGCAGTACCGATGCAACTACTAAAACACTCGACCTTCTTTCCATGCTTTAATAGCCACACTCCCAAAACCAAACCAATAAATTCTGGATTTTTATAATGAACGAAATCTCATCTCACTTTGTTAATAAAGGAAAAATTAAAGATATAAAGGATCTATTAATAATACATCTAAACTTACAAACCCAAGAAGATTAAGCCCCATTGAGGTAGTATTTAAAAGAAACTTGAAGAATAAGATGATGCATAAATAATAATAACAACTCTCATGTAACAAAGCTTATTATTTTCATTAATGGGTTGTGAAAGTTAGAAGTGTTGAAACAGAACTTAGAACTTAGGGTCAGTTTGATTCATATTTGGAACTGGAATCAGAATCAGAATGGTCTATTTCTATAGTCTGTTTGGTTTAGATAGGGATGAGAATGGGAATTAAAATCAATAGGAATGGAATTTTATTCTCAAGAAAAGGGGCAGAGAATGGCCATTCCCTCAAAAGGGGGAATGCCATTCCAGCAGGAATGAGAATGGGATTCCGATTTTACCCAATTAAACAGTTGGAATCGGAATAATCCATTCCAATTCCAAATCCAGATCCCTATTCCCACGAATCAAACAGGGCCTTATTCATTATATATAGTGGATTTAATTGGGATTCAAGATTTTTGATGGGTGAAAACCTTTTGGATTCCTAGTTCAGCTATAAAAGACTCACCACTCTGTCCTGATTTTTATTCCACTTGCCTTTTGTAAAATCATATTGTCGCTAGGAATCAAGTGGAGACCCAAACTAGAGTCTTCATGGTCAAGAGAAGTCTGCAGTTTCGTCCAAGATTTTATTCATTGGAAGTCATGAACAGCAGGTGAAATTTTACTTTCGCTTTTCTTTTATTCAAGGAATAAAATGATGCATGCTTGATATTTCTTTGACAACTTAATTTGCGAGTGTGTGGAAAGCTTGAGGCAATGGAGCTCTCAGGGAAAGGAGAATAGAGAGATTTGGAGATGACTCAGTTGGCTTGAACAGGTGGAATGTAGAGGTATGAACTCGCGTTGCTAATTATGGTTGGTGTTTGGGCTTGGGCCTTTTTGGTTTTTGGGTTATATATAAATGTTTTTACGGACTTTGTTTAATTTGGTGGTAGCCGGTCATTATGTTGTTTTGGTCCTTTTTCGTTTTTCATAATTTTTTATTTATCATATATTTTTAGTTCTTTCATTAAAAAAAAGAAAAAAAAAAACGAAAGAAGGGGGTTGTGTCAAGATGGCAGTTGGCATTTAAAACTTTTCTGAATGACTTGTCCAATAAATCCTGCCCCTAGTTTGAAAGCTGCATCCATGTTCAATTTTAAGAAATTGAATGCAGGTTTGGACCACACCGCTGGTAATCCAGGAGTTAATGGTGTAAAAAAGATGGGAGAATCATAAAGGTTCAAGCACCAATCAATTTCAGCGTGAGCGTTGCGTATGGAAGAGTTGAGTTGAACATCTCGCTACCACAACAAAAAACAGAGTAGTGTCGGAATGTTTGTAAATTGGAAACCATCTGGGTGAAATTCATGCAGGATCCAAGCCAAATGATTTGCACCGCCGGACATAACGATAAAGAATGACAGAATGATCGAGCATCTTGTATCAATATGCTTCTGGTGCATTTCAGCCATTGCTAGCTAGTATATGATGTGCACAACGCTATAAAAAGAGTTTGATTGATGGAGATAAAAGCTTATGTGATCAAAGATGATTCCATTACATATCATGTAAAATAGTACAAGTGGAGGAGCTAGGCATGGTTTCTTCAATGCCCGATGAAACAGTAAATAATTTACCATGAGGTATTTTGCACCAAACCAAGCTATCATCCATCTGTGAGTGAGTCAATGGTAGGGGAACCGATTGAATTAATGACACAATTTATGTGGGAAATTGATTTTGCAACCTCTCTAAATTCCACTGCTTATACCGGTGAATGAATAACTCTGCAACTCTTGGAGTTTCTGGAAGCAAGTTTTCATAATTAATACACTCCATGGATCATGAAAGAAATCAATCGACCAGCCATCTGCAATGATTCAAGTGTTTGGGTTATGGTTGAACTTGGCCCCAGGTGTCATATCACTTCGGCCATGTTGGCATCATGTAAGACGGATAAGTGTGATTAAGAAAAAAACCCTGTACGAATAAGGAGGATAGCTCTGCCAAGAATTAGGACTTATCCCGAAGATCTTAACGGATAACCTCATCCTGATAACTCCGAAAGCCTTATTCGAATAAGACACGGATTCTCGGCTATAAGTAAGTATGTTCAAGGTAAGAAATTTTTGACTTTTTAACAGACATACTGTTATTTTGCTTCTACCTGGACCAATACTTTTCTCTCAACTGCTTTGCCCAACCACCCATCGTTCTTGACTAACTTGAACGTCGGAGTACCTACCCAGAGAACAACTCATCGGACCTCTGACCACTTTCTTGTTTCAATTCTTGGTGTACGGCTTTATCCTTCCACCTCGGTTTCGCCAATTGGCAAGATGATCTGACTGCGATCTTGGTTTGGGACACCTCAGATCAGACAGCATCACCAAGTGCCCCTTGTTTCAGAATTCGGACTTCGCCAAGTGTGAGAAAACCCTATAGATGCATTATGTTAATTTTTTTTCCCGTAAATAGTTTGATTTTAAGATCTGGGTCCATAAAGAAATTAAACTTTTGTGTCAAAAAACGCCAACCCAATTTTAGCTAGCAAAGCTCTATTCCCATATTCCACTGCCACTAAGCCCAACGGCCCCAACCCTCCTTCTGATTTGGATTTCAACACAGTTTTTCTTAAAACTGTTGATTTTGGTCAGCAAACTGCTGAACCGGTCAATTAACTGTTTTTCAAAATTTTTAATATTTTTTTTAAACTTTTTTTGTCAGAACAAACCAACCATTCAGATCAAATGGTCAGACCATTCAAACCAGTAACCGGAACCCTGACTGATTCGGTCACCGGTTTGGTTTTAAAAACCATACTTCAACATATGCTCCCATTTAGAGACATGAATTCGCTTTTCATCTTTTAAATCACCCCACCATAAATTTCTACATTGGTGGCAAAATTTCTTTAAGCATTAGTCGAGATTGCATCTGACTTGATTAACACAGTTATTCGCACTTGAGATAACAAAGGGATCTTCCAACCTGCTAATTAAATCGAAATTTCATACGATCCAAAATATACAACCAGCCAGCAATATTCCCCCACCCTTTTAAAGGGGCACCCCTATGTGTACACATGTGTCGGACATTCAAAGCATTGGAAATATTATCTCTAATTCGACGTTCAGTATTACAATTGAAATAGATTGGTGATTTTTGAAAATTGGCATGCATTCATTCAAGTTCATGTAGGCATTATACCTTTCTTATTTTATAAAAATTGCTTTATCATCATCGTCATCATTTTTTAATCATTTTCCCAACTATATGATAGAGTTATAATTTTGTTTTTTTTTTTTTCTTTTTTAGGTCTAAAGACATAAAAGGTCAGTTACATGAATTCTGTTTCATCATTTCATTTTATAATAATACAATATTCATTAAAATCATTT